>NW_024870860.1:1200000-1840000 GCF_019054845.1 Dipodomys spectabilis
AAGAAATCTAATCATTACCTAATGTGGAAGAAATAATTTGTATTGCCAAAGCTCATAGAATTCACAAACATTATAGACCATGATAATGACAATTTGCCTTATGAAGGTTAAAATGTGTTTGTGACTTTAACTAAGTATCATTACTCCACAATACTCTAAAATATGTGAAATTTATGTAATCACTTAATCTCATTTTTTAAAAAAGTGAGAGTAGGGATGGGTTAGGAGTGATGAGAGACAATGTCGTCAGACACCTTGTACTCATATATTGTTTTGTAGAATGGGAACTCCTTTGTACAACTACTTAAAGATATAATAATAAAAATGTAAAAAATGCGATTTTTAGTAGCCAAGTGGGGGGAAAATATGGGGAAGTGTTACTCCTGCAAGGAACAACCTGAAGGAAGGTTTGCTGTGCCTGAGAATTAGGTGAAAGTCCCCTGACTTTGTCACTTTGTTCTTTGATCTGAAGTATTCTCTGCTGCAGTCCCTTTGCGATCACGCTGGGCTTCAGGAAAGAGAAGATTTGCTGGTAAGCATCTTGTGTGCAAAGCAATTCTACCCCTCAAACAGGTAATGCCTTTTTCCTCACATCTTAAAAGAGACTGCCAAAAACTGAGATCACTTGCCAGAGAACTAGCTCCTGCTCTGTCTTCAAGCTAAGGTGACAACAGTTTCTCCACAATTCCTCCAGAGAAAAAGACTGGGCCACACACTTGCAATTTGGCGCTCTTTTAACGTTTCACGATGTTCTTATTTACACACACACACACACACACACACACACAGAGTTCTTTCTGTTTAACCTGAAGCTAATGTCTGTAACCCTGAAGATCCCTGAAGATGTACTTAAGTGTTGTCTTCCCATGGCTGTCATGTAGGAAATCTCCATTCTCTACACTTTAGCATGTTTATTTGGGAAAAGGAGGCCAGAGCTAACATGAGACTCTTGTAATTTGGGTTTGGGGTCGAAAAAACAGTTCAAAGCCAATCACAAGATTAACTATTAAACTTTAAAGAACATTCTGAGCTACTATTTTAAGATTGGGATTATAGTCAGAACACTTCAGAATCAGGCTTAGGGAAGAGCAGCATGGCTTATTTTCCTGAATTAGGGCTTTTGGTGTAGCTGCTACCACTCCTGAGTAAGTCAGGCAGAGGTAAAGGTCTAGGCTCCACTGTGACTTGACTTTGCTATGGGAGAAAACAGGTATGTGTTTAAAACTGAGAGACCATGAGTAGTTTAATCCCTGGGGCCTGAACTACAGTCCCATCAATGGTATTTAAAGAAAGAGACCAGCTTTTTTTCTTCTTAATGAAGGCAGGCACTGAAATAAATCTCTCAGGTAACTGGATAACCATGGAAACAATTTCATAAAGACTTCAATGAGAATAGATGATGAGAAATGTAGTCTTGAACTATGAAAAGTCATAGAAAAATGGATCACTACAGCTTTCATCAAATAATAATGCTAATTTTTCATGCAGCATTATCACAGTGAGGTTAAGAGGCCAAATTATCAAGAAAATATTACAAAGAATACAAAGACATAAGAATGTATAACATATGAAAAGGAAAATAAGAAGTTAAAAGAAATTGTCATGAAGAAGTCCAGGTAAGGAACTTAATAGACAAAGACAAAGGGCCTTTAATGTCCTCAATGAGGTAAAAGATACCAATGAATAAGTTTAGGAAATTGAGAAAACTGTGAATGAAGACATAAAGAATATCAATAAAGAAATAGAAGCTAGATATCAATATGTATATTATGTGATCTAAAGAAATCAGATACTAAAGAGAAAGAAGAAAAAGATAAAATGAGGAAGAAAGGAAAGTGAGAGAGAAGGGAAGTAAGGAGGAAAGTGGGAGAGGGGGTAGGAGGAAGAACAGAGAGAAACAGAAAAGAGCAAGAGAGAGAAGGAAGGAGGGAGGGAATGGAGAAGGGAGAGAGAAAGGGGGAAGGGAACAAGTAAATATTTGAAGGAAAATTGAGGGAATGCTTTCAAATTGGTTATATAAATTACACATAGAAGCGAGGGGGGGGCTTAGGAAAGAGAGAGGACAAAAAAAAGAATGATGGACAAAAGCAGCTATAATATTTAATGAGCATATGTGGAAAAAGAAGGCTACAACCAGAGGAGGTGAATGGGGTGGGGATAGAAAGGGGAGGAAATCTTAGAAGTGGTGACAATGATGAATAAAAATTATCTTCTTACATGTTTAATTGAAACCCCTTTGTAAAATTAACCATAGTAAAAACTAAGTAAATTATAAATATAATTATACATATAAATACTTCCAAAATATGAAGTAAATTAATGAAGATCTATCCTATAATATGTCATATTCAAAATTCTGTAAGCTGAAGACTTAAAGGCAATCTTTTCAGCAAAAGAAAAGGTACTGGCTTATATGAAAAAGATCTTAGATTAAGAGATAATTTCTCATCAGAAACCATGGAAGCCATAGATACTTTCAGACTTATTTATGATGTTGAAAGAAAACCTTTCAAGGCATCTTTAATTTGAGAGAGAAATTAAGTCATAAATAATTAAGCCAAAAGATTTTATTGTCATTATTTACTGTAAGAAATTAAAACATATCCTAAACTAAAGATAAAGAGACAATGAATGTCAGATGCCCGTGGCTCATGACTGTAATTTTAGCTACTCAGGAAACTAAGAGCTGAGGATTCTTACCAGCCCAGGCAGGAAAGCCTATGAGACTCTGATCTTCAATAAACCACACACACACACACACACACACACACACACACACACACACACAATGAGAAGATAACTACATGATATTATGGAGCTGCATGAATAAATAAATGTCACTGGTAAAGATAACTAACTTCTTTTACAAGCTTATGGTGAAGATTAATTGCACAATATAAAAAAGTAAATTTTATGTACAACATTTTCATCCAAGATTTCTCATGTAACATGTAATCATCTCTCTATATCCCCAGAATTCAGCCTTCATAACCATGGCCAGCTGAGCAAGAAAAAGTGAACATTATACCTCAAGATAAAGAATAAATGAAAGGTATTCAACTGTAACTTAATTATTAGATGAAATAAGAAAGCTTGGATAAAAGTTATTCATCTAATGGACCATCCGGGAAATTACTACAAATGGATCTTTTACTGAACTGTAAAGAATGAACCTGGATCAATGAAATTTGTCCTGATAACTTTATAAACATAATTTCCAAAAACATAAATGAAATAAAATTGATATGTAAGTACCATAATAAAATAGATACAGCTGTTATAAAACTGTACTCATTAAAAGAAAGACTGAAGCCCACAAACTATATGTGATTAGAAATATGATGACAGATTCTGAACTATGTCAATCACCAACTGGTGGATAAGACAATTTAAACAATTAAAAGATTAAATTGAATCTCAAATACAATTTTTAAACTTTTTATTCCCAATATGCTTCAAATGGAGGATTGATAAAAATCCAGCTAGGGAACTGGTCATAAAATACACAATCTGAAATTCTAAGGTTGCAATATAATCAGAATGTAACTATTAAAGGTTAAATTATACACAAATATACAATAGATAAATTGAAATATTTAGTGATTAATACTGAGGAGGGCCCTACATATACATACACCTTTACTACAATGTGACACTTTAAAATATTTCATAATTGTAGGTTTATATTGAAAAAAATAAAAATAACCTAGAGTTTAAAACAAAGACTATAAAATAGAGACATTAACTTTAAGTCTGCTAAGTTAATAATAAAAGCATTGAAATGGAGCAAAACAAGGTTAAGAATGTAAACAACTCCAAGAGACTATATATATATATGTATGTATATGTATATATGAAAGTGATTAGACAAAAGTGAAAACAAAAATAACTTTATAAGTCATAATCTCACATGTTAGACAAAGAATTTTCTCCAGTACTTTAAATTCAGGGTAGGACATTCTTCGATGTGTTAGGTAATCTTCTATGGCCAAGAATTGTCATTTCATCTCAGATGTTTTTCATCTCTAGCAATAATTCTTCTGTTTAGCTTCTTTAGAATGTACACATATTCACATGTTCTAATGATCTAGTACAAAAATTGACATATCCAGGAGATGGAGAACCTGCAAATGTGGTCATTGTCAAGAAGCTAAGCCAGAGAATCATTCGGAGATAAACAAGTTAGAGATTACCTGAGAGTCAGATTTGAAATGTCATATGTTTTGTAAAGAGAAGGTTATGAGGCACTGCTTCTGACAACAGCAATGGTTGCATATGTATGTGTGACTATCAGTTTTGTTTAAATGAAAAGAATAAGTTTTGTCCAAGGAAAGTAATGATTTTACCATTTATTAAGGTCTGTTTCTATTAGTCTGATGAAACAACCTTAATATCACATTTCTATTATTTTCTATATAGTAATTACCATGCTATTATATCAAAGCTAACACATTAGACACACATACACACAGAAACATGGAAGGAAAAGTTTCAAAAATCAATAAAGTTACAAAGCACATGAGGAAGACATTATACTTTTTTAGTGTTCTATGGTATTCTAGCAGTTTGCTAAAAATTTCACCAGACAACTACAGAGTATGATCCAAGACAACAGTGATCTTGAAAAATCTTTTATTTTTAACATTTTCATGCAGGAATTTTTTAATTTTTTGTAATTAATTTTTACATGTTTTTAATTGTAAAAATACTGTACAGAAGGGTTACAGTTACATGAGCAAGGTAATGAGTACATTTCCTAACAAGCATTGTTGCTTCCTCATTTTCTTTTAATGTCCATGACTTTTTTTTCATTTTTTTAATTGTGAAAAAACCATGCAAAAGGGTTACAATTACATGAGCAAGATAAAGAGTACATTTCTTATCAAGTATTGTTGCCTCCTCTTTATTTCCCCTTACCATCCTTTCCCATCCCCACATCAAAGTTGTAAAGTTTGTTTTTTAACATAACGATTTGTACATCTCATTTACACAATGGGTCCACCTGTATCCCTATATAACAATTTGTTTTTTCTCTTCCCCTCCATAAATTATACCAACATGAAATACAGTGAAAACTTGGGTTTTTTCATGGGGGAACCGATGTACAAAGCAACAAAGAAATCAACTTATAAATATGATAGAAACAATCACAAGAAAGAAAAAAAAAACATTTGAATACTTATCTTGGGGTTTATTTTCCTAACATCAACTTATCTGACCTTTTCTGCTTGACTCAGACATACACTGGTTATTGCAAATAAGGGAAAACATGGGACCTATGTTTCTTTGGGCTTGGCTTACTTTACTTAATACAATTTTTTTCCAAGTCTTTCCATTTCCTAACAAATGGGGCAATGTCATTCTTTCTGATGGAGGCATAGAATTCCATTGTGTATATATACCACATTTTGATGATCCATTCATCTACTGAGGGGCATCTGGGTTGGTTCCATATCTTAGCTATGATAAATAATGCTGCAATAAAAATAGTTGCGCTGGTATCTTTAGTATGGTCTTGTTTGTGATCATACGGGTAAATGCCCAAAAATGGGATTGCTGGGTCATAGGGGAGCTCTATGTGGAGTCTTTTGAGGAACCTCCATACTGCTTTCCAAAGTGGTTGAACAAGTTTACACTCCCACCAAGAATGCAGTAGAGTTCCCTTCTGTCCACATCCCCTCCAGCATCTGTTTTCATTAGAGTCCTTGATTATAGCCATCCTAAATGGAGTGAGGTGGTATCTCAATTTTCTTTTGATTTGCATTTCGTTCATGGCTAGGGAGGTTGAGCATTTCTTCCTGTGTATATTGGTCATTCTTATTTCCTTTACAGAGTAGTCTCTCTTTAAGTCTTTACCCTACTCTCTACACTCCTATTCAATTTAGTATTAGAATGCTTATCTACAAGCTGCAAACATAAAGGGGATCCAAATAGGGAACGAAGAAGTAAAACTCTCCCTCTTTGCTGATGAAATGATCTTATATTTAAAAAATCCCACAGACTCCACTCCCAAATTACTCAAGCTGATTCCAAAGTTTGGCAAAGTAGCAGGGTATAAAATTAACCCTCAAAATCAATGGCTTTTCTGTATGCCAACAATGAGGAAAGCATGGCTGAAATTAGGAAAGCAATTCCATTCATAATAGCCCCACAAAAAAAAAATACTTAGGAATTAACTTAACCAAAGAAGTGGAGGACCACTATAATGAAAACTTTAAAAACCTGAAAAAGAAAAACATAACCTGGAAAGTAGAAAAAACCTCCCATGCTCCTGGATTAGAAGGATCAACATTATGAAAATGGCAATACTCCCAAGGCTATCTTCAAATCAATGCAATACCTGTCAATGTTCTAATCTCATTCTGCAAGGAAATAAAAGAGGCAATCCAAAAATTCATATGAAACAATAAGACATTGTCCCATTTCTTCGGAAATGGAAAGACTTGGAAAAAATTACATTAAGTGAAGTAAGCCAGTCCCAAAGAAATATAGGTCCCATGGTTTCCCTTATTGCAATAACTAGTATATATCTGAGACAAACAGAAACTCTCAGACAAATTGATGTTAGGCAAAATGAACCCCAAGATACAGATTCAAATGTTTTTTTTTTCTTTTTCGCGATTGTTTCCAACGTATTTATAAGATAATTTCTTTGTTGCTTTGTATGTACCTCCCCCAGAGTATGAGCCCTGCTTTCACTGTATTTGACATTGATATAATTTGTGAAGGGAAAGGACAAAACAAACTATTTAAATAGGGTTACAGGTGGACCCATTACAACAATGAGATGCACAAGACGTTATGTCGAAAAACGAACTTTACAACTTTGGCGGGGTTGGGGGGGGGGTGGTGTTGGGTGAGTGAAAGGGGGGTGTGGGGGTTAGGAGGTGTAGAGAGGAAGGGATGGTATGGGGAAACAAAGGAGGAGGCAACAATGCTTGATAAGAAATGTACTCACTATCTTGCCCATGTAATTTAAACCCTCTGCATGTTATTTTAATAATAATAATAATGATAATACCCCAAAAAGCAAAAATGATCCCTAACAGAAAGAACAGCGCTGGAGGAATATCAATACCAAATTTCAAACTCTACTACAAATCCATAATAATCAAAACAGCTTGGTACAGTCTTTTTTTAAAAATGAGTTTTTATTGTGAGAACACTGAACAGAGGAGGGTTACATTACATGAGCAAGGTAATGAGTACATTACTTTTTTTAAAATTTTTTAAATTTTTATATATTTTTTATTGTGAAAATACTATACAGAGGGGTTACAATTACATGGGCAAGATAATGAGTACATATCTTACCAAGCATTGTAGTCTCCTCCTTTTCTTATCAAGCATTGTTGCCTCCTCCTTTGTTTTCCCCTACCATCCCTTGCCTCCCATCTCCACGACTACACCACCCACCTCACCATCAGAGCTGTAAAAATTGATTTTTGACAAAGCATTTTGTACATCTCATTGTTGCAATGGGTCAACCTGTATCCCTATTTAAACAATTGGTTTTTTCTTCCCCTCCACAAATTATACCAACATTAAATACATTGAAAACAAGGGTTGTACCATGGGGAAGGGACATAGAAAAAACAACCAAAAAAATTCCCTCATAAATATTTTAGAAACAATAGCAAGAAAGAAAAACACTTGAGACCTTATATTGGGGTTCATTTCACCTAACATCAACTTATCTGACCATTTTTGCTTGTCTCATACATATACTAGTTATTGCAAATAAGGGAAACTATGGGACCTATGTTTCTTTGGGCCTGGCTTACTTCACTTAATATAAATTTTTCCTAGCTTTTCCATCTCCTAACAAAGGTGGCAATGCCATTCTTTCTAATGGAGGCATAGAATTCCATTGTATGTGTGTGCATATGTATGTATATGTACATATACATATATTTACCACTATGTGTGTGTGTGTATATATATATATATATATATATATATATATATATATATATATATATATCACATTTTGTTGGTCCATTCATCTACTGAGGGGCATCTGAGTTGGTTCCATATCTTAGCTATGGTAAGTAATGTTGCAATAAACATAGTTGTGCTAAACGGTCATATGTCTATGTTTTATAACTTATAATTACCATGTTGAATATTTGAATCTTTTCTTGTTCTGTCTGTGTATCTAGTACTTACATTATCATACATTTTCCTTTAAAATTTAACTGCTTTCTTCTTGTTTCTTAAAATGCTGTTCATTTGTCCCTTAATTATTTTTGAGTCCTATAGAAATGAAATGATATAACAAGAGAAAATAGTATTTTTTAAAATAAAAATTTTATCACAAGGGAAGTAGCCTGGCACATATAGCTAGGGCATTCTCAGGAAGAGATAAAAAAATCTGTATGAGGTCTTCGCTTAGCTGACAACATTTAGTTTTTGGATGTTTTATAATTTAAAGCCATCTTGCAATCCTCTAAAGGGTTGTAACTTAGATGCATCATTTGAACTTCCACAGTCACATTCTCTTCCTACTATTACTCAAGCTGAATTTAAAAAATTCCCCAGCTATTCTTAATCTGATATTTTATCAAATAAAGAGACAAATGAATTGTTTCATAGAGCAGTTAAATAAAACAATGAGAAGAATGCTAGATGAATACATTGTCCTTTAAAGCCAGAAAAGGCTTCTTTCTTCCAAGGAGCAATCACAATGCCAGAACCACAAGAATTTGGTGTCACTAAGTGCAACGAAACCATTGGAGAAATAAGAAAACAGTCTACATGTCTGCAAGTGGATTTTTCTTGCTAAAACATGTTCTCACACAGTATTTGGTTAACTATAACATATGCATAGAATCAGACACACACATATCAGTTCATGCACATACAGCCATGTAATAACTTTAAAATATTTCGTATTAAATTTATGTGTAATGAAGAACTAGAGGTCAGGATTATCATACAAAACCACTTACCTGTGAGAGTGAGTACCTGAAATTAAAAATTTCCAGTTCATTTACCTAAGCCATCAATCACTTAAGTCTCCAATTTGTCATCTCTTTGAGGGCTTCTTGGTTTTATGGTTTCTTTCTCCTTTACTGTAGTAGTCAGTAAATCAATATCCAGAATAATGTATCCTCAATTTCTCAAAACCATTTAAAGTCCTTTAATTGTATCTCAACTAATTTCCTCAGTTGGATAGCATTTATTTGCTTGCAGAACTTGGGGAAAATGGTAATCATAAAACAGTTTGTAAGCTTTAGAGATTCAATTCTATTTAGTCCATTTTCAACACAGATTCAAATATTTATTAAATTATATGCTGCATCAAGTTCTTCTTCAGGTATGTGAGAACAATCCACAACTTCAAATTATGTATATCTGGAATAAAATCTTAGTTCTATCAACTTCTATCACAAAAGTGTTGGCAATAATTTCCCAACTTTAGCGATTGTGTGTGTGTGTGCAAGTGTGTGTGTGAGTGCATGTGAATGAGTGTGCATTCAGAAGTTCTGGGATTTGAACTCAGGACCAGGGCACTGTTCCTGGGCTTTCCTTTTGCTCAAGGCTCATGCTCTACCACTTGATACACAGCTTCCTCCCTCCCCAACTGACCACATCAACTACTGTAATCACATAAACTGATGGGTAGTAAGGTTAATATTGCCAAAAGATGTCTCTTCCAAGTTCAGAGTTAATTATTTAAATTATGTAAGGCCAAAATTCTTCTTGAGTGTTACTACAAATTTAAATCTGGTCACATAATCGACCTACATAAACTTTTTTACATAATCTAATATTTTGCTTGTGAAAATTCTGAAAGGTCCCTCAAAGGGTGTCTAATCCATTCAGGGTTATAGTGCACTAGAGTGAGACTATTTTGCCCTTAAATCGCATCACAATTCACTGTACCAAGTTATGAAAACTTCAACGTGCCCAACAATGGATGAACACATAAAAATTAGTTATAGTATGGGGTGTGTGTGTGAGTGTGTGTGCGGTATATGCCACACATATATATATGGAGAGAGAAATACAGTATTATTTAGTCATAAAATAGAATTAGACTGTATGTAGAAAAAAGGATGGCATTGGAAATCATGTTAAACAAAGTAAGCCAGACTCGGAAAGATTAATATTGTGTTTTATTTTATATATGAAATTATAACTTAAAAAACAAACAAAATGAAGACAAGTGTGAATAAAGATGAGAGACAGCCATGGAGGATGGGCAAAAAGACAGAATGATGGGAGATATTTATGGACCCAATATTGCTTGGTTGTTTGAATATCAACTTCACAGAGAGCAGTAATAAACTTTTTCCATAATTGTTGGATTGTGTTTTTCTTATATGTATTAATTCACACATACTGTTTCATAGATTTTGATATTTTGCAGATGCTTTTTAATGCATTGCTTGTGCAACTCTTCTTGTACAAGTCTTCTGCAAGTGCTCTACTTCTTGAGCCTTACTCCAAACATTACATTCAATTTTATATGTAAATAGTAAGGAAAAGGTTATTTTGTAAGAGTGAAATTTTAAGGATATAAGGAAATTCCAACATATCAAAATAAATGATAAATATAGAAAGTGTGAAAACTGTAATTCTAATATTGTGTATATGCATCTCACAAATAAAGTGTACATGCACTGTATGTCCTCTATATATTTTATATACTTTTATATATTGTATATTTATTTTATATGTACTGTAGTATGGCATGTATATATAGTGTATATATAGTGCCTTTTATATGTATATGATCCCATTTTAAATATAGTGCCAATCTATATAAGTGCACATAATGTATAATATATATATATATATATATATATATAAATATATGTGTGTGTACACACACACACACAATTCCATTCCTGGGACTTAAACTTACATCCTGGCCACTGTTCCTGCCTGACCCTGGACTCCTTTTGCCCAACTTAGTGCTCTACCACTTAATCAACCTTCTGGCATGGGTGGTTAATTGGAGATAAGAGTCTCAAGGCCACTCCTGCCTTGTTGGCTTTGGACTGGGAGTCTTACATCTCAGTTTCCTGAGTAGCTAGGATTACAGGTGTGACCACCTCCATCTTGTGACAAATCTGTTAATTTTAAGCACACTATGTATTCTCAAGTGCTGCTAGTTAAGTTTGCTGCACATCAGAAGACATGTGAAAACATGTTTTTAATACTAATGGATGGAGGATGGTGTTAAACAAAACAAGGAACATTTGCATAGTAAGTTACATTATAGTAAATCAAGCCATGTATGTAGTGATGAGAAGCTGTTGGGGTTCAGTTTCTTTACATTATTAACAGAACCATTAAAAATATACAAAGTATAATTGTTTTTAAGCTATTTGCAGAAAATGACTAATTTTATACATTAATATTTATATAATTGTAACTAAGTTAGTTAAAGGTGAGGAAAGGAAGTACTGGGGCTTTAAACACAGTGCCTAGGCCCTGTCCCTTGGCTTTCACTGCCCAAAGCTAGTACTCAATCACTTAGCCACAACTCCATTTCAGGCTTATTGTTACTTAATTAGAAATAAAGCTGTCAAGATCTTTGCTACACCACTTGGCTTTGAACTGTGATTCCCAAATCTCAAACTCCTGAGTAGCTGGGACTGCTGCCTTGAGCAACTGACATAAAGTTACTTTTTGTTACTGCTACTTATGAAGTAAATCCTGTGTAGGCTATAAAATCATGTTAAAATTTATGTCAAGTATCTAATCAGATTGTGAAGAAGAAAGTATAATGTGGTAGTTTATCCAAAAATTTAGCCTAGGGAAGATTTCCAGACAATCTTTAAGCAACATATAATAGTGATGATAATGTGATATTTTTTCTTGCTAGAATGCTAGTTATGTACTGGAACTCACTGAGTTACAAATGCTGGTTTACTATACTCGTTGTTCACTTTCAGGAGTGCTGAGCTATGTATAAATGGACATTGAAGTTCAACATATATCACTGCTCTATATAACAACTATTAGTATTTTTTGACAAGGAAGTCATCAGATAATTTTGCTGTTTCCTTCTCAAACTATAATCATATTCTTTTTTGACCTTAGACTTTCCTGCCTTACTCAGTTCAAACTGCCTGAAGCTAACATAATCTTTGTTTTGTTTGAGTGAAGCAACCCCCTGACAGTTGCCCCAGCTTGAACCTCCTTCACTTTCCCCATCTCTCAACTCTCCTATAGATTATGACACACCGGGCTTGATTTAATTAAGTTGAATTTAAACTCCAGTTTAAGGTCATTCTTCACATTTTGGGCTTTGCATTTCTGTGCGCTGCTTCTGCCTTAAAATAAAGAAGCTAATATTTTAATTTGCAATGAGATTTTTTTCCCTTCTCTGAAACCTCATCATTATTCCTTGTGAAGAATACCCTAAGACTGACGTGTTCTGACTGGTCCATTTTTCTCTGTAGAAGCTCACATAGCTCAGTTACCTTTAACTCTGGATCTATTATAGACCCGTAGAAATATAGTTAGTACCTCAACACTGACAGATAAAACATCTTCTCACCATTTTTGTCATCTGACTTAGATATTAAACCTTGTATTTTATAAGTCACTTAAGAAGTGGCATTAGGTTTTTCAAAAGGAAAAAGATGTATGTGGAAGTCTTGATTTTTCTTAAGAAATCTCCCTGAGTTGTGAGAGAAAATGTTGAAATTCTGTTTCTCCACTTATGTAGAATGGTTCTAATGTTTAGAGAGAATGGTTGCTTGAAAAAGAATGAAGACTGTTGAATTTATTTTCCATTTTTTGAGAATAAAAGGGAAATCTCAAAATATATAAAATAAGTAGTAAAATCCGTATATGCTAACTTTTCTTCTCATCTACTTTTTTTTTTGGTCAGCCATGGGGCTTGAACTCTGGGCCGGGGCACTGTCCCTCAGCTCTTCAGCACAAGGCGAGTGCTCTACCCCTTGAGCTACAGCACCACTTCCGGTTTTCTGGTGTTTTATTGTAGATAGGAGTCTCACGGTCTCTCTTGCCCGGGCTGGCTTTGAACCGTGATCGTCAGATCTCAGCCTCCTGAGTAGCTAGGATTACAGGCGTGAGCCACCAGCTCCCGGCTTTTCATCTACTTTTAAGAGGCTCAAGCTACCTTCTTACAAGATTCCAAATGGACCAAAAGGAGAAAACAAGTTTTTATATTTTAACATAGAAAGTTAGAATAGTGTGGTGAAATATACCTGGAGCATTTCGTCTGTATATGGAGTTTAAGAGCTCATTTAAAGTTCATTTTGTTCTTTACCCAAACTAATTAACAGGAATATCAATACAATCAATTTGTAATTATACATATGTGAAATATCAAATTGATTAATTACAAAAATAACATAATGTTTTCTAATCCAAATAAGTTTGCATTTAATATTATCCTGGTGGATTCCACTCACTGCTTTTTCTAAATGAACATTTTATTTACAAATTCTATAGAATTTGACTCCTGAATGACCACTAGCTTCATCTATTTCCTGTATGTAAGTTTGATGTTTTAAATAATTGAATATTCATCATTTAAAAGCTTATATGTCAAATGTTCCTTCAGAAAACAAGTTAAATGTGATCAAAGAATTGTATGTAAACAAAAGTAAAGGATTCATCTTATGTGTTTAAATTTGACTTAAAATCACTTTGCCCAAGTCTTTCCATTTTTTTACTAATTATTCATTATCATTCTTTCTGATGGATGATTAGAATTCCCTTTTGTATATATACCACATTTTATTCCATCCCTCCTTTGAGGGGTATCTAGATTGGTTGCATAGCATGACTATAATAAACAAAGCTGCAATGAATATGGTTGTGCTTACAGCTTTAGTGTGACCTTGTTTGTAGTCTATGAGATAAACGCCCGTGAGTGGAGTTGCTGGGTCATAAGAAAATCTATGGTCAGTCTTTTGAGGAGCCATCATACTGCTTTTCAGTGTGGTTGAACAAGTTAATATTCCCACCAAAAGTGAAGTATGGTTCTCTTTTCCTCACCTCCTCTCCAGCATCTATTGTTATTACATTTCTTGATTATAACCATGCTAACTGGGGTGAGGTAGAATCTCAATGTTGTTTTGATTTGCATTCTTTTTATGGCTAAAGAAGTTGAGGATTCTTTTTATATAAATATGTTTTTAATTGTAAAGATACTGTACAGAAGGGTTACAGTTACATGAGTAAGGTAATGAGTACATTACCTCTGAAGCATTGTTACCACTTCATTTGTTTTCTCCTATGATCTTTTCTTCCCGATCTCCCCAACTCCTCTCCCCAAAAAAGTTGTAATGTTCATTTTCAACATGGTACATCTAATTGTTTCTATGGATCAACCTGTATCCTTGTTTCAGCATTTTGTTACTATCCTTCCCCTCCCCAAATTAGAAAAATGTATATAGAAGATGCAGAGCATCAGAATCAAATACAATAAAAACAGGGGTTATACCATAGGAGAAGAATATACAAAAGAAACAAACAACTCACATAGTACGTTTTAATTTTTTTTAAATGACAGCAACAAAGAGAAAACACCTTGTTTTCCTATTTTGGGGTTCATTTTGCTTAATACCATCTTATATGGTCATATATGCATAGCTTTTGAACTTTTATACTTGGCTGGTAAGATTATGCTAGACATATACTAGTTATTGCAAATAAGGGAAACCACGGGATCTATGTTTCCTTGGGCCTGGCCTACTTTATTTAGTATAATTTTTTCTAAGTCTTTCCATTTTTTAACAAATGTGGCAGTGTCATTCTTTCTGATGGAAGCATAGAATTCTATTGTATAAATGTGCCACATTTTTTTTTCTTTTTCTTTTTTTGTCAGTTGTGGGGCTTGAACTCTAGGCTTGAGCACTACCCCAGAGTTCTTCAGCTCAAGGCAAGTGTTCTACCACTTGAGCCACAGCCACTTCTGGTTTTCTAGTGGTTTATTGGAGATAAGATTCTCACAGACTTTCCTCCCCGGGTTGGCCTTGAACCAAGGCTGAGATCTTCAGATCTCAGCCTCCTCAGTCGCTAGGATTATAGGCATGAGCCACTGGCGCCCAGCAATATGCCACATATTCTTGATCCATTCATCTACTGAGGGACATCTGGTTGGTTACATATCTTAACTATGGTAAATAATGCGGTGATAAACACAATTGTGCTGGTAGCTTTAGTATGGCCTTGTTTGTGATCATTAGGGTAAAAGCCCAAAAGTAGGATTGCTGGGTCATAGGGGAGCTCTATGTGGAGTCTTTTGAGGAACGTCCATACTGCTTTTCAAAGTGGTTGAACAAGTTTACACTCCCACCTACAATGCAGTAATGTTCACTTTTGGCCACATCTCCTACAGCATCTGTTGTTGTTAGAGTTCTTGATTCTAGCCATCCTAACTGGGGTGAGGTGGAATCAAAATGTTTTGATTTACATTTCTTTTATGGACAGAGAATTTGAGCATTTCTTCATGTGTGTATTGGCCATTCTTACATCCTCTTCAGAGAAGTTTCTCTTTAAGTCTTTAGCCCACTTATTGATTGGGCAGTTATTTCTTAGATATAAGACCCTTGCCCATTGTATGGCTAGTTTAGGTCCTCTCTCAACCCATGGGCTTTCTATTGATCTTGCTTGCTATGTCCTTTACCATGCAGAATCTCTGCAATTCCATGTAATCCCATTTGTCCAACCTTTCTTTGATTTTTTGTGTTTCTGGTTCTCTATCACTCCAGTTAGAATGGCAAAAATCAAGAACTCTAATAACAACAGATGCTGGAGGGGATGTGGACAGAAGGGAACCTTACTTCATTGTTGGTGGGAGTGTAAACTTGTTCAACCACTTTGGAAAGTAGTATGGAGGTTCCTCAAAAGACTCCACAAAGAGCTCCCCTATGACCCAGCAATCCCACTTTTGGGCATTTATCCAAATGCTTACAAACAAGACCACACTAAAGCTACCACCACAATTATGTTTATTGCAGCATTATTAACCATAGCTAAGATATGGAACCAACCCAGATGCTCCTCAGTAGATGAATGGACCAAGAAAATGTGGTATATATACACAATGGAATTCTATGCATCCATCAGAAAGAATGACATTGCCCCATTTGTTAGGAAATGGAAAGGCTTGGAAAAAATTATATTAAGTGAAGTAAGCCAAGCCCAAAGAAACATAGGTCCCATGGTTTCCCTTATTTGCAATATTTAGTATATGTATGAGGCGAGCAGAAAAGGTCAGATAAGGTGATGTTAAGAAAATGAAACCTAAGATATGTATTTAAATGTTTTTTTTCTTTCATGCATTTGTTTCTAATGCATTTATAAGATTATATCTTTGTTGCTTTGTATGTCCCTTCCCCACAATATAACCCCTGCTTTCACTGTATATGATGTCGGTATAATTTGTGGAGGGGAAGAGGAAAAAAAGGCATATAAATAAGGATACAAATGGACCCGTTGCAACAATGAGAAGTACAAATTGTCATGTAGAAAACGAACTTTACAACTTTGGTTGTCGGGGGAGGATTGGGAGGGGGTGCGGGGGAGGCTGGGAAGGGATGGGAAGGGGAAACAAAGGAGGAGGCTACAATGCTCGATAAGAAATGTACTCATTATCTTGCTCATGTAATGGTAATCCCTCTGTACATTATTTTTATAATAAAAAATGATTTCCAGCCAAAAAAAAAAAGTAAAGAAAATTTCAGCCTGTTCAAAGAGGATTTTTTCTTATTGCTTCCTGTAATGTTTGAAGGGTGAGTTGAGCATTTCTTCATGTGTCTATGAGCCATTCTTATTTCTTCTTCAGAGAAGTCTCTTGTTAAGTCTTTTGCCCACTGATCAATGTGTGTTTGTTTCCTTGAGGATTTTTTTAGGAGTGGGATTAATTTGTTGAGCTCTAAGTATCCTTTAGATATAAGGCCCTTATATGATATATAATTAGTAAGAATCTCCTCCCATTCTGTTGGCTTGGGGAAAAAATATATTAAGTGAAGTAAGCCAGACCCAAAAAAGGTTGCAGTTTCCCTCATTTTTTGTGACTACAATGTTCCTGTAAGTCCACAAATACATGCAGTAGATGGTAAACGAGAAAAAATATATACGTAGATATAATAAATTATACAAAACTTTAAACATTCACATGCTGGATTCAAAGGAGGATATTCTTGGGACACGATCACTAAGGCTCACTTAATCTGTGCATATGATCATATAAAATGATGTTTATCGAAATGAACTCCAAGAAATGGAAAGAAGAGCATTTTTGGTAGTTTTTGTTCTTATTTGCCACTGTTTTTTGTTTCTGTACCTTTTGTCTAATATGTAAGATTATCTTTTGGGGGGAAGGAAAGGAGGAACACAGAAATGGTGGGATAAAGTGTGAACAAATGCAGCAGTGACACTCACTAGATGCTATGCTGAAAATGAACTACACAACTTGTGAGGGAAAGGGGTCAGGAGGGAAAAACAGAGAAAATAAGGGAAGAGGTGACACTGTTCAAAAAGAAATGTACTCATCATCTGACTTTTGTAACTGCAGTCCCTCTGTATATTACCTTACAGTAACAATAAAAAAGAAGTAAAAGAAAAAAACACAGTTTGTGCTTCTTTATAGAAGCATTAAGAAGAAGAAGGATTTGGTCCAAGTTAAGACATCTGTTGAAGATTTTTTTTATAGAAAAGGCCAAAAGAGAACTTGTTTATATTAATGTTATTTATGTTATTCATGATTATTGAATCTGTTCTAGGCACCAAACACATTTCTAGATTATTGATAACCAATAATGATGCAATCAATGTTTTATGTACTTATAGGATCTAAATATATGTGGTGAGAGAAACAGGAAATGAATCAGTAATAAATATGCAATGATAGAAAATAGTAAATGCTATTGGAAAAGGAGGTAGACTAGAATGAATTAAAGAGTACAAAAAGGCACCTGAGAGATAAGAAGTAGCAAATTTAGTACTCAAAAGGTTGAGCAGGGAAGAAAACACAAAACATCAGATTTCAATCATGGTTTTCCTATCTTGTTTTATTTATTCATTTAGTTTTGGGACAAGATCTCAATTCTAGTGTAGTAACTTAACTATCTTACTGTCCCAGCTTCCCAAGGCTAACAATTACAGATATGTACATCCATGTTTGCAAAAATCCATGTTTGTAAGTAGAATGAAGTTGTTACGTGTATAATCTATGGGGTAAAGATTGCCGGAATAAAAAGTAAAGCAGTCAGGAAAAACCAATATTCTCTAAGTACATACAATTTGTTAAACAAAACAATACAAAACAAAAGTAGAGGTTATCACAGGAAAAATATGGTAAATCTTTTAAGGTCTTGACAGTAAATGTAAGCCTTTAGTTTTACTCTGAATAAAATGAGTTACTAGAGAATGTTGAGTACAAGAGTGACCCAATCTCACACGTTTGGAACTGTGTTGAGAACCTGTATAGTGATCCATATGTAGTTGTAAAAAGGTGCAATTTGAAATAAAAACCTATGTTCTGAGGTATGTTTGTTGCAGTGAAATTGTGTTAATTTGTTCCATTTTCCTTAGGAATGAAATCTGATTCTATCTTCCAGTATTAGTCACAATGTGTCTGTAGAAATAAATATAAAATTTGACTGAGGGAGCTGGGCTCTGGTGGTTCATATCTGTAATCCGAGCTCCTCAGGAGACTGAGAGCCCAGGCAGGACAGTCATAAGTGAAAATCTTAAGTGACAGTGTGGCTAAAAGTGGCAGAATGCTAACCTTGAGCAAACGTGTTTAGGGACAGCTGCCACGACCTGAGTTCAAGCCCCATGACTGACCAAATAAAAGTTACTAGGGGACATACAAGGGAATTACCTTTTAGAAATCTAGAGTGCCAGATAGGAGTTAGAGGGAAGGGAAAGATATTTGAATGTGCTGCTCTTCTAAATCTCTCAGATGAGCAGAGACAGGGGCCATCACAGATTGTTCATGGACTGTAATGGACATTAGGTTAAAAAAATCTAGCTTAAAGAAAATCTTACAGGAACATAGATTTGTTGCTTATATATGCTATTTTGACCAACAAATAACATAGATTAACTAGGGTAAATATGGGCAACATCTAGTATTTTCTTTATATTGATTAAACACATTAAACCTAATTTTAGGGAACATGTATAATAAATTTTGACTTGAAGTTTTATCTGTATGTCAGCTCAGGAAGACACTGAACTATCATTCCCTTAACATTTAGGTTAGAGAAAAGCAGAAGCTGTAATGCCTATGACTATTTGTATTTCAACAGATTTTGAGAGACATTAAAGGCATTTAGAATTCCTCAGATGGCACTGGTTTTAAACATCTCCAAGTAAAATAATATTTAAATGGAAATTTTAAGAAATTTCTATGATATTAGGCCAAAAGATAGAAAGAAATAAGGGAGTAGGTATCAGGAATCATGTCCCTTTCTAAGAAAGGATTGTAGAATTTAACACTTGCATCACAATGAATTTATTTTTTTTATTTTTACAAGGAATTTATTATAAATAGAGAATATAGATTATATCTTAGTTTTAGCATTTCGATCTTCTCATTACAAATTTGCTCAAATTTTAAGAATATGATTATTATTTATTAACTGACATAAAAATCTGAGTGAGGTTTTTGTAGTTTAAAAGTAATAGTTTTACTTTTCTTGATTAATTTATTTTCTTAATCTTTTCATGATTTTTACTTTAAAGACAATTCCATTGTTTAAAGTTTATCATGATTTTCACACCATATTTGCTCTACTTTATAGTGTATATGAATACTTAATATTTCTCATTATTAAAGGACTGATATTGGTATTTGTTAAAAATTAAAGACTAAATTTTGCCTAGTACTAATGGCTCATGCCTATACCTAGCTTCTGTGGAAGCTGAGATTTGGGGATAATGGTTTTAAGCCATCCTTGGCAGCAAAGTCTGTGGGACTCTCATCTGCACTTAACCACCAAAAATATTTAAGTGAGTTGTCTTAAGTGGTGGAACACTAGGTTTGAGCATCAAAGGTCAGGAAAACTGCCCTTGCCTGGAGTTCAAGCCCTGGACTGGAGAGAGAGAGAGAGAGAGAGAGAGAGAGAGAGAGAGAGAGAGAGAGAGAGACAGACAGACAGACAGACACACAGACAGACACACAGACAGACACACAGACAGACACACAGACAGACACACAGACAGACACACAGACACACAGACACACAGACACACAGGTAGACAGACAGACACACACAGAGACAGACAGACAGACGGACGGACGGATGGACGGATGGACGGACAGACAGACGGATGGATGGATGGACAGAGAGACAGACAGACAGACAGAAAGAGACAGAGTGTGATAGAGAGACAGAGAGAGAGAGGATGGAAGAAAGGAAGGAAGGAAGGAAGGAAGGAAGGAAGGAAGGAAGGAAGGAAGGAAGGGAGGGAGGGAGGGAGGGAGGAAGGGAGGAAGGGAGGAAGGGAGGAAGGGAGGGAAGAAGGAAGGGATGGAGGGAGGATGGAGAAAGTGAGTGGCAGGCAAAGAGTGCTTCTGAATACAACTTATTTGTAGACTTCTAGACTCCATGATTGTAAAAGATAGATTTCACACTTAGAAAATACAATACACCAAGGAGACCTAGAGTCTCTCCTACTCCATCCTGTAAGGTTTTCATAGTGGCAGCTTTGACTCCGAGGTCTGTGATCCATTTGGAGTTGATTCTGGTGCAGGGTGATATATAAGGATCTAGCTTTAGTTTTCTAAAAGTAGTTAACCAATTTTGCCAACACCATTTGCTGAAGAGGCTGTCTTTCTTCCATTCTATTTTTTTAGCTCCCTTATTGAAGATTAGATGGCTATAGGTCTGCAGGTTCATTTCTGGGTTTTCAATTCTTTTCCATTGGTACTGAGGTCTGTTCTTGTGCCAGTACCAAGCTCTTTTGATTACTATGGCTTTATAGTAGAGTTTGAAATTTGGTGTTGATATTACTCCAGCAGTGTTCTTTCCATTGAGGAGCATTTTTGCTATCCAGGGTCTTTTATTGTTCCATATGAATTTTTGGATTGCCTCTTCTATCTCCTTGAAGAATGAGATTGGAATTTTGATAGGTATCGCATTGAATTTGTAGATAGCCTTGGGAAGTATTGCCATTTTCACAATGTTAATCTTTCCCATCCAGGAGCATGGGAGCTTCTGCCATTTTCTAAGTGCTGTTATGATTTCCTTTTTCAAGTTTTTAAAGTATACTTGGAACTCAAAAAATTAAATCCCCCAACAACAAATCCTCAAAGAAACAACTGCCCAATAAATAAGTGGGCTAAATACTTACAGAGAAACTTCTCTGAAGAAGAAAGAAGGATGGCCAATGGACACATGAAGAAATGCTCAACCTCCCTAGCCATAAAAGAAATGCAAATCAAAACAACATTGAGATACCACCTCACCCCAGTTAGAATGGCTAAAATCAAGAACTCTATTAACAACAGATGCTGGAGGGGATGTGGACAGAAGGGAACCTTACTTCATTGTTGGTGGGAGTGTAAACTTGTTCAACCACTTTGGAAAGTAGTATGGAGGTTCCTCAAAAGACTCCACATAGAGCTCCACATAGAGCTATGACCCAGCAATCCCACTTTTGGGCATTTACCCAAATGTTTACAAACAAGACCACACTAAAGCTACCAGTACAACTATGTTTATTGCAGCATTATTAACCATAGCTAAGGTATGGAACCAACCCAGATCCCCACCGTAGATGAATGGATAAAAAAAATGTGGTATATATACACAATGGAATTCTGTGCCTCCATCAGAAAGAATGACATTGCCCCATTTGTTAGGAAATGGAAAGGCTTGGAAAAAATTATATTAAGTGAAGTAAGCCAAGCCCAAAGAAACATAGGTCCCATGGTTTCCCTTATTTGCAATATTAAGTATATTTATGAGTCGAGCAGAAAAGGCCAGATAAGGTGATGATAGGAAAATGAACCCTAAGATAGGTATTCCAATGTATTTTTTTCTTTCATGCATTTGTTTCTAATGCATTTATAAGATTTTTTCTTTGTTGCTTTGTATGTCCCTTCCCCACATTATAACCCCTGCTTTCACTGTATTTGGTGTCGGTATAATTTGTGGAAGGGAAGGGGAAAAACAAGTCCTTTAAATAAGGATACAGGTGGACCCTTTGCAACAATGAGAAGTACAAGTTGTCATGTCGAAAACGAACTTTACAACTTTGGTAGGGGGGAGGATTTGGTGGGGGGTTGGAGGAAAGCTGGGAAGGGATGGGAAGGGTAAACAAAGGAGGAGGCTACAATGCTTGATAAGAAATGTACTCATTATCTTGCCCATCTAATTGTAACCCCTCTGTACATTATTTTCACAATAAAAAAAATAAAAATTAAAGAAATGCATCCTGAAATCCCCATAGATCTTTCTCTTTTATAATGACCAACTCAGCTTTACTTTGATGAATACATTAACTAGGAATTTTTCCAAAAGCCATATGAAGAAGCTAAATTAAATAGTAACAAATCAAATAAGAATTATCTGTTCCTTTACATAGACGTTTCTAATGTAGGCAGGTTGGAGACTATACTGTAATTTCTAGTTTTCTCTTTTTCTGTGCTTGTCTCTGCTCTCAGAGGGTTAGCTAAACTGATTATAGTTCACAAAGCATGATGGGAGCATGATCAAGCAGAAAGGGTCTAATAAACCTCAGTATTTTCTAGCTTAAGAACTGTTTCTAGAAATTTTTCCCAGTAACTTTTTTTTAATTGTATTGTATTGTAATAGCTTGTCCATTGCTAAGAAGGTCCTGTGTGGGAGATAGAAATAAGAGCTCTTCAGAGATACATATATATGTAAGTCCCACATACCTGTGAATTCCTTTGCATGTGACGATACATTTTCCTTGCCCATGTGACAAAGGTTAAATATCATCAAATGGGAAAGTTATCCTGGACAACTGGGATGAGCTTAGTCTAATTATAAAACTTAATTGTTGAGAATCTAACGCTGGTGGATCAGAAAGAGATGTAACAAAGAAACACAGGTCAGGCGGATCATATGAAGAAATTGGTGTACACTTGTTATTTTTGAAGTTGGAGGAAAATAACCAGGAGGGAAGTAATGCCAGAGATAAGCAGAAGGAGATAAGAAATGAATCAAGGTCACTAGCACTTTGAGATTTGCAATGTATGCCAAATTTTTCACTATATGATTATAAGACAATGAGTTAGTGCTGTTCAAAAAGCCACTATTTTTGGGAGAAATAATTCTCTGAGAAATATATTTAGGATGAGTAATGAGTTCCATTCAATAAAATCACCCCTGGTATAGAAGAAGCAGGGAATATAAGATAGGAAATGCTCTAATCTTGTCAATATCCCATCAATTTTCTCATCTCAATTAAGTGAAGTAAGCCATGCCCAAAGAAACATAGGTCCCATGGTTTCCCTTATTTGCAGTATCTAGTATATGTATGAGTCAAGCGGAAAAGGTCAGATAGTGTGATGTTAGGAAAATGAACCCTTAGATATGTATTTTAATGTTTTTTCTTTCATACATTTGTTTCTAACGCATTTATAAGATTATTTATTTGTTGCTTTGTATGTCCCTTCCCCACAGTATAACCCCTGCTTTCACTATATTTGATGTCAGTATAACTTGTGGAGGAGATGGGGAAAAAAAAGTCGTTTAAGGATACAGGTGGACCTGTTGCAACAATGAGAAGTACAAGTTGTCATGTCCAAAAAGAGCTTTACAACGTCGGTGTGGGTGGGGGGGGGGGTGGGGAGAGGGGAGGAGAAGGATTGGGATTGGGGGGAGGGGGTAGGCTGGGAAGGGATGTGAAGGGTAAACAAAGGAGGAGGCTGCAATGCTTGATAAGAAATGTACACATTATCCTGCCCATGTAACTGTAACCCCTCTGTACAGTATGTTCACAAATAAAATAAAATAAAATTAAAAAAATTAAAAAAACACGATACAAATAGAGTTAGTTAATATCTCAGCCAACTTATGATATTACAATCCAAACAGTGAAAAAATAATAATTTCAGGCTTGACACTGATGGCTCATGACTGTAATCCTAACAACTCAAGAGGTTGTGATCAGTAGGTCGGGGTTCGAAACCAGCCCAAGCAGGAAAGTCTGTGAGACTTTTATCACCAATTAACCACCCCCCAAAAATGGAAGTGGAACTGTGGCTTAAGGTGGGAAAGCACTAGCCTTGAGCAAAAAAGCTCAAGGATAGTGCCTAGCCTTGAATTCAAGCCCCATCATTGAGAAAAACAATAATAATCAATCAAAGTAATAATAATCAAGGAAATAGCTCTGGATATTGTATGTCACATAGGATTAAGTACATCAACTCCAAAGAACTTCACAAGGTGAAGTTTATGCCTGCAGAAAGGTGGGCTACGGACAGTAGCCGAATAAGAAAATGTACTGGGTGGGTACTTCTTAGTGCATTATTGTCCATCATTATAATTAGTCAGAGGTTAGGTTCACAATCTTGTGTTATTGGCTGACTTAAAAAATGTTAAAGTTTACCTGAGCAATCAACCAAACATTGAGCCAAAGTAGGAACTTATCAGAAAAATAAGTCTTACCCATCTGGCTCTCTGTCACTTTGGTCAAGCAGACCTTCAGGCCCTACAGAGAATAATTCCTCTGACAGGATTTTGCTTAACTTAATCAGTTTCTTGCAAATGGTGGTGCTTACATTAAGCAGTCGTTTTGATAGGAAAATTGCAAGGAAGGATGGAATAGAATAAACTATTCCACAAGAAGAGAGCAGCTACAATATCAGGGCAGGTCACCTTTCAGGCATTGGTGCATATCACTAAAGTCATGCCAGTAACAATAGCCACTTCTATAGAATCTCCAAGAATATGGATGAGATAATGGTCAACAGCCCATACTCATAACTGAGACCTTTAATTCATTACATCTAGCACTCTCCTATAAGCTCTTACCTCTTTGCATATTTTAACCTATAGCTCTAGCTTATATCTCAGGTGGCTAAAGATTGGCTGAAGTGCATAATTCCCATCTTCCTGTGGCTTCTTGAGCTGTGTAATACATTTCTTCTCCCTGCTTTTAGTAATTATCATCTCTCTCTCTGTCTCTGTCTCTCTCTGTCTCTGTCTCTGTCTCTCTCTCCCTCCCTCTCTCTCTCTCTCTCTCTCTCTCTCTCTCTATATATATATATATATATATATATGTATATATATATATATATATGCGAGCAGGTGAGTGGACTGCATGTACAGAATCCTTGAGTTTGTGCTTAGAGCCTGACACTCCATTTTTAGAAGCCATTGGTCTGTTAAGTTTAACAATGCATCCTAAGAATGTTACTTAATAGTCACAATGATATTAGGTCAGAAACAAAGGTTCAGAATAGATGTCTATTTAAAGGGACAAAAAGATAACCAAGTTAATTTTGGCTCTGTCCGAAACAGCCCATTTTTCTACATTCAAGCTAAACAGTCGGTGGGATCATCACAACATATATAGATAGGACCTTGAAAGAACTCAGTTGTGGATTACTGCATTGTCTATTGGGACTCCCAGATTTAAGCTCTTTTATTAAGCCTCAATAATGGAATTATATAACATTGAAGCATTGGAGTTTGAGGCGCTGATCTAATTGTAATATGACTTACCTGTGTTTGAAACAGCTCATCAGTGCTTTCATTCCATTTTGTCCCTCTCTGTCTTCATTCAGTCTCTTCAAAATTTTCCCCCTTTTAAGTCTCTTCTTCAATATTTCCCTTAGATTTCAGGAATGACTGCAGTGATTGATAAATGTCTTTATGACAAAGAACTGTCAGCAAACATAAGGGTCACGGGGCAAATCTTCCCATGATGAGATTTCTCCTCAAGGGAGAGCAATAGCCCCAGGATGGAAACAGGTTTCACTCTCAGCAGAAACAATCATCTTATGAGACACAGATTACTCACTCGCTCAAGTGCTAACAGCAATGCAGACTTCTCTAGATTCATCCTGAAAACTGAGACAATGGTCAGGCAGATCATAGCTGGAGAAGACAACACGTTCTCAAAGCTAATAGCTCTACAAAGCCCTAATTTTAAATCTTGGTTACTCATTTACAATAGGGGGGATGCTGGGAAGGGATGTGAAGGGTAAACAAAGGAGGAGGCTGCAATGCTTGATAAGAAATGTATGCATTATCCTGCCCATGTAATTGTAACCCCTCTGTACAGTATGTTCACAAAAAATTAAAATTAAAATTAAAAAAATAAAATAAAATAAAAAAATTAAAAAAATGTCAAAGTTATGACAGCCCTTCACAGATAGGCCCCGGGTAACAGAACACTTTGATCAGTTATTTCTAACGTGACCACAATTAAAGCTCTTTTCTCTTTTGTCTTTGAGACATGTAGTATAGCTTAATCTGTGGAGCTGCCTGGAGATAACACATTTGCTCTAGAGCTCTGGTGACATTTGAGAAGGTACCATTACATTAAATAGAAGCTTTACATTGTATTAAACAGAAGCTCTAAAGAGCACTTACTTACTTACTTAATTTTAGTGCCAGTACTGATGATTAAACTCAGGAATTTGCACTCTGTCTAGCTTTTTTAAGGCAAAACTGAAACTCTACTATTTGAGCTACACTTTCAACTTCCTTTAATTCATTGGAGAAAAGAATCTCAAAGACTTTCTTAATTGGGCTGGCTTTGAACTACAGGGCTAATTTCTCAGTTTCTACAGTAGCTAGGATTGTAGGGATAAGCCACCAGTGTCCATCACAGGAACAGATTTGTGTGTGTGTGTGTGTATATGTGTGTGTGTGTGTGTTGCTGAGGCTTGAACTCAGGAGTCTGAGCTTCGCTGTTCAAGGCTAGCTCTCTACCACTTGAGCCACAGCTCCATTTCATACTATTTGCTGTTTCATTGTGAATAGGAAGCTCATAAATATTCCTACCTGAGCTGGGTTCTAGCCATGTTCCTCCAATCTCAGCCTCTTAAGTATCCAGAATTACAGTATAAGCATAGTAAGTCATAATTCTGTTATATATTTAATATGTGTGCACATGGAAATACACATACACAGACACCCAGAGACACACACACATACATACACATATATATTAAAATTTTAGATTTCTTTTTTTTTTTAATTTTTTTGGGTCGGGTCGTGGGGCCTGAACTCTGGGCTTGGGCGTTGTCCCTCAGCTCTTCAGCTCAAGGCTAGCGCTCTACCACTTGAGCCACAGTGCCACTTGCGGCTTTTTTCTTTTTGCTTATGTGGTGCTGAGGAATCGAACCCAGGGCCTCGAGCATGCAATGCAAGCGCTCTACCACTGAGCCACCTTCCCAGCCCAAAATTTTAGATTTCTTGGGAAAGGTGTATTTGGGAGTTGAGGGTGACTCATTTCAGCTATTAGAGACTAAAATGACCTATTCACATCTTCAACCATTCATTATGTAAATATATAATGACTAGAAATGTTTATATATGTGCACATATGCAACAACATTCTTATATACATATAGACACAAAAGCAAGTCTGTAAAATGACAAGTATATAAATTCTACAAAAATGGGTACATTTTCTGAATCTGTTTTGCTCAGTTTTGATTGGAAAGAAAAACAAGATCAGTAATTAATCCATGCTTATCTTAAAATTGTACAGCAATTGGCTATTAATCTGAAGTCGAAGAACAAGCATTCAGATAGTTTTATGAGACCTATATATTGAACAAGTCACTTCACAGTTTTTGGTTGATGGATGGCACTAAGTAAAGCTGCCCCCTGGTGACAGGTAATGTCCCACAGATCATAAATTTGGAAAGAATTCTCAAGTGTTTATTGATTGTGCCTAACAATAAAATTAAATGTCCAGAACATATTTTGATTTTATGGAACACAATATAACTAGAGGAGAAATGCAACCCAATTCTGCTTACAGTCAGAATGCTGAAATCATTAAGTCTCAGAGGCTTTGTTCATGCTCTTTCTGTGAGTGCTGGAAAATCAGACTTCTGAATTTGATAAAGCAATTGTCCCTTTTTGTTTTGCATCTATACACTCTTCTAGGTCTGTGCTGTGTACAGCAAATCCCTCCAAAAGAGGAAAAACCTAGAAAATAGAAAATGGTTTAAACATATATTGAAGCATTTATGTCCAAGTTTACAAGGACCCGTATCTATCCCAAACGTGTTCCACAGTCCAGAATGAGTCACATAGTCATAATTATGTACAGCAATTGTTACAAATGCAGTCAAATTTTTAGTGAAGAGAAAGAGAAGTAAATTGGTTCCACAACTAACCAGCTATGGTATATTCTGTCAAAGAAACGACTTTGATATGTATATATGTTATAGACTGATCCAGGATCATAGAAGTAATTCAAATAGAGGTAAATTTAAAATGGTAGCTTTTTAGGGATAATCTGCACAAATGATGAAAAAATATAAAAGAAAAATCCAAATGGAGTTGCTTTCCTGATTTCAGCCACGCTTTTCTCATTTTTGGCATACAGAAGAACCATTGATTTTTGAGGGTTAATTTTATACCCTGCTACTTTGCCCAATTTTTGAAAAAAAAAAAAAAAAGCTAGAAGTATGGCTCAAGGAGTATATATAGATATAGAACACTAGCCTTGAATAGAAAAAGAAAAAAAAAGCAATGAGGGCTAAATTCCACATTCTCCACATGGATTGACCAGGCAGAGAATGCTGACTGAACACTACAAACAAATAAAAACTTAAAGAGCAAAAAAAAAGACAAGAAAAGAAAATTTCAGATTATATAGCAGGTAGATTTCCCTGACATAAGTGGTAAGTTTACATTGTTGAGGGTTCAATTCCTCCTATTATTCATTCCATTTTGCCCCAATCTCATTGTTATGGGAAGGACAAGGAATCATGGAACTCACAAGAGTCCTCAATAAAGATCTCCCAGAAGAATTGTCCAACAAGTGGGAGAACTGGATACCAAATTTTTGATGTACAATATGGCTCCCAAAATATATCAAAGGTATAGGAGAAAAAATGTAAATAAATAGGAACAGCAAATTTTTAGGGTAGACAAGGTGAATTTGACATTGATTCTACTGACTCCAAAGTTCACTCTTCACTCCCTTAAAGATTACCTCATTTAAAAAGTCTCCTAAGATTTAATATTAAATATCTGAATGCACCTTACAGTCCAAGAAACCTAAAAGAAGATTTCATGCATGAGTACTTTTTCTGGTATTGAGGGACAGAGTGAGGATGAACTATCCCCCTTGCATACTGCCCATGATGATCTTTTCTTCACTTGGTTTTACTGAAGTTCTCTGTGAAGAGATGTGCCATCATTGCTTTTCTCCTCTGTTACTGATGTTGCTTAATATTTGACACATAGCCAGGTATGAACCGGGATGTACTTGTGTAGGTATATTTGTTAGGTTCTTAAGGTGCCCTAACTTTCCCAGTGTTCTAAATCAGGGGATTATAACAGCGTAATTGCAATTTTCTTTCTTTCTTTCTTTTTTTCTAAAAATTGTAAAGGTTATAGTTACTTAAGTAAGGCAGTAAGTATATTTCGTTTTGAATAGTGTTACTCCCTCCTTCGTTTCTCCCACTTTCCCTTCCCCCAACCCCCCTCCTGCACAAGTTGTAAAGATCCAATGTAATGTCTTGTGAGTAACACTGTTGCGTTGGTTCACCCTTTATCCTTTGTCTCATCATTTTCATATTCAGTTTTTCCCCCTGAATAAATGGAAACAGTACACTAAAGAAAAAAAAACCTCTTTTTTCCATATCTTGTAGCTCATTTTGATTAACATCATTTTATATGGTTATATGTACATAGCTATTGAGCTATTGTGATCCTCTGCTAGGAATATGCTACACATATACTAATTATTACAAATGAGTGAGGCCATGGAGCCTGTGTTTCTTTGAGTCTGGCTTCCTTCATTAATATGATTTTTCCCCAAGTCTTTCCATTTCTTTCTGAATGGGATGATTTGATTCTTTCTGATAGGAGCATAAAATTCTATTGTGTACATCACATTTTTAAGATCCATTCATCTACTGAAGGGAATCTGGATAGATTCCACATCTTGCCTATGGTAAACAATGCTTCAATGAAAGTAGTTGTGCTGGTAGCTTTAGTGTGGCTTTGTTTGTGGTATTTTGGTAAATGTCAGGTGTAGAACTACGGGATCATTCTCTTCAACAAATGGTGCTGGCAAAATTGGCTATACGTTTATAGAAAACTGAAGTTAGATCCTTATATATCTTCCTGTACCACAATCAATACCAAATTCATCATAGATATCAATGTAAGATCAAATACCTGAAAATATTACAGGAAAGGATAGGGAGAGCACCAGGGCTCCTTGGCACAGGTTGAAAAATCCTAAATAAAGGTACAATAACTGACATTTTCTACCTCTTATTGGGTCTTTTTCTCCATATTGTGTTGCACCTGGCTTCCTTACTCCTAAAACACTGCCTCACGGAGCTGGGGTCATGGAAATATGTGTCAGAGTTTATATATAACTCAGTGACCAGTCTTTACACTGGAAACTTGTTCAAAGTTGATGCTGGTCCTCAATCCCCATGGCTGTAACCTTGCTAAGGGACATTCTTTTTCTTCCAAGTTGTATTCCTGGTGTCTGAGGTCCCTGGTTTCAGTAAGTACATCGTAGACCAGTCCCATTCTGAGTTAGAGAGGAAAGATTTGTTTATGTCTCAGCTATTATAGAAAATGAGGTGGAGGTAGCACATAAAATACATTACCCTGACCAAAAGGGTAGGAAGGTGGAGTAAACAGACAGACCTCCTGATACTTTATCTCCAAAGAAGTTCTCTTGTTGGTAGATTTCAGCCTCATAGGCAATGCCTCAGGTATGGCTATATGTAATGATGGAACAGACTTATCTCACACGTTCACCCTTATGGCCATAACTGTATGATACATTCATGGATTCTTCAGAATAGTTGTGTTATGTAGGAAGTGAAAAGTCTTTATTCCTAGTGATCTTATTAAAAGAAAGAAATGTATTAAATGGAATCAACCCAGATTCTCCTTGACAAATGGGTCAAGAAAATGTGGTATATATACAAAATGGAATTTTTTGCTTCGTAAGGACGTGGAAAGGCTTGGAAAAATTATATTAAGAAAAGTAAGTCAGATCCAAAGAAACATAGGCTGCATGGGTTCCCTCATTTGTTGTAACTATAATGTGCCTATAAAGCTACAACTAAAAACAATGGATGGTAAAAGAGAAAAAATATACTAGGATATGATAAATAATGCAAGACTTTACGTAGACATTCACACAGTGAGACTAAAGGTGGATATTCTTAGGAGAGAATCACAAAGGCTCAATTGCTAAGGCAATATGACCATATAAAAATGATGTTTATCAAAATGAAATCCAAGAAATGGAAGAAAGAGGGTTATATTTTGCTTTTAGTTTTTGTTTTCAATCCTTTGTTTATCGTTGTGATTTCTGTACCTTGTATCTTGTACATAAGTTTTTTTGTCTTGTGGAGGGTAAAGGAGCATACAGAAATGGTGGGACAAAGGGTGAACAAATGCAGCAGTAATGCTCACTAGATTCTATGTTGAAAACGAACTATACAACTTGGGAGGGATGGGGTTCAGGAAGGAAAACCTGGAAGAAAATGAGGAAAGAGGTGATGACACTCTTCAAAAAGAAATGTACTCTTCAGCTGATGTACATAATTGTAACCCATCTGTATGTCACCTGTATAATGACAATAATAAAAAGAGGCAAATGATTAAGTAAAATAAATATTTGAACACATGAGCAATGTTAGCTGATACCTGTAATATTAGCAACACAGAAAGCTGAGATCTGATCCTAAGCCAATCAGATGAGAAAAGTCCAATAGACTCTTATCTCATCCAACAAAATCAAGAAGTGGAGGTGTGGTTCAAGTGGTAGAGCTCCAGCTGTGAGTGGAAAAGCCAGGCAAGAACTGAGGCAATTTGAGTTTTAAAAGTACTGGCAATGTACACACACACACACACACACACACACACACACACACACATTCAGAGACACACAGAGAAAAATACAATTTCATGTAAAATAAATAAAAAAGACCTTACATAGAAATAGGAAAATAAGTATAAAGGTGCACGGGATTGTTATTATGTTTTATATATGTATACAACAACAAAAAAGTAATAGAAATTATTCCGTGATAGAAATTTGTAACAGGAATTAGGCTCAATTTGAATTTAGACTTGTTTCCAGTCTTTTTTCTAGTTTTATTGTTAACTAATTCAGAAGCCTTAGGGGGATGTTTTATTTATTTGTAAAGACTTCTCTCTCCTTAAAATCAAGGTTTGGACTAGATCAGAAGTCACAGCCAATTGTCTATGAGCAATTGTACCTGAATGATACAGCGAACATAAAGACTTTTCATCTTGAAGTTGTTTATTTCCATTGGATGAAAGAAAATGAAACAAAAAAACCTCAAGTTTGCACCAACTGTACCATCCTCTAGGTACATCTTTCATTTATAAAGTTTTAGGGTTTGTCAAACAAGATATCTATCCTGCAAATACTCTTATTTCTTCTTCCACAATGGCGAATTAAAGGAAATACTCAGTACTCAGTACAGGAGCTGCTGTACTCAGACACCACAGCATCGGAGTGAGAAGCAACAATCTGTAGCATCAAAGAACTGGAAGGGAAAGGGGGTGTGCGTCTAGATTTCAGACTACGTGATTAAACAATTACAAAAGGGCTTTGTACATGCCTCCCTCAAGTGTGGTTTCACGAACTGAAGTTGTGTGTTGGAACATGATCAAGCTGAGTAAGGACTCATATCAAAGGGAAATAAGAAAATGAAGCTAACTTTTTCTGAGTCCTGCAAGTTTGAAGATGAAATAAAACTTATCATTCTAAAAACTAAGATATTTAAACTCACAAGTGGATGAGGTCCAAAGGCTTACAACACAGTGGAAAATGAGAGCCAGATGTGATTCAACACAAAGCAGAGAAACTAACAAGGCAGCAAGCACACAAGTATGTGTTTCTACTTGGGCAAACCAAGTAAAATGAGTTATCCTGAGGGGCAATTGAAAAATTAAGGCCATTTTTGTTCTCCCCTCACTGCCCCAATAGTAAACAAGCATATCAGATCTGGTATCTTCAAGTTTAAACACTGGCGTCATTTAGGCAAGTTGGCTTTAATTTAAATCCTCATTTCCAAATAATTAAACTTGATTTGCCTCACTCCTAAACTGTTTTTTGTAGACAACCTATTTGGTGTCAGCCTACTGAGGTGTGAAATTATGAAATGAAAAAATCTAGAACTAAACTCTTTTGATTGTTTTAAATTACCTTTATGTGGTTGTACAAGGAGTTTCACTTTAACATGTCAGTTTGTGAGTATGATGCTACTTGATCAATGCCACTGACTCTGTCATTTTCCTCCATCTCTCTCAATTCTATTCATCCTCTCTCATAAGTATGAAACTGCATGATGTTCTAGTTAAAATGATGAAATCTCACACTAACCTGTTCCATGCAACCACACTGGTCCTGCCATGTAGACACAGTATATGTTTCCCAACCTGTCAGTCACTGAAGACATATCTCAGTAACCGATTACTGGTTGATATCATGAGGCTTGTGTTTACTTATTCATATTTCTGAAGTGATGTGGAGGTTTAAAAATACCACAATAGTGATGGAGTAAGTTAGAAATGTTTAGAACTCAGATATACCAAAGAGAAGTGATGATTTTCTTCCTCTGAGAAAAAAACATGATTATTAATCTAGGGTATAGATATAGAGTGAAAACCATAACATACAGAGAGTCCAATGTCCTTCAGTATCAAACATTCACTAGTGTTCTTAGGAAGTAGCTCCCAGGCAAGAGGTATTATTTTTATCACCTATATTTTTTGTTCTTTCTTTCTGCTAAGTAACCTTCATGATCTTGAAGACTCAGTGGCTCTGATGGCAAAAAAATAAGAAGAAAAGTTCCCAAATCACTACTTGGAAAAATATACACATAAATAAATAACCTAAAAGACAAAACACATTGTTTGGGGATAATCCCATGAATATTTTGTTACCACAGAAATTAGCCACGTTCTACTTAATGTAAAATAAAAAGGACCTGGGTGTATCTTCAGCATAACTCTGGAATATAGTGTCTGAGATATCATGATGAATGCTGGGAACATTTGTGCAAGAAAAAATACAATTATTTTCGTGTTATTCAAGAATGGTATGAGTTCTTGGGCTTCTGGTATTTTTATTTTTTTGTGGTACTAGGATTAGAATTAAAGGCCTCATGAACTCTTGGATTGTTTGCTTGTGGCACTCTACTACTTGACTCTCATATTTATTTTTTTGAGAAAGATATTTTATTAGTAAGTTTTTTATTGTGAAAATACTGTACATGGGGTTACAATTACATGAGCAAGGTAATGAGTACAATCTCTTATCAAGTATTGTTGCCTCATCCTTTGTTTATCTTGTACCATCCCTGCCCTCCCACCTCGATGACTACAATCCCAATCCCCTCTAACCCTCCACCTGTCAAAGTTGTAAAGTTTGTTTTTGACATAGCATCTTGTACATCTTATTGTTGCAATGGGTCCACCTGTATCCCTAGTTAAACAATTTGATTTTTCCCCTCCCCTCCACAAATTTTGTCAACATCAAATACAGTGAAAACGTGTGATGACCCTCATATTTATCTCTGCTTTATGTTGTTTGTTTTGTAGGAAGAACCTCACAGATTGTACACCTTAAAGTCTCCACCACTGAGTTGCTAGAATTACAGTCGTGTGCTACTAGCAGCTAGATCTTTTAGGAAATATTATTTTGTTTTTTAAGCAGTAACTCTCAAATATACCTGTTAATTAGAAATTATAGAAGTATAACACATTAACATACATATTACAAAGTTATTTAAATGATTTTAATATCACTAGCTGGGACTTAATCAATGGACCAGTACTGCAAATTACTATATTACATGACTTTAGCTTTTTCTTAACAGTTATATTTTATATAAAACATAACAGGCAATCAGACTAAATTGTATTTTTTCAGAATTTTAAGCAGGTCAGTAGTTTCTGTATCTTTATTCATTAACATCTTTGCCCACTTCACATTTTGTGTGTTATTTAGTAAAGCAACATTTTATCAACTTCTATTTTATATCTCATTCACTGGTCATTGAAATGTTTCTTTACACAAATACTTGTGCATTAAAATTAAACGTCATCCACTCAGATGGATTTACAAATACTTCCTCCAGGATGAAATTATTATATGGTAGTGTAATAAAACACCTGAGGTAGGCATCATTATATACAAAGTTATGGATTTATAGGCTCACAATTCTAGAGATACAATGTCCAAACTACAAAGGGAAATCTCTCCTGTGCTCCCACATCCACTAGGGAACTGTGTATTTTAGTATCCGTATGTTCTTCAAGACACAGTTACAGGTCCATTATAGTGCAATAATCGAATCTAATTATTACTTAATGCCTCATTGGTAAGCATTACAGCTGAATAAAGTTTCGATACTCTTCTTGCCACTGAAATAAGACTTGGATTAATTCTTCCATGAATTTGGAAGTTCAATACATAATCAAATCATAGTATACATAAGATCAATAGCACAGTAATTTGGCCTGGTTTATAAAATAATAACACTCCTATATTCTTATCTTTTTTCAATAAATTTATTGTAGTTCTTGGGGTTTAAATTCAAGGCCTCATGTTCATTCCTCGTGTTATCTCCACTGGTGCTCTTCTTCAGCCACAGCTTCAGGCCTGCTTTTAGCTGGGCATAGTGTACAATCTCCCAGGAGTCTTTGGCTAGGCCAGTTCCCAACAGTAATCCTCAAGATCTCATAATTCTCTGGTGTCCAGAATTAATAATTTTTTTCTTCCTCATTTGGAAATTAAAATTTTATGGGGGTAGAAGTAAAAATAAGCAAGTGTGTGTGTGGGGGGGGAGTTAGGAAATGGCAATATTAGTGACAATTGATGCAAAGAAAAAGAATTAAAACAAACTTAAAATAGACATTTTAGATGACGGAAAATGAAATTTTAAGGGGGATTTATACTACCAGGGAAAAAATGTTTGAGCTGAGATTTTCAGTAGAAACACAATTTGCATGAATTATATTAGGAAAAGGACCCCACACAAGGAGATAGAAATAGGGCTAAGTCAAGGGCCTGTTATACATTACTAAGGATGAGCCAGAGATAGCAAATAGTTGGAACTTAGGTAGACTAGAAATGAAGGGCAAGGTTCTGCACGACTCTAACTCATTTTAAAGTTCGTATTAATCTCTGGATAATATGAGACATAAACTTCTAGCAAGTGAGGATTAAAATTGGGAAAATATTCACTGTAGTTTTAGTAAACCAAGGCAAAGTGCTTTACAAGGAGGTAATTTTGGATATAGTAAAACACGGTCATTTTCTGGCTATATTTTGAAAATTGGTAACTGACCAGCAGTTTAAAAAAATACTATTTGAAAACACTAGTAAAATATTTATGAAATTTCCATGGAAAGAATTGTAAGTGACTTCTGTATGCATAGTTTTCCTTCTAATATTTAAAACTATGCAAAAACAAATGAAGTAAATGACATAAATTGCTAATGTGTTTTATTAAATTCTTAGAATCTACCTAAACAGACTTGTTACTTAGGGAAATAGGTGCCAATATGTATTAAAACACGTATATTTAAAAACCAGTGTATAATAATACAAAATGTGTACTTTGAAAAATATCAAATTCAATTTGCCATCTTTCTGAAGTTTGACTTTTCTTAACATTTACCTATAAGATACAGACTTTACTTCTCATAAGTGAACTGAATATCCATAAAGTTTGAAATGCTTAAAAGTATGTTCAAATAAATTTTCTCACTTGAAAAAATGTAAATAAACCCTAATCTTTTTTCTTCACGAAGAAGAGTTCCTGAAAAAAAAAGAAATACCTGGCTCTTATTTCTAGACTTTATTTCATGTCTTCTAGAGTTAGTACTCATCTGCACTTCAAAATATTACCGTGTAATATGTAAAATGACATAAGTTTTAAGGACACAAAATCTCCAGAACACATTTAAGTGAACATATAAATGAAGAATGGACCTTTCTGTAAGTTGATTAAAGTATCTTGTGATACCCAGGAGTAAAAATGACCAGATTTCAAAATACAAGTTTCTTTAATATCAAATGATTTTCACATCGGTAGCTCACGTATGTAATCCTAGCTAATCAGGAGGCTGAAATCTGAAGACAGGCATTCAATAGCGGCCAGACTAAAAAAGACTCTGAGACACCTATGTCCAATTAACCAATAGAGACTTAGGTATAGCTCAAGTGGTAGGGTGTCAGCCTTTATCACAAAACCAGGGGTGAGTATAGGGATATGAGTTCAAGCCACAATACTGTCACAAATGTAAATATATATATATATATATATATATATATATATATATTTATATATATATATATAAGAAAATAGATAAAACAGTTTTCATGATAATAAAGTAATACCACATAAGCAATCATATTATTACAGAATTGCTTGTATATTAGTGTAAAATAAAAGAGTATAGATTATAATACATCAAAATTACAGTCAGCAATTGTTACAAAATTCGACTATTCTAAAGATTCATTAATTACACCAGGCACCTGAGGCTAAAGCCTGTAATCCTAGCTGCACAGAAGGCTGAGATCCCAGAATCACAGTTTGAAGCCTCCCCTTGTATGTCTTCTTTCTTGAGCCTTCCATTTATTCACTAGATTTTTTAATCCCTCCTGGGCTTGGCTTCTTTCCAAGAACTTAAAAATCTTCTTGCTACAATACAACTTTGATGGTGGACATACTTTTCCCAGCAATTATTTTTTCCCTTAGAAATATGACTGGCTTTGCATCTCATTTTCATGGCTATCTTCTACTCACAACATGAAGTTTTCCCTCTCTTTACATGGGCAACCTTTCTCCACATCGTGTTAGTTTTCTAACACCTATCACTATTTGTGAGGAGTTCTACTTGTTTAAATTATTTTTTATCCTCCATGAGAGGAGAAGTGACCTTTTGCTTTCCTGTTTAGTTTCATCTTCTTGCCCTCTCCCACGTTTGGCCACCCTGTAAGTGCTTAGTATATACCTGCTGAAATGAACTGGATTAGTAAAGTGGTTTCATTGAGATTACAGGGACAGACTCCATGAAGAGTGACAGCCAATATCTGTTTTCTAAAAATGCTTTAAATAAGTGCTCTAAACTTGAGTGTTGTAGAGTAGCAATAGTGACTAAATGGAGATTGGTGATATTTGACACTAAAATCAAGAGTGACTGAGATACAGACCCCTTTAAAAGGATCAATTATTACTTTGAAGATACATTTTTTGCTAACTAAACCAGAACAATAATAACTGGAAAGCATATTGTTGGTATGCTTCTCTATGGCCATTTCAATAAATTTTCAGTTCACTAATAATTTTCCTTTTACTTCTGGTCCTCCTTCCCCTCGTATTTTACCTTTTTATTAAACTTATATCAATTCTATCATTAGAAACCTTCAAATTGATAGTTTCAGTTCAATAGGTTAATGAAAACCGCTTCCTAATGTCATATGGTTGATAGTTGCATATACTTCTGACATAAAATTAATGCAAAACTGTCTTAATTCAAATAAAATATGTTTCCTTTTCCCCCTGTGTTGATATCAAAATGCTGTAGTATATTTATAAGACATTAAAGAGAGGCATTATATTCTGGCTAAATTCAGAAATCCTATTAATTCTCTACCTATAATTTCTACTGCCTGTCAAAACACTTTACTAAGCAAGTTTTTGAAAATGTCTTTTGGAACAAAAAAATAAACTCATAATTTTTCAGGCATTGAATATAGTTCTTGATGTTTTTCCCTCTCATTTTCTCATGTACATATGATCTCAGGCCTTGAAGATTTCTGGACCTCCTCAGACAGGAGGAGGATAGTGCCAATAATCACCCTGCAACAATACCCTTGAGTTGCACTATTGAATGGGCCATTCAAAACAGAGAAAGAAATTTGATTTTTTAAACTATCATTGATTTTATATAATGTAACCTAATCTCCATAGAAAGATCAAAAAGATCCACTGAGATTCATCTTTAGTCTCATTTATATGACCCTCTAATAAGCTCAAAACAGGGGGACTCTGGGACCAAACACAACATTTGAGAGGTAAAGTGTGCCTTAATCTAGATGAATACTGACCCAAATATACAAATACACGATAAAAAATGGTTGAAATCAATGCAGCGTCCATATATGTTTTCTTAGTGATGATTCACAAAATAGCAATTGGCCATGTCCTGGAAATGTTTTCACCTAAAAATAGATCTGAATTTAGTTTACTGAAGAAGAACTGATCTAGTGGTACAAGTAGGCTTTCTTTCTTCTTCATAAAAATGTGACTTTTGAACTCCATGTACGGTTTGGTTTCATGTTTTACATAGGAGTAGAAAGTCTAAAGGAGACTTATTTGTCTCATTTGACTCCACTGTAGGAATTTATATATATGAATTTATAACATATAATTATGCACATAAATAAGATGCAAGATAATATACAATAAAATAAATAGATATTAAGTCAGAGAGAAGCAGGGAATGACCACAAAAGGAGCAAATACTTTCTGATATTAGAGCAAAATATTTTTTCTGATAGTGATGATGGTTTCCTGGAATATAAATCTTTCAAAATTCCATGATATATAACAATTACACATAATTATGTATATACAAATTTTAATTTATGCATCAATAAAAATGTGTATTTTTTAGTGATAAAAGTCATATGTTCCTTATTAGCCTATCTATTATACATAGTATTCTAAAGATGAAAAAAATTATCCAGAAACATCATCCATTTTACATAAATTGTATATTATTCTCCTACGCATACACATTCACTAAAGTACTCCTTTTTATGTCCCAGCTAATTTTGTTTATATGCACAATTTTAAAGAACAGCTGTAAATACTGTATAACTCTCTTAAAATCATACATGTTTAAAGAAAAAGCATTCAAAATCACTCATTGAAAAGATATTCTCTTGCACAAAACATTTAAAGATGGTCAATATTCAGTCAAATATTAAAATTAATTTTGACAAGTAGTCAATGTATATTCTAGTAGTATAAGCTTACAAAAATCAAACATATATAAACAGAAAAATTTGCTTTTTAATGGCACTTGACTACATTTAACAAAAGCCATTAAAAATTCATTCTTTTTTTATTACAATGTGTAAGGAGTAAAAGTGTTTTTTATTTTTAATTAATTAATTTTTCATTGTGAGAATACCATACAGAGGAGTTACAATTACATGGGCAAGATAAGGAGTACATTTCTTATCAAGCATTGTTGCCTCCTCGTTGTTTCCCCTTCCCTTTCCTTCCCATACTCCTCTTCTCCCGATCCTCACCCTACCCCGGACCAAAGTTGTTAAGTTTCTTTTTCGACATAACGACTTGTACATCTCATTGTTGCAATGGGTCCACCTGTATCCCAAGTTAAACGACTTGTTTTTTTCCCTTCCCTTCCACAATTTATACCACATCAAATACAGTGAAAGTATGTTTTATACTGTGGGGGAGGGACATAAAAATCATCTTATGAATATGATAGAAACAATTGCATGAAAGGAAAAAAAGCTAAAAATTTTTTGAATACTTATCTTGAGGTTCATTCCCCTAACATCAACTTCTATGACCTTTTCTGCTGGACTCAGACATATACCATGGAACCTATGTTTCATTGGGCCTGGCTTACTTCACTTAATAGAATTTTTTCCAAGTCTTTCCAGTTCCTAACAAATGGGGCAATGTCATTCTTTCTGATGGAGGCATAGAATTCCATTGTGTATATATACCACATTTTCTTGATCCATTCATCTACTGAGGGACATCTGGGTTCGTTCCATATCTTAGCTTTGGTAAATAAGGCTGCAATAAACATAGTTGTGCTGGTAGCTTTAGTATGATCTTGTTTGTGATCATTTGGGTAAATGCCCAAAATGAGATTGCTGGGTCATAGGGAAGCTCTACGTAGAGTCTTTTGAGGAAGTTCCATACTGCTTTTCAAAGTGGTTGAACAAGTTTACACTCCCACAAACAATGCAGTAAGGCTCCCTTCTGTCTGCATCCCTTCCAGCATCTGTTGTTATTAGAGTTCTTGATTATAGTCATTCTAACTGGGGTGAGGTGCTATCTCAATTTTGTCTTGATTTGCATTTCTTTTGTGGCTAGGGAGGTTGAGCACTTCTTCATGTGTCTATTGGTCATCCTTCTTTCCTCTTCAGAGAAGTTTATCTTTAAGTCTTTAGCCCATTTATTTATTGGGCAGTTGTTTCTTTGAAAATTTCTTTTTGGGGGATTTAATTTTTTAAGTTCTAGGTATATTTTAGATATGGGATACTTTTCTGTTCTATGCCTAGAAAATATCTTCTCCCAATTCGTGGGCTTTCTATTTATCTTAGAGATATGTCCTTTGCCAAACTCTACTACAAATCCACAGTAATCCAAACAGCTTGGTATTGGCACAAGAACAGACCCCAAGACCAATGGAATAGACTTGAGAACCCAGAAATGAACCTAAAGACCTATAGCCATCTAATCTTCGATAAGAGATCTAAAAGAATAGAATGGAAGAAAGACAGCCTCTTCAGTAAATGGTGCTGGCAAAACTGGTTAACTACTTGTCGAAAACTAAAGTTAGATCCTTATATATCACCTTGCACCAGAATTAACTCCAAATGGATCAAAGACCTCAGAGTCAAAGCAGACACTCTGAAAACATTACAAGATGGAATAGGAGAAACCCTAGGTCTCTTTGGCACAGGCCAAAATTTTCTTAATAGGGACCCAGAAATACAAGAAATCAAAGAATGGTTGGACAAGTGGGAATGCATGAAATTGCAGAGCTTCTACATGGCTAAGGACATAGGTCCCAAAATCAGTAAAATTCATTCTTTTATACAATTGTCTGTAACTACTTATTGTTCAATAACTGTTAATGAGTAATAATCTTAAAAAGTAAGTAATTGTAATGTTTTGACTACTTCAAATATATACATTAATTATTTGTAAATTCATAAAAATTTAAGAACAAAAAAAGTCTATAGTACAATACAGGGTTTTTGGAAGAGGTAAGTATTTGTCTTTCTGCATTGATGAGGTGCTGATTCAATTGGTTTTTGTTGCCTCTATTTTTAATTATTTTAATAGCCCACATCAAAGATTAGGTAATTTTTCATGTCTTCTTGTTTTCCACAAATACCATTCCTCAATCACTTCTCCAAGTTGAATTTCCATTTCTCCTTACAATTATGAACCATGCAGACTAAGTTTCTTTGTTCAATGCTTGGTCCTTTAACATAGAGTCTGAAAGTTGTGCAATAGCATATCTAACATTGTAAGATATTTCATAGACCAGTGGAGAGGTCATTAAACAATTTCAAAACAACATGAAAACATTTAAAATCACTAAAATGCTTTAATGATGTGGTGATGGTACACACAAAATATATATGGATAGGATGGATTGATAACATTTTAAGCATGATGAGTTTAGAAGGATACATTTAACTTTACTGTTAAATAAACAGCATAATGCAACAGTTAAGCACACTATGTTAAGAATGGCATTCTCACAGTCACAGTAATCATTTGTTTAATCTGGTACTCATTTTTCAATTTGACTGAAATATTTAGTTAAAGATGATCAATATAAATAGGCAGTATACTTTCAAATCTCTGAGCAACACTCTTGTTATTAGGGTAGCACTGACTTCTTCTTAAAGAGACCTGAGAAATTTGAAGAACTTCAATCAGAGAACATAGCCAGCTCATTATTTCAGCAATTTTTTTAACCAGGTCATGCTGGTAATTGTGCCAGAATATAAGGTGAGGAAAGAATGTGTGAATATACTAGGGAAGAATCCATTGCAAAATCTTAGATGGAAGGTGATGGAGACTTGCCTGAGATGCCCATGGAATAAATAAGGACAAATACTGAAAACTGCAGGAATAAGAGTTCACATGAGTGAAGTGCTCATTATGTCCGTGTATTGTTTGTGCATGGGTATAGTAAATAAATATTCATATGTAATGTATATGAATTCAAAATATAAGAATGCATATGTATGTTCATGTGTATGTATGAATGCATAGGTCTGTGTATGTATATATATGCACACATGCATTATATATGCACATATACAAATATAAACACACATACATTACACAGACATACATATTTACTTATTTAATCTTCTCACAAATTATACGTTAACTACTATTATTCTTTGTGAATTATGGATGAGAACACTACAACATGAATACATTGAATAATTTTCTCAAGAACTCACAGCAGTGCATGTCTACAAGAGTGACTTAAGCCTCTTGCTGTTGATTCATAATCCTAGCTACTCAGGATGCAGAGATCTGAGGATTGTGATTTAAGCCAGTGTAGGCAGGAAAATCCATGAGACATTTTTTCATTTTTTAAATTTAATTTTATTGTCAAGGCGCAACATATTTTCTTATGAGTATCACGGTTGCATTGGTTTACCCTTTGTCCTTTGTCTCACCTTTTTGTTGTTCCTCTTCCCTTCTCTAATTCAGATAAATGTTTATCTCCAATAAATCTCCCAGAAAAATCAAGAAGTAGCACTCGCTCAAGTGGTAGCATACTAGCCTTGAACAAAATAGAAGCTATGGGAGAGCATCCAGGCCCTGAGTTCAAGCCCCAAGTTCGGCAATAAAAACAAACAACAACACAAAAGAATGATTTAAAAGCAATTTTATTCCAAAGTTAATTCTCAGAACTAGTCTGCATATGTACTTGCTTCATAGAAGAGACACACAAAAAAGACATCTCATTGTTTGATGTGGATTCTCAAGACAGGCCACAATTCATCACATGCATTTAGTTGTCAACAAAATCTATAGTATTATTTAAGTCTGTATATCAAAGGAAATTCTGTCTAGTTAAGGGTCATAAGGCATAACCTTGATCTGAATTCCTCTAGCAGTGATCTATTACAACTCTGAAAGAGTATTTCTGATTTAAAAAGAAACAATTGCTGTACAAATTAAAGCCTATAAATGGTTGTAAATGTCATTGATATTAGACAAATGCACTTTTATATAGACTATAAAAATGATTCATTCCTTTGACCTCTTAATTTTCACTGGTTCCTAGGGAAATGGTTCAAAAATGCAAAATGGATGTCGTATCTTTCACCTCCTTCATTTTCAAGTTACCAGATAAAGAATAGAGACTAGTACTCAATATTTTACTCAATATTCCTCTAGATGGATTCGTCTATTAGATAAATAACTAGGAAAAATTAGAATAAGAAAGATAGGTTGCATTTAAAACTAATGATTTGTTCGCTGATATACACATAGCTTTTTAATACAGCGTAAGCTGCTAGCATTAGACAATCCTGACACCACTAGTTGGGAGAAAAAGCCACAGATAAAGTGAACTTCACAGAAGAACAGAATTGCTTATCATAAAATAACTGTAGCAAGAGTGGGGAAGGAAATTCCCAATCTTTAAAATAAGTTGAGAACAAACAAGGCTTTATTTGTACAAACTGTCATCTTTGCTGTGTACAATGTTATCATAACCTGTTTCCAGAGGCATTGTGATTAAATGGTACCCGAGGGGTGGCCTAGATTTCCTTAGAGCCTCTTCCCCTTCCTGTCTCACCTTGCTGCCCCTGGCCAGCGCTTCAGAGTAGTTCATTCTGTGCACTTCCCTACCTGATTACACGGAATTTTATCTTCCCACTTGGATACTTTTCAGACTGCTGAAATGGAGTCACAGATATATACCAATACTACACGGATTGCTGCAGTGCCCTCTTCATTCCAACCTGGTAGCAACTGTTTGCCATTTAATTTAAAATCTAAATTCTGGCCTTTAAGACCAATGTAAGTGTGTCTGCCCCAAAGAACCGGTGTTATCAGCTCTTCACAGCCTTCATCATGGTCAGGTGCTGGAGGCTATGTGGATGTTCTATTCTTGCAGCCTGTCTCCTCCAAACATATGCTGTCTTACTTGTTGCTATTTTATTTTTTTCTAGTTATTTATCTATCAGAGCAATGCTGCTTGGGCTCCAATTAGGAAGGGTTGAATTAAACCAATACCTTGATTACTGCAATCTGTCTCCTATTAACATTTTACTCTCCAAGGGTATTCATTGTGGAATAGGTAAGGAGCCTACAGGGGGAAATAAAGAAGAGATTTGTTTAGTCACTGTTGGTGTGTAAGCTAGGTAAATTGTACCACTCCCCTGAGAGTTACACAGATCTGTATAATGCGATATGGCTTCACTTAGCCATATCACAAATACCAAATCTTTGACTGTATTCCTTTCTTCTCATTACTATATTTCAATTTGTTATATAATGAAGTATGAAAAAATGTAAGAACACTTTTAAAACACCTTTAAAGAACACCTTTAAAACAATAGGAAAGTTCTGTTTATGAAATGAAAACTAAGGGAAAGCTACAGGACAGTTTATTTATTTTGATTTTGATTTTTTTTATTATCTTTTGTTCAGATGACTTTTATTTCTTGCTTTTACATTGTTTCCAAATTATATGTAGTTACAGTGATGGTAGTCAAATATCTGCTAAAAATATGTGGGAAAATGATGTTGTTTTGCAAAATTAAGGTTTGTGTGTGTGTGTGTGTGTGTGTGTGTGTGTGTGTGTGTGTGTGTGTGTGTGTGTGTGTGTCTGTAAATACAGAATCATTTACATTAAGAAATTGGTCCTCATGATTGGAAAGTCTTGGTTATAGGAAACCTGCAAGGTACACAGCATTTCAGAGACCCCAGGAAAAGCCATGTTTAATTACTTTATATTCTGTGGCTATTTCAGTTTAATGCAACTAAATTACACATACACCCACAGCAATATAAGAGGAAGTATGAGTTAATTTCTGATTATTAAGGAGATGTCTATTTCTTATAATTTTCTACAATATTCTGAATTATTAAACGCATCAAAAATTATGAGATATTTGTAAAAGTCCTCAATTCACTTAAACCTACTAACTTTAACCAGATCTAAATTAACAAAAATGAAGTATATTCCTGAATTAATTTACATTTGCACCAATAATGAAAAAGAGCTCTGTTTTCACCCCACATTCTAATCTACAATTGTTACTTTTTTTGATGCTTAAATGACAGCCATTCTGACTGAGATGTGATGGGATCTCAATGTAGCTTTGATTTGCCTATTTTTACTGATGGCTAATGACATTGTACATTTCTTTGTGCATTTACTGGCCATTTGTACTTTTTTCATTTGAAAGTACATTGATTATTTACCCATTTATAATTTTTGGTATTTAATTTTTTGGTTCTTCATATATGCAGGATGTTAAATTGCCCTTCACCCTTTTCAGTCACTTACAAACAATCATCTCTCTTCTTCTTTATTCAATAGCATAGCAATTACATTTTTTCTCCTCAGGTATTATTCTCATTTCATTTTTTGTTGATTCTAATATCCTAATATTTCCAATACTGTCTACCTTCTCAGTTTAGAGTATTAATAAAATGCCAAATAATATGATATGCTTGGATGTTTATTTTGTTGATCTTTAATAACTTCTCACTGACTTCTATTTTCCCATGGTTTTTCACACACATTACTTGGTTTGTATTGGGTTATACTAAATGAATTACCTTTTAATGGAGGACAAATGTCTTCATAATTTTTATTAGCAAAAGTGTTTAATTGTGATATTTACGACATAAATATAGTGTACTTCAAATTGTTGGGAGGTTATTACTATTTTTTATCCATAACTGATGCAACCATGAACTTATCACTCTAGCTAGCTCATAGGTTCTTTTAAACTCCCAAGTTAGTAGAGCTGATTCAAAACTTTGGATACAAAATTAACCCTCAAAAATCAATGGATTTCCTGTATGCCAATAATGGGAAGAGCAGCTCCTTTTGTAATAGCCCCACAAAAATAAAATACCTACGAGTTAATGTAGAGAATGGAAGGAACTCTATGTCGAAAACTTTAGAAACTTTAAAAAGAAAATTAAAGCAAAACTAAGGAAGTGGGAAAACCTTCCATGATCCTGGATTGGAAAAATTAACATCATGAAAATTGCAATACTGCCAAAGACTATTGTCAAATTAAATGATATACCTATCAATATTCCAACCTCATTCTTCAAGGAAATTAAAGAAGCAATCCAAAAATTAATATGGAACAATAAAAGAACCCAAGTAGCAGAAAAAAATCTTAGAAGAAATAATAGTGCTGGACGAATATCAATACCAAATTTCAAACTCTACTACAAAGCCATAGTAACCAAAACAGCTTGGTACTGGCACAAGAACAGACCTCAGGACCAATGAAAGAGAACTGAAGACCCAGAAATAAACCCAAAGACCTATAGCCGCCTCATCCTCAATAAGGGAGCTAAACACATAGAATGGAAGAAAAACAGCCTCTTCAGTAAATGGTGCTGGCAAAATTGGTTTAACACCTGTAGAAAACTAAATCTATATATCACCCTCACCAGAATCAACTGCAAATGCATCAAAGATCTCAAAGTCAAAGTAGTCACCCTGAAAACATTGCAGGAAGGAATAGGAGAAACTCTAGGACTCCTTGGCATGAGCGAAAATTTTCTTAATAATGACCCCAAAACAAAACAAATCAAAAAATAGTTGAACAAATGGGACTTAACAAAATTGAAGAGCTTCTGCATGGCAAAGGACCTAGCTAGCAAGACTAATAGATAGCCCACGGATTGGTAGAAGATTTTCACTAGCCATACAACAGACAAGGGCTTCATATCTAAAATATACTGAGAACTCAAAAAAAAAATCTCCCAACAACAAATCCTCAAAGAAACAACTGCCTCCTTAATAAGTGGGCCAAAGACTTAACAGAGAAACTTCTCTGAAGAGGAAATAAAAAGTAGCCAAATGGCCACATGAAGAACTGTTCAACTTCTCTAGCCACAAAAGAAATGCAAATCAAGACAACATTGAGATTCCACCTCACCCCAATTAGAATGGCGATAATCAAGAAATATAATAACAACAGATGCTGGAGTGTATGTGGCCAAAAGGGAATCCTACTACATTGTTAGTGGGAGTGTAAACTTGTTCAACCACTTTACAAAGCAGTATGGAGGTTCCTCAAAAGACTCCACATAGAGCTCCCCTATGACCCAGCAATACCACTTTTGGGCATTTACCCAAATATTCACAAATAAGGCTATACTAAAGCTACCAGAATAACTATGTTTATTGCAGCAATATTTACCATAGCTAAGATATGGAACCAACCTAGATGCCCCTCAGTAGATGAATGGATCAAGAAAATGTGGTATAGATATAGATATAGATGTAGATATACACATATATGAATATATATCTATATATATATATATATATATATATATACACATACAATGGAATTCTATTCCTCCATCAAAAAGATTGACATCACCCCATTTGTTAGGAAATGGAAATACTTGGAAAAAATTATCTTAAGTGAAGTAAGCTAGGCCCAAAGAAACATAGGTCCCATGGTTTCCCTTTTTTGCAATAACTAGAATATGTCTAGGACAAACAGAAAAGGTCAAAAGCTATGTACTTATGATCATATAAGATGATTCTAAGTGAAATGAACCACAGGATAGGGAAAGAAGAGGTTTTATCTTTCTCACAGTTTGCTTTAATGTACTTATAATGTACTATGTGGTTTTTTTGTTTCTTTTATGTTCTTCCCCCATGGTATAACCTCTATTCTCACTGAATTTAATTGTGGTGTCCTGTATCTTGTATATACATTTTTCTAATTTGGGGAGGGGAAGGGAAATAAAATGCTGCAATGAAAGAAGGATACAGGATGATCCATTGTAAAAATCAGGTGTACAAGACACTATTTTGAAAATGTAGTTTACAACTTTGTGGGGGGTAGGTGGAGGGAGGAGTTGGGGAGGTAGGGAGGAAAGGGATGGTAGTGGAAAAACAAAGTAGAGGGTAACAATGCTTGATTGGAAATGGACTGATTATGTTACTCAAGTAACTGTAACCCCTCTGTACAATATCTTTGAATAAAAATATACTTTAAAAAGTGAAGATGTACTCATTTCCTTAATGTGTAACTATAACTCCTCTGTACATCACCTTGACAATAAAATTTTAAAAAATGAAGAGGTAGGTATAAGTTTTGAACCTCGTTGACTATTAACAATTTATGGTGATAATCACTGAGTTAAGTATTCTCTTGGTTGAAGTATAACAAAATGACTGCTTTTATCCAGCCAGAGAATCTTCCTAATCCCTATTTTGTACCTCCTCCTCCTCAGATATCATATTATTGCCCTTAATTCTCAGACAAGATGATGATGATGATGATGATGATGATGATGATGATGAGGAGGAGGAGGAGGAGGAGGAGGAGGAGGAGGAGGAGGAGGAGGAGGAGGAGGATTTTTATTATTATTGTCCATACTTGTGCTATAGCTCACGACCTTACACCCTTGCTTTGCTTTTTCCTCACAACTTTCACTCTCCCACTTGAGCCACACCTGCTCTTCCAGCTTTTTGCTGTTTATTCCGAGATTACAGTCCTATCCATGGATTTGTCTGCCTGGGCTTGTTCTGAGTCAGAGTTCTCTAATCTCAGCCTCCCAATTAGCTAGAGTTGTAGGTGTAAACTACTGGTGCCCAGCAGAACACTCAGCATTCTCACCAAGAAAGTTAGCAACTGCCCTATATCTGGAATACCATATTGATCAAAAAAGTAAGGGTTGAAGGAAGTGCCAGCACATTTGTGTGTAGCCATGTTTGCTCCTGGGCACTGGGTATCCTTTCCTAGCATCTGCTCATTAACTCTACCTGCAGTTGTCTGTCCTGCTCCTCAGGATATTAATTAGTTCCTTGCTGTCATCAGCGTGCACCTAAGGAGGTTCTTATCTCATTTTCACATTATTTTCAGTATCTCACAAATGTCCTTCAGAGAGCTCTCATACTAAAATAGTTTGCTATTTCTTTTAATAAGTAGTTTAACCTAAACAAATTAATTTATCTTCATATCCCAAATTTATAGCACCCTATAGGATGATGACTGCAATTTTGCCTAGTGTCCATACCCCCAATTCTGATCTATCTCTGCAAGATTTCACATGCAAACTACCAGTAAATACCACTGACAGTTGTTCACCAGTCTCTCTCCTACCTACCAACTTCCATCCAAAAATTCATTTCAATCAGATAATTGTGTTAATCTACCTTTATATATTCTCTCAAGGAAATATGTCTTTAAAATCTGCACTAGACACTGGGTCTTAAACTTGGGACTTGGTTCTTGTCCTTGAGTCATCTACTACTTGAGCCACAGACCCACACCTGACTTTTACCTAGTTAACTCAAGTATCTTGTGGACTTGTATTTTTAATTTTTTGCAGAGCTAATTTTTAACCTGAGTCCTCAGACCTGACTCAGCCTCTTGAGTGGCTATGTTTACATCAGATATGAGCCACCATGCAGAATTCTGCTTTAGATTTTGACATTCTTCTCTTTAAGACATTCTAATGGTTTCTCTTTCACGTAAACTACAATGAAAACTCTATGGGAAGCTACCTAAAGCTTCTTTATCACTTCACAGTTGTTGTGTTTTTTTTCCCTCTAATTGGATTGCTCTTCTTTCCAATAGAACCTTAACTCACTTTATTTACTAACACATGTAAATTAGTACCCTATTCTCCACATACAATCTTACTCTGATTATTTTTACTCATCCCCCATTATCACTGCATGAACTAATAAATGTGAATGAATGTGTGTGAGTACTGATCACCTGTTGTTCTTTATCTGAAAATAATAGTTTGATTTTCCTATTATGAAACTAGCTCTGGTTCATACTAAGGTTTCAGTATGTATCTCATTGTATAAATCAAAGCACTCATTCATGAACCTATTGAAAAACATCCTAATGTTACATTATAATTTAGCAGAAAAGTTAATGGGAATTGGTTAGAAATATTTGTCAACTATAACTTATGTTAGAGAGAGGAAGGTTGACACTTTGAAGATACTACTTAAAAAAGTAGTTAATCCAAGTATACTGCAAGATCATTTCAGTTGTGTTATTTACTGCAGCCTGTGTTAGAGATTTCATGCAGATTTGTCTACATTAGTGGAGAATGAAGAGAAAGGTGAGAAGTAACTAAGTTTGAAGGTGTAAAACAGATCCAGTTCACACAAAGCTGTGTAAATTGGACCATGTTCTATGTCAATGGCTTTAAGCCATCTGAGGCCATCTAATTCTCACTTGTGCAGGAAGCAATTCATAATGCCAAATTCTTTGACTAATTAGATGGAATGGAATTACTTTTTTAATATGTTTAATGCTTCTATAGATGTTTCCCCAGTGAACTCTCGGAATTTGCTTTCTAATATTGTTATGAAAAACTACCATGCTACCAATTTTTCGGATGAGAGTAACTAAGCTTTCTATTCTCATAATTAACAACCATAACATTCTTAGCAATGTGCTTTCATGCTTGTGGATAATTGCATCCATCTGTTGATTTTTAACGAATTTGATGGCATGTATGCAGAAATTAATTGGTAATAAAACACATAAATATATTAGTTGAATTCAATTCAACTCTATTAACTAAATGAGTTTACTGTGCAAATATATTTAAAACATAGTGAAGATTGCTATTTTACCTACAGGTAGGTTCATTCACCTTCATATTTCAAAGTAATATAGCCAAGGATACATTTAATTAATGGTTATTAATTGTAGTCTACATAGCATCTAACAACAAGAGCAATAAGTAAATTAAATAGTCCATTTAGAAATGTAATGTTATAATATTCACATAGTGTGTAATGAGGAGAAGGAAATATATAGGACCATTTTATAGAAATGTGAAGTTGTTCATTTCATCAAATATGCTATAGAGAGGAGAGAACTGGAGGTCACCTGATGATCTACCTAGGGAGATAATGCTTTTGTTGTTCTTGTTTTGTTTTGTTTTTGTTTTTCCTCTGGGACAATGGTTTTGACTTAGGAACACCCCTTCTTTTTTTTGTGGAAATACCGTACTGAGGGCTTACAATTACATGGGCAAGATAATGAGTGCATTTCTTATCAAGCATTGTTGCCTCCTCCTTTGTTGCCGCTTACTATCCCTTCCCATCTCACACCCCACCCCAAAGTTGTAAAGTTCATTTTCGACATAACATCCTGTACATCTCATTGTTGCCATGGGTCCAACTGTATCTTTATTTAAACAATTTGATCGTACTCTACCATCTTGAGCCACAAGTCCACTTGTATTTTTCCAGTGTTTAATTGGAAATAATAATCTCTCAGACTGTCATGCCCAGACTGGCTTTAAACTTTGATCCTCAGATCTCAGCCTTTTGAATAGCAAGGATTATATGCACAATCCATCAGCAATCTGCCAGGATAAAAACTTATACAAATTGGCTATTTGAAATGATGGATGCCCTAACAATATAAAAGCACATATCAATATTTAAAACTGTTTTTCATTTTAGCACTTGCATGCATAGGTTGTTATGCAATGATGTGTGTATGAAAGATTGTAGTTCCGGGAAGATGGCAGAGGAGAAGCTGGAATCTGAACAAGCTCTCCCATAGAAAGCAGTTTTAGAGTTCCAGTGAACAGTCCTAAGCCAGAGAATCACACCAAGTGTGCAATCACAGGACAGAGAGTTAGGCAAGAGAGGGGAAGCCAAGGCAAGGAGACACATCTGAGCACTTGGCAGCCACCGCCACGGCGGCTGCAGCGGTCGCAGTGGCGACCGCAGGGCACCATACCTGAGCCACAGAGAGTCCGGGACAAAGGAGCCAGACGCAGCAGTCGAGCAGATTCTACTCAACACCAGCAAGAACCGACAAGGAGCAGACATCTTCATCCTGCAGTTTGCAGACCAGAGACGACCCAGGAACCAAGACTCGGCATGAGTAGAAACCCGACGTCCTCACTCTTTCTCAGGGAGCAGAGGAGGGAAGGCCACCCCTCCCCTCCCAGTACTGGAGATCTCCATCTTGGATACCGACAAAGCTCTGAGGAGCTGCTAGCTCCAACTCAGGCCTTGGAATAAAACGAGTCATTTAGCAGATCACAAGAACTTAACGGCAGCGTGACTTGCCAGACTCAGCTCCATCCAGGGAAAGGTCACCCAGCTCAGGTGCCAGCCATAGGAGTGGCTTTCCTCACTGGGTAATCAGAGCCAGAGGCTGCCCCTCCCTCTAGCAGCCTCGATAACCAATTGAAAAACAGAAACCCTGAGAATGGCTCCAGGCTGGGCTCTGTGAGTTTTTCACAAAATAGCCCCAGGGAAAAGCTACTGTTTGTTGAAAGCCCTCAACTCTACCCAGAACCTAGCCTCATCACTGCATCCCCCTCTTTTGTGATTCTCAAAGCAGATCACCCTCCCATTAAACTAACCTGGGAGGGGGACCTCAAAATCTTGGGTAAAGCAGAGCATTTTTCTGCCTGTTCGAACAATCTGACTTAAGAAACCAATCAAGCCACAGGACCTCAAGCAGACCAGAGACTCCAACAAGAGATTGGTTACAAACACAAGGGAGATACAGGATTTTTCCCACCCCTCCCAAAAAAAAAAATCAAAAAAAAAATCAAAGAACTTCTTTTTTTCTTCTTCTTCTTTTTCTTTCTTTTTTTTTTTTTTTCGGTACCTTATATATAAAAATTTTTTTTTTCTTTTCTAAAACTTTTATTAATCTTTAATTTTTGCCTTTTTTGAAAAAAAATTGTTTTCCAGTAACTTTTTTTTTCCTCTTATAATTTTTATTTTAGGGATACGTGAATGTGCATTTTTCTTTCATTCTTGTCTTCTTTCTTTTCTTCTTTTCTTTTTTTAATCATTTTTTTGTTTTTTGTTTAGCTCTACTGAACTTCTGATCTTTTTTTCTCCCTTTCTTATCCTTTTCAACTTTTCCTCTCTTTTGTTCTTCTTTATGTGACTTAACTCTTGTCCTGCACATCCTCAGATAAACCCGTAGTTAATTAGTAGACCCTATACCCCATTGTGTACACACTTAATCCACAAATTTATTACTCAATTCAAAACCTCTGAGACTTAAATTCCTTAATAGCAGTACTACCTCTTTATACCTATATAATATTTTAAGCATTTTTATTTTTACATTTTTCACATCTACTCTATATCCCTACCATTCTCTCAATATCTTCACGTTCTTCTCTAAATAGATTGTTTTCGAAACGCCATAGTATTATTAATTTTTACTTTTCTATTTTTTCTGGTCTCTTTTCTTTTCCCTTTCCCTTTCTTCATTTATTCTCTCTCACTACTTTCATCCTATCCAACCTATTTCCTGCATTGAGATTAGGACTTAGTTAACTCTCCCTGTGCCTCCCCACACCAATCCATTCCTACTTTTTACCCACATCTCTCCCTAACTCTAATATTTTCTGGTTTTCCAAATTCTTCTCTGCGGTTCGAGGCCCATTAACATATAGTTGTATGATGTTGAATAGATGTATATGTTGAACTAGATTGTATCTGTAGACTATTGACTGTACAAATTCAGACTTTGGTTGATGGTTGCCTTAAGATAGTGTTCTAGCACAAAACTGGTCCTATTTTCATCTCAAACGGGCAGAGTAAGACGGAAAAAACACAAGAAAATGGCAAATGCGGGTATCTCATTTCCCAATCTTGATAATCAGGGGACAGAACATATAATGAATAATCCAGAGGATAGTACCCAAATAGCTCTACAAACACTGCTGGTAAATATGATAAATGAAAAGATAGAAAACATACAAAGGACTCTGTATGGGAGTGATAGGGAGAGAGAGGAGGCAATCCAAAAATTTATACAAGAATATAATAAGCGTGAGGAAGCTACTCAAAAACTGATAGAGGATTTGCATGAACAGCTTGAGAATACTCAAAGAGAAAGGCAGGAATGGCGTGAGCAGGCTGAGAACACTCAAAGAGAACTGCAGGAATCCCATGAACGGGAGGAAGCTAATCAAAGAGTAATACAGGAATTGAGAAAGCAGGAAGAGAATACACAAAGATCACTAAAGGCATTCATGGAATCCATTAACCAAGAGCTGAAGGAAGCCAGGGAGCCCGCAAAGGGAATGCTGAATGGAACCCAACAGAAGGAATGGGAGTCCAAATAAACCATAACCAATCAACTAAGTGATTTGAGAATAAATACTGAACACCAAATTAAGGAAGTAAAGAAATTCATACAAGATGTGAAACAGAGCTTCAACAAAGAATTTGAAGCCATCAAAGCTGACCAATTAGAAGGAAAAGAGATAAAAAAAAAAAAAAACAATGTAGAAAGTCTTGACAGCAGGTTAGACCATGCAGAAGATCGAATCTCGGGGATTGAAGACAGCCTAGATATTATAGAGAAAGAACATACAACCATCCAAGACAAGTCCAGGAAATATGATAGATCTATCCATCACTTGGAAGACACCATCAGAAGGCCTAATCTAAGGATAACGGTTGTAGAGGAGCACCTAGAAACAGAAGTTAATAGTCTAGGAAATTTGTTTAACAGGATCCTAGCAGAGAACTTCCTAAACAATACAAAAAGATGGGCCTATTCAGATACAAGAAGCTTTTAGAACCCCAAATAGACCAGACCAGAATAGGACATCCCACCATCACATTATAATCCACACAGGATCAACTCAAACCAAGGAAAAGATTCTTAAAGCTGTCAAGGAGAAAAGATTATTCACTTATAAAGGGAAACCAATTAGAATCACCTCAGATTTCTCAGCAGAGACAATCAAAGCAAGTGGAGCCTGGAATGATGTATGCCATGCCCTAAAAACAAACAACTATCAACCAAGAATACTGTACCAGCTAAATTCTGCTTCAAAACTGAAGGCCAAATAAGAAGTTTCCATAGCAAAGAAAAATTGAAACAATACATCTCCACCAAACCAGCCCTACAAAAGATTCTTAAAGATGTCCTACACATAGAAAACCAACAAGACCATAATAAAGGTCAAGAAGCTGCACCCAAACTGAGAATCCAAGAACCATAAGAATAACCCAGTTTTCGCAACCCCCCAAGAAGGTGGATAACATGGCAGGAACTCCCAAATACCTCTAAGTCATCTCTTAACATTAACGGACTGAACTCTCCAATTAAGTGACATAGACTGTCTAGTTGGATTAAAAAACAAGACCCTTCTATCTGCTGCCTGCAGGAGTCACATCTTGCCCGTAAAAACAAACATAGTTTCAATCTTAAAGGCTGGAACAAAATCTACCAAGCAAACGGCCGCCATAAACAGGCAGGAGTTGCAATCCTAATATCAGATAAAATAGACTTCAAATTAAAATTCGTGAGAAGTGATAAATAAAGTCGCTACATACGAATTAAGGGATCTCTCCTTCAGGAGGATATTACAATTCTAAGTATCTATTCGCCAAACAATGGGGCACCCACATTCATCCAAGAAACAGTACTTTCCCATATAGATCCAAAGACATTAATTTTGGGGGATTTTAACACACCACTCTCCCCACTAGATAGATCAACTCGGCAAAAACTCAACAGAGAAATCGCAGATCTAAACAGCTGCATAGATCAAGGAGACTTAACAGACATCTACCGAACATTTCACGCAGCAGCATCAAAATACAAGTTTTTCTCAGCAGCACATGGAACATTTTCTAAAATAGACTACATTTTAGTCCACAAAGCAAACTTGTCTAAATTCAGAAACATTGAAGTTATACCTTGCATTCGCTCTGACCACAAGGGAATAAAATTAGAACTCAACATCAAAAGCCATACTCTGGTTTCTCTTCAGATCGTATAAATCTTTCGCCTTTTACTCAACATCAAAAGCCACCAAAGAAAATCCAGTATTATATGGAGGCTGAACAACACACTGCTGAATCATGAGTGGATCATGGAAGAGATTAGAAAGGAAATTCAAATGTTCATGCTATTCAACAAAAATGAACACACAAATTACCAGCTCCTTTGGGACACAGCAAAGGCACTGAGTACTCTGAGTACTCAGAGGCAAGTTGAGAGCTCTGAGCTCCTACATCAACAAATTAGAGAGATCTGAAACCAACAATTTAATGACACATCTAAACCTCCTTGAAAAAGAGCAGCAAGATAAACCCCAATCCAATAGACGGAAAGAAATAATTAAAATTAAATCAGAATTAAATGAATTAGAATCCAAAAAAACTATATAAAGAATCAACAAAACAAAGAGTTGGTTCTTCGAAAAACTTAACAAAATTGACAGACCCTTAGCAAATCTTATCAGAAAAAGAAGAGAACACACCCAAATTAATAAACTCAGAGATGAGAATGGAAACATCACCACGGAAACAAGCAAGATTCAGAACATTATAAGGGAATACTTGTCAAAACTTTATGCTAATACTTTTGAGAACTTGAAAGAAATGGACCTTTTCCTAGCAAATATTGACATGCCAAAACTAAACCAAGATGAGTTAAACCATCTTAACAGGCCCATATCAAGCATTGAAATAGAAACAGCAATAAGAGACCTCCCAGCGAATAAAAGTCCAGGACCAGATGGTTTTACAGCGGAATTTTACAAGGCCTTCAAAGCAGAGCTCACACCAATACTCCTCCAAATCTTCAATGAAATTGACAGAGAAAGGTCACTATCGAACACATTCTATGAAGGCATCATAACCCTCATCCCAAAACCAGGCAAGGACTCATCAAAGAAAGAGAACAATAGTCCCATTTCTTTGATGAACATTGATGCAAAACTTCTCAACAAAATTTTGGCTAATCGATTTCAACAATTCATCCAAAAAATCATACACCACGATCAAACAGGATTCATTTCAGGGATGCAAAGCTGGTTCAATATACGCAAATCAATTAATATTATTCATCACATCAACAGGAGCAAGAATAAGAACCATATGGTTATCTCAATAGATGCAGAAAAAGCATTCGCCAAGATCCAACACCTCTTTATGATGAAGGTTTTGGAAAAACTAGGAATCCATGGAACATTCCTCAATACAATAAAGGCTGTATATGACAAACCTACAGCCAGTGTTATACTTAATGGTGAAAAACTAAAGAAATTTCCTCTTAACTCAGGAACAAGACAAGGATGTCCACTCTCTCCACTTCTCTTCAATCTAGTATTAGAATGCCTAGCTACAGCAATAAGACAAGATGCAGCCGGGTCTGGTGGCTCACGCCTGTAATCCTAGCTACTCAGGAGGCTGAGATCTGAGGATGGCGGTTCAAAGCTAGCCCTGGCAGGAAAGACCATGAGACTCCTATCTCCAATAAACCACCAGAAAACTAGAAGTGGCGCTGTAGCTTAAGTGGTAGAGCGCTCACCTTGAGCTGAAGAGCTGAGGGACAGCGCCCAGGCCCAGATTTCTAGCCACACGACTGACCAAAAAAAAAAAAAAAAGACAAGACACAGACATAAAGGAGATCCAAATATGAAAAGAATAAATAAAACTCTCCCTCTTTGCAGACGACATGATCTTGTATTTAAAGAATCCCTTAGAATCCACTCCCAAATTACTCAAGGTGATTCAAAACTTTGGCAAAGTAGCAGTATATAAAATTAACCCCCAAGAAACAATGGCTTTTCTGTATGCCAACAATGAGAAAAGTGTGGCTGAAATTAGGAAAGAAACTCCATTAGTATTAGCCCCACAACAAATAAAATACCTAGGAATTAACTTATCCAAAGAAGTGAAGGACCTCTAGGGTGAAAACTTTAAAATCTTGAAAATGGAAATCAACACAGGTCTTAAAAAATGGCAAAACCTACCATCTCCTAGATTGGAAACATTAACATCGTGAAAATGGCAATACTTCCCAAGGCTATCTACAAATTCAACATGATACCTATCAAAATTCCAACCTCATTCTTCAAGGAAATAGAAGAGGCAATCCAAAAATTCATATGGGACAATAAAAGACCCCGAATAGCAAAAACGCTCCTCAACGGAAAGAACACTGCTGGAGGAATATCAATACCAAATTTCAAACTCTACTATAAAGCTATTGTAATCAAAACAGCGTGGTATTGGCATAAGAATAGACCTCAGGACCAATGGAATAGAATTGGAAACCCAGAAATGAACCTACAGACCTATAGCCATCTAATCTGCGATAAGGGAGCTAAAACAAAAGAATGGAAGAAAGACAGCTTCTTCAGTAAATGGTGCTGGCAAAATTGGTTAACTACTTGTAGAAAACTAAAGCTAGATCCTTATATATCCACCTGCACCAGAATTAACTCCAAATGGATTAAAGACCTCGAAGTCAAAGCAGACACTGTGAAAACTTTACAGGATGGAATAAGAGAAACCCTAGGTCTGCTTGGCTCAGGCCGAAATTTTCTGAATAGAGAGCCGGAAACACAACAAATCAAAGAAAGGTTGGACAAATGGGATTGCATAAAGTTGCAGAGCTTCTGCATGGCAAAGGACATAGCTAGCAAGATCAATAGAAAGCCCACGGACTGGGAGAAGATCGGCACTAGCCAAATAACGGACAATGGCGTCATATCTAAAATATACTTGGAACTCAAAAAATTAAATCCCCCAACAACAAATCCTCAAAAAAACAACTGCCCAATAAATAAGTGGGCTAAAGACTTGAAGAGAAACTTATCTGAAGAAGAAAGAAGGATGGCCAATAGACACATGAAGAAATGCTCAACATCCGTAGCCATAAAAGAAATGCAAATCAAAACAACATTGAGATATCACCTCACTCCAGTTAGAATGGCAAAAAACAAGACCTCTAACACCAACAGATGCTGGAGGGGATGTGGAGAGAAGGGAACCTTACTTCATTGTTGGTGGGAGTGTAAACTTGTTCAACCACTTTGGAAAGCAGTATGGAGGTTCCTGAAAAGACTTCACATAGAGCTCCCCTATGACCCAGCAATCCCACTTTTGGGCATTTTCCCAAACGTTTACAAACAAGAACACACTAAAGCTACCAGCACAACTATTTTTATTGCAGCATTATTTACCATAGCTAAGCTATGGAACCAACCCATATACCCCTCAGTGTATGAATGGATCAAGAAAATGTGGTATATATACACAATGGAATTCTATGCCTCCATCAGAAAGAATGACATTGCCCCATTTGTTAGGAAATGGAAAGGCTTGGAAAAAATTATATTAAGTGAAGTAATCCAGGCCCAAAGAAATATAGGTCCCATGGTTTCCCTTATTTGCAATATCTAGTATATGTATGGGTCAAGAGGAAAAGGTCAGATAATTTGATGTTATGAAAATGAACCCTTAGATATGTATTTTAATGTTTTTTTCTTTCATGCATGTGTTTCTAATGCATTTATAAGATTATTTCTTTGTTGCTTTGTATGTCCCTCCCCCACAGTATAACCCCTGCTTCCACTATATTTGATATCAGTATAACTTGTGGAGGAGATGGGGAAAAACAAGTCGTTTAAGGATACAGGTATACCTGTTGCATCAATGAGAAGTACAAGTTTTCATGTCGAAAATGAGCTTTACAAGGTTGGTTCGGGGGTGGGGGTGGGGAAGGGTTGGGTGGGATGGGAATGTGGAGGCTGGAAGGGATGTGAAGGGTAACAAAGGAGGAGGCTGCAATGCTTGGTAAGAAATGTATGCATTATCCTGCCCATGTAATTGTAACCCCTCTGTACAGTATGTTCACAAATAAAATTAAAAAAAAAAGAAATCTGAGGTGATTCTTACTGGTTTCCCTTTGTAGATGGTTAATCTTTTTCCTTGACAGCTTTAACTATCTTTTTGTCGGTCTGAATTGATCTTGTATGGATTATAATGTGACAGTGGGATGGCCTCTTCTAGTCTGGTTTACCTGGAGTTCTAAAAGGTTCTTGTATCTGGATAGGCCTATCTTTTTGCATGTTTGGTTCTTTGCTAGGTTCCTCTTAAAAAAAATGTCCTAGACCTTTAATTTCTGTCTAAAGGTGCTCTTCTGCAACCATTATGCTTATGATGGTGTCTTCCAAATGTTGAATAGATCTATCATATATCTTGGATTTGTCTTCGATGGTTGTAGGTTCTTAATCTATAATATCTAGGCTGTCTTCAATCCCCAAGATTCGATGTTCTGGATGGTCTCACCTACTGTCAAAAATTTCTACTTTTTTTTGTCTATTCCTTCTAATTGGTCGCCTTTGATGGCTCCAAGTTCTTTGCTGGAGCTTTGTTATAGAACTTGTATGAACCATTTTACGTCCTTAATTTGGTGTTCAGTGTTTATTCTCAAATCACTTAGTTGATTGGTTATAGTTTCCTTGGACTCCTATTCATTCTGTTGGGTTCCATTCAGCATTCCCTTTGTAGTCTCCCTGACTTCTTTGAGCTCTCTGTTTATGGATTCCATGGATGCCTCTATTGATCTTCGTCTATTCTCGTCCCACTCTCTCAATTCCTGTATTACTCTGATTAGCTTCCTCACATGCGCCCAATTCCTGTAGTTCTCTTTAAGTGTTCTCAGCATGCTCACTCCATTCCTGATTTTCTCTTTGTCTGTTCTCAGCCTGCTCACACAATTCCTTTATTTCTCTTTTAGTCTTCTCAATCTGCTCATGTAATTCCTGTATCAGTCTTTGAGTAACATCCTAACGCTAATGAGATTCCTGTATTGATCTATGGCTTGCCTTCTCTTTCTCCGTATCATGCTCTCACTGAGTCCTTTGCAGGTTTTCAATCTTTTCATTTACCATGTTTACCAGTAATATTTGTAGAGTTTTTTTTTGTGGATTATTCATTATCTATTCTGCTCCCTGATTATAATGAGTGGCAGTTGAGCTCCCCAGACTTTCCATTTTTCTTGTGTTTTTTTCCAGCTTGTTCTGCCCATTTGGGATAAGAGTAACACCAGCTTTGTGGTAGAACACTATTTTAAGGCAACCATCAACCAATGTCCTTAGTTGCACAGTCAAAATTCTGCAGATACAATCTAATTCAACAGATACAATCTATTCAATATCAAACAGTTATGTATTAATGGTCCACAAACAGCAAAGAAGAATTTGGCAGAAATTAGGGAGAAATGTGGGTAAAAATAGGATTAGAGATGTGAAAGGTAAAGGGAGAGTGAAATTAACCAAGTACTTATCTCAAAGAGGAAAATGGATTGGACAGGATGATAGTAGAGAGAAAACAAGAAGAAAAAGAAAAAAAAAGACAAGAAAAAATTGGAAAAAATAAATTAAAATTAAAAAGTGAAACACTTAAAATTATGCAATTTTAAAGAAGTAGTATTCTGAGAACAGGGATAGGAAGAGAGGAGGTGAGGGATAGAAAGGAGACATGAAAAACTAAAAAATAAAAAATGTTTAAAGTATTTTGTAGGTATAAAGAGGTAATACTGCTACTAAGGAATTTAAATCTAAGAGGTTTTGAATTGAGTAATAAATTTTTGGATTAAGTGTGTACACAACATGGGATAAGGTCTAATAATCAATGTCGGGTATATCTGGGGATGAGTAGAACAGCAATTAAGTCATGCAAAAAAGAACGAAAGAGAAGAAAAAATGAAAACAATGAGAAAGAAAGAAAAAAGGATAAAAAATTCAGTAGAGCTAAAAGTAGCAGATATACACCTAAAGTCTAAAATAAAAGTTATGAGAGGAAGAAAAAAGAGATTAATAGAGAACAATTTTTTCAAACAATTAAAAAGTAAATTTTTTTTAAAAAAGTTAAAAAAAAGGTACAAAAGATTTCTTTGATTTTTTGGGGGGATGGGAAGATCCTATATCCCCTTTTGTCCATAGCCAGTATCCTGTTGGAGTCTCTGGTCTGCTTGTGGTGTTTGGTTTTCCTGTGGCTTGATTGGTTACATAAGTCAGTTTGTTTGGACAGGCAGAAAAATGCACTGCTTTACCCAGGATTTTGTGATCCTCATCCCAGGCTAGTTCAGTGGAAGGGAGATCTGCTTTGAGTATCACAAAAGAGGGAGATGGCTATTTCCTGTAGTTTCGAGATTCTGTGATGAGGCTATGTTCTGGGTAGAGTTGAGGCCTTTCAGCAAACAGTAGCTTTTCCCTGAGGGGCTAACTTCTGAGACACTCACACAGCCTAGCCTGAAGCCCATCTCAAGGTTTATGTTTACTGAATTTCAATTGATTGTCTGTAGGGAGTGGCAGCCCCTGGCTCTCTTTACCCAGTGAAGAAAGTCCCTCCCACAGAGAAAGAGTTTTCTCTGCTTGGTCTGTGTGAATTTTTCCTGGGTGGAGCTGAGCCTGGCAGGTCTGGTTAGGTTCCTGTGACCTGCTAAATGACTCTTTTGTTTTCTTCCAAGGCTGAGTTGGACCTAGCTGCTCAGCCAGGCCTTTCTCAGTATCAAAGATGGAGATCTCCAGTAGTGGGGGGCGGAGAGGTGGCCTTCCCTCCTCTGCTCCTTGAGAAGGAGTGAGAATGTTAGTGTTTTTCTCAAGACAGTCTTGGTTCCTGGGTCTTCTCTGGTCTGCAATCTGCAGGATGAAGATATCTGCCCCTTGTCAGTTCTTGCTGGTATTGAATAGAATTCACTCACCTGCTGCCTCTGGCACCTTTGTCCCGGACCCTTTGTGTTGTAGGTATGGCAGCTACAGCCATTGCTGCAGCTGCCTCCAGAGCAGCAGCCATGGCCTCTGGCAAGTGCTCAAATCTGTCTCCTTGTCTGGATTTTCCCTCTCTGGCCAAACTCTCTGTACTGTAATGGCACACTTGGTGAAATTCTCTGGCCTACGAGTGTTCACTAGAACACTAAAAATGCTTCCTATGTGAGAGCTTGTTTATCCTCCAGGTTCTCCTCCCCCATCTTCCCAGAACTCCTTAAGTGTGTTTCTTAAAAATAGAAATATTTTTAAATTCGCATGCATACTTCTCATTAGGCAGTTCAGATGATGTTAACTGAATTGTTGTCAGATTTATTTGTGTATATGTGAGATTGTCTTTGAATATGAAGTTTGGCCCTGGATGCTGTCCTCTGTCCCCACCCCTCCTTTTGTTTTTGCTTGCTCAAGGTTGGCACCTTCTCACTTGAGCCACATCTTCCAGCTTTTTGGTTTTCTGTTGGAGGTAAGAGTCTCTTTTTTGCCTGCCTGACCTGGTTTTCAACCATGATCCTCAGATTTCAGCCTTCAGGTGATCTATTGAGTGTTTTCCTCTCCTCTTTTGTGAAAATACACACCCACCTGGCATCAAAGGTAAAAGAACAAATAAAAGTTGTTATAATACTCTCAACCCAAAGAATATACCTGATATACTTGATTTAAGTGTTAAGATATAAAATTTGGATTTGTGGAAAGACTGAGTCTCTTTAGTGTCATTTTGGGAAAAGTGAATCAAATATTCATAGCATTCCTAGATAAAGGGAATAAAGTAAACCTCTTTTCATGAGGAGTATTAATGAGAAGAAGAGTAGTTTTTGTCATTACTGTAGCTTACTTGAAACAGTTTCAAAGTACAGATGCTCAAGTATATTTTCTGTGTAATAATCACTGAATTCTAAAATTATTTGTTTTCCTTAGCATTTTCTCTTTGTCCTCATCTGCTATCTCATTTGAGACATACACCTTTTACAAGGGCCTTCTGTAGTCAGTTTACATTTTATAAATAAATAATTTTAGGTTTTTAAGAATAAGAAAAGCTAATAATAATAATAATAATTTTCTGATGTCCTTCACATTTCTCCACATTTCATTATATTGGTTTCATATGCTATCAGTATATTTATAGGCTATGAATTATGATTTTGGTTTCAGTTTTTGTGCTGGTATTGGGGTTGAAATCAGTACATTGGTCTGTCACTAATGCCAGCATTGATGACGCACATTCCTGTGATTCAGGCTAATCAGGAGGCTGAGATCTGAGGATAAAGGTTCAAATCCATCTTGGTCAGGAGAGATTTTCTTGCTCTTGTCTTCAATTAATGACTAAAAAGCCAAAAGTTGAGTGTGGCTCAAGTGGTAGAGCACCAGGATTGAGCAAATAAGCTAAAGTGTAGTAATGTGTAGTTCCTAAAGGATAGTTCCCAAGTCCTGATTTTAAGTACCAGTACCAACACACAAGCGCACACAAGCACACAAGCACACACACACACACACACGTACACACACACACACACACACACACACACACACACACACACACACATGTTTTCTTTGTCCCCAAAGAACTATGGTTCTCTTTATGTGCCCCTGAAATCCACTTTGCTTTATTTTTCATTCGGTTGGTGATGTTTCCACAGGGAGAGCAAAGAAATGGCTGCCTGAGTCTTGGCTGTCTGTGCTTTTGCTGGGATGACCGAGGTCTGCCTTGTTGAGCATTGAGTCCCAGAGAAAACTCCATGAAGCACATGGAGGGAAATATATGAGAAGACATTCATTCAGGTAATTCTTCAGTCTATCTTTCTCTTGCCAAGGGTTTTTCTCTCTCTGTAGGGTGAGTTCCTTTTTTTTCCACGTAAAGCTGAACATTGTATAGCTTTCTATGAGTGCCCACATGCAAATAAGGCTTTTGTAAAATATCAGCCATTGAAAACTTGCTCTTTTTTCTCCTCTCACAATTAGTGAGTTTCTTGGCAGCCTTCATTGTTCTGAGAAAAATGGAATGATCTAGAAATTGTCATGGGATGTTTATAGATGTAAGTCAGAATTTGTAGTTCTTTTGCTCTAGTGAATTGAGCAACATCTATGTGAATTTATAGACAGCCTTTAGGGAACTTATTTATATGGTATAGATGAAGTTTTGGATATGATATCTCTATGGAAGTCCAAAGATATCTTTAAGTACTTTGTCCAAATTAAACAGAAATTGAAAACACTTTAAAGTTTTTTTGTTTTAATCAGAGTCTTCTATTAATTTGGGTTGTAGGATTTTTAAGTGCTGGAATCAATTAATTTTCATTTGTAGGAAAAGTGGCAGAAAGGAATATACCTGAAGATACAGTATAAGTTTTCCCTTTTGATGAGTGACGAAGTTTAAGTTTGATTTCAGATAAAGTATTGTGAGAAGTATCAATACACAAATCTAGTTTCTGAGATTAATTAGATTAAATTAGTAGGAAAGGTACTTTGTTTGCAGTAACAATTACAATATGCTATATTGAAAAGTGTGTGACCAACATGTTTGTGTAGTTGTGTAATTAGATATCATTAAGGTGGTGTTATAGATTTTAATAAATTTCTTCAAGCACAAGAAAAAGTGTGAGAGATGTTAGAGTTTTACACAGAGTAGAGAAAATACCAAATGGTCTTCAATAATTGCTCTCATTTTTCCATTCTTTTTTGTGTATGTGCTGGTATTGGAGTTTCAACTTAGAGTCTTGTGTTTTACTTAGCTTTTCCCTTAAGGCTGGTGCCATACTACTTAATCCATACTACCATTTCCAGTATTTTTGCTTTTAATTGGCAATATGAATATCACAGATATTGCTGCTTGCTGCTTGAGATCTCTTCGAATCTGGATCCTCAGATCTCTGCCTCCTATGTAGCTGGGATTACAGGTGTGAGGCACCAGTACTCTGAGAAATGCATTCATTTAGTCATGATATGTGGCAAATCACCACAAATGTATTTGTTTTTCCATTAAATACTAACAATAGTAGGACATAATTTTGGTAGCTTGGGTGTAGTTTGTCTCTAGCAGCTGCTCACTTTCTACCATGGGCCACCAGGCTATAGTCTCTCATGGAATGTATGGATCTCTTCCAAGCTTAAGGGGTGCCTGGTATGCTTTAGGTTCTGTGGTATTCTGAGAGATGCATTCATTTAGTCATGATATGTGACAAATTACCACAAATGAATTTGTTTGTCCATTAAATACCAACAATAGTAGGACATAAGTTTGGTAGCTTGGGTGTAGTTTGTCTCTAGCAGCTGCTCACTTTCTACCAGGGGCCACCAGGCTATAGTCTCTCATGGAATGTAGGGATCTCTTCCAAGCTTAAGGGATGCCTGGTATGCTTTAGGTTCTGTGGTTGTGAGTCTGTGTTTCTGGTCCCCTATCATACAACTACTTTTGTCAGCTCCTAGACACCTCCGTACTTTATTGACAAACATATTCTCCTTACTGTTTGATTCATTCTGTTGGCGTCACTGACTTCTAGAAAGGCCTTATTTTGCACTCACTCCTTGGAAGTAACTCACACCCAAATCTTGTGGGAACTAATTACATTTGTAGAATCTCTTTAATTTTGTTGTCTAGCAGGGCATATTGTGGGGTTAGATCCTTCCCAGACTGGAAGATAAAAGATATCCCAAGGTTCTGACTTGTTGTGTATCACCTGATACACATAAAAACCTATTTATTAGCTGGGCAGCGGTGGCTCATTCCTGTTATCCTAGCTACTCTGGAGGAGGAGATCTGAGGCTCCCGGTTCAAAGCCAGCCATGGCAAGAAAGGCTGAGAGACTATTATCTCCCATAAACCACTTAGAAAACTGGAAATGGCACTGTGGCTCAAGTGGTGGAGCACTCGTCTTGAGCTGAAGAGCTGATGGACAGTGCCCAGGCCCAGAGTTGAAGCCCCACGGCTTAAAATCTACGTAGAAAAAGCTATTTAGTATTCTAAGTGTCCTCAATTTCAGACACTGCTAATGTTGAGTTATTCTTTGATTTTTAGCCAATGAAGTGTGAAATTTAAGAAAAGGAAAGATAGTTCCTTTGGTGGAGTGGAAAACAATTCAGCAGTTATAGGGAATGAAAGGCAGTTAGGAGTAAAACAGGATAGATTCAAGAGCAGTGGCAGTGACTTTAGAGATGGGACAGAGGTAAACATGACAGATATATTTTAAAAAGAGATTATGTGGCTGAGAATGTGGTTTAGTGGTAGAGTGTTTGTCCAGCATGCATGAATCTCTGGGTTTAATTACTTAGTACCACATAAAAAGAAAAAGCCATAAGTGGCACTGTGGCTCAAGTCATAGGGTGCTAGCCTTGTGCAAAGAAGAAGCTCAGTGACAGTGCCCAGGCCCTGAGTTCCTGCCCCAGGATTGTCAAAAAATAAAAAGAGAGAATATGTTAATAATGGATGAGAGAGGGATGCAGAGAACAAATTCATCACTGAATTTTTCCTCTATTTCAAAATCAAGACATCATTGCAGAGACAATAATGGAGCATAAAGATGGTCCAGAGAGAACATATCTTATGAAGAAATACAAGAATTTTACTGCAACTGTCCTGTACAGATAATCCATTAGACATAATTGTGACTTTAAATAGCACAAGAGCTCATTGTAATAGCACAAGTGTTATCTGTAGATTTTGTATGGGTGCTGGTCCTTAACCTTGATAAGAGCTTAGGTGCTATTCCTATTTTTTCCTCGAGAATATTACTCTATTACTTAAGCCACAGATCTTCTTCTGATATATTTGGTGATTAAGTGGACATAAGCCTGCCATGGACTTTTCTTGACTCACCTGGTTTAACAGTGTTATCTCAAAATCTCAGCATTCTGAAGAGCTAGGATTACAGTTGGGAGCCACTAGCACGCAGAGAACAATTTCTTTTTCAGTGAAAGGAATTAGAATGCAGAATCATCAGGAAGATTCACCCTCAGTACAAAATAAATCATCAAGACCAGTTCACGAATACACACACACACACAAGCACACAAACAAACACACATAAGCTTCTCAGGGGTCTGTATCTCTTTCCCCGAAGGAATAGTATATTCTAAGGGTTAAATTGTGGTGTCACAGGCTCTAATCCCAGATATTGAGAGTTAGAGGTATAGGAGGATGGGGTAATGAGGGTGGCTTGAGTGAAGTTAGCACAAGACTATATGAAAAGCCAACTGAAAAAGAAAAAAAAAATGGTTGGGGGAATGCAGGCACAAAGTTAAGGCTTTCAGTTTATTCCTCAGTTCCATGAAAAAGACAAAAAGAATAGCATCTCAGTCCATTTTGTCATGGTTTAACAAAATCATTGAAGCTGTATACTTCATACGGAAAAAAGGTCTATTTCAATCACAATAATAGTGGATGCAATGTCTAAATAGCATGCTAGCACATGGGCTATGACCCCCTAGGTGCATCATATCACAGAGGATCTTGGCATCATGGCATGTGCTAGAATGACGTTGATGTTAGTCCCTTCAGAGTTGATGAGATGACATTAATCTATTTATGACTGTAACCTCTTTTAAAGGTTCCACCTCCTGACACTGCTACATTGAGAAGTTAAGCTTCAGTGTGAGCTTTGATGGTGACAGACCATCAACAGGCTTCTGACAGAGGCAGGTGCGACCATTGGAAACCGAAGTCATTCATAAACTAGGCACCGGGGACAACTGCTTCAATATCTTTGATTCTGATATTTTCTGTATTTGGGGCCATGTCACAGCTAGGATCCATCGAGTTCATGTCTGTTCCATGTGCCAGCTTGTTATGCTGAGTGTGATATATGCTGTTAAACAATAGGGAGAACAAGGACGGAGATGGACACAAAAATAGAGGTTTGGCATTCTTTATGACACTTAATTAACATTAATAGATTTTATAGGTAAGTCATTAGAAAGCTCTGTCATTATACAATACTTACATAGAGTCATGTAATACCAACTGTATGATATGGAAAGATACCTTGTAGAGCAGCCTGTTTACACATAATACAGACAATCCTATGAACACAAAGGATGGGGAAAAAATAAGTTCTGGCCGTAGCCAATAATCTCCTTCATACTGTCTTGTTCAGTGAAAATCTCCTTTTCCTAAGAGCTTGAGGATAATTCACTGTGTTCCCCCATCTTTTGCTAGGATGGCAAAAAGTAAATCTACCTAAATTTATCTAAGAAAATAACAACCACAGAGCAATAACCAAAAGGAAATACTCAAACCCAAACAAAACATAGCCCCCCTCCAAATAAAAAAAAAATACCACACACTCAAAATTATCAATGAGTCCAGCAGGTCACCAGGAAATCCCAGCACTTTAATGGACTGCAGAGACCACTCACAATGGCTGCAATGGACCAATCACAGGTTGGCATGAACCCACTGGCTCTTTTAGTCTTGAGCCTGTAGGACTGTTGCCAAGGTTTCTACAGGTATGTGAGATGCACAGAATGATGCCATTGCTTAAGCCATGGCAGTGTTGCAGGAACTACAAGGGCATCAGCCAATGCCTTCTGTCCTTGGTGGCTGCCAGGTCCTAGTGTTTGATCCCAAAATTTTGTCCTTCAGTACTATCCATGTCCTCATGTGTGATCCTGTTAGAACGCTGGTCATGTGCAGGAGCCAAACATACACCAGTGACTTCCATTCAACATATGTTGAGGTTTTGGAACTTGCTCCAACAATTTAAAAACAAAGTGAATTCTTATGTATTTTTAGGTGCAGAGGTTACATGACAAAGGGTCCAATTGGAAATTTTCACTAAAGTGGATCCAAATTTTTTTTAACTTGACAATAAAGAGAAAATTCAAAGAAGTAGTTAAGGCATATGAGGTGTCCGTATTTGTTGAATTATAACCCCCTTACACAACTGCTTAAAATAACATTAAAGTCTTTATTTGTTATGGACTTTATGTATTGTTGGAAATATACAATAGATCATTTTTGGTCTTTAAAAATCGTAATATCAGAGCCGGCCACTGGTGGCTCACATCTGCAATCCTAGCTACTCAGGAGGCTGACACCTGAAGATCACGGTTCAAAGCCAGAACATGCAGAAAAGTCCGTGAGACTCTTTTCTCCAATAACCCACCAAAAAACCGGAAGTGGCACTGTGGTATCAAGTGGATCAAGTGGTAGAGTGTTCTCCTTGAGCTGAAGAGCTGAGGGATAGTTCCTAAGCCCAGAGTTCAAGCCCCATGACCAACAAAAAAATAAATAAATAAAAAGTTATAATATCAATATGCACTTTGGTGTTTTCTTAATGGAATCCAAGATTAGCCCCATAGCTCTTGAGAGGAACTAAAACAATAACACACATTTGAATAATAACATATAACAATAACATGCGTTTGAAAGAAGGCAGGAAGGATCAGCCTACTGCAAAGTGACTATTGCCAGGATGAATCCCCTATAGAAATACTTTTTTTCCTTTTCAGTATTTACTAATAAAATCCATCCTTGTATTAATGGCAATACATTACTACTTTAATATAAATTAAGCACGTTCTCTATTCAACTCAGTAAATTTTGACAAATATTTAATTATGTAATCCTGAGTCCCTTATAAAGTCAATAAGTTGGCACTTTTGTCATTTACCTTAAAATGCAACGTAACTAAGACCAAGAAAGTTTTATAGTTAGATGAGTCATGAAAGCAGCTGTTTTCTCATTTAAAAATTAAATCCAGTAGGATACTTCATGGAATCCAAAATCTGAACAGCTGCTCTAACTTTTGGATTTTAAAGACCTCATCAATTTACTCAAGATATTCAAGGTCTTTTTCTTTAAATCTAGAATGATTGATGTTAAAAGAATAGTGGTATCACTTCAGAATCATCTGATACTCTAGCAAAATGCCTTATGCCATACAGCTCCATGAAACGGGTTATTAACATCTATAAGAGTGAGAGAAAAGAGAGCATCATCCTTTCCAAAGACAGATTCTTAACAGATAGTTTACATCTGCATTCTTGAAATCCATAAGGCAGTGTGCTGATATGCTCAAAGTGAAGAACAAAGGTTGGAGTAGGGGACTTATGTAATAGAACTCCTGCCTAGAATATTGGAGGTAATCAGCTTGAACTCTCCTACGGCCAAATCCATCAGTATTCCTTTAGAGAAAGAGTTATAGCTGTGTATTTCAATTTCATTGTAATGTTATAAAAAATTCCTTAAGCCGTAAGAAAGCCCCCATTTGACCACAGGTGTGCATTGTAGGAAAAACGATAAATCAATAAAAGCAAATTCAAATAGTCTGAAACACTTACAAAAGTTCTGGACATCATTTTCTCTTGGGCTGCTGCTGTGCAGGCCCAATATTTGATCTGAAGTGAAACTTGGAATTACAAAAGTTAAAACCCAAAGTCTAGTAACCTCTAAATGGCATGTGTAACTCCTTAGTTCTCATACCTGACACTGTGACTTAGTGGGAAAGGCAGAGAGCAGATTCCCAGCTATTGCAGACTTCTTCCATAGTGAACAATGAGCTACCAACTTCAGTCATGTGGTTCCAGCACAGACTTGGTTCAGGTCTTTGAACCTGAGTGTAGAAGTTTGACTCTCCATAGTGTGAATTGGAAATTTGGCTTCTTAGTAAGATAGGTTTGGAGGACCTTGGGTAACTGTGGGCTAGTCTATTTTTAATAGCTTCTCCTTTGTGCACATTTGGTTTAGATGCAGAGATACATAACTAACTAGTAGGAGTTGTCACCCTAGGGTAGAGCAAGACAGCCACAGGAGAGGGACAGAGATCAAACTCATGCCGTCTGCCATTTTATGCTGCTTGAATTGACATGTTCTGCATGAATTTTAGTAATTCAAGAATAAAAACTATGGGTTGGGAAAGTGGCTCAGTGGTAGAGTGCTTGCCTTGCATGCATGAGGCCCTGGATTCCATTCCTCAGCACCATATAAGCAGAAAAGTGCCCGAAAGTGGATCTGTGGCTCAAGTGGTAGAGCTCTAGCCTTGAGGTGAAGAGCTGAGGGACATCGTCCAGGTCCGGAGTTCAAGCCCACGACTTCCCCCTCCAAAAAAAGAATAAAAATTAACATTACATATAGATTTTTTAATTGCCTCTTTGCTTCTGACAAAAATTAAAAGTAAAAATGAATTTAAATGGAAAGGCAGTATGGTAAGAGCAGGGAAAAGTAATGGAGCAATGATCGTGGACAACTCCTGAAGTCCAATCAGGAGGCTTTATTTACAAACAATGGGAAGTAAAATGAAACTATGTAACAACAGAGGGCCTGCCTGCCTTTTCTCAGCAACAATGCAGCCCTGTCTGCTTTCCTTAGCAACAGCCCTGTCTTTCCTCATTTATGCCAGAGCCAAAGGGCTCAGTATACCATGACTAAGGGAGGATGTTAGAGCTGTCTTTGTAAGATGAAAATGAACAAGCCCTGGATCCCTGGATATGTCTGGAAACCTAGAAAGCCTCTGGAGCCTTAAACTTTTAGGCCTTTAGATACCAGTCTTCCACAGAAATTAAACATTTAGAGAGAAAGCCAAGATGTGCTCTGAAGTATGTAGATTCCCTTACTCAAAGAACATAAAGACCTACCAATGACACAATCCTCCCTGCAAACAACAGCCCTTCCTGGTGAGGCTCAGGGATTAGAAGGCACATTAATCTTTTCTACCTGCCAGAAACCAGCCCACTCCCTGAGGGCACCATGACAGCAGGAAAGGAGGGCTCATCCCTGTCACAAACCAAGGATGAAGCTCAGAGGAACACACATAATCTCATAATGTACTCAGACCTCCTAAAATTCCAACATCTTCCAGAAGGTGTTGGATCAAAAAGATCAAGCTGTCATGCCCAGCTCTAAAGCCCAAACTCCCCACCCAGTGTGAGCCCAATTGAGTGACATACAAGCCAAGTACGGCTCTCTGATAAATTTCCTAAAACCATTAGACTCCATGCCAGCATGATGTTACTTGTCTTCTGGTGACAAAGCTTCGGGATCTTTCAAGAGAGAAGCTGTCATGACCTTAACTCCACCTGCCATGGGCAGTTCAGCAAGCTTTACTCTTTTGCTCCCTCAGCGACTGTTTAATTTTGGGATAATCTCACCAACACAGTCTCCTAATACCACTGTCCCCAAGGGGAGACCCTCCATCCAACCAAACAGTCAAACAAACTGGAGGTGTTCTCTTTGGGCAGGACAGACCAGCCTATTTCCAGGGGCTCCCCTTCCCCCCAGATGCCTTGGAAGGGGCATCTGCTCCCTCCAGCAGCAGGCCTGCCATTCCTCCCAGACCTGCACTGACCATAGCAGCTTCTAGACAACTGGACACTGCATGTCCAAGTTAGGAGAGGTGCTGTCCAAAGTTCTATGATTCAGGAGATGCTAGGCAGTTTTTTTGTGCTGGCAGGTGTGCCAGGTTGAGGACTCTGCAAAGCCAACCAGCAAGGTTTCACCTACCAGCCTGCCCAGTGTGCAGCTGGCCAAGCCTGGTGTCTGCTTGGGCTCATGTTTCCCTAGATCTGCAGAGTTAGGGAACCTTCAGATTCCCCCTGCCAGAGCCAGCATTGAATTGCCCACAAAGAGCGCCAACTGCTCCTGGTCCATCTACTGCTGTCTTTAGCAGTTTCCCCCCACTTGCATGGGACTCTCTGGTGCAACCAGTCGTAGTGGGATATGTCTGGGTAGCAAGCACGCATCACTTTTCATTTGTAAGCCAGCAGACTACTAATACAGGCTCATCATCTGCCCCGTGCCAACCTGGACAGCCCTGTCCCTCCCAGCTTCATTGCCCACCCTGTGTTTAGGGGCCCCCGAGCTCAGGTTCTGCTCCCGAACCTGCCCATATATTCTGAAAAGAGCCCAGAGAAATACTTGGCCTTTTTTGTGCCCGAGAAGTCAGGCCACAGTGAGGCTTATTCAACCCCTGCCTTGCTCCAAGCATATCCTCCAACAGAAGAACACCCCCAGGCTCCACTGCAGACTTCTGATAGGTAAAACAAGAGGCTGTGCTTGTGCTGTCCACAGTCACTAGCCAGCAGTCCTGTCAAAGGGGCATCTGCTAAGGCCTCCCAAGTGGATACAGGGGCTCTGACATCAAGACAGAGGCAGGCAGGTGCATCCATGCAGGTTGACTTTGGAACAGCTCCTCTTCCAGGTGCAGACCTCGTGGCCTTTGAATCAGATCATGACATTGCAAAAGATCACAGCACACACTAGAAGAACCCAATAAGCAATGACCCTGTGCTCAAAAACCTGACAGAGGCAGGAAATCAGAGAGAGAGAGAGAGAAAGAGAGAGAGAGAGAGAGGCTAGCTGTGCTTTGATGCTGTTTCAATATCCTTGCCAAGAAAAGCATATTTTTATCTAGAAATAAAGAGGAAAACTTCGAACTCTAATATAGATCAATTAAACTTCCTACCATAAACAATCACAAAAGTGGAAGCTGTGTGATAATAAATATATGTATATAAATGTATATGTAATATAAATATGTAGGTATGTATATGTATATTCAAATATACAATTTGAATATATATGTATAACGTATATATGTTTAAAGTACAGAGGGAAAAAAGTAATACATAGTATTTGAACGAATAATAACCAATACTTTCCCAATTTTGATTGAAAGCATGAACCCTTCTATGCAGGAATCTAGCAGCTCAAAAAGTCAATTAACATAATTACCCAGGTCCACACTAAGACACATTTTAATTAAATAAAGACAGAAAACCTCCCAAAGCACAGACACAACTCATCACACCCAAGTGATCTTCAATGTTATTATGAAAACTTTCTCATGAGAAAATAGGTTAACTATTGGACAGCAAGGGAAACAATTTAAGGTGCTAAAAGGACATATTGAAAACCCACCTTTCTAACAAATATACTTCTTCCAAATGTAAGAGATGAGCTAAGTACCTACCGATGGCTAAGGCCTATAATCCTAACTACTCAGGAAGGTGAATTGTGAGGATTGTGGCTCAAATCCAGCCTGGAACTTGTCTCTCAGGAGGAAGTTGTAGGACACAGGTGTCCTTGAGAAGGAGGGGGGCCTTGTGCAGGGCCATTGCTGGAATAAGACATAGGATAAGGTGGCCATCAAGAATGGAGGCTATTAGCTAGTGTCTCCACTGAAGCAATTTATAATATGCAGTAGTCCTCTAGAAAATCAGAGGATTTTGACCACTGCCCTAGTGGTTTCAGAAATGCCATGATAAATACCAGAGCAACTCAAAACCCACCTGGAGTCCTTAGTAACAGTCTTTGAAGCCTAAGAACTAGAGTGTCAATTTTGGCAGGCTGTGATTGGTCCACTATTTCTCGGACCTCACTGGTCCAGAGTCTGATTGGTCCATTTCCTCCATGATATCACTATGCCTGGTTGTGATTGCTCCAAGGTGTGAGTCCATGCAGGATATATAGGAAGCCACCATGTTCCAACCTATGTCAGTTAACAGATCTGGGAGATCTTGCTTGATGACCCGCTGGACTGACTCAAAGCTGATTGTTTTGGTTGTGGGGACTGGTTGTCATTTGGATTGTGGTATTTCTTTTTACTTTTTCTGGGTTTTCCAATATTTTATTTAGTTTATTTTAGGTAGGGTTGCTACCTGCCATAATAGCAGAAGGATGGAAGAACACAAAAATCAAGCTCAAGCTCCTTGAAGGAAGAGATCAACGAACAATACCAGATGAAAGAGCTCATCCACAAAGGTACCAATGGACAAGTGAAGCTGGCACATCCCCAACTCACAGACAAGGATGTGGCATTTAAAATACTCTAGAAGTGAGAGTCCTCATCATTGGATAAAGAATGAGGTGAACATTTTTAAGACGGTATGGCACAAACACATGATTAGGTTGTACTAAAGTGATGGAGAAGGAAGAGTATGTATGTCTCATCATGGAACTGGCCATTAGGGGATACCTCTTGGGGTGGATCTGAAAATCCTGCCATCAATATGAGGATTAAACCAGGAGGCTCATCATACAAATTGTAAGTGTTGTTCACCACCTATACCAAAACAGAATCACACACGACCTTAAGTCCAACAACATCCTATTGGACACCAAAGGCAATATCAAGGTCAGTGGTTTGAGTCTGAGCATCTGGCTCACCCCGGGGCAATTCCTAACAAATGTATGTGATGCTGTGCTATTCTATCCCCCTGAAATATTCCTCGAAGGAAGAAATGATGCCAGGTGCAAGGGAGACTGAGATCTGAGGATCAGGGTTCAAAGCCAGCCCAGGTTGGCTCTACCATCTGAGCAGATTCATACTGATACCAAAGACTAATTTGAGGAGGAGACTGCAGAGGACAGAGTTGGCTAGCAAAATAGCTACCACTCTTCTCAGAACAAGCTGCTGAATTTGGGCCTAGGAACAGAGCAGTTCCAGCCAAGAGTGGAGATCCCTAAGAGATATCAAAGATAACCTCACTTGAAAGCCAGGAGGCTGTTATTGGGATGGGAGAGATTTGTAGGGGGTCTACTAAAAAAAGATTTGTAAGTGGGACCCAAGAATGGAGATCAAAATATTGTTTGCCTAGCAACGCCCTCAGTCCATCCCAGAAGACAGGTGCACCAACTGTCTTAGGATGGATTCCAGACAAGGGGCACCTTGTACTGCACTGATAAACTGACATTGTAGTTATTAAAGCACATAATTTTTGTGCATTATATCAGTTCCTTGCACATGCAAAATGATTTGAATTATATTTAAACTACAATTTAGTCTTTAAAAATGTAGTTTGATTTATTTTATTCTATGTTATTCAAGATGAGTCTCATTATGTAGCCAAGACTGTTCTTAACTTCATAATTCTACTGCCTAGGTACAGGTGTGTACCTCCATGTCATCCATCATACTATAATATGCACCTTTTCTTAAGTGTTAATATTTTATTTATCCCTTGGCAGTACTAGGGTTTTGATTCAGAGGCTGCTTGGCAAGCAAGTGCTCTACTCCTGCCCCAGTCCTTGCTCTTCATTTTACTTTAGATGAGCTCTTATTGTGTTATTTCGCTTGGGTTTTTATCAGACTGTGATTGTAATGTATTTTTCTGCTGGGAAGCTGACATCTAACTCAGATAGTTCAAACCCTTTTTGTCTTTTTATAGTTTTAGTAAATATATTTTTTTCTTATAATAAAGATGGTACACAGAGTCATTACAATTATATGTCATTTTAAAATTCAAAACCTTATTTTAAAAGAGTTAACATGCATATAATCACTAAAATTTATCTCTAGAAAAAATGACTACCACAATAAATGTTTTTGGAGGCTGGGTCAGTGGCATTTGGTATTGTTCTCACTTCAGCTCTAGACAATGCTACATAGTTCAAGACCTGCATGGCCTAAATAAAGCCAAGTAAAAAGTAAAAAAAAAATGATCCTTTAGGGCACAGCTGTGGAAGATTTGAAATACTTTTGTATATTTTATTGACCATTTGTACATTTCTGTGGTGATGAAAGTGATATAGCAATTATGTTAGAATTTGACACATTCTTCTAACATAGCATAGCATTACCACATGACCCAGCAATTCCGTTGCTCATTGTATACCCAAAAAAACTGAAAACAAAAACCAATAGCTTACATGCCAATGATAACATCAGCAATGTTTACAATAGTCAGGAGTTGTAAACACCTGGAGTGTCTATCCGATGAATAGGTTTATAAAACGTGAGGTATGCATAAATGATGACTCATCCACAAAAGGCTGCAATTAATATATATCTGTCATCGATGGACACAAAAATAATCTATTATGTGAAATATATTGACTAAACCATTTCATAAGAGAAAAATGGAAGATTAAAAGTTTCTGGGGCAGGTCATTGGGGGTGATTAATACTCAATGATTGTGTGGATTCCATCAGTATTGAAAAGAAAGTTCACGAACAGAGGTAATGGTTACAAAGTAGTGTGGATATAATTAATATCACTGAATTGTATTCCTTCCTAGCAATCATAAGGCCCTGTTTTCAATCCCCTGCACATCCAAAAAAAGAAATGCTAAATCTTCCTTCTGTTAACTGCCTTGGGTGGTCAGTGCTCTTCTACTGTTATGATTGTATTCCTCAGAGGATCTCTGGTGGATCTCTGATGTTTATTCATACTTTTACATATGATCCATCATTTGAATATTGAGTTTGAGTTTTAAAAGATTTGTGAATTAAAATGAGGGTAGTGGCTGTAGTTTAAACTCGAGGCTAAAGAAGGAAGATTCCTATTCAGACAAGGCTGCATAGAAAGGTCATTTCCAAATCACCATACTAGTGCTGAAACTGGAGGGACAATTGCTTGTAAGCAATTACAAGTGAGAGAAAAGTAAGAGATAAGTTTCTGATAACATTAGATTTTGGTCATGTCAGTTTAGATTTAATATTTGCATAATTTTAAAAATTTTCCTTTCCCCTTACTTTCAGTATGTTATTTTGAAATTTTGTAGTGTGTTCTTGTTTGCTGCATTTAAAAGAAACATAGTTTTCCTTTGCATCATATTAACATTTTTTGTATTACATTGTGTTACTTATTTTTGAAAGTTTTTATGTTTTTTTTTTCTCAATCTAGAGACTGGCCACTGCCTCAGAGATTTTGCTCAGTTCTGCCAACTGAGTCACAGCACAACTTCCAGCTTCTTTCTTTATGAAAAGTCCAGGCAAAGCCCAGCACAACTAAGGAAGTTCAAATCTGATGCTCTTGGTTTGAAGCCAGTCTGAGCAGCAAAGTCTGAGGTTCTTTTATTTTCCATTGGTTGTGGGGCCTGAACTCTAGGCCTAGGGGTTGTCCCTCAGCATTCCAGCTTAAGGTTAGTGCTCTATCAATTGAGCTGCAACACCATTTCCGGCTTTTTTTGTATATGTGGTTCTGAGGAAACAAATCCAGGGTCTCATGCATGCAAGGCAAGCACTCAACCACTGAGCCAACTTCCCAGCTGGAGTCTGAGATTCTTATCTCCAATTAATCACCAAAAAGCTGGAATGGTAGGACTCTAGCCTTGAGTAAAACAGGGCAAGTTCAATTCCTCGTACTGGTAATTACATGCACAAGTCTCATGGACATTTGGTAGGTCTGGCTTTGAACTGCAGCCCTTGGATTTCAGCCTCCTGGGTAGCTAGGATTTACAGGCATAAGCAACCAGCCTCTGTCTAATTTTAATATTTTTAACCAGCTCTTCCCTTCAACCTCAATGCTTTTTTATTGCGGTCAGTAGACCTAATCTCTGGGCCTCATTGCTGTTTCTTACCTATTTTTACGGAGGGTAGGGTTTGAACTCTTGGCCTGAGTGCTGTCTTTGAGCTCCTCAGCTTAAGATGAATGCTCGAGTTCTTCACCCACAGTGTCACTTAAGGTTTTCTGGTGGTTAATTTGACATAAGAGTCTCATGAACTTTCCTTCCCAGGAAGGCTTTGAACCGTGATCTTCATACCTCAGCCTCCTGAGTAGCTAGGTTTACAAGACAGAACCACAAGTGTCCTTGTGTTTCTTAGCTTTTTGGCTCAAGGGTGATGTTTTACAACTTCCACAGCTCAGCTTTTAGCTTTTTTTCTGGCTTATGGACATAAGATTCTAATGTACTTTTCTGTGTAGTCTGGCTACACACTGATCCTCAGATTTCAGATTCCTGAGGTGCTCCAATTATACACATGAACCACAAAACCATTGCTCATTTTAAAATGTTAATATGTTCTTTTTTCCATTTAAAATTTTTTTTTGCATTTTTAAAAAATTTTTATTGTATATGTGCTAGTCATGGGGCTACAAATCAGAGATTGGATACAATCCCAGAGCTTTTCCTTCAAGACTAGTGGCTTACCAAATGAGTCAAAGGAAAGCTTGTAGATATACTTGTTTTGTCTTGGTGCTTGAAATACGACCCTAGGTGCTGTCCTAAAAAGTGATTGCCCAGTTTGCCATTTAAGTCACAGCTCAAATTCATTTTTTTTTTAATTCTTGGTAGTTAATAGGAGATGAGCCTTATGCAAAGCCCCGAATGAATCAGTTGCCTGAAATCTGGGGATCATGGTTCAAAGCCACCCAGGGCAGGAAAGTCCATGAGACTTTTAGCTCCAATTAATCAATGAAAAGTTGGGAGTGGTGGAGCTCTATCCTTGAACAAAACAGTCGCAAGCCATAGGATAGCACATAGATGCACACAGAGAGAAAGCCTCATGGACTTTCTTGTATGGGCTAACTTTGACCAATGCACCTCAGATTTCATCCTCTCTTCATCCTCTCTCCGTTTAAAATTTTATTGGTCCTGCGGCTTCGCCTCTGACTCTGGGATCTATATCTTAGCTTTCACAATCAATGCTGGTGTTTTTAACACCTCTGCCACAGCTCAAGGTTTTGTGCTGTGTAACTGGAGATAAGAGTCTCAAGCAGGTTCCTCCCCTGGCTGACTTGACACTGCAATCCTCAGATGTCAGCCTCTTGTGTAGTAAGGATTACACACATGACCAGCAACATTTGGGTCATTTTAAAACTTTAATATGCGCTTGCTTCCACCTCCTTTTATTTTTATTATTTTTTTTCATTTTTGCTTGTCCTGGGAGTAGAAATTGGATTTCAGATGCTCTCTCAGTGCATACATGGGACTAACCATAACATTTGGCTTTTGTGGGGAAGTTAATTGGAGAGAAGAGCTATGCCAGATTCAGGAGGCTGAAAATTGAAGAAAGTCCTTAATGCTCTCTTCTCTAATTAACCACTAAAGGCTTACTTGGACCTCCTATCACTCTACAATCCCTCACGACGTACCTGGTCATCTACAGACACTTTCTTGTAAATGTCATCCTTTGAAAACATGTACAATTCTATTTGTTCCTCATCTTAAGATCTAAATCTACATAGCGCTGATCTCAATTAGTCATGGAATACCAAATACGATAGGAAGACAAACCTGAGAGAGACACACGCAATACAAAAGCAGAGCTTGCTCAGTTCCTCAGCACTCAAAGAGGGGAGGATGTGGAAGGGGGGAGAACTTCATGAGCCTTTCTACTCTTTATTTTAGCAGTGGGTTGTGGGAAATGTGTGGTTTCATTTCAACATGAAAATATCTCAATGCATGGCGATCTTGCCTGATGGGTTTGTATTTTCTGCATAAATGTTATGGAAACTCATACATAACTCTTTTCATCCTGCAGTAAAGGTCAAAGCAGCAGCAAATGGAGATGAAAACAGATGATCTCCAGAGTCACAACTTAAGAAGGTTTCAGAGGATGGGGATTTTCCCTTGACTCCTTTTCCACTTTCTTCTGATAGCTCGTAACTGTAGGGGTGATGTTGACAGTTGTTTTTAGGAATTTTTGTTTTTCTCCAGATTCAAGTCTTATCTCTGCTTAGTTTGTTCTCTATGCAGTATTTGACTTGCTCAGCTCTTGCCTGATTGCATCAACGAACTCCTCTTTCAGCTTGGTTAGTTCTTTTCTCATCTCATCTAAAATATCCTGCTTCAGTCTGTCACAGTCAAGGCTTTCTGTCTGGACCCGGTCGGCACTGGGCTAGGACAAGGGTGTGGACTTATAATGGCTCATAGGACATGTTGTCAAAAACAATCTGATTTTTCCTTGGAGAGTCTCATCTGGAGATGACGGGTGACTTGCTGCCATTCATTGTATTTGTTCTTTCCCAAGGTTTCCTGGTTGGTTCAGGTGTACTTGTTGATGAGACCTTAGAAGTTACAGGTTCTGATTCTTCATTTTTTGCTTCTATTGTTGATCTCTTTTCAGCCATTTTCCTCCTTCTGGCCAGCAAGAGACTCATTTCCTCCATTAAGCTGCTACCTGCCAAGGGAACGGGTCCATTTCCACCACCCATGTCTGTTTTAGCTGACACGGAGTTCACATCTGTGAACACCGGGCAAAGAGGCATCTTCCACATGTGACAATTTCCTAAGCTTGGCTCCAGCAATCGCAACTGCAAGTCCAATTAAAGGAAGATTGTCTTCTGAAAAGGACCCTGAAAAAAAATCTGGATGCAGGAAGGGAGGGGCAGGAGGTGGTACAGGAGAGGGTCTTGATTAGGAAGAGGGCGTGGGGGAGGAGGGCTAATGGATAGCAGTGGGGGTGAAGGAGGAGGTTCTGGGGGAGGAGAGAATACAGAGGCCTGGGCTGGACCTGGTGGGAGTGTTGGAGGAGGTGGAGGTGCACGTGGTCCCAAGATAACACCCTGCGGGGCTGGAGCCTCCGACAGCAGAGGCTTCCTGAAAGCCTGACTCAGAAGCAGAGGGGTCTCCCAGCTCAGAGTTTACAGGGGTCTCCACAAAGGCAGAGGTGGCATTACTCGGCACTCTGCTCTCTTGATCCCATTCCACTTGCTCCAGCTGCTCCATCTGCTCCCGCTCCAGCTGCTCCACCTCTCTCTTTCCAACCTCTCTCCAGCCTCTCTCTCTCTGGTCTTTCCCTCTCCATTCTTTCTCTCTCCAGCCTGTCCCTCTCCAGCTCCTTCTGACGTTTCTGTTCTTGCAGTTGTCTTCTTTGGATGTCCAATTCTTCTTGGGATGGGCCATTTTGAACTTGATCAGGCAGTTGTGAATTTTATCTAGGCAATTTTGGTCCTGCCTCCTGTGAATTCAGCACTTCTAAGGCATGCATCATTGCACTTGCGAAGACATTAGCATCCTCTTTGCTGCCATAGTTAAGACTATATACCTGCCTGGCATCTCGCCACTGGTGGAAGGTCTGTGTTGCTTGATTATACTTTAATCCTTTGGGGATGGCACAACTGATCACCAACTGATGATCCTGGATCTTCCTGCCCAGCACTCTGAATGTGTTGTTGCATGTATGGTGATAGATATGAACTCTGCTGAACCCAGTTGAACCACAGCTGGCACCCACTTTTATTGGCATCATCACAAACCAATGCAGCAGCTCTTCCCTGACAGATACTCTGTTCACTCATTGAGCCGGTGGGACTGATGGATGCGGCACGGGATTGGGCTCCTCTGGAATGGCAGGGTTGGCTCATTCAGTGCTTCTCTGCTACACTGGCAGCCAGCTACTCCATCACCTGCTGTTGCGCCGGCCAGGCCTGGGTTGCAGGGTAGGTGGGCCGCTTTGGCTGCCTGCTGTTGCCGCTGCTGCTGCACAGGCCCCTGAGGACCGCGAGGACCAAGAGGACTGCAGCTGTCCCAGCCGTGGGAGGAAAGTGGGGCGTGCCACGAGGCGCTGGTGCGGGATGTGTGGAACACTCAGGCTCTGCCCTCGCCCCCGCCCTCCCCTACCGCTGTCGCCCTCCCCCTCTCTTCCCCCGTATAAGTAAACTTTTATATCTTACAAAAATAACTTTTAGCTGGGGACTGGTGGCTCATGCCTGTAATCCTACTCAAGAGGCTGACATCGAGGATCACAGTTTGAAGCCAACATAGGTAGAAAAGCCTGTGAAATTCTTATCTCCACTACACTACCAAATATACTAGAAGTGTGGCTATGACTCAAGTAGTAAAGTGCTAGCCTTCATCAAATGATCTCAGTGCCCAGGCCACGAGTTCAAGCCCCTGGACTGGTACAAAAAGAAAAGTTTCATTAGTTTACATTATACTAGGATTATGGTGTGAGACACCAGTGCTGGGATTAAGAAACAACTTTTGTAGTAGCTACCACTTTTGATCTTTTCCCTAGGAGTTTTTATGATTGTTTTTATCCATGCCTTATATTTACATTCCACTAATGGAATTATTTTTTTGGTTGGAGGCACATTTCAATAATTCAATAACATATCAAAAACACATTTTTCGTTATTTTAAATAGAGAAGGGAAACATATGATGAGTCTGAGCCCAGCAGAGAATGAATGATGGTTTGATTGCAGATATGTGGAATGTATTCCAGGATGTAGGAACCTACCAATTTGGGTGCTTCAGTTATCAGGTCTTCCTGAAGCTTCACAATAAACTTCTATGATGTCATAGCTACCTTTGCTATCACAACCGATAGGTGTCAGGCACTGATCTCACCCTTAGGTGGACTTAGATACACAGGGAGGAAAACATAATATTTAGAAGAAATGACGATTTACCATAAGACCACAGCTTGATGAGCTTTCCTGATTGAACTTTGAGATTTCATGAGCAGAACAGGCTCATCTCCACACAAGACTACTAAGCACTGAGGACCAGGCACTATTGTAGGCAACTAGAGAGACAGATGTGAATACAGATGTGAAAGGCCTGCCTCCATGCACATGTCATGCTGTTGGAGAAAACCATAAATCAAAATGATAATGTCAATAAATCAGAAGGATGGTCATGTGGGGAGACAGCTTCACTTTGAGGATTGGAGGAAAAGACATGATATAATAGTAGGAGGCATCATCCATGCAATTATTGCTTTTCCAGGTTGGCTCCAATCTCAATCACAGATCTCATCCTCCTGAGTTGCACACTATAGGTGTCAGGCACCTGCAGTGGACTCTTTGATATAAATATAACAAATGTGTGTTAAGTTTCTCGGAAGTTTTTTGTGAGAAAGGTTAAAAATTAAACATATTATGCACCCTAAACTTTCTTTTCACTATCTTCTAATAATTTCAGTACGAGCAGTCTTACTCACTTTTTGGAAAAGTCAAGACATTTTTTTTTCATTGTTCAAATCCTGGGGAGGGAATAAAAATGACAGCTTCTTTGCCAAAGTACTAGAATGTACTAGTCATTTTAACTGACCAGTTTTGCCAAATAATATGTCTTGCCCTTCATGGATTTTTCATCTTCAATAATGTTAGATGAATAAAACTATAAATAGGAGAAAAGCAACCACATAGTAGCAAATTTATCACAATGACATATATAAGCTGTCTACTTTTTACCAAATGAAAACAGTTGCCACAAGCATTAAAAATTTGAATAAAAACTTGGAGATTCTTCCTCTTCATACAGTTGTTTTTTTTTTTCTTTTTTTCTTCTTGTTTTGTTTGTTTGTTTTGGTTGGTTGTTGGCCTTGACCTTTTGGTCTGGGGACAGTCCCTCAGCTATTCAGCTCAAGGAGAGTGCTCTACCACTTGAACCACAGCACCACTTCTGGTTTTCTGGTGGTTTTTTGGAAGTAGGTCTCACAGAGTTTCCTGACCAGACTGGCTTTGAACTGCAATCCTCAGATCTCAGCTTCCTCAGTAGTAGGATTGCAGATGTTAGCCACCAGCAACTGGTCAAAATAGTATTTTTTTCAATTTGGCTAGCTTGAATGATTGCCAAGGAAATAAATAGACTGTAAAATTGTTAATTTGTGCTAAAATTTGCAATAGTTTTACCTTGACGAGTAGTGAAATATTTAGAATTACATATTTTGAGAAAATGTAGCTGAATAGCTTTTATTGATTTAAAATACTAATATACATCTCTTTTTTATTTAAAATACTAAAATATATCTCTCTTTGTAGACACTGAATTCTGAGTTCAAAACTTGTACTTGTTGGCAGTCACTCTGAGAGTTAATTCTGTCAGCTCATTTTTAAATCAATCATAGATTAAGTAACTTGAAGCTTACAAGGTGTCTTTTGGTAAGAATAAGTGAAATAAGCCTAAACTCCTGCCTTTCGAGTAACAGAAGAAATCCTAACGTCTAGAATGTATAGACTCAAAATATGAAACACACAAAGAACATTAAGGGAAAAGAACAAATAATCTTATCAATAAATAGGTAAGTGAATTGACTAGATAGGCCCCAAATTAAATATAGATGTCTACAGAATACACGAAAAATATTCAATGTCTTTAGCAATCAAGGAAATGCAAATCAAATATATGTTGAACTTCCATCTCTGCCTAATGAGAATGCCTATTATCAAAGAATACACAAATACTGGCAAAGAGGTGGGGAAAGACACTCTACACAGTGTTGGCCATTAAGTGAATCAATGTAGCCACAACAGAAATCAGTGTGGAAATTCCACCCAGGAAATCCTACATATACACCTGAAGAAATTTAAGTCAGCGTTATAGTGGAGCTGTGTGCACACACATTTTTTACAGCAGGATTCAAAATAGTCATGTTTTAGAATAAGCCACCACAGGCAGGAAAGTATGCACAACTGTTATCTCCAATTAACAATAAAAACAAATCTGTGAATAGAGCTGTAGATCAAGTGGCAGAATACCAGCCTTGATGGATAAAAAGCCAAGCAAGAGATGAAGACCCTAGGGTCTAGCCTCAGGACTGCCAAATGTGCATGTACGCATGCATTGCCCCCCTCCCCCGCACAATGCTGCCTATATTTTTTAGCCAAGCTTCTTATTCCCCTATGATTCATGCACCTATGACAGAGCTAAATATAATGGGAAAGTGATATTTAAAATGGAAAACTTTTACTGAATACCCAGGTATATTTCTCATTATTTTTTGTAGTCACTGGGCTTGATCTCACAACCTGAGTGCTTTCCTTGAGCTTTTTAACTGAAGGTTGGCTCTCTACAACTTGGAGCTACAGTTCAACTTCCGGTTTTGTGATGGTTCATTGTAGATAAAGAGTCTTAAGGACTCAGTCCTCCACACACTTTCTAACGGCAATTCTCAGATTTCAGCTTCCTGAATTGATAGAATTACAGGCTTGATCCACCAACACTGGGCTAGAACCTGAGTATTTTCACCATTGCTCATTGGAAGAATTCAATTCTTTTTCCTCTGGAATGCTTGCCATACATATTTCTCTCTGGATAGCAATTGAGCAAAGAGAGAGGTTCCAGTAGCTCACACCTATACATAATACCTACAGAAAAGTCTGATATCTGAGGATAGTCGTTCAAAGCCACCCAGACAGCAAAATCTGGTAGACTTTTCATCCCAATTAACCACAAAAAAGCTGTATGCTGAGCTGTGCCTTAATCAGTAGAGCTCTATGTTGATCAAATACCTCAGGGATAGACCTCAGGCACTGAGTTCAAACCCCAAGATCAGTGAACACGGTTACACACATGATGTGCATAGACACACACACACAATTTTATAAAAGAGTTCTCAAACCTAACAAGGTGCCATTCTAATCCCTTAATGTCATGCTTTGCTTGGGCTGCAATCCATGCTGGTAAACAGCATCTACAGGGATTAAGAAGCTCAGAGCCAATCTGGACCCACCCAGACCGGAAGCAGGAGTGAAGTAACACAAGCATGAGGACCCCACTCACTCACACTGGAAGGAGGAGTGAGGTGACACAGGCATGCGGCCCCCACTCATCCAGAGGGGACATAGGAGTAAGGTGACACAGACAATGGCAACTACCCAGCCAGACCAGGAGTGTTGTGGTGAAAGCCCACAGCCCCCACTCACCCAGACCAGAAGCAGGAGTGAGGTGTGCAGTCAAATGGCCTTACCCACCCAGACCGGAAGTGGGAGTGAAGTGACACAGGCATATGGTCAGACTTATCCTTCCAGGAAGCAGAAGTGAGGTGACGGTAGCATGCCACACCAAAGGAGCCTCACGAACCATGGTGGCCCCCAGAGAAGGAAGGTAAGGTTCTATGTCAATCCAGCCTTCTTTCCTGGCCTTTTATGAAGGGCTGCTGGGTTCAATGGTGCACTCAGTAGGTCATAGGGCTCAAGCTATGGACACTGCTGTCCTCTCCCAACTGGTACTGCACCTGCTGCAGCTTTGGCAGCAAACTTAATAAGTTCTAATTCACAGAATGTATACCATGAACCATTAGTGTCTTCAGGTACCATGTGACACTTGTTAGTCACTTAATATTACATTTGCCAATGTCTTAAGTGCTTTCTGAAGAGAGGGAGAAGGGGTCATACATCCAACTGTTCAAAAATGCCTTTGGATGACACTGTATTGGCCCAAGAATGAGTCGACACAGCTGGTATCCAGGTATTTTGGGAAATTCTTTTTGGCCATGCTTTCTGTTTGGCCTTGGAGAGTCTTAGGCTTTTCTTTGTTGACACAGAAGATGGGAAAGTAATTGCTAAGGCTTATATAGTCATTTCCTTCCTGCCCTTCTGAGATGGCATCTCACTACATAGCCAAGACAGCCTTGAACTTAATGTGTTTCTGCCTCAGCCTCCCAAGTGATGTAATTACAGGCTTACACCACCATGCCCAACTATCTGTCATGGGCCATTTGAAATAGAAAAATCATGACATGTGTTCTATATCTACTAACACTCTTGTGCAAAGATCAAATAACTTACAGCCTGGTTGTTAAGAATATAGACTCAAATTCAACTGAATTTCAAATAAAATTCTGGTTTCTTACCTGCTTTTGGTTAAAGAGGAAGACACTATATCACTGAGCTTTATTCACTTGTATATAAATGTGAATGGAGCCAAGAACAGGTGGCTCATGCCTACAATCTTACTCAGGAGGCTGAGATGGAAGGCTTGTGTTTCAAAGCCAGCACAGGCAGAAAAGGCCATATGAGATTCTTAGTTCCAATTAATCCCTCAAAAACCATAAGTGGGCTGAGAAGGTGGCTCAGTAGAAGTGTGCTTTCCTTGCATGCATGAGGCCCTCGGTTGGAATCCTCAGAATCACATAAGAAGAAAAAGCCGGAAGTACACTATGGCTCAAATGGTAGAATGCTAGCCTTAACCTGAAGAGATGAGACACAGCACCCAGTCCCAGAGTTCAGGCCCCATGACTAGCAAGAATAACAACAACAACAAAATAAAACATAAATGGAGCTGTGGCTCAAGTGGTGGAGTGCTAGAAAGTGGATCTGGGAGAGCACCCAGGCCCTGAGTTCAAGCTCCATGACCAACTAAACAAAAACAAAAACAGAAATGGAGCTGTGGTTCAAGAAGTATAGTTCTAGAAAGTGAATCAGGAACAGGACCTGAGTTCAAGCACCACAATATACAATTGGATACTGGTATTTCCCATCTCCTAAGGTTGTCATGATTATTCAATGAACACAATTTTTTGAGCATTTCCTATTGAAAAGAGGGGTATTTAATGACCAGCAAGTGATTTATGATGCTGCAGAGCATGCAATGGATACCCTCTACTTCAGTGGAGAATTGAATGTTAATTTTGAGTCCAGAAGCCAAACTGATGAGCCAGATACTCTTTTGGAAAATGGTTTCATATGGTAGACTCAGTTTCCCACATGTCAGTTTGCTGTTCTGCTTCTAGTCAGAAGATCTCTAAGACTCAGGAAAGGATTCAAGCTCTCTGTTAAACCATGCTGTAGCCATTTTATTTTATTAAAGGAATAAGTAATCTAGATATTGCTGGCTCATGCCTATTATCCTCGCTGCTTAGGAACCTGAGATGTGAGGATCATGATTTCAGACCAGCCCACGCAACAAAGTCCATGAGACTTGTCTCCAATTAAGCAGTGATAAACCCAGAAGAAGAAGTATGGCTTAATAGAGTATCTTTCCTAAGAAAAAGTTCTATTTAAGCTGTCCCATATGTTGGGACATTGCCACCTACAATACTTCCGGACCATGTCTTCCTTTAGTGTGTTGGCCTATGGCCTGGCTTTCACTCCTGTGGATATAGGCTGTTTGGCCATCCACCCTGGGGGTGGAATGATCTGTACACATCATTTAAATGTTTGAACTCTTTTTGTTGTTTGTTTGTTTTTTGTGGGTCATGGTTCCTAAACTCTTGGCCTGGGCACTGTCCCTCAGCTCTTCAGCTCAAGGCTAGCACTCTACCACTTGAGCCACAGTGCCACTTCTGGCTTTTTCTGCTCATGTGGTACTGAGGAATCAAACCCAGAGGGTCGTACATGCAAGTCAAGAACTCTACCACTGAGCCACCTTCCCAGCACTGAACTCTTTTTTTTTTTCAGATATGGGGCTTGAATACAGGGCATGGGTGCTGTCCCAGAGCTCCTTTGCTCAAGGTTAGCAGTATAGCATACCAGTTTAAAACACAGTGCCATTTCTTGTTTTTTAGGGATTAATTGGTAATAGGAGTCTCATGGGAACTTTTCTGCCCAGGCTGGCTTTGAACCACCATCCTCATTTCTCAGCATCCTGAGAAGGTAGGATTACAGGCATGAGCCACCTGCACACAGCTGCTCATTTTTTTCTTTTAACAGTTATACAAGTTTAGTTACACCCCAAATAAGTGCAAACTGAGATGCAAATTGGCTTTAAATAAACCACGAATTGAGGATGTTGAGATCACAAGTGATTGCAAATTCGTTTTTACTTATTTTTTTTTATGTGGTGTTTGAACTCAGGGCCTGGTTGCAGTCCCTGCTCTTTTGTGCTCAAGGCTATCACTCTACCAGTTTGAATCACAGTGCCCCTTCTGGTTTCTTGGTAACCAGTTAATGAGATCATAGTCTCACAGACTTTCTTACACAGGTTGTCTTTAAACCTCCGTTATCAGATCTCAGCGACCTGAATTGCTAAGATTACAGGCATGAGCCACTGTCACCAGCTTGTTAAAAAAAGAACGACAATTCATAAGCCAGGTACCTTGGCTCATGGCTGTAATCCCAGAGGATGAGATCTGAAGATAATGATTTGAATCTAATGATGGTAAAACGTCTCTGTGATTCTTTTATCTCCAGTAAACTGCACAAGAAAATCCAGAAGTGAAGATTTGGCTCAAGTGGTAGAGTGCACTCGAGCAAAAATAAAGCTCAGGAACAGCACTTAGATCCTGAGTTCAAGCTCCATTTCTGGCACACACACACACACACACACACACACACACACACACACACACACACAAAACAAAAAGTAAATAGAAAATGTGAAGAAATCAAGGGAAAAAAATGGAATATTGTAAGGACTTTTGGGTTTAGAGGTATGACTCAGTTGGTAGGAAAAAAGCTAATGATTGAAACTCTCAGGTACCAAGGACTTAAAAAAACATAATTATCTGCTCTTTGTTTCCCTTTTCTCTTATGTTCCCATTTGGGAGCTCTCTTCTTTTAGAAAAAATATTGTTGTTTTAGCGGTCATATACAGCAAGATTCTCTTTCTGTATGTCAGGTAACTAGTATATTTCCTTCCTTTTACATAGTCTAATCTGTTCCCCCATTCTGTTCCATTCCCTCCCTCCCATGTCAATCGGCAAGTTGCATGGTTTATTTTCATCAATGTCCAGTAGAGCCAGTGGGCTCCGCGGCTGCAATTTTTCATCCACTTTCCACTGATTCTGTGCCCTTCTCCCATCGTCCGTCAGATATGCATGCATGTATAGTGTATATTGGGTAAAGAATACAGAGTCATCAGAAAATGAAAAGAGAAATTAAGAAAAGTTCCTTGTTTCTTTATCTTTACAATTCAATTTAGTATATATATATATATATATATATATATATATATATATATATATATATATAGTTTTATATACATAAGAAGAGGTGCTTGTGTATCATAACTTGGTGATTTTCTACAAAGGCTTTCCCCTACTGTACTCACTGTACATGATGCCTAGAATCCTGTACAGTTTTCATATCCCATTGTGTTTTAAATCTAACTTCCACATAATCAGGAAGAAAATGTGCCATTTGTCTCTTTGATCTTGGCTTAACTTTATTAACATCATTTATTCTACTTCCTTCCATTTCCCTGCAAATGACATTATTTTATTCTTTCTAATGGCTCTGTCTGTAAAATTTCATTGTATATAGATAGCATAATTATTGGATCCATTCATTTATTGTGGGGCATCTGGGTGTGTACATATCTTGTCACTGTGAATTGAGCAGCAAGGAACATGGTTGTGCAAGTGTCCTTGCCATATTCTGGTTCATGATGCTCAGGGTAGATGCCTATAAGTGGTATGGCTGTAGGGAGGGTATTAGGGAAGGTCTGTGTTGCGATTTTTGAGCAACTTTCAGACTGCTTTCCAGAGTTGCTGTATTAGTATACATTCCCACCAGCAGTGCAGTAGGATTCCTTTTTTCTCCACTTCCCCATCAGCATTTGTTGTCAGAATTCAGAATATTTGGGTAAGATTGTATCTCAGGATTGCTTTGATTTACATTTTCTTTATGGCGAGGGATGATAAACCTTTCCTAATATGTTTCTTTCCCATTCTTTACATTTTCTCCTGAGAAGTCTCTTCTTGGCTCCCCTGCCCATTTAGTAATTGGTTTATGAGGTTTTGGAGGGGTACTTTCCAGAGATCCATTTATACGTTGAATATTAGCCCTATGTCTGATGTGTTGCAGGTAAATATCTTTTGCCAATTCCTTGGCTGTCTTTTTAGTTTAGTGACTATGTCCTAGCCTGTGCAGAATTTTTTTTCCTTTGATGTAGTCCCATTTGTTGGATCTATCTCCTATCTGTTCTGCCCCAGGAACTCTATTCAGGAAGTTCCTGCCTGTACCTATAAGTTCTAATATCATCCCTATTATGTCTTACAGTAGTTTGGCTGATTTTAAGGTAGTTAATCAATTTTTAGTTGATATTAGTGAAAGCACAGATCCACTTCGAGTTTTCTGCATATGGCTGCCAAGTTGCCCCAACAGGAATATTTGAAGAAGCTCTGATTTGTGTATGTGTGTGTGTGTGTGTGAGTGTGTGTGTGTGTGTGTGTGTGTGTGTGTGTGTGTGTGTGTGTATATGGTGGATCGTGAGGCTTGAATTCTGGGTCTCGGCGCTGTCCCTCAGCTATTCAGCTGAAGGCTAGTGCTTGAGCCACAGTTATGGTTTCCATTTTCTTGTGGTTTATTGGAGATAAGAGTCTCATGGACTTCCCTGTCCCTGGTGGCTTTGAACAATTATCCTCAGATCACAGCAGTTACATAAGCTAGGTAATAAGTATATTTCTTATCATCATTGTTACTTCCTCCTTTGTTTTTTCCTACTATCCCTTTCCTCCCATCACCAAAACTACACTCTCACCCCACCCCCGGCCTAAATTGTAAAGCTCATTTTTCCACATAGTGTATTGTGCATCTCATTATTACAATGGGTCAACCTATATCTCTATTTAAGCATTTTGTTTTTCCCTTCCCCTCCCCAAATTAGAAAAGTGTATATAAAAGTTGCAAGGCACCAACATAAAATACAGTGAAAACAGGGGTTTTACGATGGGGGAGGAACATACAAAGAAACAAAAAAAAAATCACATGGTATATTGTGAATACGTTAGAAACAATAGAAAGAAAAAAAACCACTTCTGTCCCTATCTTGAGGTTCATTTCTCTTAACATCATCTTATTGGGTCATATGTACATAGCTTTTGAACTTTTCTGATTGTCCCTCAGATCTCTGCTTGATGTATACTAGTTATTAGAAATGAGGGAAACCATGACACCTATGTTTCTTTAGGCCTGACTTACTTCACTTAATATAATCTTTTCCATTGGTCTTCGGATCTTTTTTTTTTTTTTTTTTTTGTATTTTTCTTTTTTTATTGTGAAAATACCGTAAAGAGGAGTTACAATTACATGGACAAGATAATGAATACATTTATTAACAAGCATTGTTGCCTGTTCTTTGTATCCCCTTCCCCATTCCTTCCCATTTTCCCCCCCACCCGCTACTACCCCCCCCACCAAAGTTGTAAAGTTTGTTTTTCGACATAACTACTTGTACATCTCATTGTTGCAATGGTTATGCATGTATCTCTAGTTACATGATTTGTTTTTGCCCTTCCCCTCCACAAATTATACCCATCAAATACAGTGAAAGCAGGAGTTATATCATTGGGGAAGGACATACAAAGCAACATAGAAATCATTTTATAAATATGTTAGAAATAATTTTTAAACCGATAACAAGCTGTTTTTGTTATTGTGGCTCTTTAGTAGAACTTGAAGTCTTGTATAGTGGTACTGCCTGAATGGCTTATTTTGCCAAGAATTGCTTTGTCTGTTTTGGTCCATTTTTTTTTTCCATATGAACTTTTGGATTCTTTCATTTATCTGAGTAAAGTACATCATTGGGATTTTGATGGGGATTGCCTTGAATTTTATATCAATTTTTTGCATTATGGCCATTTTCACAATATTCTACCTATCCATGAACATGGAAGGTCTTTGCATATTCTGATATACTCTTTGATTTCTTTCTTTAGATTTTTGCAATTTTTACATCTTTGGTTTGGTTAATTACTATTTTTTGAAGCTTTTGCAAATGGTGTCATTTTCATTATTTCCCTTTCTGCTTGTATATTCTTTGCCCAAGGAATGGTTCAGTAACCATTTGTTGTTGTTTTGGGTCATGGTGCTTGAACTTTGAGCTGGGCGCTGTCCCTCATCTCTTCACCTCAAGGCGAGCAAAAGCACCACTTCCAGTTTTCTGGTGGTTAATTGGAGACTCATGGACTTCCCTGCCTGGATTGGCTTTGATCAACGATCCTCAGATCTCAGCCTCCTGAGTAGCTAGAATTACAGGCATGAGCCACTGGTGCCTGGCCAAGGCTACTGAATTTTATGGATTGATTTTGCATTCTGATACTTTGCCAAAAGTATTAATTAGCTGTAGGAGCTTGGGAGTTGAGCTTTTGGGTCCTCAAGTATAAGAAATGGTCATCAGCAAATACCGTTAGTTTAAATTTTGCGTACTCTGTGTGGCTCCTTTAATGTCCTTTTCTTTCCTTATTGGTCTGGCTAAGAATTCCAGTCTAGATTGAAGAGGAGGGGAGTGAAGGGGCAACTTTGCCTTGTTCCTGATTTTAAGGAAAATAGTTTTAGTTTTCCCCATTTAGTATGGCCTGTTGCCTATGGCTCTTATTGTTTTAAGGAATGTTCCTTCTATTCCTTGTTTCTCCAGAGCTTTTAATGTCAATGCGTGGTCTTTTGTCGAAGGTTTGTTCTGCATCTACTGAGATGAGTATGTGGTTCTTGATATTGGCTCTACTGATGTGAATTATTGATTTGTATATATTAAATCAACCTTGCATCTGTGGGATGAAGCCTACTTGATCATATTTTTATGACTTGTATTTGTTTCTGGGTTCTGTTGGCTAATATTTTATTGAGGAGTTTTGCATCTATGTTCATCAGAGAAATTGATCATTCATTCGCTTGTTTTGTTGGATCCTTACCTAGTTTTGGGATGAGTGTAATATTGGATTCATAGAATGAGTTTGGGTTTGCTCCCTATTGCATCTATTTCACTGAAAAGCTTGAGGAGGATTAGTATTACTTCATCTTTAAAAGCCTTATAGTGGGCTTGGAAGATGGGTTAGTGGTAGAATGCTTGCCTAGTATACATAAAGCCATGTGTTCCATTCCTCAATGCCACATACACAGAAAAGCCAGAAATGGCATGGTTGCTCAAGTGATATAGCACTAGTACTAAAACTAGCCTTGAGCAAAAACAGCTTTGGGACAGGTTCAGACCCTGAGTTCAAGCCCTACGACTGGACAAAATAAAATGTTTTATAGAATTGAGTAATGAATCCATCTGGGCTTGGGCTCTTTCTTGTTGGAAGACTTCTGTTTACTTTTATGTTATTCCTTTGTTTAGTTTGTTGATATTTTCTTGGTTCAGTATAGGAAGTTTGTATGGGAAACTCTATTTATGGTCATGGGTCGCTGTCCCTCAGCTCTTCAGCTCAAGGCTAGTGCTCTACCACTTGAGCCATAGTGCCACTTCCAGCTTTTTCTGCTTATGTGGTGCTGAGGAATCACACCCAGGGGCTCATGCATGCAAGGCAAACACGCTTCCACTGAGCCACCTTCCCAGCCCAGAAACTCCATTCTAGGTGCTGGCACCCAGACAAAGAGGTTTGTTGGGCTTTTTGAACTGATGATGGAAAAGTGGGATTGTATGACAACTATTTCAACAAGTAAGAACTTGATAATGCTTACTTATTACTCAAATGTCTGAGGAAAATATCAGCATGAATTCAATTTTGAGTTAATAAACATATATGCACATCATTATTATCTGAAAGACTTTCAAAAAATCTACCATGCTAAGATTCAAAACTCAAAAATAAATAAATTTACTTATTTATTTTGGTGCCAATCCTACGACTGGAACTGAGGGTACAATGGTAAGCACTTACTACTTGATCAACCACTCCCATTCCAGGTTTTCATGGATAATTGGAAATAAAGATTATTAACAAATGTTCTGGCCCAGGATGGTTTTGAAAATCTACGCCCAGGTCTTAGCCTCTTAAGTAGCTAGGGTTATAGGTAATTGGCCAGATATATTTATTTATTTATTTATTCAACCAGTCTTGGGACTTGAACTCATGTTCTGGGTCATTACCTGGACTTTTGTGCTCTAATACTTGAGACAGAGCTACAATTCCTGTTTTTTTAAAATAATTAATTGGATATAATTGCTCCCTGAGTTTTCTTCTGGGTCTGGCTTTAAACCTAGATTATGTGATCTCAGCCTTCTTGCTAGCTAGTATCACAGGCCTTAGCCACTGCTGCCTTGCTCAGAAATTTATTTTTAAAATATCTCTTCATTGGGCTTTAGGGGGAAACAGAGAAATGTATACATTTCCTGAATTGTGAACACCTTACAATACCTTAATAATAACAATAAATTATGTTTTTTTTTCATTTTGTAGTAATTTGGCATTTGCAAACCACCAAAATGAACTCATTCTCTTTCAAAAACTATCATGCCTTTATGAAGTTGAAAGTCACATATTAAGTTAGGTTATGGTGGCTCAAATCTGTTATCCTAGCTACTCAGGAGGCTGGGTTCAAAGCTAGCCCAAACAAGAAATTCTGTGAATTTGTAGGCAGGGGCTAGGTCTTCCTCCTTTCTGATCATAATGAGCACAGTCCTTCACACACTTGGTTCTTAAAAATCATACTTAGGCCAGGCATTTGGTCACTCATGCTTGTAATTGTCACTGGCCAGGATACTGAGATCTGAAGATAAAGGTTCAAAGCCAGACCCGGCAAGAGTTAGAGTCTTATATTGAGCTAAGCATAAAAAGTTTGAAACAGAGTTGTGTTTCAGATAACAGAGTGCTATCCTTGAGTGACAAAACCAAGCAGGAGAAAGCAGACCTGAATTCAAGACCCAGTACTGGTAAAAAAAAAAAAATATATATATATATATATATATATATATATATATAATAAAATAAAATAAAGCCACCAAAAAAGTGCCTTGGTTCTTTTTAAAATTTTTGACATTTTTTTCCTTACTTTTTTATCTGTATGTTCCTATATAAACACACAGAAGCTTATGCAACAAAGTTAAATTTTAAGAATATTCTTCCATTATAGACCATTATACCTTCATTATACTTAAGAAAATTAATGATATTTTCATAATACTGTTATTATATCAAATACAGATACACATCTCCTTGTTTGAGACAGATATTATTCTTGCTATTTTTCAAATTAAATTTTCAAATTAATTTTTCATTAGGGTTCATTTCATGTTGTTATGTCTCTTTTGTTTTTAGTACTCTAAAATATCATCCCAGCCAGGCATTGGTGGCTCATGCCTATAATCCTAGCTACTCAGGAGCTTAGATTTGAGGATCGTGATTAAAAGCCAGCCCAGGCAGGAAAGTTCGTAAGACTTTTTTCTCCAATAAACCACCAGAAAAGCGGAAGTGGTGGCTTGGGTCAAGTGGTAGAGCACTAGACTTGAGCATAATAGCTTAGGCACAGTGCCCAGCCCAGATTTCAAGCCCTATTCCACACCCAAAGTAAATAAGTAAATTAAAATAAAATAAAATAACATGCCACCCCAGTCTTCCCTTTTCATGATACTGCCCTTTAAGTCAAAATATCCTAATTTAGTTTTTTAATAAGATATTCTTTATATTTTACTCGCCTAGCTATTTCTTTAAGGTGGATTCTCATTCGTTTTCCTTTTTTGTTGGTTGTGGGGTTTGTACTCAGGTCCTAGATCCTGTCCCTGAGCTTTTGTGCTCAAGGCTAGTGCTCTACCACTTTGAGTTACATTGCCACTTATGGTTTTCAGTGCTTAATTGGAAATAAGAATCTCATAGATTTTCTTCCCAGTCTGGTATTGAACCTTGATCCTCAGATCTCAGACTTCTGACAAGCTAGAATTACAGATGTGAGCCATTGGCTATGGGCGCCGATTTGTTTTTCTTTTATTTAATTTTTTGTCAGTCTTATTGCTGTCCCTGAGCTTTTCAGCTCAAGTCAAGTGCTCTATCATTTGAACCAATGCCCACTTTTGGTTTTCTGGTGGTTAATTGGAGATAAGAATCTCATTAGCTTTCCTACCTGTGCTAGCTCTGAACTGCAATCCTCAGATCTCAGCCTCACTAGTAGCTAGGATTACATGTGTGAGCCACCTGCACCCAGTTTCCTCATTTATTTTCTTATGGTGCGTTCTATCTGATTTCTCTACTTCTTGTATTTCCTACCAACTACAAAGTAGGCCTAGAGTTCCTCATCCATTACAGTAGTTCTTAGGTCCAAGTGATGGCTGAGTGCAGGAATGGAGATGAGTCCAATATAAAATACAATGCTGTCTTGGTATTTAAGAAAACTAACAATCACATGCTAGTCCTTCACATCTGTAATCCTAGCTACTCAGAATGCTGATCTGAGGATTATGGTTTAAATACAAGATAATTTATGCTGAATTTCGATAAAAGCTCCCTTGGTGTTTTTAAATGTAGGCTTTTATTTATTTCTTATTCTAGTTTTTCTTATTGTGACTACCAAAAAGCTGAGAGATTTCAATGGCTTCTATTGATGGCTGACTTTTGAGGTGCTTTAGAGACTTCATCAGAAGCCAGACATGTTATAATCAATTGAGTAGCCAGCCACAAAGCTGTAAGTGACAATACTTCAAGTAAGCAAAATACATAAAACTAAATATTCACTCAGTTTCAATAGCCATATTTCAAATAAAAATAGAATTCAAGTTTCAGGGAATGTTAGTAAAGTTTTAATGCATTCATTCTATCTGTGTCCTCTGTCATACTGCTACAGCAGAATGGAATACTGACAGCTTACCATGTGGCTCCCAAAGTCTGGACATACTTACTCTGATCTTTACAGAAAATGTTTGCCTGACCTTTTTCCCTAGTGAACATCATTTACTATGCAGAGCTACCCTCTTTTCTATATGCAGTTATCTCTCTCCTTTCCTCCCTCCTTCTCTCTTCCCTCCCCAATCGCTTCCACAATCCCTCCCTTTCCTTGTTTTAGGGATCAAAACTCATGCATGTTAAGCTGCTAAGCTGAATCCCAGCCCTGTGTATGATTTTGTTTTTGGTGAGGGTATAGCTTTCCAGGGGCTTAAACTTTGGTCCTGGACACTTTCTCTGACTTATTGTCCTCAAGGTTAGTGCTCTGCCTCTTCAACCATAGCTTTACTTTTGTGTTTTTGATGGTTAATTGGAGATAAGAGTCTCACTGGCTTTCCTTCTTGGGCTGCGTTGGAACCACGATATTATAAGCTTGTGATTACAGGAATGAGAATTAGCATCCACCTTACATTTTTTTAAGTTTTTAAGTAGAACCTATATCCAAACAAATTCTATACCTTCTTTTAATTTAAAAATGGACTTGTGGGAACCATTCCAGAGAAGTAAACAACTTAAAACTGTGTAAATTTAAATAATTCTGTGAATATGTTAGAAATAATGGCAAGAAAGAAAAAAAATTTGAATACTTATCTTGGGGTTCATTTCACCTAACATCAACTTATCTGACCTTTTCTGCATATGTCTCAGACATATGTTAGTTATGGCAAATAAGGGAAACCATGGGACCTATGTTTCTTTGCACCTGGACTACTTCACTTAATATAATTTTTCAAAGTCTTTCCATTTCCTAACAAAGGGGCAATGTCATTCTTTCTGATGGAGGCATAGAACTCCATTGTGTATATATATACCACATTTTCTTGATCCATTCATCAAATAATTCTGTATCATCACAAAATTGCTAAATAATTTTATTACTAAAATATTATACGGTGAATTTTCAGGACTAACACTAATAATGTAAATGGGGAAATGATATTGCTTTATTTTTAGGCATCCAATCCAGATACTTTATTCTATGTCTTAGCTGAAGAAAATCTGGGTCATTGTATACAATGATTCCTATCAATTTGTGAAGTACATAAAAATAATTACAGAGCTGGTTTAGTCATTGATTTTAGAGTTCTAAAACGATACCTACAAGATACTCTGTATTTTAAGTCATATAGTATAGCGATTTTGTCTAAAGCATGCTTTACTGACACACATCACTAGAAAAAATTTCCTTAAAAAGATAGTCAATTTGGAAAATCAGTCTATACTCAAATTTTGTCAAATTAAAAATATATTTGAATACTGATGATGTATGGCTAAGCAATAACTTAAAATAATTATCACTGTCTTGACAGGTAGGATTTATAGCTTCTTAAATTTCTAGTTGTCATAGTATTTATACTTCAGTAATGCTAGAGCTGTATTAGAATACTTGGCAATTTTGAAATAGGCTGCCTCCAGGGACAGATAAGCCAGACACCAGTGGCTCACACCTATAATCCTAGCTACTCAGTAGACTGAGATCTGAGGATCGCATTCAAATCCAGCCCAGGCAGGGAAGTTTGTGAGACTGTTATCTCCAACAGACCTCTAAGAAAACAAGAAGTAAACCAGAAGTGGTGTTGTGGTTCAAGTGGTAGAGCACTAGCCTTAAGCTGAAGAGCTGAGGGACAGCACCCAGGCCTAGAGTCCAAGTCCCATGACCAATAAAACAAACCAAAACAATACAAAACAAAACTATCCCACACTGGTTGAGAACTGACTATGTTTTCTAGATAAGGTATATTTAGGGCTAGTTTTTCTATATTTTGGCTTACTTCATATATTAAATATTTTTTCCAATCAACTGAAGAAGGTTCTGAAATGATTTTTAAATGAATAACTGAGTTTGTAGTAAAATCATTTTCGTAAAACATTGTTTATTTTCACTATTGCTTTTTAACTTTTAAATCTTCCTCTGTTCTGCACCACCTTCCACTCCAAAGACGTCCACAGATTTCCAGGGTGTACCATAAGAAGTCTGTGTACACTTTAGCCTGGGGTTCACCAGTGCCTCCCATTTCATTTGGTAAGGATATGCATCATTCTTTAACAAATATGTAGGGTGTTTCTTTCCCTTTAATCCAAATGCATTTAAATTAGAAGAAGTTAAAAAAGTTCTAAATCAGTGGCTGCACTTGTGTTTTGCTGTGTACCCAGAGATCGATGGAAGCAGTAGTAGCATGTGATAATGGAGCATCTAGGAGTTACTATTTACCTGTAAGCTCCTCTAACCTCTAAAGCACTGATAGGGCAGATATTTTTCATTTTACACATGTTTCATTTTAGTGTCCTGACCTTTGATTAATACATTTGGTCACTTTTTCTCTTCTAGCCAGTGTAAACATTGTTTTTGTTATTTTTTTATTGTGAAAATACTGTACAGAGGGTATACAATTGCATAGGCAAGGTAATGAGTACATATCAAGCATTGTTACCTCTTCCTTTGTTTTCCCCTTCCCATCCCTTCCCACCTCCCCATTCTGCCCTATACTCCCGCATCCACCCCTTCCCCCGCCAAAGTTGTAAAGTTCGGTTTTTGACATAACGTCTTGTACATATCAAAGAAATAAGTCAAACAGAGCATCAGTAGCTCATGCCTATAATCCTAGCAACTCAGGAAGCTAAGATCTGAGCATCATGGATCATGGTTTAAAACCAGCCTAGGTAAGAAAGTCTATGTGCTTCTTATTTCCAGTAAAATTATGGTATTTCTTTATTACAATGAAACATCTTAAATATCTATAGTTCTTTTCTTAGATAGAGGAGCTAGATTATTAAGTCATTAAAACTTAATCAGTTAGTTTTTTCCAGCAATATAAGAATTGCTGTATATATGAGGGAAATACATGCTTTAGAAATGGTATAGTTGCTAGGCACTTGTGGCTCATGCCTCTAACACTAGCCACTCAGAAGGGTGAAATCTGAGGATCATGCTTCAAAGCTAACTTGGGCAGTAAAGTCCATGAGACTTTTATCTCTAGTTTACCACAAGATACCTGGAAGTGGTATTGTGGCTTACATAGTAGAGCATTAGTCTTGGGCTGAAGAGCTGAGAGACAATGCCTAGGCACAGAGGTGAAGTCCTATACCCAACAAAAAAAATCTTATTGTTTAGTCATAGCAATTTTTGCAGTTCTGTATATTAAAATACCCAAAGGGTAGAATTCTTATTTTTGTGTGTGTGTGTGTGTGTGTGTGTGTGTGTGTGGCCTTAGCGGAACTTGACCTCAATGGGCTCCCTAATTTTTTTCCAACCAAGCCTGGTACTCTACCCCTTGAGCTACACTTCCAGTTCTGGTGTTTTTGCTGCTTAATTGGAGATGAGTCTCAGGATTGAGTTTCTTGCCCATGCTAGCTTTAAATTTCTGCCCTCAGATGTCAGCCTTCTGAGTGGTAAGGATCACAGACATGGATTTCTGGTTCCCAGCTTAGAATGCTGATTGGTTTTCTTGTAAATGAGAAAATTAAAGCTTGGTTTGCTAAAATTTTAGATTTTTTATGAAAATTGAAATAACTATTTTAGAAAGTCTTAAAAGTTTTAAAACATACTTTTAAATAAAGGGAATGCTCAAAGACTGGTTAATTTATGAGCAATGAAATTTTATTTGGCTTATGGTATTAGAAATTTCAAGAGCATGGTGTTCACATATGTGACTGAGATATTTTTTCTGTCTCTCCCCATGAAGGAAGGTAGAAAGGAAAAAGAGCATAAATGAGAGACTGAGAGGATAAGATGGAACTGATTTTGCAATAGGATCATTTTCATAATGAAGTCATCTGTCTATGAGGGCAGCATTCTCCTTCATGATCATCTCTTAAAGATTCTACCCCTTTTTTTCTGTTCTTTTCTTTTTTCTGGATATAGGGCGAGAATTCAGGGCCTGGATGTTGTCCCTGAGCTCTTTTGCTCAAAGCTAGTACTCTACAACTTAGAGCCACAGTCCACTTCTGAGAATGCCTGGGCACTGATGTCTCACACCTATAATCCACGAGACTCTTATCTCCAATTAATCACAGAAAAATCTGGAACTGGCACTGTGATTCAAGTGGTGGAGCACAAACTTTGAATAAAAGCAGCTTAAAACCCAAGACCAGAAAAAAAGAAGAGAATGCTAGACAGATACCATGAAGGAAAATATAGGAATGTCTAGAAATAAAGCAATGCTTTCCAAAAGCAGTGATGATTAGGCTATGATCTAATATATTAGATATGAATTATCTGACTTAATACTGAAGCTGTCTAAAATCCTAGACTCTTTTCCCAAAATAACAAACAAAATTGAAATAAAAACGGCTTTGATATTAAATATGATATGATTTTAAAAGTATGAGTCTTTATATATTGGCAGATAAACCTGCATGACCAAAATAATTGATTTCAGGAGATGTGGAATATGGGTTACAATTCTCAATTTTTGCTTTAGGAACAATGTCTTTTCAGATTCCAGCTTTGATGTCCTAGAAAAAATGTTTAAAGTAATCATTTTCTGTCATAGAAATTATCACAGAATTAAGAATATCTCTTTTAATCTCTCTCCAACTGCTCAGAGCATCGTAAGGATAGTTTATTCCAGTGTATTAGATTACTTCAGATTTTTATTTTTTGATTTTCCTAGTGTTATAGTCATACTCTAAAATCAAATCCTTAAGATGTTATAAGCATTTTTTGTGCTACAGGGGTAGGACACAGAATTTGCTTCACTTTATACAGCTGTGGAGGGGAAAGGATTGTCCTACATCATAACTTTTGAAAGCTTAGTGGTGAGGTCTTTGACATCAACATTCACATCAGGGACACCAATTCAACCAAAGTGAGTTGCTGTGATCTGAATTCTCCCCTCCCCTTCCTCTGTTGCCATTTTGCAAGCTACATTTCCCATGTGATACCCTTCATGCTAGCCAGACTACTTAAGTTTTGTTGAAAGGCTATGAGTGAATGAAGGTGTTATCTTATGGTACTTTATCATTGAGTGGCATGAACAAATTAAACACAATAGAAATCAATCCTCAACTGCAGTGATTTATGAAGAGATTTCATATCTTAAAAATAAAGGTTTCTTTTATGCCAAGTACTTTAACTTGAACCAAAATTATGTCATGGCAAGTAGAAACTATAACAGGGTTTTTAAATCCAACCAATAAGTTTCTGCACATGACAACATACAGTGAGCTAGCCTCATTTCCAGATTTAATAATTGTTTGACCATATGAAAATTCTTCATTATGATTTAAATTTTAATCTATTTTTAAAAATAAAAAATAATTTAAATTCCCATATTTGCATCCCATTAGGAAGTTGAGGTGAGGCCCAGAAACACTCAGAACTGAATTTATGTCACTTAGATTTTTTTATGTGTGCTGGTCTTCTTTTTGTTTGTTTTGTTTTGGTTTTACTTTAGGCTAGTGCTCTAACACTTGCCATAGATCTACTTTCAAATGTCATTTTTTCTAGTGGAGGTATAGAATTCCATTGTGGATATATACCACATTTTCGTCATCCATTCATCTACTGAGGGGCATCTAGGTTGGTTCCATATCTTAGCTATGGCAAATAATGCTGCAATAAACACAGTTGTGCTGGTAGCTATAGTATGGTCTTGTTTGTTTTAATTTGGTTAAATGCCCAAAAGTGGGATTGCTGGGTCATAGAGGAGCTCTATGTGGAGTCTCTTGAGGAACCTCCATACTACTTTCCAAAGTGATTGAACAAGTTTACACTCCCACCAACAATGCAGTAGGGTTCCCTCCTGGTCACATCCCCTCCAGCATTTGCTGCTATTAGAGTTCTTGATTATAGCCATTCTAACTTAGGTGATGTGGTATCTAAATGTTATTTTGATTTGCATATCTTTTTATGGCTAGAGAGGTTGAGCATATCTTCATGAGTCTATTGGCCATTTGTATTTCCTCTTCAGAGAAGTTTCTCTTTAAGTCTTAAGCCCACTAATTTATTGGGCAGTTGTTTCTTTGATGATTTGTTGTAAAATGAAAATTACGGTTATGAAATGGTAGCCATTCTATACAACACATTAACAACATCATAAAATTATTATTATTATTAAGAGGAGAAGTAGTAGTAGTTTGTTTGGGGCTTGAACTCTGGGCCTGGACATTGTCCCTGCACTCAAGGCAAGTGCTCTTCCATTTGAGCCACAGCGTCACTTCTAGTTTTCCAATGGTTAATTGGAGATAAGGATCTCATGTACTTATGGGAAGTTGGCACAGTGGTAGTGTTTGCCTGGCATGCATGAGGCCCTGGGTTCGATTTCTCAGCACCACATAAGCAGAAAAACCCGGAAGTGGCAATATGGCTCAAGTGGTAGGTCTCTAGCCTTGAGTTGAGGAGCTGAGGGACAGAGCCCAGGCCCGGAATACAAGCCCAGGTCTGGCAAAAAATAGTTTCATGGACTTTCTTGCCAGTGCTGGCTTTGAACTATGATCTTTAGATCTTAGCCTTCTTAGTAGCTTGGATTACAGCCATGAGCCACCAGTGCCAAGCTAAAATTATTTTTAAACCATAATTAAACTTTCTTTTATCATAATGTGGAAATTGCTATGTATAATGCTTGTTGTGGAGCCTGATGGATGGCTTCTTGTTCCAAAAATGCAGTTGTTTCTGTGCCCAATCTAAAAACTTTATTTCATCTTGGATTCAGTAACTTCTCATTCTGAGATTTGGTTTTTAGTTCTTTTAGGCATTATTATTTCAAAAATTACATTTGTTTTACTTTAAAATTCACGCATGCCAAAATGGTTAATGTAGAAAGTAGTTGCTAGTCACCAGTGGCTCATGTTTTTAATCCTAGCTGCAAGGGAGTCTGAAATTTGTAGGTTCTCATTTAAAGCTTGCTGTTCAAAAAATTTGAGACACAATTATATCTGATTAACCAACCAAAATCCAAAAATAGAGATGTGACACAAGGGGTAGAGTAATAACCTTGAACAAAAACACTAAAATTACTGAGAGGACTAGTTCAAACTCCATTTCTCACTTATGGCAAAGTGCATGCATGCACACACACACACACACACACACACACACACACACACACACACATACACACACACACACAAAACACATTTCTCTTATAATCTCATCCTTTAGTAGTAATCAATGGTATAAACAACACCAATTTTCTGCAACTTTTTCAGATATTAACCTAAATATATACATATAATCATATGTAGTTTTACCTTTCTGTGTACTAATGTAAGAGAACATTCTGCTTCATTTGATGTAGAAGTCAAGGAATTGTTTTGTCCTTAACCTGTCCTTAACCCTGAGGGTTCTTTCCTATACATTCAAACCTAAAAACTAAGGAAACATCAAATTCTGTCTCCCTTTGGCCAGTTATGGACATGTTCTCCCTCCCTTCATGTCATCAGCTCTGAGCTCTAGAAGCCATTTTGCTTCTTCCAAACCCTTAAAGTAAGTCTGGATTTTATACTTAGAAAAAAAGAAAGGTTGTGATAACTATAGCATCCCTGTAAATCATCTTAAAAATAAAAAGAAATTAGAAAGGATGCTAGAGCTGGAATTTCAATAAAAATCTGATAACTGCTAAAGCTAAGAGGATAAACATTGTAATTTATAGATATTCAATATGGATGCAGAGGACTTTTATTCATCTACAAGGAGATATCAATCAATTTTTCAGTATGTTGATAACATTGTATAGGTTCACACACCACTATTGGGTATAGATGCTCCAAATCACTTAGATATATAAACTTTAATTGTTTCTTTTTTCATCTTCTCATAAAAAAAGTAACGTAGTGATAAAATATTTTTACACATTTCATTCTGATTTTCTTTTTTGCCAGTGTAGGGGCTTGAAATTAAGGTCTGCACACTGTCCCTGAGCTTCTTTCACTGAAGGCTACCACTCTACGACTTGAGCCGCAGCTTGGTTTCCAGCTTTTTTAGTTTATGTGTTGCTGAGGATCAAATCCAGGACTTCAGGGTAGAGCCCCAGTGGGAGCAAAGCAGGAATGGAAGACAAAAGCTACATCCAAGAGATGCTGGAGGCAATGACTCAAGAACTAAAGCGAGAAATAGACCAGAAATGTAAAGAACACTGGGTCAAAATATGGAAAGAGATGCAGGATATCAAAAAGGAGATGCATGCGAAAATAGAGGCAGCACACACTTCACTAAGAGGTGAGATTCCTATAAAAATAGAGGCAGTACACACCTCATAAGAGGGGAGATTAGTAGTTTGAGAACAAACATCGAATGCATAAATGAGTCCATTTCCTCCATGCAAACCACAATGGAAGCCATAGATAACAGAGTGAACGAATTGGAATTTAGTGTCAGATACAAAAGACAGAATACACCAACTAGAACAAAAAATGACAGATATGGAAAAATCACTTAAATTATGCCAAAGGAAATCCAAGAGCAAGTGGATAGTGCCAAGAAATTTAACCTTTGTATAATTGGAGTGGAAAAAGTTGGGGAATATCAAAGCAAGGGACTGCAACACCTATTCACCAAGATAATCGGTGAAAATTTCCACCATCACAAAAAAGAATATCTTACCTACATAACAGAAGCATATAGAACACCAAAGATGCAAGATCCCAGGATAAACACTCCTAGACATATTATAGTAAAAATGATAGATCTGAATAATAAGAAAACAATTTTGCATGCAGAAATAATGTAGAAGGAGCTATACTAGAATGGGAAAAAAATTAGAATCACTGTAGATCTCTCCACAAAGACATTGAATGAAAGAAAGGCCTGGGAAAGTACCATGGGCCCTGAAAGCCAATAACTGCCAACCCAGGCTGATATACCCGGCAAAGCTATCATTCACATTTGCTGGAGAACAGAAAAATGTTAATAGCAAAGAAAAACTAAATGAATACATAAACATTAAGCCAGCATTACAAAGAATACTAATGAAGGGAAACACAACCTAAAGAAAGCAACCAGGAACAGGGACCCGCATCCAGACAATCATTAATAGAAGTCTAACTGAGCAAGCACAGGAGGAAAGGTAAGAAGAAAAACTGAGGAAAACAGGAATGACAGGGACCACAGTGCATCTCTTCATACTATCTCTTAATATTAACGGTCTTAATTCACCAATCAAAAGAAAAAGAACTGCAGATTGGATAAAAAAAAAAACAAAAAACAAAAAAAACATGACCCATCCACCTATTGCCTTCAGGAGACCCAATTCTCAGCCAAACATACAAAGAAACTCAGAGTGAAGGGTTGGAAAAGGATCTACCAATCAAATGCCCCCAGTAAGAAAGCAGGTGTAGCAATCCTGATATTGGACAAAATAAACATTTCACTAAAATAATAGAAAAAGACAAGGAAGGACACTACATATTAAAACAGGGAACAATCCAAGAGGAGATATTACCATTATTAACTTATATTCCCCAAACATTGGCACACCCAAATATGTTAAGCAAATACTCTCAAATTTACAGAATAAAGTAGATCCTAACACAAAAGTACTAGGAGACTTTAACACCCCACTCTCACCAAAGGACAAGTCTACCAACCAGAGGATTGGCATAGAAGCTACCGAATTAAATGAGGATATACTTCAAGCAGAACTGACATCTATCGAGTATTTCCCCTAAAACAAGACAGTACACATTCTTCTCAGCAGTTCTAGGAACTTTATTCAAAATAGACCATAACATAATTCATGCAAGGAACTCAAGCAAATACAAGGGGATTGAAATGATCCCCTGTATCTTATCTGACCACAGTGGAATCAATCTAGTTCCTAAAAACAAAGCATACCGCAGAAATTACTCAAATACATGGAAATTGAACAGCACACTTCTAAGTAATACCTGGGTAACAGTAGAGATTAAAGAAATAATTAAAAAATTCCTACAACTCAATGACAATGAAAACACATCACAAAGAAACTTGTGGAACACAGCAAAAGCAGTCCTGAGGGGCAAATTTATTACCCTCAGTGCCCCCATCAAGAAAATAGAGACAGACCAAGTATATAATCTCATGTTGCAATTAAAACAGCTAGAAAAACATGAAAAAATGGAATCTAAAGTTACTAGACGGAGCCAGAAAACCAAATTAAGAGTGGAAACTAATGAAATAGTAGGAGAATCATAGCTAAAATTAACAAAACAAAAAGCTGGTTCTTTGAAAAAATAAATCAAATTGATGGACCATTGGCAAGATTAATTAAGAAGAGAGGAAACCCATATTAACGAGATAAGGGGTGCCACGGGGAAAATCACAACAAGTACCCAAGATATCCAAACAATTTTAATGGACTGCTTTCAAAAGTTATACTCTCTAAAGAAAGAAAACCTGGCAGAAATGGATGCATTTTTAGAGAAATACAAGTTGCCCAAACTGAGCAAAGAAGAAGTAAATCAATTAAATAAGCCAATATCTTACAACGAGGTGCAGGAAGCAATCAGAAGTCTTCTAACAAAGAAAAGCTCAGGACCAGATGGATTCACAAGGGAATTCTATAAGACCATGAAAGAAGAACTAATATCCATACTCCTTAAGCGCTTCAGAGAAACAGAGAAGCAGGAAACTAACTCAAACTCATTCTATGATGCCAATATCACACTCACCCCCAAACCAAGCAAAGACCCAACGAAAAAAGAGAACTAAAGGCCAATTTCCTTGAATACAAATGCAAAGATCCTTAACAAAATGCTAGCTAACAGAAGCCAGAAACATATGAAAAAATCATACACTACGACCAGGTAGGCTTCATCCCAGAGATGCAGGGATGGTTTAACATATAAGTAAATCCAACACATCAACAGAGCCAAGGTCAAGAATAACATGATTGTCTCCACAGATGCAGAAAAAGCCTTTGATAAAATTCAACATTCATTCATGCTAAAATTTCTGGAGGAGATAGGAATAGAATTTTGAATAATGAGATTCATCTACTCACTCTTATCTGCTCAGATTCCAAATAAGGAAGCAGAAGTTCTCACAAATATGGTGATAAAGTATAATCAAAGTGAAGAAAGTTCCATTGGATCCTAATTGCATGCCTGTGAATTACCTTAGCTTTGTGCCTTATAGAATTCAGTCATCACTCACCGAGCTTCTCTGTCTTTTTTTTTTGTCGGTCGTGGGGCTTGAACTCTGGGCCTGAGGGCTGTCCCTCAGCTCGCTCAAGGCTAGAGCTTTTCTGTCTTATAGAATTCATTCATCACTCACCTAGATTGACATCTGGGACAAAAGGGGTGGAGATAAACACAAGCTGCTTGGGATGCAGAGAATTGCTCCATGAAGGTGAGGGTTGAGCAAGAATTTTTGTATATTTAGTGGACAGCAAAATGTGAAGAATCCTGTAGGTAGAAAAATAATGTTTGTATTTCAATATGTCAAACAGGTGCTTAGTTTATCAAAATGGAGAGAAGTCAGAGAGGTGAATTCTATAAATATACAAATAAATATAGAAAATTTGCTACATTCTATTCCATAATAGGGCCTGGAATGAACTTTGATTCTTTGCACATACTCTGTAAATATGCACACACTAAAAAACAGAAATGTAATCCTTTATTACCGTTAAAATGCATAGAATATCTTCTTAAAATATATTTGTGGATGTATTTTTCCCTTAATTTCTTCCACACCTGCATTAAAAAATGGGTCTAAGAGAAAAGTTTCTAGATGTGTAAAATTTGAACTCCATCAATTTCTTTTGTTGAATTGTACTCTGGATAGGATTGATGTCCCTATTTCAACTTAAGGCTTAGTACTAGAAAAAGAATAAGTATTCTCAATAAATTGTCATGCCTCATTTTTAAGGAGAGCTTTGTATTTAATAGGAGAAATATGTATTGGTCTTGGTAGCTAGGAACCTTAAAGAAACAAAAGAAAAAGAAAAATTCCATGGCAGTCTCAAGTACTTGCATATCTAGAAGTGAACACTAACTCCTCTATATTCTATATTACATTTTCAAAAATATTTTTACAAGCTATTCCTCAGCTATTGTCATCCTCTAATGTAAAGTTCAGGCATGCCAATTGCTCATTATAGAGATCGTAGTTGCTCAAAGTCACAATCCATTGTTTGTATAGGTTTCACATGGCTATCTTTACTTAGTGGCACTGAAGGCTGGGAGATTCACTTCAAATATATAAATACACACACAGACACAAATATACACACATCATAAATCGTCTAGCATCTTTAAAAATGTGACAAGTTCATTATTAACTTTCAAGTAGCTTAGATCTCTAGCTTCACAAAATTCTAAATACTCATATGAAGAAAAATATATACCTAGAATTTTGGTGTGATTCTATATTATGAAGCTCTTACTTTTCATTTTATTTGCCTGGTGGAGGCAACAATGTTCCACAGGAAAAGTACTCATTACCTTGCTTATGTAACTGTAACTCCTCTGTATTCTTACAATCAAAAACTTACAAAAAGGAAAAAAATGTAATTGAAAGTCACATATTTCCCATTAGAACTAACTAAATTTTAGGGCTGTAACGTTCTACAGGTTTTTAAGTACCTAATAATTTGTGGATATTCCCCAAGGCCTTTACTAAAAGCTGAAGGAGAGAGATCCAAAAGTGGAAGTAGATTGGCGACCAGAGCATAATTATGTAGCTTTAGTTCACTGTTACAATAACAGAAGTTATTGTATAAGTAAATCAATATGATGGTTAATAGTTAGAGGACCAGAAGCCATACAGGAAACTGACATCAGAGAAGGGTTATTCATTGCAGGGAAACACAAATAAGAATGCACCAAAGGATTTAATCAACAGTGTCCCAAAAAGAATTTATTTTGTGACAGATGATACATTATGGATTAATCTTTGGGACACTCTGCTAAGTGAAATAAGCTAGTCATAAAAAGATCAAATATTACATGATTCTACTTATATCATTTACACAGAACAGTAAAATTGATAGATACAGGAAGCAAAATCGAACTTGATGCATATCTTGAAGCAGAGGAGAGTGGAAAATTGTTTTAATGAATATAGAATTTGCATCATGGAAGATGAAAATAGTGTGGACCTTGAACTTGTACAATATTGTACATTTACTTACTACAACTATGCAGTATTCTTAAAATGATTAAGATAATAAAACCTGGGAGAAGAGAATGAGAATGATGAAGGGGTTAATATAATCAAGGTACGTTGTATGTCTATGTGGATATATCAAAATGAAATCCACTTATTTATCTAGCTAATGCTAATACAGTGTTTATAAAAGATAATAAATTCTAAGTTGTTTGTGTTTGAACACAAATATGGATAAAAAGGAAAAAAAAAAAAAAACAACCACAGGCTGGGAAAACAATTAAAATTGCCAGCATTCACGAAACCTGAGTTCAAAATTATATCTTACTTAATTGTGTAAGTCCATTTGTTTAAACATGTTTTTATTTTTATTATCTTTAAGCAGTTGCATAAACAAGTTCCCATTCTACAAAACAGCCTATGAATACAAGGGGGCTGACAATATTATCACCCATCCTTCTTAAACCAACCTTTCTCCCACTTTTTTTTTTTTTAAATGCGATAAGTAATTGCATTTTATTCATATATTTCACAGTATTGTGGAAGCATGATAGTTAAAGTCATAAACATGTTTTAAACTACACAAAGAAAATTATCATTTTCATGCTCAATAAAGTTTGTGAATTCTATGAGCTTTGACAATACAAATTATTATTCCACATCAGGTAATGTTTACGTTTCTTGCCTTATGCTTAATGTAGGCTATTCCTTCTTTCACTCTTATTCCTCCCTTCCTATCAGTGTTTTTGGATTGCTTAGTTCTTTTCCTTCTATGAGCAGTGCAGCTGATGGGCCTCTTGGTTGCATGTTGTTCTGTTTCCCACTCATCCCTCCTCCTGGCTTCCCTCCATAGAGTGCGGTGAGATTGTTTTTTAATGTAATGAGAGTAGGCTCAAGGAAAAAAAACACCTTTTGTAAAAATACATTGTAAATTTGCTGTAATTTGGATGTTATAATACACATTTTCAATATATTATAACATATGGAACATATAAGGTACCTTCCTCTTTTTCTTATACTTGAAAGTAGTTTCTAATTGCAAATAAAATGCATCGTCTATTCCCTATGAAAAATAGTAAAATATTACATATGAGGTCTAGAGCCCTCGATATACATAGCAAAACATTTCAGGTGCCTACCATAATATCCACACTTCTTTTCTGAATCAATAGAAAGACCTTGATCGATATCACTCTTTTTATCATTTTTCTTTCATTTGTTCATCAAAATGTCATTACCAGTTATATATTGAACATACTGTTCTGCTACTAAGAACTTGCTTCATCTGCAGTTTAGACTCCTAGGTATATGCTTTCAGATGCACAAATATGATCTTTTGCCTGAATGCAGCTCAGAATGTACCTTCTGGAGAAATTACTTCCCACATCAAAATATAGGACTATGAAGATAATACATGCACTCTGGGAAAGGTGGCTCCTACTTCAACGGACTTTAGAAATACAGTCCATTTATTTCTCTCCCCTAGATTTGCTAAAGGTATCTTACTATGTTGGCTCAAACCAGAACTGAATTTGCCTTCTGCAAATAGAAATCAAATTGCATTCAAGGTAAGTGTGCAATTTTAAGTCAGAGGGCTTTGCTGCTTCAAAACAGCAATGTAGACAGCCAATCTCTTTGTCATCATAGTGTTTCATGGGACACCACAAGGTACAGTGCCCTGTGAGTGACAAGTGGAGATGTGCCACTCAGGGGGAGTTAAATCACTTCATCTAGGTAGTTATGGATAAAAGATGATGGTTAGAACAGGTTCCAACCAGGCGTGGCTGAATGACACAGCAAAAAATACACACCTTGCTCCCATCAAGCTTTAAGAGCTAACACATGCACTGTTTCTGACTATGGTCTGGGGAGTGTCCCTCTACTTGTCCCTCTACTTCCCATCCAATCAAAAGTGTTTTCTGCACTTGTGCTCTGAGATGGGGCATCCAATAAGGAAAATTCTATCCTTATGCTTTGAGACTGGGAAACCAAATATGAGACGCCATGTAGCACAAGCCCACCCATTGACCAGTCAATCCAGGAACATGCCCTAAGGAGCAGAGACAAAGGGCTCTACATATACCTGAGGGATGTGGGCCCCTTCCAACCAGCTCTTGTTCCTCTTTTCCCTGAGGAGTCTGTTTCACTGCTCTGTTTTCACTTTGATGAGGAGTCTGTTTCACTGCTCTGTTTTCTGTTTGAAAGAGAGAGGCTTTAAAAACTTTTCTGCTCTCGAATTCTTTAAAGAAAACAAAGGCAAGACATAGACAATACTGCTATTCTGAAGATGTTGGTTGGAGGGAAGCCTTGGTCTTCAGCTTTGAGACTAGATTTAGAATTTGATAACTTAGATGGTGTGGTTTCAAATTAATTTGAACCAAGCTAATGTCTGCATAGGCTCAAGTCTTCTTACTAGAATCTCTAAAAGAATTAGCAATGAGATGTACAAGATGTTATGTCGAAAAAAGAACTTTACAATTTTGGCAGAGCAGGAGGGGGGAGGAGGGAAGGTGGGAGATGGAGGCAGATGGGAAGGGATGGGAAGGGGAAACAAAGAGGAGGCACAAAAAATAACATTAAAAACAATTAGGAAAACAAAACAAAACGAAACAACAAGAACCCAGTACTAGGGTAGCAAAGGGTCCAGAAATTATCAGCATTTCTTTTTTTTCTTCTATGAATCTAACAATTAAACTTAATGCAGAGGCTAGTATGTTTGAGAAGTTAAATTCTGTAGAATGTGATTTTTTTTCTTCCTCTTGTTCTGACATAGAATTTTATCTATTCTAAAGCCAAAATATATGCTTTCCTCACCAGCTAGATCAGGTTTGCTGACCTTTTTCTGACTTAGAAACTGCTTAACTCCTGTAAGAGCGAATTGAAGACTGCCAAGCAAGAGGGATTGAGTGTAGTTGTGGGCAGTGTTCACATCCTCTGCAACTAGAGGGCTAGAAAACATGTTGATCTGCTCGCTACCTCAAGAATTCAGAAAGTGGCTTGCATTTTCTAAAATCTAAATCCAAACTTTCACCTTCTCCTTCCCACCAAGAATTCTCCCTCAGGCCTGTTCCTACCATAGTGTCTTAGCAGCTTAGAACTGCTTTGCCTAAGAAATGTGGCATCAGAATTGTGCCTTGTGTAAGAACAGACCTCAGGACCAATGGAATAGAATTGAAAACCCAGAAATGAACCCACAGACCTATAGCCATCTAATCTTCGATAAAGGAGCTAAAACAATAGAATGGAAGACAGACAGCCTCTTCAGTAAATGGTGCTGGCAAAACTGGTTAACTACATGTAGAAAACTAAAGCTAGATCCTTATATATCACCCTGCACCAGAATCAACTCCAAATGGATCAAAGACCTTGAACTCAAAGCAGACACTCTGAAAACATTACAGGATGGAATAGGAGAAACCCTGGGTCTCCTTGGCTCAGGCCAAAATTTTCTGAATAGAGACCCGGAAACACAACATATCAAAGAAAGGTTGGACAAATGGGATTGCATAATGTTGCAGAGCTTCTGCAAGGCAAATGACATAGCTAGCAAGATCAATAGAAAGCCCACGGATTGGGAGAATATCTTTACTAGCCATACAACGGACAAGGGTCTCATATCTAAAATATACTTGGAACTCAAAAAATTAAACCACCCAACAACAAATCCTCAAAGAAACAACTGCCCAATAAGTAAGTGGGCGAAAGACTTAAAGAGAAGCTTCTCTGAAGAAGAAAGAAGGATGACCAATAGACACATGAAGAAATGTTAAACATCCCTAGCCATAAAAGAAATGCAAATCAAAACAACATTGAGATATCACCTCACTCCAGTTAGAACAGCAAAAATCAAGAACTCTAACAACAACAGATGCTGGAGAGGATGTGGACAGAAAGGAACCTTACTTCATTGTTGGTGGGAATGTAAACTTGTTCAACCACTTTGGAAAGCAGTATGGAGGTTCCTCAAAAGACTTCACATAGAACTCTCCTATGACCCAGCAATCCCACTTTTGGGCATTTACCCTAATGTTTACAAAAAAGACCACACTAAAGCTACCAGCACAACTATGCTTATTGCAGCATTTTTACCATAGCTAAGATATGGAACCAACCCAGATGCCCCTCAGTAGATGAATGGATCAAGAAAATATGGTATATATACACAATGGAATTCTATGCCTCCATCAGAAAGAATGACATTGCCCCATTTGTTAGGAAATGGAAAGGCTTGGAAAAAATTATATTAAGTGAAGTAAGCCAAGCCCAAAGAAACATAGGTCCCATGTTTTCCCTTATTTGCAATATCTAGTATAGGTATGAGTCAAGCGGAAAAAGTCAGAGAATGTGATGTTAGGAAAACGAACCCTCAAATATGTATTTTAATGTTTTTGTTTCTTTCATGCATGTGTTTCTAATGCATTTATAAGATTATTTCTTTGTTGCTTTGTATGTTCCTCCCCCACAGTGTAACTCCCACTTTCACTATATTTGGTGTCAGTATAACATGTGGAGGAGACGGGGACAAACAAGTCGTTTAAGGATTCAGGTGGACCTATTGTAACAATGAGAAGTACAAAATGTCATGTCAAAACCAGCTTTACAATGTCGGTGTGCGGGGGGGAGGGGGGGTATGATTGGGTGGGGGGGAGGGGGGAGGCTGGGAAGGGAGGTGAAGGGTAAAAAAAAATAAAGAAAAATAAAAAAAAAAGCTAAAGATCAAATTATACGCTAAAAAAAAAAAGAATTGTGCCTTGTGGTCAGCCAAGAAGCTGGGATGTGACTGATTCATCTATGGCTCTGAAAATGCTGCAGCCCAATCTGTGCTCAGGGTTCAATATATGTCCTCCAGCTGCGTGCCTCCAGAGAGAGCAGGCTTTCCTCTTTCTATTAGCAGTAGGAGCAGAGGTATAAGACCGGTTCTTTGTGATGAAGCAGCCACACATAGCTGTTGGTTTCATACCCACTTGCGAGGTGAATTTGCCTAATGAAGCCAAGGCAATATATGAATAAGTTGTTTTTACCTGGAATCTCGTAAGCCTCCATTCCAAAGAGGGAGCTGCTGATAATAAATTCTGTCTGAAAATGTACTGTGTAGGAGAATCTTTTTTCTCTGAATGTGATTTCTTGAGGGAAAGCATTAACTAAGGGTAGCCATCATCATACAAAAAGCTATTTTAAGCAAAGTTTATCCTGTAACTAAAATCGTTCTAGGGACTTGAGGCATAGTTTAATCCACAGTGCACAAGCTGAACAAGAATTTTCTAACAATTTCTTGTCTGGTTGTCCTGGTTTAGTGGAGTGCTCTGAAACTGTTGACCCCTTTCAAACTGGCCAGCTGAACTACAAAAGAGACAATTGAGCAAGTTTGTGAACACAATTTATGATCAATAGCAGAATTAGTAACTCAATATGTGTAAAACCTGGGCAGAATTACTACTAAGAGTGGTTGATTAATTGGCTTCCTGTCAATAACAAGCCCTTGAACAGAACTAAACTTTGCTGTGCTAAGTTCCTTTCAAGTTGGTGATCTTTCTTGGGATATTGGGTTACACTGTGAGAGTAATCGACCAATTTGTGGAGTTGTCATGCAAGGGGAATGCGGGGAGCCCCTCAGGAGGAAACTCATTTTGCCTTGTTGAAGTAGCACAAGGTTGGGTTAAACACCATCCATTATGGTTAATGATGGAAAGCGTATCAGCAATGTCAGGCAAGGGCCCAAGGAAGAACACAAATAACAAGCAACCTCATGCATTGGCTATGAGAGGAAAAATTGCACTGGAGCATATTACCTTGTTGTTTGGGATTTTCATGGGCTGAGTGAGTCTTAAGCACAAATAGAACATGAGTCTTGATTTGTGTTTTCATTATCTGACCCAAAAATAAAAATTTGGGATCTGGAGGAAGCCATTTTTTAGAAATCTCCAGTATGGGGAGAGTTGAGTATGAGAAGGGTGCACAAGAAACGTACAATAGGGAGGATTAAGTGAGTCAAAAAATCACAAGAGACTTGCTAAAATGGGGGATAAGAAGTCTAGGCCTAAAGAACCCAAGAAAAGGGCTGGGAAGGTGGCTCAGTGGTACAGCACTTGCCTTGCATGTTCGAGGCGCTGGGTTCAATTCCTCAGCACCACATAAGAAAAAAAAAAGCTGGAAGTGGTGCTGTGGCTCATGGTAGAGTGTTAGCCTTGAGCTGAAGAGCTGAGGGACAGTGCCCAGGCCCAGAGTTCAGGCCCCACGACCGGACCAAAAAAAAAAAAAAAAAAAAGAACCCAAGAAAAATGATCCAAGGACAGGATTCTGTTAATCCATTGGGAGAATGGTCAAAAAGGTCTGAGAACACTATTTATTAATTAATGGATGATTTTCATTATTGAGCTCCATAATGTGCACTTGTCCAAACGAAAACTTGTTATGCACATGTGCTTGCATGTATGTGTTTTTAAATCTTATATCCTCAAAGGGCAACTCAAAAAAGTTCTACTCACTAAACTCCTTCAGCTGCCCACTTTGACTCTGAAGCTTGGATTGATCCTCTAGCTGATCCAAGGATATATGACATTGCAACCTCAGTTTCAGAAGCAGACTCTCTGGGTAGACTTGCAATTCAAGTCCAATGTCGGGAGCCAGTGGCTTGCACCTGAATTCCTAGCTACTCATGATCTGAGGATTGGGGTTCAAAGTCAGCCGGGCAGAAGAGTCCTTGAGACTCTTACCTCCAATTGACTGCCAGAAAACTGGACGTGGCACTGTGGCTGAAGTAGTAGGGGTTTCACTTTGAGCTGAAGTGCTCAGGGACAGCTCCCAGGCCCAGAGTTCAAGTCCTATGACTAACAAAAATTAATGCTTGTGTGAAATGGATTAAATATTCTGCCCACCATTACTGTTAAGATTGTGTGGCACAGAGACCAGAAAAACAAGTGGTCCACTTCCCAGGGAAAATATCTGATGGTATTGTGGAGCTCCAGTGCTGGAGACCTTCCTGGCCAACTAGAGTAGAACCTGTGCTTTGGTTCAATTTACCATCACTTATATCCTAGCATTTCATCCACCTGTCCATTCTCAAACATTTTATACTAGTTAGGAGAGACCCCTTCCCTAGAAGGTCATTCGTATTTCATATTTACATAGGTACTATTCAGGATCCTCCCCCAAAAGTTTCCAAAAATTCAAGCCAGGCCCCAGATAGCAGCTTATGAATCAGTATAATTAGTATAAATAAATTAGTATAATTAGTATAAATAAAATGTAGTTTGGAGGCTAGGCATATAGCTTAGTTTAAATTGTTTGCCTAGCATGCATGAAGCCCTGGGTTTTATTCCACAGCACCACATAAAAAGAAAAGGCTGGAAGTGGCACTGGGTCTCAACTGGTAGAGTGCTAGCTTTGAGCAAAAGAAGCTCAGGGAGCAACAGGACTGGCCAAAATAAAATGTAGAGTAGAACAAGATCAACAGAGATTTGTTAATTATACTAAAAGATTTTTTAAACCCATAAATTAAATGCTCTAGTCTGATGGCATTGGAAAATTAATTCTAGAAACCTTATCTGTAAAGGGTAGAGTTTGTGTGGTGATTGGAGGCAAAGCTGCACAAAGGCCTTAGAAGAATTCCACATTGGCAAGTGAGTGAACTAAAAACTCAGATAAAGGGCTGAGAAAGTGGCTCAGCGGTAGAGTGTTTGCCTTGCATGCTTGAGCCTCTGGGTTCGATTCCTCAGCAACACATAAGCAGAAAAAGCCAGAAGCAGTGCTGTGGCTCAAGTGGTAGAGCGCTATCCTTGAGCTGAAGAGCTGAGGAACAGTGTCTAGGCCCAGAGTTCAGTCCCAAGACTGACCAAAAAAGAAAAAAAAGCAAGCTACACATAAAGGGTTTCCTACCAAGAGAAACGGAGGGTTTCCTACCAAGAAGGAGGGAGTCTGGTAGATTTCTATCTAGCAGGAATGCAAGTTCCCCTTCTAGTGGGAGAGGGATTGCCTTCTAATAAGGAGGTTGTTAATGATCAAATTGGTCAAAATCATCATTCAGTTTCATAATGCCCAGATAAGTGTCTAATGTTTGTCAGGTGTTGACTTGTGATAACATTCTGCTTAGGGAACTCCAAACAGTCTTAATGCCCTTAATGTTAACTTGCTTAGTTCCAGGGCCTCAATGGACCCTCTAGTTAATGCTACAATATGATTGCAAATTCAGTCATGGAGCAGACACTCTGTATGACTTCCAATTTTCAGTCTAGCCAGATTGAAATTGTTACTGGATAAGCGAGGTAAATATTGTGGTGATTCTGTCCACATACTGAGTACTGCTATGACTGTGTGGTAGGGAGGCCACACAAAAGGTCCACTTTGTGCTGTCATGGGGCTCAGACCGATGGGCATGAAATTCATGATAGGTCAGCAAAATATGATATGAGAAAACTTGGAATACATTGTTGCTCTTATCAAAAGAAAGAGTCTATTACAAAAACCCTGAAACTGACCAGCTCCATTCTTTCAAGGTCAACTATACCTGGGGAAAATTTGACATTTCTGGGAAATTTACCTGGATATAGTGAAGGCCAACCCTTTGAGATGAGCAATAAGTACCAATAGCAAGGGGAAATGTCTGATGGTATTTCCGAAGACCACTATTGGAGAGGTTACTGGCCAACTGGAATGGAATCTGTGCTTTGGGTCAATTGGCCAACCCGCACCTGACCATTCTCAAACACATAAATTAAGTAAGGAGAGACTTCAGAGTTAGGTGGTCATTCAAACTTCATATTTACAACTGTGTTATTTAAGGGCCCCTGAAAATTTCCCAAAGAGCTGAAAACTAGAAACCAGAAACAGAAGCTCAAATTACTTTTATTCTGTTGATCTCCACAATCTATGATCTCCACAATCGAATTATGCCCATTAGTGCTTTTATTTATCATCAGGGTTTCTTAGTTGGAAATGCCACCATGGAAAACTAACTAGAAGTCACTGGGAGGATTGAATAGAAAAAAATTATGTCAGATAAGATGATAGTATGAGAAATGAACCCCAAGATATGGAAACGAGAGGTTTCTACATTCTTGCTATTGTTTCTAACATATTTATAATGTTCCTTGTGATTTTTGTTTCTTTGTATTCCCCATCACCACCACCACGGTATAACCCCTGTTTCCATTGTGTTTGATGTTGGTGCCCTGCATCTTGTATATACACTTCTCTAATTTGGGGAGGAAAAGGGGGGAAAAACAAAATGCTTAAATAGGGATATGGGTTGACCTATTGTAACAATGAGATGCACAAGACACTGTTGTAAAACAAACTTTACAATTTAGGAGGGGGTGGTGGGGTCCGTATAGTGTAGTTGTGGAGCTGGGAGATTAGGGATGGTAGGGGGGAAACAAAGGAGGAGGTAACAATGCTTGATAGGAAATGTACGCTTTACCTTGCTCATGTCACTAACTCCTCTGCAGCATTTTACAATAAACGTATTACAAAAGAGAGTAAATATAATTGAAAGGGAATCTGTGGCGTGATTGGAGGCCAATGCTATAGAAAGACTTACAAGGATTGAATACTGGCAAACAAGTAACCTAAAAACTGAGATGAAGTTGAGTGTAATCCTAGATGTTTAGTTGGCTGAGTTCTGAGGATTTGTGTTTGAAGGCAACGCAAGCAGGAAAGATAGGGTTTTATTTCCAATTAACCTGCAAAAAGATACTTCTGGAGTTGTGGCTAATGTGGTAGCCTTGAGCAAAAATGCTCTGTGACAATGCCCAGAGCATGAGATCAAACCCAAGACCAACCCAGAGTCACTTAAAAAAAAGGTTCTGTGTCTATGTGCCATGGCAGATCTCGTTACTAGGTTGATGATGGAACAAGCATTTTAAAAATGAGTCATTATGTCAATATTTAGCTCTTTAGTAATTGTTTTCAGAGTAATGTGTGGATGGGTGCATTATCGCTTGTATAAGTTTTGTTCAGTGACTCAAAAACTTAACCAAACACTTTTTTAACGAAAATATCCTTTTGGATACTGCTGGATAGGAAAGTCAGTGCTTACTAGGTTGGAAGAAAAGAAAGTAAAATCACATGGGAGAATTGTAGAAGGTAAATCATGAAGTGGTTGACTGGTATGAGCACTGCCCTTGTAAAGGTATTCACAACTTTACCAATGCTATTTTGGAGAAGTGCTAGAGGCTAGAGGGCATGACACTAGTGGTAGAACACCAGCTGGGTAAAAGTTGGTTATTTTTCTTTTACTATGGCCAAGTGTTCTTGATTTGGTTGATTATTAATGCTTTTGACTAGTGTGAATGGGGTCAAAATTTTGAGCCACCATGAAAGACGATCCCAAATTTCAAATTCGTGGGAGGCAGTGGTGTGCTTATTTAACTTGGAGATGCGACAGACAGGATGCCTTCTGCAGGAGTAAATGTTGCCTGGCTGAATTGGTGTTGGTAGGATACCTTAATTTCCCTCGGTATTTCCAACACAGATCTTCCATGCCATTCATGAGGGACCCTATGAATCCCACCAGAGGAGACACATCCAGCTGCCCTGTTGAGCCAAACTCCTGGATGGGCTAAACCTGCCATATTTTGTAGCTGAAAATGGACCTGAGATGTAAAGTTAATCCACAACATCAGGAAGAAGCCCAAACAGGTACCCTCAGAAGCAAGCAATCTCATGCATTGGCCTTAGTAGAAAAAAAAATGAAACTATAAATACTGCTTTGGTGGTTATGCTTGAAGGGACGGTGTATGAGAGAAGAGTCTTAGATTCAAACTCTTCAATTCTTTGTCTCTAAGAGTCTTGATGTGCAGCTTCATTTGTCCAGCTGGGAAGAATGAAAAGTTGGAGACAGAGTAAGCTCTGAAAAAATCTCTAATAAGGGAATTGAGAAAAGCAGTAAACAAGAAACACAGTTCTAAAATCTAAACCTAGGAAGCCCAAGAAAATTGGAGCTAAGAAGACTCCATCAGACATACGTAATATTGCTGTCTTTTTGGGAGAATGTGGGGAAAGATATGAAAATATTTGTTAAACCTGATTTTTATTTTTGTGCTCTAATTTTTATGTGCATTTGGTATACTAAATCCTCTAGATGCCTGTCTCTGTGTAAATATATTCAGAATGATCTGTTACAGGCGTTCACTAATAAAACTGAGTAGCAAAAGGCTCTTGAAGTTGTTATTTACAATGTTCCAGGTCTAAAAAGTTCTTTTTATGACTACTGTATAAAAAACTTCATATCGGATTACTTTTTCCTGGATATTTTATTGAAAAGTATGTTATTTATGTGTGAAAGTTTTAAAGACCAGCAAATAGAGGAAACAGGAATGATGAGTACATGTTTTTGGAATAGTTATATATTAAGCCAGTCAAGATTGTTTCAAAGGCAGGGAAGGTAGCTCAGTGGTAGAGTGTTTGCTGTGCATGCATGAGGCACTAGGTTCGATTTCTCAGCACCACATAAACAGAAAAAGCCGGAAATGGTGTAGTGGCTCAAGTGGTTGAGCGCTAATCTTGAGCTGAAGGGCTGAGGGACAGTGCCAGGCCCAGACTTCAGGCCCCACTACTGAAAAAAAAATGTTTCAAACAGCCTTGGGTGAGGAATGTGGGTGGAGGGGGGGATGACTTACCATCTAAGCAATTGTGTAAAACCAACAAAATATTTAATGGGAGGGCTGATGTCAGACCTTATCAAGCATGACTTTCAGAACTTAAAGAGCCAGAAAAGATCATCCTGGACATGTAAGAACTTTCCTTTTAATAAAGATAAACTCCCTGGATCTTCCAGGGTAATTGAAAAGGTGGAAACCACATCTCAGTTGAGCCAGGCCCAATACTTATCGGTCAGCTCAAATCCACCAACTTTTATGAGCAAGGTTTGATCATCAAAGGACAAAATAGAATCCAAAAACAACTTTATTATTTAAGTCCTTGAAAGGTGCCCGGTATTGCAGAGGACCAGTGTTGAAGAACTTACTGGCCAACTGGGTTGGAAACTGCACTTTGTTTCAACATACACCCATTTCGCTCAAGCTGTTTGGACTGGTCAGGTTGAGAAAATGCTAACCACGTAAGAAGAAAGATCTCATCCCCAGAAGGTCTTCCAACCCTCATATTTATGTAGATGTTATTGGAGTCTCCCAAAGTGTTCCTCACCAAGACCTGCTATTTTATTTCCAGCTTTAAACTGGTAATACCTATAAAATGTAGATTGGGTTAGACTTATGTAGATTGGATTCGATTTATAAGCAGAGCCTTGATAATTATACACCATCAAGGCAATAACAAAACAACTGAATACCACTAGTAGGATGTCATGGAAAGGCTAGCTCTAGGTATGTTAGCTGGAAAGGGAATTGTCTCCGTGGTGATTAGAAACCAATGCTGCACAAAGGCCTTACAAAGATTGAAGGCTGGCAAAAAGTGAACAATTTCCTAGCTTGTTTATCCATACTTTTGAAAACAAAGGAATGCTGCAATCCATATTTGCCTCTAGTACTCGCTTTCATAGCAATGCCTGTGTTTGTTTTGTAAACTGCCCTCATTCACACAGCAAGCAACACCCATTTCTTAAATATTTTCCCTTTGTATACTGCTGAATGGGAAAGTCTATTAAAGCTGACCAGGTTTGAAGAACAGGTAAAAGAAGGCAGAACTGTAGGAGTTAGAATCTTTTCTGCCAAAGTACTTGACATATGAACTGCCTTTTAAAGGATAGCTGTTATCTTACAAAAAGTTAAGATTGTTTTTCTGACAAACTTTGCCCAGATGTATTGGTTTGTCTAGTTTCAAAGTTTGTCTGAGGAAGAAAGTTTATGATCCTGAAATTGTGATGAGTGAGAGCCAATGGTAGACTGCCTGTTCAACATGCTTGTTTGGCTTCCTGTCAGTAGCACATTCTTCTACAGAAGTAGATTATGCCTTACTGGGTTCCTTTCGAGTTGGGATATGAGGTGTTATATAGGAGAAAATACCAAGATATTGCCAACAACTGCTCTGATACACTTAACTTCTTCTTTGGGATAGCTTTGGAAAAACACAAGTTAATATTGTACATTAATTATACAAAGGGATTTTAACTGATACTTCCATGCATACAAAGTGTATTATAAAAACAGAATTTGATCACTCTTCCCTTCTCTTTTTATGGCCACTCTTACACTTTATATAATGCATTTCAATCATCTTCATCTCTATCACATTCACCTTTCCTGTTCTCCATCTAGCTGCTTCGTGCTCGAGTCCTAGAGTGTTCTTGTTTACCTTTAATATCTTTTACATAAATGATTTTAAGCAAAACTACTTACAGAAAAAAGACTATAGATTGTGCCAACAAGGTTAAAAAGTCTTAAAAAGCAAGAAGCTTTATGTTAACTCAGATAGTGCCTATATTCTAACTTTTCTATTTCATTCTTTTCCATGAGGGGCCTGCTTTCAATTCTCAAGTTTTTTTGTTATTTTCTGTTTAACATTTGAATTATAAGCATCTCCCATTTTTTATTCTGAAAATGTAGGCACCCATTTGTGGTGAGCCTGCTGGGTAGTGAGCAAATGTAGGGTTTTTTGTTTTGTTTTGTTTTGTTTTGGTCGGTGTTGGGGCTTGAACTCTGGGCCTGGGTGATATCCTTCAGCTCTTCAGCTCAAGGCTAGCACTCTACCACTTGAACCGCAGCACCACTTCCGGTCTTCTGGTGGTTTTTATTGGAGATAAGAGTCTCACAGAGTTTCCTGCCTGGGCTGGTTTTGAACCACGATCCTCAAGATCTCAGACTCCTGAGTAGCTAGGAATACAGGTCTGAGCCACCAGTGTCCAGTGGTAGTTTTTATTTTATTGGAGCTTTGGTTCTGTTCATCAGCTTTTTATCTGCTTCTCCCCCTGCAATCTGCTTTTCACTCTGCAAAGCTTCCTGGAATATAGCTAAGCAGTGGCTGAGAAAGTAGTCAAATGCCATGTTCACTCAGTGTGCTAGTCACCAATCTGCAAAGTGGGTGTGTGCTCAAGGTGCTCCATTGAGGCATATGTAAGTTATAAATATATACACACCAGAGAGTAATCTGTCTTTAGTAGAGATGTCATGAATACAAGATTTTGAAAATATTTTGCGGACTTCTCTACAATTGTGCTTGAGTTACTTAATTATTGGTTGGTATAATAAATATTTGAGATAGACACCAGAAAAAGAAAGGCTTATTTTGGCTCAAAAATTTTGAGGTACCAATCCATAATCAGGCAGACCTATTGTGTTAAGGCCTTGTATGTGGAGGTTGGGGATGACTTGATGGGTGTATGGTGTAGGAAAACTATTCATGGTCAAGAAAAATCTGGGGTCCTATTTCTCACTTCAAGGATACCACCTAGATAATCAGAAGATCTCCAAGACACACCCTAAATAACCAGAAGACCTCCCACTAGGCCTTACATTCTCATTTGCACCATCTCTGAGAAGCTAAGGGCTGAATCTTTCAAACATAGGTGTTAGGTGGACACTTAAGATGCAGATTATAGCATTGCTTTATTTATTTATTTACTTACTTACTTACTTACTTTAATTGTGAAAAAACCGTATATCTGGGTTAAAATTAAATGGGCAAGATAATGAGTACATTCTTTATCAAGGATTGTAGCCTCTTCCTTTGTTTCCCCTTCCCATCCCTTTCCATCTCTCAGCACCCCCAGCCCCGCCAAAGTTGTAAAGTTTGTATTTCTCCATAATGACTTGTACATCTCGTTGTAGTAATGGGCCCACCTGTATCCTTATTTAAACGATTTGTTTTTCCCATTCCCCTATACAAATTATACTCACATCAAATACAGTGAAAGCAGGGGTTATACTGTGGGGGAGGGACATACAAAGTAACAAAGAAATCATCTGATAAATATGTTAGAAACAATCGCATTAAATAAAAAAATCATTTGGATACTTATCTTGGGCTTAATTTCACCTAACATCAACTTATCTGACCGTTTCTGCTTGTCTCAGATGTATACTAGTTATTGCAAATACGGGAATCCATGGGACCTATGTTTCTTTGGACCTGGCTTACTTTGCTTATAATTTTTTCCAAGTCTTTCCATTTCCTAAGAAATGGGGCAATGTCATTCTTTCTGATGGAGGCATAAAATTCCATTGTGTATATATACCACATTTTCTTGATCCATTCATCTACTGAGGGGAATCTGGGTTGTTTCCATATCTTAGCTATGGTAAATAAAGTGGAAAAACCTCCCATGCTAATGAACCCTAAGATATGTATTCAAACGTTTTTTCATCCATGCGACTGTTTCTAACACATTTATAAGATTATTTCTTTGTTGCTTTGTATGTCGCTCCCCCACAGTATAATCCCTGCTTTCACTGTATTTGATGTCGGTATAATTTGTGGAGAGGAAGTGGAAAAACAAATCGTTTAAATAAGGATACAGGTGGACCCATTGCAACAATGAGATATACAAATCCTTATGTTGAAAAATGAACTTTACAACTTTGGTGTGGGTGGGGGGGGTAATGGGGAGGACTGAGTGGGGGGGCGGGAGGTGGATGGGAAGGGACGGGAAGGGGAAACAAAGGAGGAGGCTACAATGCTTGATAAGAAATGTACTCATTATCTTGGCCATGTAATTGTAACCCCTTTGTACAGTATTTTCACAATAAAAAAATAAAAATTAACAAAAAAGATTTTTGTTTCACTATAATGTACATTGTTCTACACATGAACTTAGATATATGTACATATTTTCGATGACAAATAATCTCTAAAATTGTATGTCTTTCCACACGTAACATATATTATATGTATGTATGTTTATATATATATATATATATATATATACATATATATATATATTTCTGAAAACAGACTTCCTCTAAAATTTTTTGCTTCTATTTTTGACCTTTTTCATTTGAATGATACAGTCTATTTTTCTTAAAGTTTCCTAGAATAAAATAAATAATATTTCAATAGAAAGTATAATTATTATTTTCAAGGGAATTTTAGATATACACATGATATTATAGTAACATTTATAGTATATTACTTGAAAAAATTGTGTTCCAACTCTTAAATATTTGTGTGTAGTTACGGAGAGAGAGTAACTTAATTCATAATGCTTAGGAATTTGGAATGCTTAAAAAAGCTATTCAATAATTTGTTATAAGCACATAGTCAAACTACCTGATATGTTTTGTTGTTATTGTTTCTTTATTTGTTCAAAATTTTGGTACGGCTGCATGCACAATGGTAACATTAAAATTATTAATCACCCAGAACCTAGCCTCATCACAACAACTCCAAACTAGAAGAAACAGCCATCTCCCTCTTTTGTGATACTCAAATCAGATCTCCTTCCCATTGTACTAGCCTGGGAGGACAATCACAAAATCCTGGGTAAAGCAGAACATTTTTCTGCCTGCTCAAAGTATATGTTTGAGTCAAGCGGAAAAGGTCAGATAATGTGATGTCAGGAAAATGAACCCTTAGATATGTATTTTAATGTTTTTTCTTTCATGCATGTGTTTCTAACGCAGTTATAAGACTATCTCTTTGTTGCTTTGTATGTCCCTTCCCCACAGTATAACCCCTGCTTTCTCTGTATTTGATGTCAGTATAACTTGTGGAGGAGATGGGGAAAAACCACTTGTTTAAGGATACAGGTGGACCTGTTGCAACAATGAGAAGTACAAGTTTTCATGTCCAAAATGAGCTTTACAATGTCGGTGCGCGGGGGGGGGGGAAAGGGGGGTGGGAAGGGGGAGGAAGGAGAAGGATTGGGATTGGGGGCAGGGGGTAGGCTGGGGAGGGATGTGAAGGGTAAACAAAGAGGAGGCTGCAATGCTTGGTAAGAAATGTACGCATTATCCTGCCCATGTAATTGTAACCCCTCTGTACAGTATGTTCACAAATTAAATTAAATTAAATTAAAAAAAAAAGAAACCAACCAAGGCACAGAAAAATCAAACACCACAAAGACCAACAAGAGACTGGTTTATGGACACAAGAGAGATATAGGATCTTCCCATCCCCCCAAAAAATCAAAGAAATCTTTTTTTGTACCTTTTATAAAAAATTTTTCTAAAACTTTTTTTAATATTTAATTTCTAACTTTTCAAAAACATTGATTACTATTAACTTTTTTTTCTTCCTCTTATAATTTTTATTTTAGGAGTATATTTGTGTGAGCTTTTTTTCTTTTTTAAATTTTTTTTGTTTATCTCTACTGACATTTTGATCCTTTTATTTCACTCCTCATTCTTTTCACCTTTTCTTCTCTTTTGTAACTAAATTGCATAACTAAATTGCTGTTTTGCTCATCCTCAGATATACCTGGAGTTGATTATTAGACCTTATCCCCCATTGTGTACACACTTAATCCAGAAATTTATTAGTCAATTCAAAACCCCTTAGACATTAATTCTTTAATAGCAGTACTACCTCTTTATTCCTATATAATATTTTAAGCATTTTTATATTTAAGTTTTTCACATCTCCTTTATATACTTCCCCTTCTCTTATTCTATCCATGTTCTTCTCTGAATATTACAATTTTAAATTTGCATATATTTAAGTGTTCCACTTTTTATTTTTTAATATTTCTTTTCTATTTTTTCTTGTCTCTCTTTTTTTGTCTTTCTTCTTTTTTTCTCTCTCTCTACTATCATTCTATCCGACCACTTTCCCGCTTTGAGTTTAGGACTTAGTTAACTCTGCCTCTGCCTTTCCACATCCCTCTATTCCTGTTTTAACCAACATCTCTCCCTAAACCTAATAATTTCTGGTTTGCCAAATTCTTATTTGCAGTTCGAAGTCCATTAATACATAGTTCTTTGATGTTGAATAGGTATATCTGTTGAACTAATTTGTATCTGCGCATTTTCACTGTGCAACTATAGACTTTGATTGATGCTTTCCTTAAGATAGTGTTCTAGCACAAAACAGGTCATAGTTTCATCCCTGACGGGCAGAGCAAGTAGGAAAAATACAAGAAAAATGACAAGTCCAGGTATCTGATCTCCCACTCATGATAATCTGGGAACAGGACAGATAACGAATAATCCATTAGAGACCTCCCAAAAAGCTCTACAAACACTACTGGTAAACATAGCAAATGAAAAGATTGAAAACCTGTAAAGGACTCTGTATGAGCGTGACAGGGAGAAAGAGGAGGCAAACCAAAGGTCAATACAGGAATATCATGAGCCAGAGGAATCTACTCAAAGAATCATATAGGAATTGCGTGAGCTGCTTGAGAACTCTCAAAGATAAATGAAGGAATGGCATGAGCAGGATGAGATCAGTCAAAGCGAAATCAGGAATGGCATGAGCAGGCAGAGAACACTTAAAGAAAACTACAGGAACTGCGTGAACATGAAAAAGCTAATCAAAGAGTAATACAGGATTTGAGAGAGCAGGATGAGAATACAGAAATATCACTAAAGGCATTCATGGAATCCATAAACAGAGAGCTGAAAAAAGTTAGGGAGACCACAAACGGAATACTGAATGGAACCCAACAGAAGGAATGGGAGTCCAAGGAAACCACAACCCATCACCTGTATTGGATAGATCAACATCGAGGAAATGGCAATACTTCCCAAGGCTATGTACAAATTCAAGTTGATACCTATCAAAATTCCAACGTCATTGTTCAAGGAAATAAAAGAGGCAATCCAAAAATTCATATGGGACAATAAAAGACCCCGAATAGCAAAAACGCTCCTCAACAGAAAGAACACTGCTGGAGGAACATCAATACCAAATTTCAAACTCTACTCTAAAGCCATAGTAATCAAAAGAGCTTGGTACTGGCACAAGAACAGACCTCAGGAACAATGGAATAGAATTGAAAACCCAGAAATGAACCTACAGACCTATAGCCATCTAATCTTCCATAAGCGAGCTAAAACATAGAATGGAAGAAAGACAGCCTCTTCAGGAAATGGTGCTGGCAAACTTGGTTAACTACTTGTAGATAACTAAAGCTAGATCCTTACATATCACCCTGCACCAGAATCAACTCCAAATGGATCAAAGACCTCGGAGTCAAAGCAGACATTCTGAAAATATTACAGGATGGAATAGGAGAAACCCTAGGTCTTCTTGGCCCAGGACAAAATTTTCTTAATAGAGACCCAGAAACACAACAAGTCAAAGAAAGGTTGGACAAATGGGATTGCATGAAGTTGCAGAGCTTCTGCATGGCAAAGGACATAGCTAGCAAGATCAATAGAAAGCCCACGGATTGGGAGAAGATCTTCAAAAGCCATACAACAGACAAAGGTCTCATATCTAAAATATACGTGGAACTCTAAAAATTAAATCCCCCAACAACAAATGCTCAAAGAAACAACTGCCCAATAAATAAGTGGGCTAAAGACTTAAAGAGAAACTTCTCTGAAGAAGAAAGAAGGATGGCCAATAGACACATGAAGAAATGCTCAACATCCCTAGCCATAAAAGAAATGCAAATCAAAACAGCATTGAGATACCACCTCACTCCAGTTAGAATGGCAAAAATCAAGAACTCTAACAACAACAGATGCTGGAGGGGATGTGGACAGAAGGGAACCTTACTTTACTGTTGGTGGGAATGTAAAATTGTTCAACCACTTTGGAAAAGAGTATAGAGGTTCCTCAAAAGAATTCACATAGAGCTCCCCTATGACCCAGCAATCCCACTTTTGGGCATTTACCCAAATGTTTACAAATAAGACCACTCTAAAGCTCCCAGCACAACTATGTTTATTGCAGCATTATTTACCATAGCTAAGATATGGAACCATCCCAGATGCCCCTCAGTAGATGAATGGATCAAGAAAATGTGGTATATATACACAATGTAATTCTATGCCTCCATCAGAAAGAATGGCATTGCCCCATTTGTTAGGAAATGGGAAAACTTGGAAAAAATTTTATTAAGTGAAGTAAACCAGGCCCAAAGAAACATAGGTCCCATGGTTTCCATGATTTGCAATATCTAGTATATGCATGAGTCAAGCGGAAAAATTCAGATAATGTGATGTTCGGAAAATGAACCCTTAGATATGTATTTTAATGTTTTTTTTTCATGCATTTGTTTCTAACGCATTTATAAGATTATCTCTTTGTTGATTTGTATGTCCCTCCCCCACAGTATAACCCCTGCTTTCACTATATTTGATGTCAGTATAACTTGTAGAGGAGATGGGGAAAAACAAGTAGTTTAAGGATAGAGGTGGACCGGTTGCAACAATGAGAATTACAAGTTGTCATGTCGAAAACGAGCTTTACAATGTTGGTGTGGGGGGGGGAGGCAGGGAGGATTGGGGGGGGTGGGAGGGGAGGCTGGGAAGGGATGTGAAGGGTAAACAAAGGAGGAGGCTGCAATGCTTGATAAGAAATGTATGCATTATCCTGCCCATGTAATTGTAACCCCTCTGTACAGTTTGTTCACAAAAAAAAATAAATAATAAAAAAAGAAAGAAGCAGCCAAACTTTTTTTTACATTAAGTATAATTGGTTTCGATTTTAGTAATGATGTGCATATACTTTGGTCATCTTTAAAAAATCTTATTGCTGGGGCTGGGAAGTTGGCTCAGTGGTAGAGCGCTTGCCTTGCATGCCTGAGGCCCTGTGTTTGATTCCTCAGCACCACATAAGCAAAAAGAAAAAAGCCGGAAGTGACGCTGTGGCTCAAGTGGAAGAGTGCTAGCCTTGAGCTGAAGAGCTGAGGGACAGCACCCAGGCCCAGACTTCAGGCCCCATGACCGGACCCAAAAAAAATTAAAATAAAAATCTTATTGCTTTATAAAAAAGTAGAATTGAAATATTTCTTTCTAATTATTTTTGGCTTTTAATTGAATCCTACATGTAAATAAGTTACTGGAATTTCCCAGATAATGTATGTAATAAATTTGAATCATTCAAAAGCAAAAAAAAAAAAAAAAAAAAGAAAGGAAACCATAAACAGAGAGCTGAAAAAAGTTAGGGAGACCACAAAGGGAATACTGAATGGATCCCAACAGAAGGAATGGGAGTCCAAGGAAACCACAACCCATCAATTAAGTAATTTGAGAATAAACACTAAGAACCAAATTAAGGAAGTAAAGAAGTTCATACAAGATCTAAAACAAAACCCCAAAAAAGAATTTGAAGCCATCGAAGCTGACCAACTAGAAGGAAAAGAAATTTTTAAAAAAGTAGAAAATCTTGATAGTAGGTTAGGCCATGCAGAAGATCGAATCTCGGGGATTGAAGACAGCCTAGATATTACAGAGAAAGAACATACAACCATCCAACACAAATCCAAGAAATATGATAGAGCTATTCAACATTTGGAAGACACCATCAGCAGGCCTAATCTGAGGATAATGGGTATAGAGGAGCATCTAGAGACAGAACTTAATGGTCTAGGAAATTTGTTTAACAGGATCTTAGCAGAGAACTTCCCAAACATGCAAAGAGATAGGCCTATTCAGATACAAGATGCTTTTAGAACTCCAAATAGAACAGACCAGAATAGGACATCCCACCGTCACATTATAATCCACACAGGATCAATTCAAACCAAGGAAAAGATCCTTAAAGCTGTCAAGGAGTAAATAGCAATCACCTATAAAGGGAAACCACAAAGAATCACCTCAGATTTCTCAGCAGAGCCAATCAAAGCAACAAGAGCCTGGAATGATGTATGCCATGCCCTAAAGACAAACAATTATGAACCAAGAATACTGTACCCAACTCTCCTTCAACCCGAAGGTCAAATAAAAACGAAGGATTTTTTTTTCAGGTAAGGGCTACGTTTATTCAGTAGACCTGCTGGGACCAGGCAAGTGTGGCACTTCACATGGCTCAGAAAGTCCTGGGAAAGAGATAGAGACCTAGGAAAGAGAGAGAAAAAGATCTAGAAAAGAGCTAGAAAAGAGCAGAGAGAGGGTTTCTGGGCCTGGGCTAGGCCTTATCTAGGGTATGGGCAGAGAAAGGTATGGCCACATTAAATTCAGATGTGACCTCAGCCGATGCAGATGTGACCTCTTCCAGGTATCCCAGTTGCCTATGTAATGCAGGTACTGGGTGTAGACTTTGCTGTGAGGAGGGTGGAGTCTACTAGCTATCCAGGAGTAGACCTTACATTCCAGTCTTTTAATAATCATGAAATAGGGTGCGGATTCTCTCTGGCTCCTTCCTGCTGACAAGGGGCGTCAACAATAGTGGTAAAAGGCTGGAATTTGGTACTCTCCCAGAGAAGGCTGTGAGCAGCAGCTGTCCGTTCTTGGCATGAGTCCTTAGTTGAAGTCTGGAAAAGTCTCAGGAGCATTGAGGGGCTGGAAAAAAAAAAAAAAAACTAGAGAGCAAATAAATGGCAAGAGGAAGGACTTGGGGATAAAAATGTTGGTAGAAATGTCCCTAGCTACTTCTGACATCTGGCGACTAGGTAGAGAAGTCCGGTGACAAAGGCAAGAATATAAATTCCAGTTCAGTTAATAGGTAGACAGGTATAGACATCGGATGGGCAGGCTTCTTACTTCTACTGACCTCCCAGCTCTGGTTAATTTTGAAAGGGCAGGCACAAAGTTGCTGATATGATATCATCTCTTACTCCTCTCCATGGTCCCTTGTTCCCCAGACTGGCTGAGTCTAGGTGCTCATTGCTGGGATGGCTTGTCCTAGTTTTTATTCAAGGAGGTTTTAACTCAAGGCCTGGGCACTTGTCCCTGAGCACTTCTGCTCAAGGTCAGCACTGAACCACATTTAGATACAGTACCATTTGCAGTGTTTGCTGGTTAGAGATGGGAGTCTTGAGCCATGCTTCCAGCCTGTATCTATGCAGGTTAGTTGGGAGATAGAGTCTTAGTGATTTTTCAGCCAGGGCTGGCTTTGAACTGCAATTTTTGCCATGAAAGCTCTTTATTATTTCCAATTAAAGCAACAAGGAGATCAACTAGAATAAGTAGAGCTTACCTGTTTCTTATCAAGAATTGACCAACACATATTCTGATATGACAAACCTCGTTGGATGTGATGAGAATTTTAGCACAGTTATAGTATTGCTTTCTTTCTGATAACCCTAACAATTCTTAACTTAATCAATGTTACACAAAGAGCCTTAGCTTTTACAAATCCAAAGCAATTTTTCACCAGGAAATCAGCTGCATGTGATGGAAACTAACAAGACTCCAGTCTACTTTTACCATGGTGGAGGTAGTCAGGATGGTCTAGTCAGGAGTGAGGCCTGTCTTCCAGGTTGGAGGAGATGGACTGGATCTGGACTGCATGTAGACTAGCTTTCACTGAACTACGAATCCAAACTAAACACACTTCAGGAATCTCAGACAATTTAAGAAATAACCTGATAACAATGCCAGATAACAAGTTTACACAGACACAGACATACACACATAGGCATATACACAAAGAATCAAGTTGAAGTGGTGCAAAATCAAGTTGGTGGGAAACAGCAGCTGAGCTCTCAAGATGCCAAGATGGCACATCCGCCACTTGGTCAATAAAAACAAAGATTTTTATAGCAAAGAAAAATTGAAACAATACATCTCCACCAAACCAGCCCTACAAAAGATTCTTAAAGATGTCCTACACATAGAAAACCAACAAGACCACAATAAAGGCCAAGAAACTGCATCCAAACTGTGAATCTAAGAATCATAGGAAAAACCCAGTTGTTGTAACACCAAAGAAGGTAGATAAAATGGCAGGAACTCCCAAAAACCTCTCAGTACTATCTGTCAATCTTAACGGACTTAACTCTCCAATTAAATGACATAGACTGTCTAGTTGGATTAAAAAGCAAGATCCTACTATCTGCTGTCTTTAGGAGACACATCTTGCCCATATAAACAAACACATTTTCAGTATGAAAGGCTGGAACACAATCTACCAAGCAAAGTGCCCTCATGAAGAGGCAGGAGTTGCAATCCTAATATCAGATAAAATAGACTTCAAATTAAAATTAGTGAGAAGAGATAAAGAAGGTTGCTACATGCTAATTAAGGAATCTCTCCTTCTGGAGGATATTACAATTCTAATTATCTATTTGCCCAGCAAAAGAGCACCCAAATTTATCCAAGAAACACTACTTTCCCTCAAATCTCACATAGATCCAAAGACATTAATTGTTGAGGACTTTAACACACCACTTTCCACACTAGATCAACTCGGCAAAAACTCAACAGAGAAATCACAGACCTAAACAACTGCAGAGATCAACTACATTTAACAGACATTTACCGAATATTTCACCCAACAGCATCAGAATGCACGTTTTTCTGAGCAGCACATGGAACATTTTCCACAATAGACCACATTTTAGGTTACAAAGCAAACTTGTCCAAATTCAGAAACATTGAAGTTATACCTTGCATTCTCTCTGACCACAAGGGAATAAAATTAGAACTCAACACCAAAAGCCACCAAAGGAAATTCTGTAACACATGTAAGCTGAACAACACACTGCTGAATCACCAGTGGGTCATGGAAGAGATTAGAAAGGAAATTCAAATGTTCATGATATTCAACAAAAATGAACACATAAATTACCAGCTCTGCTGGGACACAGCAAAGACAGTACTCAGGGGCAAGTTTATAGTCTGAGTTCCTATATCAACAAATTGGAGAGCTCTGAAACTAACAGTTTAATGTGACATCTGAACCTCCTTGAAAAAGATCAGCAAGATAAACCCAATCCAGTTGACGAAAAGAAATAATTAAAATGAAAGCAGAATTAAATGAATTAGAATCCAAAAAAACCATAGAAAGAATCCACAAAACAAAGAGTTGGGTCTCTGAAAAAAATAACAAAATAAAGAGACCATTAGCAAATCTTATCAGAAAAAGAAGAGAACACACCCAAATGAATAAATCAGAGATGAGAATGGAAACATCACCACAGAAACAACCAAGATTCAAAACATTATAAGGGAATACTTCTCAAAACTGTATGCTAATAAGTTTGAGAACCTGGCAAAAATGGACCTTTTCCTAGCAAATATTGACATGCCGAAACTAAGTCAAGATGAGTTAAACCATCTTAACAGGCCCATATCCAGCATTGAAATAGAAACAGTACTTAGAGACCTCCCATCTAAGAAAAGCCCAGGACCAGATGGATTTACAGTGGAATTCTACAAGGCCTTCAGAGCAGAGCTCACAATACTCTCCAACTCTTCAATAAATTTGAAAGAGAAAGTTCACTACCAAATTCATTCTACGAAGCCATCATAACCCTCATCCCAAAACCAGGCAGGGACTCATCAAAGAAAGAGAACTATAGACCCATTTCTTTAATGAACATTGATGAAGAACTCCTCAACGATATTTTGCCCAATCGACTTCAAAAATTCATCCAAAAAATCTTACATCCCGATCAAACAGGATTCAATTCAAGGATGGAAAGCCGCTTCAATATATGCAAATTGATTAATATAATTCATCACATAACAGGAGCAAGGATAATAACCACATGGTTATCTCAATAGCTGCAGAAAAACATTTGACAAGATCCAACACCCTTTTATGATGAAGGTTCTGGACAGTTTGAAGTCAGCCTGAGCTGGAAAGTCCATCAGTCTCATCTCCAATTAACCATATGAGACAGGAAGTAATAGTTTTAAACTTGAGCAAAACCCCTCAAGTTCAAACCCATGTCTAGCACACTCAAAAAGAATTTAGTTGGGCTTTCCTGCAAAGGCTGTCTTCGAACTGTGATCTTTAGATTTCAGAATGGATTAAAGGTATGACTCTATATTTAAAAAACTAATTGGCTCTTTTCTTCTTCACATATATTTATTTGTTTATTTTGTTGGTTCTCTGGCTTGTTTTGAGGGCCTCTCCAATCTTGCTGAAGGATAGCATGCTCTAAAACTTTAGCCACAGTTTCACTTTGGTTCACTTTTTGGTTTTAGTGGTTAGTAGGAAGTAAGTATAGAGACTACCTCAGCGTCCTAAATTGTGCTAATTGTGATTCAATGTCAGGGGGCAAGGAAAGTCCATGAGACTCTTTTTTTCACATATTTCTTATTATGAAAATACCATATAGAGGAGTTATAATTACATGGGCAAGATCATGAGACTCATCTCATATTAACCTGCAAAAAACCAGAAATGATCAAGCAAAAACTTGTAGTTCCTATCCCAGAAAGGCGCGCGCGCACACATACACACACACACACACACACACACACACACACACACACACACACAATGATTTTTCCTGTCCAGGCTGGCTTGGAATGGTGATCCTCAATTTCAGTGTTTTGATGACCTAGAATTACAAGTGTGAGCCAGCAGTTTCTTGGTCATTTTATCATTTTTAATAGACTGTGCTCTCTTCCATTTTTTAAAAAATATATTTTGTGGTTGTCTTAGTGCTAAATCTGATTTACACTTACCTTTTTTAAGCCTTTTTTTCTTAGCTTTTTATTAACTTTTTTTATGCTCAAGGTTGCTGCTGTACGAATTCAGACATAGCTCCACTTCTGCCTTTTTGCTGATTAGTTGGAGATAAGAGGCTCATAGATTTTCCTGCCCAGGCTGGCTGTGAACCACAGTCCTCAGATTTGAGGATACTGTGTAGTGTCCTTGGTTCCTGTGGTACATTTCTGTCCTATTTACCACCAAAGGAAAAGAGGGTGGGGCAGAAGTTGATCTGTGGTTCAAATAAGAGAGCCTGCAAGCCTTGAGTTAAAAAAAAAATGTAGAAGTCTAATTCTGGTACTAATTGTACGCACTGCTTGATCTATTCAAACAAAAAAAACTTATGCACGGTGACCAGGTAATAAGGATTCTTGACTGATAACCAGGAACTAATTCTTGAACTCATCTCCTATAGCCTTTTTTTAGATATACATGGCCATTTGTGTAAGCTGAGGATTGATTAACGACCACACTTTGAGGGCCAGTTACACAGTACTTGGAAATCAGTATACATTTACTAAGCTTTTCAGAGAGTGACTAAAAACTTACTCTTCAACATTGCAAATGGTTCTTCCCTCTGTGCAAGGGGAAGAGTGATGAGAAGGTATAAATATGGGAAAACTAAGAAACCTCAAACAAGATTAGTAATGTTAACTTTATAGGTAAAGTAAAACCTAGGTGTACAGTTTGCAATCCAGAAAAGGACATGTCACCTCTGTGTGGATCCCAGTTAATTTAGTTAATAAAATTAATTGATGGTAAGGAGAAAAACCCACTAATGTATTTATGGAAAGGAGGTACATAGCAGGCAAATCAGTTCACTAACCTCCAGGATTTTGAACACAAAGGAGTGAAATTGTTTGGCTCTGCTTGAGAAACAGGAAGGAACAGAGCTGAAGAGGACTGAGATGTGCAGACATTCCCAAGAAAGAACTGACTGACATCAAATCTTCAGATGCGTGCTGGTTGCTAGGGGCTCATGCTTGTAATCTTAGCTACTCAGAAGGCTTAGATTTGAGGATTGTGGTTTGAAGCCATCTGGGATAAGAAAATTTGTAAGCCTTTTATGTTTTACACTCAAGAATGGTCTTATTTATTGCTAATCACAAACCACGACAGTGCAAATGGATACCAAGCTGAAGAAAATTTAAAAATACACAGACAAGTGTAGAGAAAAAGAACAAAATCATTGAGGACACGGGATCCCAAGGCTCACTGGCACCTGGTCCCCAGGTCACAAAAGCAATCATATTTATTTGAATTAACACTGGGAAGGTTACTATGGATACATGAAAAAATGAAGCATCGATACTACAATCAGAGCCACACGGTGAGTGAGAAACACTGGTTCCCTTGTTGTTTTGAGAAAGAAGACTGCAACCCAGAGAAAGTCCAGACATGTGGTCTACTTTATCTAGCTTCCTAGGTTAAGTTGTCAGCTCTTTTACCTCCCAGGCTTCAAGGACTTTAAAGCTCCATGTGTGTGTGTGTGGGGGGGGGCAATAGATTTACCCTCTCCAGAGCTGTGTTTTAACCCTTCCACGGACAGATCTCAGCTTTCTCTGTAATATTGAGTTGGCGTTCAACCTTTCAAACCTTTTCCAGGTTCAACATCTCAGCTTGAGTCTCCTACTCCTATTAATATTAATAGCATGGATTACAAACACAGTAAAAATAGAAAAATAACATTAGACATTTAAACAGAAATAACTGACTGTATTCTTTTATCCAGTACAAGAAATTTGGCACTGCTGTTTAAGTCACTAATAACACCTTTTTAGGTATAATTTCATGGCTTTCAAAGAACCTCCTAGATAGTCCTTAGAGTGTCTTTTTGCTTCCCATTTTTATTTGTTGCATTTGCATTGTAGTATAGTATATCATCTTTAAAAGCATATTACCTCATAATTAAAGTTTATCTTGTAAGTAAATACTTGTGAGGATCAAAAAAAAAATAAAAAAAGCTGGAAGTGGTGCTGTGACATAAGAGCTATAGTGCAATCCTTGAGCAAAAGAAGCTCAGGGGCAGTGTCCAGGCCCAAAGTTCAAGCCCTAGTGTCCACACATACACACGTCCCCACCGGCCACCCCCACAAACAATCAGATGATAATGTCTATCAGATTCTTCCTTAGGATGATCTTTTTGACGTCAGCAACTGTATCAAGATTCTATCTCTCTTCCATGCATTTGTGGTAATAGACAGCAGAGTCACTGTAGTATAATATATGTCCAAGTCCTGTCCATTAGTAAAGGCTGTCATGTAACATATCCAACACAATGTCCAACTCTCTTGATGGTAGATCTGCACATCTTGGGTCTTTGATAGGACCCATGAACTCTTCAACTGGCTTTCCCATATTCTGTGCGACCTGCTTCAATGATTCACCATCCATGCCAAAGAGGCTTTCATAAACTTTCCCAAATTATCTGAATCTTGGATGCTAGAGATGTCATGGAAAACCTCTGTGGCTATTCCCCTCCCTGACAGGCCATTTTACCTCCTATGCTATCCTAAAAGATGTGGGCAATGGTCTCTGAGAGACTTCAGTGCCAGATCTCGGAGAGATTTAGTTTTATTGTGTTCATAAGCTTTGGGAAATCATGCAGTGAAGGGTCCAGTTTAGAAATATAGGGGTATGCATACCTCCTCTTCCTGGAAGTTTTTACATGTGTTCTCTTGGCCACTGAAAAGAAGTGGGGTCTCTGAAAGGAAACTTGTATGGTGATCTCTGACTGCCTTGGTCCATACAACATAGAACCACTTTCCCATCCCTTCAATGATTTTGACATGCTCCATGTTATTTGTGCTGAACTGTTCTCAATGTTTTATAAATGTGGAGGTCACAACTGGATGGTGTGTGGATAGCTGTCCATGCTTAGGCATGAGTCCCCTTGCCAGACAGGGCCCATAACTCCATGCTAGGAAAGTGAGAAGATGATTAGCTGGCTTATATCTGTGTAGTCTGAATGACCCCAGTAGGCATTGAGGCCTCATCTTCTTGTCCAAGGCCCCTCGGCATATTGATTAAGACTGGTTCACCATGGCCAGTCATCATCAAAATACTTAGCTGTTCCCGGGCATTATCTCCAGGATCTCACCCACTTCTAGCAACTTCCATTCTTTCAAGGTCTTGCCAATTCTCCTCCTTGTGTTCTCAGGTAAAATCCTGCTGTCAGTGAGTAAAGAGCTGAGGACAAGGAAGCAGGTACCATAGAGAAAGTGAAAACTGGAGCCTCTTCCATGGTGAGAAGATAATACAGCCTGCAACTATAGAATAGTGAAAGAGTTAAGATGGTTGTGCACAGTTTGTGCACAAAAATTCCAGACCTAGTATGCCCTATTCAGAGTTTCAGTCAATAATCTTCTGTAACAAAGGCATCACAACTTCTGTGCCATTCTGGGTCTTGCACTCAGGAAATGGACACTATCCCTGAAGTTTATTTTTTCCCTTTAAGGCTAATGCTTTACCACTGGAGCCACAAATCTACTTCTAGATTTATTTTTATTTTTTTATTTTTATTTTTGTGCACATACTGTACAGAGGGGTTACAATTACTAGGGCAAGATAATGAGTACATTTCTTATCAAGCATTGCAGCCTCGTGCTTTGTTTACCCTTCTTGTACATAATTGGAGGTAAAAGTCGTACAGGCTTTCCTGCCCAAGTTGGCTTCAATCACTGATCCTCAGCTTCATGAATAGCTAGGATTTCAGGCGTGGCCGATGAGCCTTGGCAGCAACTCTCTTCCTTTTTTATTTTCTTTTCTATATTTTCTTTGTCAGTTATGGGCCTGAATTCTGGGCTTGGGCACTGTCCCTCATCTCTTCAGTTCAAAGCTAGTGCTCTATCACTTGAGCCACAGCGTGACTTCCAGGTTTCTTTCTGCTTATGTGGTACAGAGGAATTGAATTCAGGGCCTCATGTATGCAAGGCAAGCACTCTACCACTAAGCCACCTTCCCAGCCTCATCTTTCCTTTAATTAAAAAAAGTATTATTAGGAAGATGATGTTCAGACGGTTAACAGTTAAGTAAGTTGAATGAAACTGTCATCAGGTAAAGAATTTGGGGGGACAATTACACCCCTTCCCTTGCTCTCAGTTTATCTCTCCCACTAACCACTTTTTTTGTGGTTAACTGGAGATAAGAGTCTCCCACACTTTGCTGTCCAGGGTGACTTTGAACCACAATCTTCAGACATCAGTCTGCTGATGAGCTAGGATTACAGGCTTGAGCCTGAAAGACAGGATGACTGTTCTAAAGGTTGTTCTATATTGGCTATAGGGCTTTTGGCCTGAATGGATTTAGGCAGTGAATGCCGGGCAGGTCACTCATCTGGAAGCATGTGTCCCTTTTTAACCCTGACTGTCTCTCAGAACAGATAGGTGATTCTTTCAGAGCAAGAACCAGTGTGTACTAGTACAAAGAAGGTCCTCAGTGTATTTGTCTTATTCAACAAATATTGGGTTGCTTATATTATCAACATTTTTGCTTTCTTAAGAACATTTTATTGTGAGATTGCAATAACTACAGATTCATAATGGCCTAGGAATACATGTCTTTTATCAGCTTTAATATCTAAGCCACATAGCAGCTCCAAATCATGTTTTGTTGATCTTAAAGTCGTTCTTGGATATTACTTTTTATTAGTAATGATATTATTAATATAAGTACTAAAATTCTTCAAACATTTTTCTCTTATTAGATGAATCCTTACAGTGACATTGAAAGCATCTTCTGGAGCAGCATTGGTAAAGATACTTGGTTAATACTAAGAATGAAGGATGAGAAGTGTGAAAACCAGAACTAAGAGACTTACCAGTGTGACTGGGAAACATCTTCCACAGAGCAGAATCTCAGACTTCTGGAGGCATGTCAGTTTGAGAACAGGTCTTCAACCAGTACACGTGACCACATGGGTGAGTCTCAATGTTGCCACATAGATATTATTCTGATTCTTATATAAAAGTCTCATGTCAGATGGGCTTTCACATACCCAGATTTATGAAAGTTTATTGTCTTCTTTGCTTCAATATTACTTCATACTTTTCTATTGAGTGCAATTTTTCTTTTAAAACATGAAAACTCAACACCATCTCTTGGACTGAGGCATTTCCTGTCTCCCTGTGAATTGGTCTGTTATTTAAGAGGCTTCCTGACAGGTGCCAGTGCCTCACTCCTTTAATACTAGCTACTCTGGAGGGTAGGATCTGAAGATCACAGTTGAAGCCTCCTGGGTATGAAAGTCCATCAAACTCTCATTTCCAATCAACTACCAAAAAAGCCAGCAGTGGAGCTGTGGCTGAGCTGGTACAGCACTAGCCTGGAGCAAAAAAGGCATAAGGTCAGGCAGCACCCAGCCTGAGCCTGGACCCCAGACCACACTTCAGGCACACACACACACACACACATACACAATCACACACACACACACACACACACACATAAGTGGCTTCCTGCCAGATTTGTCCATTTGGTCCCTGAAATTGTTGGAGACCTCTTTTCAAATGGATGCGCCCTTCCAGTAATGTGCAAATTGACAATCAGTCACCTATAGGTCCATTGGTTCCGGTTGTGTACATAGTATCCCACTTCCTCTGCTCCTTTTATGAGGTGAGTCTTGTAGCTCAACACAGCTGTCCATACACTTTAAGATGCTACTTATGGTCTCAGGGCCTGCATTCACACTCCAAATGGAAAAATAAAAAATGACCTGAGACCCTCTGCTTACTTTGAGGACCAGCTATCCAAGCAATGGCAGCTCCCTATGAATGACATACTAGAATCCAGGCACAGGGTATTCACAGTAGAAAGAAGTGAGGTGTGTGGGGCTTGAGTTGGTCTAAGGAACAGCAGAGAATGGAGGAAGACAGAGGAACAGGGAAAAGACAATCTATTTTCCCATGTTTCCTTGCAGTTCCTGAACCACAGTATAACGTTTGCTAATTGCTCTGCTGTGTATATGTGTGTGTGTGTGTGTTTGTGTGTGTGTGTGTGTGTGTGTGTGTGTCAGTGTGTGTCAGTGAATGTCTGTATGTGTACAGCGGTTCTGGGCCTTGAATTCAGGGGCTTCACACTTGCAGGGCAGGGTGAATGTGAGCAAGTACATCATATGCATTTATGGAATTAACTCCATCAAACCTCTCACTGTGTACAAGTAGTATATACTAATGAAAGTGAAAAAATGATTAAGTAATGCTCAAACTCCTTCATAAGCTATTTAGAGATAACTTCAAAAAGGGTATCAGAAAGCATGGTTGGTAGGGGATATGAAAACAGCTGTAGTTAAAACTATGGGATTATTCAAGCCAGGTTGTGGTGGCTCATGCTTGTACTCCTAGATACTCAGGAGGCTGAGATCTAAGGATCATTACTTGAAACCTGCATAGGCTGGAAAGTTATGACATTCTATATAAAATATACTACTCAGAAAAAGCTCAAAGTGGTGCTATGAGGCTCAAGTGGTAGAGAGCCCAGTATTCAAATCACAGGAGTGGCAGAAAAAAAAGAAATAGTCCAAACTTAATATATCTAGGGACTTTTAGGTTAATGTTCTATAAAAACAAGTTACTATATTTTGGGGTTAATTTGTTGTTATTTTAAATATATAAGTTTTTGGTTTCCTTTATATATTCTTCCCCCTATGAGATATCAACTTTTGTCACTGTACTTGACTTTGATACTTTGCCTCTTTTATATACATTTTTCTAATTTGGGGAGGGGAAGGGAAATAACAAAATGCTGAAACAAGGACACAGGACGACCCGTTGCAACAATGATACCCATAAGACAGTATGTGGGAAATTAACTTTACAACTTCGGGTGGGGATGCGAGGAGTGGGTGGTAAGGGATAGCAGAAAAAAAAAAACAGGGAAGGGGTAACAATGCTTGACCAGAAATGTACTCATTGCCTTATTCATGCAACTGTAGCCCGTCTATAGAATCTTTACAATAAAATAAAATTTAAAAAAATGAAAATAACTAGTTACAGCTAAAGTAGGAAAGGAAAAATCCTTTCACACATTGGCCTGTGGCAACAGAAATTAGAAATACAAAGTCAATAGATATTAATTGCAAACCCTCCACAGATTCATGCCCATAGCTACTTCACCCTCCTTGTACCCAAGGGAAAGTCAAAAGAAATCAGTACAAGCCTCCTATCCTATGATAGTCTACTCAATTCCTGTACCAGCTGTAGGACATCAGATGGAAAAAGTAAACATTCCTTCCAAAAGGGTCTCAAATGAATCTTAAATCCATAGCTTCCTACTGTCATGATTTAAATCTTATTTTCCTTCCCAACTACAAATACATATATAAACTTGTGGAGCGTTCTAGAGAGATGGACAAAGACTTATAAAACATATACTATGTTTCACATCTGTAGAAAACTAAAACTAGATCCTTATTTAACACCTTGCAACCGAATCAACTCCAAATGGATCAAAGACCTTGGAGTCATAGCAGATACCCTGAAGACATTACAGAAAGGAAGCGGAGAAACTCTAAGGCTCTTTGGGACATGCCGAAAGTTTCTTAATAAAGACCCAGAAACACATCAAATTAAACAAAGCTTGGACAAATGGGATTGCATCAAACTGCAGTGCTTCTTCATGACAAAGGACATAGCCAGCAAGATCAATAGAAAGCCAAAAGACTGGGAGAAGATTTTCACTAGCAATAAAATGGTCAAGGGTCTCATATCTAAAATATATTTAGAATTCAAAAAATTGAATCCCCCAAAAACAAATCCTCAAAGAAACAGCTCCCAGATAAATAAGTGGGCTAAAGACTTAAAGAGAAACTTCTCTGAAGAGGCAATATGAATGGCCAACAGACACATGAAGAAATGCTCAACTTCTCCAGCCGTAAAACAAATGCAAATCAAAACAACATTGAGATACCACCTCACCCCAGTTCGAATGGCTATAATCAAGAAATCTAATAATAACAGATGCTGGAGGGGATGTGGTCAAAAGGGAATCCTACTGCATTGTTGGTGAGAGTGTAAACTTGTTAAACCACTTTTGAAAGCAATATGGGTAATCTTTAAAAGACTCCATAGAGCTTCCCTATGACCCAGCAATTCCACTTTTTGGCATTTACCCAAATGATCACAAACAAGGCTATATTAAGCTACCAGCACAACCATGCTTATTGCAGAATTATTTACCATAGCTAAGATATAGAACAAACTCAGATGCCCCTCAGTAGATGATTGGATCAAGAAAATATACACAACGTAATTCTATGCCTCCGCAAGAAAGAATTACATCACCCCACTTGTTAGGAAATAGAAAGACTTGGAAAAAATTATATTAAGTGAAGTAGGCCAGGCCCCCCAAAACGTAGGCCTTATAGTTTCCCTTTTTTACAATAACTAGTATGTGTCTAGGACATGCAGAAAGGGTCAAAAGCTATATACATTTGACCATATAAGGTGATGTTAAGCGAAATGTATCCCAAGACAGGAACAGGTTTTGTTTTTTTTTTTTTTGCTATTGTTTTTAACGTATTTATAATGTACTATTCGATTTTTTTTTATTTCTCTGGTATGTTTTTCCAACACAGTATTACACCTGTTTTCACTGTATTTGTTTCTGGTGACCTGCACCTTGTATGTATATTTTTTATTTGAGGAAGGGAAAGGAAATAACTTAATACATAAATAAGGATAATACCCATTGTAACAATGAGATGTATAAGACAGTATTTTGTAAACAAACTTTACAACATTGGGGGGGCGGGGGAGGAGTTGGTGAGGTGGGGAGGGAAGAAATGGTAGGGGAAAAAGAAAGGAGGAGGTGACAATGCCATTAGGAATTGTACTCATTACCTTACTCATGTAACTTTAACCCTTCTGTACAATATTTTTACAAAAAAAAACATTTTTAAAACAGCTTAAATAACATATACTATGTTTCAATAAATTGAATGAGAAATCAAAGCAAGCATGTTTTGAATTTTTTTATTTTTAAAATAAAATGAGGGCTGGTAAGGTGGCTTAGGAGTAGCGTGATTGTCTTGCAAGCATGAGGTGCTGAGTTCGATTTCTTAGCACCACATAAGCAGGAAAAAGCCAGAAGTGGTGCTGTGGCTCAAATGGTAGAGCACTATCCTTCAGCTGAAGAGCTGAGGGATAGCGCCCAGGCCTAGAGTTCAGAATTCAGGCCCCATGACCAACAAGATGAAAGAAAGAAAGAAAGAAAGAAAGAAAGAAAGAAAGAAAGAAAGAAAGAAAGAAAGAAAGAAAGAAAGAAAGAAAGAAAGAAAGAAAGAAAGAAAGAAAGAAAGAAAGAAAGAAAGAAAGGAAGAAAGGAAGGAAGAAAGGAAGGAAGGAAGGAAGGAAGGAAGGAAGGAAGAAAGAAAGAGAGAAAGAGAGAAAGAAAGAAAGAAAGAAAGAAAGAAAGAAAGAAAGAAAGAAAGAAAGAAAGAAAGAAAGGAGGAAAGAAAGAAAGGAGGAAAGAAAGAAAGAAAGGAGGAAAGAAAGAAAGAAAGAAAGGAAGAAAGAAAGAAAGAAAGGAAGGAAGGAAGGAAGGAGGAAAGAAAGAAAGGAAGGAAGGAAGAAAGAAAGAAAAAAGAAAGAAAGAAAAAGAAAGAAAGAAAGAAAGAAAGAAGGAAAGAAAGAAAGAAAGAAAGAAAGAAAGAAAGGAAGAAAGAAAGAAAGAAAGAAAAGAAAGGAAGAAAGAAAGAAAAAAGTAAAATGGAAGGGAGGGAGGGAGGAGAAAGGAAGGAAGGAAGGAAGGAAAGAAAGAAAGAAGGAAGGAAAGGAGGGAGAGAGGAGGAAGGAAAGGAAGAAATAAAAAAGGAAGGGAAGATATAGAGAAAGAATGAAAACACCTACACTGAGTCTGATCATATCAGGGAATGTTTGATGGTTTGGTTGCTGAGCAATTGGACCGGCTTCAACTTGATTGTTAGAGTTCAGCGTCCTGAGTATGTAAGATTCCTAAGTGTGGAACCCCACTGTCTTGTGTGCCTCAGGTGGGGGTGTAGGTGGTGGTGGTGGTGGTCCCCCCTCACAGCTTCAAAAAACAATAGCCACATATTACTTCTTTTATTTTGCCAGACTGGGGACTTGAACCCAGTGTGTGGGCACTGTCCTTGTGCTTTTTTTTGCTCAAGGCTAGCTCTCTACCACTTGAACCACAGTGACCCTTTTGTCTTTTTCTGTTTGTGTGCTGCTTAAGCATTGGTTGCATGGTAGGCAACCAGTCTACCACTAAGCCAAATTCCCAGCCCAGGCCATTAACTTCTATGATATCACAGCCACCTTTCCCATGGCAACAAATAGGTGTCAAGCAATAATCTTGTCCTATAGTGGACTCAGCTACCCAGAGAGGCAAAAATAATGAGAGGAAATGACAGCTATCTACCAGACTACAGCTTGATGAGTTGTCTTGACTGGATTCTAAGATTACCAGAGCTGAATCAGGTTCAATTCCACAAAATTCTCCTTTGATCTAAAAGAGCAGTGACTACTGCTGTCTTTGGAGAGACGAAAGTGAGTGCAGCTGCCTCCATACAGCTTTCACACTGGAGAAGAAAAACAGAAATCACTATGATAATTTCTGTAAATCAGAGGCATGAGGTTAGTGATGTGGTGGGAATAACTTCACAGTAGGGATGAGAGGAGACATCCCTGAGGAGGAGACATTTGATCTGAGAGCAAGGCCATCGTCCATGCAATTATTCAGGAGCAGGTTTTCCAGGCAGTGAGAACAGCAAGTAAAACCCCAATGAGGGGAATGGACCTGACTTGCTTCACAAAAGGTAAACAGCACTGACATGCTGAAGCTCACGAAGCAAGAAAGGAATGGTACAAAAGAAAGAAATAGAACAGATGTGAAGACAGGAATAAAGTAGATAGATATTGTATGCTACAAGTTACAAGGAGAAACAATTCATTTTGTTCTAATTGTTTTGTTACCCACTGCAGCCAAAGTGTTCAAATGGTAGCCACACATATCAGAAAAACCTAGAGAATACTTTTTTAAAAATTTTATTGTGAAAATAGCTACAGAGGGGTTACAATTACATGGGCAATTTAATGAGGACATTTCTTATCAAGCATTGTTGCCTCCTCCTTTGTTTCCTTTTCCCATTTCTTCCCATCTCCCATCCAGCACCCCCACCCCCCCACCCCCACCCGACCCCTGGCGAAAGTTGTAAAGTTCGTTTTTCCACATAATGACTGTACCTCAAATTGCTGCAATGGGTCCATCTACAAATTCAATGTGATACCTATCAATATCCCAACCTCATTCTTCAAAGAAATAGAAGAGGCAATCCACAAATTCATATGGAACGATAAAAGACCCCTAATAGCAAAAACGATCCTCAACAGAAAGAACAGTGCTGGAGGAATATTAATACCAAATTTCAAACTCTACTACAAAGCCATAGTAATCAAAACAGCTTCATACTGGCACAAGAACAGACCTCAGGACCAATGGAATAGAATTGAAAACCAAGAAATGAACCTAAAGACATATAGCCATCTAATCTTCGGTAAGGTAGCTAAAAAAATAGAATAGAGAACAGTTAAAATGTGATTCTAGCCAAGTTAACGTGCCTCAAACCTGGAATCCCACCTAATCAGGAGGCTGATATCTGAGGATTAGATTTTCTTTTTGGCGGGGGGAGTCTGGTCATGGGGCCTGAACTCTGATCCTGGGTGCTGTCCCTCAGCTCTTCAGCTCAAGGCTAGCATTCTACCACATGAGCCACAGCGCCACTTCCGGCTTTTTTTCTTTTTGCTTATGTGGTGCTGAGGAATCGACCCAGAGCCTCATGCATGCAAGGCAATCGCTCTACCACTGTGCCACATTCCCAGCCCCCTGAGGATTAGAGTTGAAGCCAGACCAAATAGGAAATTCAATGAGAATCTATCTTCAATTAAACACCAAAATTTTGAACTGGAGTTATAGTTCCAGTAGCAGAGAACTAGCCTTGAGCAAAAAAAAAAAAAAAAAAAAAAAAAGTCAGTGACAGTTCCAGGGTCTCAGTTCAAATTCCAGGATAGGGATGAACAAACAAAATGTGACTCTGATTCTTTATGCTTGGGGGTTCTAGTTCATGAGCCTTGGAAATGATATCACTACCAAATGCTCTCCTCCCAATCCTGCTTCACAGACACTTTTCAAGACTCCAGCATCACCACTGTCTCCTGACAGTTAGCATAGCAGTCTACCACTGAAAATTGGAAGCCACAGCACCACTTCCAGTTTTCTGGCGTTTTGATGGAGATAAGAGTCTCAGGGTCTTTCCTGCCAAGGCTGGCTTTAAACTGTGATCCTCAGATCACAGTTCCTGAGTATCTGGTATGACAGCCATGAGTTACTGGCACCAGCCAAAGATACTTTTCCATGCTTTCATCCTATCTCCTCAGGAGACTAAGATCTGAGGACTGCAGTTGGATGTCACCCTTGGCAGCAAAGTCCATGAGAACTCTTTATCTCCAATTAAACACCCAAAAAAGTTGGAAGTGGAGCTGTGGCTCAAATGGTAGAGTGCTAGCTTTGAGCATCAAAGACAAGGGATAGGACCCAGTCCATAGTTTCAAGCTTTTTCTATCATACACCCACCCAAGAAAAGGAACCAGATGGGCACATGGGAGCTCAAAGTTCACACATAATACTCAAGCCTCCTAGAACAGACCCCATCCTGCTCTGATTCTCTATATTCTATGTCCTATATCATGGCAGTCTTAGATGGGACTGACCACGCCCAAGTTAGGACGTTCAAGTACAATCTCATACTGAGGATCCCTTGACCTTATCAAAGACTCAGGATTTCTCATTGTCCTGCTTGGACACTGGGCAGTGATGTGAGGTCTAGTTATCCAACCACAGGATGTGTGAATGAAAGGATTTCTCAGCCAATGGACGCAGATTGGAGGGCTCTAGGTCCCTCTTTCTCAGGAAGGAGAAAAGTGCTGATCCATCCCAGCAATGATCCTGGGTTGTGAGTATCCTCAAAGAAACAACCCTGCTCATAGCCCAGGGCCCCTTGTTTTCCCACCAGCCTCTACCCAACCCTGCCCCACCTTCAGTTGGCCCTCTCTGCATTCCAGATCTGCCATCTAGACTAAAGGCTGAGCCAGAAAAGAGACCCACCTATGCCTCTGAGAATGGCAGTCAAGGGGTCCTAGTGGCCCCTAGAGGAAGTCTGGGGATACATGGGTCCCGACTCCTACCCTCATTCCCTGGCTGTTCTGTGCCAGTGGCACACTTCCCTCTGTCTCTGGTGGAGGAATGAACACCGGTGGTGTTGTGAAGCCTAATTCAGGAATCCTTACCAGAGACCGTCACCAAGCCAACGGTTACAACACTTTTTATACACTTTTTTAGGGAAGGCAGGGTTTTGCATACATCATAATTTCTTGTAACATATCACTATAAACCACGGGAAAAATCATAAAACAACTCTATAGTATGATTGGCGCACTACAAAGTGGGAAAGGACCAGAAACAAGTTGTTGGTTAGGTCATAGGTCCCGATGTTCTTTAAACTGTGGCTTGCACCACAGGGGAGTCTCAAGAGGATACATGATAAACTGCAGAGCTACTTTCTTAAACAAACACCACCTGTGGCCTGACTGCTGGTTCACCAAGCCCTACGGCACCTGCCTGCCTGTGGTTTTCCCAAGGACTGTTTATGTTCCTAGTCACCTGGGAATTGCTTCTTCTGTTCATTCCCAGGTAGGTTTCATGGTCAGTTGCATAACTCATACCTCAGAAGATGCTCATTAACTCAAAATGGAGTCACCCAGGCCTCAGGCTTCTCAAGGTCATCTTCAAATTGAGCTTGGGAAAGTCCCAGTCCCCAAGCATCCTGCAGCAGATGACAGCCGGGTGGTCAATGGTGAACCCAAGGTGCCAGGACTTTTAATACCCATGTGGCTGGGTTGAAGGCTCTATCAATGAAGGTCTAGGTTTCAGGCAAGTTCATGGCTCCAATGTCCTGACACACCTGACCTGGGATTGTCCTCCCTCTTCATCTTCCTGCTTGTACCTTGCCCCACCCCCTGCTTGACACTCACTCACCCCAAAACCTCCCTAGCTCTTGGACCAGAAAATAAACTTGTTAGGGCTAGGGATGTTCAAAACCTAGTGACACACTCTGAGCCCTAGGGTCTACCCGAGGCTGCTTCCCTCTGCAGTCGGTGACCACAAAGCTCTTGGATGTCATGAAGTTGCTGAGGGGTCAGTGGCTTTGTCCTACATACTGGCTTTAGGCTCCAAAACTGTCCCCACAGAGATTGTGAATGGTTGGCTCCCTTGATACAAGGACTCCAAACCAAGGCTCGTATACTCCTTTCTTCCTTCCTTTCTTCTTTTTCTCCCACCATCCTTCCCTCCTCTCTCACTCTTTCCTTTCTTTCTCTGACTCCTGTGCCTTGAACTCGGAGCCTGTTTGCTGCCCCTGAGTCTTTTTACTCAAGGCCAATAGACTACGGTTGAGCCACACATCCACTTCTGGCGTTTTCTTTTTGGCAGTTAGTTGGAGATAAGAGTCTTACAGGCTTTCCTGCCCAGAATTTAAGCCTCAATCCTCCCATCTCAGCCTCCTAAGTAGCTAGGATGGCAGGCATGAAGCACCAGCATCCAGCTCAAACCAAGTTTTCTTCATGTGTTGTGGAACCAGCACTGGAAATTTTCATCATCTATGACCCCCTGGAGCCTGGCGCACACTGTAACTCTGTTGAATAAATAAATGAGCATCTATCTACGACAATACTACAAAAAAGTCCCATCCGATTCTGGCAAGCATCTTGTGTGGGGGCAAAGCCTCATGTAGCTCTCCCACATTTCTCCCTACTCCCTCTTCCCGCCTTTCTGGTGCTACTGCACTTAACTTTTTGACTCCAAGGACGTAAGCCATGATGTACTCGCTGGATTCTGGGGCCTCTTGGATGCCTGTCTTCCCAAAGATCTCTGTCCAGTGGCTGAGTAGCTTTGTGGCACTCAATTCCTCACTCAGGTGTGAACAAGTTTTCCGTGAGCTGAATGCCTGGCTCAAGGGGCCTCCTTTCCGCCCCTGGGGCCAGACAGGATGGTCCACCATATCCGGCTCCCAAGTTTCATGTTGCAGAGAAAGGATCCTTGAGGCATCCCCGGTCTCTGAACCTCCCAAAGTCCAGTACAGGTGCTAGGAATCATCTCTGCTTAGAGCTGGCAGGCTGGGGATGGTGAGGTCACAATCTCTGCTCCCCACGATGTCCTTGACTGTGGTGGTCACCCTAGAGAGGGCCAGAGGCTAATCAGTAGCTGCTGGAGAAAGGCAGTCAGGGCACAACGTTCATAGCAGGAGAGCATCTGGCTTGGGAACTCTGCCTGTGCTGCTTTGAACATCATTGTTTGGCAGCTGAAATGGTCGGTCTAATTTGACCCATAATCCCAGGTGTTAGTGGAAATTGCCAACTTCAAGAAAAAAAACCCTGGAAAAAGTGGCATTTCACTTTTCCCAATCAAACTTAAAGGGTTCCAAAGTCAGTGGGCCCTTTTCCTTCCAGACAGCCCTTCAGCAGGCTACAGAAACTGGCATTCAGAGAGTCCTAGCTAACTGCCATGTCCTCATACTGCGTAGGCTCCATCAGGGAGAACGCACTTGCCTACCACTCCCCAGCTGGAAATGGCCTAGTCGGAACACAGATTTGAGTCTACAGGACTCCAGGGAGGACTGCTAAGGAGTGCACTGACACAGAAGGGAATCCACACCACCAGTGGGGACCTGGAGCCCCCGCCCAAATGCCCACGGACAACATTAATGCCCTGGGTAAGGTTCCCCTCTCATCCTCTGTCGTGGTGAACCATCTGCCATATCACACCGTTCGCCACTTCCCAGACCCTCCTAGCTGCACAGCCCCTGCCCTACCCCCTCCATCTCATTCCATAATTATGTTTGGCAGACACATTCCCAACCCTTGAATTAGTTCCAGCTATACACAGGAGAGCAGAGTGTCTGGCTGGAAGAGTGCGGCTGTGGTCACACTAGCCTCATGAGCCTTCTGGCTGAAGACAGAAGGACAAGTGTCCACTCTGGTCTGCAGTTCACACAGGCCACCTATGGGAGAACCACACAAGCCTAGCAGCTACAGTGGGCTATGGAAAAGGGGAAGAGGGAGGTGGAAAGAAATGGAAGGAAATCTACTGAAAACTTCCCCAAAGGAGCCATGAAACTTTGAAGGAGAAAACAGAGTGTGACTGGGCTTGTACTGGGTATTCATAAAAAAGAACAACAAACACACACATACACACAAATAAAACGCTTTTGCTCTTTTTAGACATGGTGACTTAAATATATTTTCATTGTTCTCATCTCCCTACTCTCCCAACACACACACACACACACACACAACACACACACACAAATCTAAACCGGTGACAGAAGACTCATCCATGCAGCACCTGCCATTTGCCAACTGATCATTTACCTGAGCACAGTCAGGCTGTGATCTCTCTTTCTCTCTCTCTCTCTCTCTCTCTCTCTCTCTCTCTCTCTCTCTTTCTCTCTCTCTCTCTGTCTCTCTCTCACACACACACAGACTCAGATCAGTGTCTCTCCCGAGTTAGTTGGTTCCTCATCTGGGAAATGTACAAGCTTGAGTTTGGAGATTCCCTTGTCAGAACCAGAGCTCCCACCGAAGGGGAACATTGCTCTAATTACGCAGAACCACACTGCCTTGCCCTTTCTCCAGGGTCAGACCCTACCCCTTGGGAGCAACCAGCTTTGACTCCCCATTCACTAAAACCCTAGGCCAGGACGCTGGGTGAAGGAGTCCCGAGACAGGTGGCTCCTCAGAGCTGGGAGAGAAAACAAAGCAGGTGGTCATGGTGCCTCCAGAGGGGTGTCTGATCTGGACTGGGGGCATTGTTGGGGAATTTGATAGGGTCCTAAATGCTATATACATGGATGACCTCCCTACTTCCATCCTAGGTGCTTCTAGGTGACTTTGTGGATTCTTGGGGAGAATGAGGAAAACAGATGGACTAGCAGAGCTGGCAGAACTGGGAAATGTGATCACCCTGTGAGAACTGTTAACAGCTGGAGTGGGGGGAGGACAGGACAGGTGAATGTGTGTTGGAGGGGGTGTGTTCCTCTCAAATATTCACCTCCTATCTAACCCCCAGTGCCTTTACCTCCCCACTGGGCTCTTCTGGGACCCTCCTCAGGTGAAAATATGACTGAGCAAAGAAGACAAGGGCTCCTAAAGCAACGGGGGGGGGGGCTCCATGGCAGAGTCCTCTACGTGGTCAGGAAACCCTGACCACTCCTTTGGCAGTTTCCAAGCTGTCTTGAAGTTGCAATTCTTCAAAACCTCTCTGCTCCTCCATCCTTTCGCCCATTTCGGAGCCTGAGACGTCTGAAGTGGCGGTGGTGTCGGGGGGCTCAGCCTGTGCTGGCATCTGGAGCATGCTGTCCACGCCTTCCCCTGCGAGGAGCAACAGCAGCTCCCACAGCTCTCTCTTCTCCATCTTCTCCTAGGAGAGCTGGCAAACGTGCTTAGCTTTCTCCTGACACAGCTCAACCAGGACAAACATCTGCTCTTTACACGCCACGATGGACTCTGCTATGATGCAAATGTGTGCCAACAGCTATCTGCATGTATGGTGGAGTTCATCTGCTGGACTATGGATGTCCACCTCATCATGCAGGTTATGAACGAAGAAGATTTTCTTCTCAGATGCCCACGTGTGCCACATCCTATCCCCACCCTTGCTGTGGTGGAAGCTTACGGGGTGGGGGGCCTGTGGCTCCAGCTCTGTCTGGCACTGAGCTGCCTGGTGGGCCCGGCACCTACACCAGTGTCGCTGCTACTGCATCAGGAGTTTCCGCCTGTGGATATCAGCCTTTGAGAGTGCTTGCAGAGCCATGTCACTCTAGCTCCGGGGCATGTCTCCAAACTCTGCGATGGTTATGTTGGGAGGAGTCACCTCCTCACATTTTGCTTCTCCAGGGCTCACACCTTCCTCTCTCCAGGGAAAGCCAGGAAGCTCAGTTGGGCCTGCAGGTGCTCCTCTTGTGGTCTGGTCACTTCCAGGCACTTGAGAGTGTCCTGCCACTTTCAGGGCACCATCTGGTCCCCCCAGTTGGTTGGGCCCTGCACTTACTTCAGCTGCACAAGCAGATGGGTCTGCCTCTGCAGGTGCTATTGCAGGGCCTCCTTCTCAGAATTCAGCCACATATTGGAGGCAATGTGCTGCTCACAGGTGGCTCTGAGCTCCGGTAGGTTGTCCAGGGACTGCTCCTGCCGCTCCTGCAGCTACCAAGCCACTTGGCTCTCTCTCTCATCCACCTCTTTCCATTCCTCTATCTTCTCCTCTGGGTAGTCTAGCTGTTCCAACAGATGTTTCTTCACCTGCTATCTGAGTCCAGGATGCTAGCAAGCTCCTCCTTCTCACCATTCACGCTGTGGAGAGCATCCCACAGAAGAGCCAGCTGTTCCTCTTGCTATGGGTTGCACACACATGCACATCGTGGGATCTCCGGGATCTCCTGCAGATCCTTGACCTTCTCCTCTAGTCTCCGTAGTTGCTCCTGCTGCTCTGCATTCTGGAGACAGAGTCTCTGGTTTTCCTTGACCTGGATGTGAAGTTGTTCCTACAGGTTTTTCAACTCCACCTGGGTGTGGTAGGCCTGGGCCAGCCACTGCTGCTCGGCCTGAGATGGTTCTGCTGCTTCCTTCTCAGTTCCCCCAGCTCATTCTCTATGTCCAGCACCTGCCTCATCCTTCACTCCTTCTCCTCTGTCAGTTGGTTTACCTGGTCGGTGAGCCACTGAACCTCCTTCTTCCATGCAGACCTCTCAATGCTCAGATCCTCCGTGATGGTGTCTCTCTTCAGATTTGCGGAGGTCACCATCCAGCTCATGTTGTCCAATAGTCCCTTCAGTACACATATCTCGCCAGCACTTGTTGGAATTTGCAAATTATGTTCTTTCTGTTACTCTTCTCTGTCCAGAACACTTCCAGTTTCTCCTGCAACTCTGTGTTCACTTGCTCCAGGTCGTTGAAACTTTTAGTCTTTTCCTAGAGCTGAAGTGTCACATCTTTCAGCTGTTTGAAGAACATTTCTATCTCCTTCTGTGCAGTAGTGACCACAGAAGCCGCCATTTCCAACTCTGCCATGCGCCACTTTGCGACCTGCAGGCAGCTGGTGAGAGCTTCTCGCTCCATTTCTCTGCCATTGGCAGCGTGCTTGACTTGGGCCGGTGCAGATTGTAAATCGCTTTCTGCTGAAACCGAACTCTGTATGGGTGGCTTGTGGATCTCTAGCTCTGATTTTGGTGCTTTGTGCCCCTGAGCTATCTTCTCCCTCTCTTTCTCCAGTCAATCCCACAGGTCTGTCTTTTCCTGCTTCAGTGGTTGGATCTTGGCACAGAGTGCCTGGTTTCTTTTGCTGCAGTCCAGGGTGGGCATCACGTGTCGCTAGCACCTCTGCAGATCCTTGGTGGTATCGGGAATGTTGATACTCTGGACCCTGGTGGCTGTGACTGTGTAAAAAGGCAAGGGAGGCCCGCAATCAGGATCACCTTTGGCCAGACCCTCCATTGAATCACGCTCCCCAGTGGTGTTTGTCTTGGGGATCCCTCCCTTTTTCGTGTTCTCTGTTTTCTTGATTGTTGCAGGTCTGATGGGAGGATTCTTCCACTGGTGTTCTGGCAGTAGTTTCTTGTCCGGAGCTCTCTCATGAAGTCTTGTTTCAGACATCTGAGCACTGGAAAGATGGGCTGGCCACATTCCCAGGCTCTGGGAAATCCTCTATTCTCCCACTCACTGACTAGGACATCAATTTCCTATTCTAAACCAAAGTCTCCTCGAGTCTCCTGCTCCCCTCTACCTTCCTCAACTGCTGGTGGTAATGTCAACCAACTGAGGGAATCCTGTGGTGGGCAGCATGGAATGTGGGCATGGCTATGATTCTTGTATCGCATTGATCAGAAAGATCCCTGAAAGAATGGGGGTGTGGCCGGAATTCTGTGATGCAAGCAGCATGGGCGGAGTCAAGCTGACAGCGCCTTCCCCAGTTCCTTTCCCAGGGAACTCGGTCCCATTCAGTTGGGTACAAGAGGGTGACCTGCTTTAGATGATTGTTGTATATATCTGTGTGTTGCCAGTCCTGGACCTTGAACTCAGGATCTGGGCACATTCCTTGAGCTGCTTTTGCTCAAGGCTAGCCCTCTACCACTGGAGCCACACAGCTCTACTTCTGGCTTTGTTGGCACTGAAGTTGGACAGGGGTCTTAAGGACTTTCCTGCCTAGGGTAAATTATACCATGATCCTCCTATCACAGCCTTATAAATATCAAGGAGGACTGCTGAGAGCCACTGGTGCCTGCCTAATCATTGATCTTGCTGATCTTGGACATACCAGTGAGTACCCTATCCTCAGGTTTAAGTGGTGGGAGCTGGAGTCCACAGTTGGAATCCTGGTCCTGTCACCACCAAATGGCAGGAGAGCCATAGAATCTCATTTCTATCTATATGAATACCAGTAGAATGTGATGTATGTTATGACTGAATAGGCAGTTCTTGAATGATTCTAGGATAAAATTATACACAATTTTATTATAGGATACTGATTGATTTCAATCAATACTTTATGAAGCATTTAAACAATTCACATTCATTGAATGTAGGCATAATGAAATACCTAATAATTGGGCGTCACATAGTAAAAAGGTGCCAATTTTTTCTGCCAGAACTGGGATTGGAACTCTTGGTCTGCGTAACTCTGTTGCACTGTGTGGGTAGGGGAAGCTCGCTTCCTAGATGTCAAGAAATTCATGTGTGCTCCTTAGATCTGAAACGATCCCCAGCAGTAGATAACATCCTATTCATATACATTTTAAATATATGATATATATTTACACACATATGTTGACTCCATATTGCATTCAGTGTATTCATTTTATGTTTTGTTTCATTCATGTAGTGACTGTTGATTTTATTGATTATTATAGCACATAGAACATTGATTACATTGATTACGTAGGATATAGGTCTGCATATGTATTACAGTTATACCTGACACCAAGGACTTTCACAGGAAAGGACAATATGTGTTACCATCAGCTTCTTACTCGACGATTCATTGTTTGAACTTATGGCCTATAGGGCTAAATTCATGAATGGGTGAGGGTCACCATGCCATCCTGGGACAAATTGAGCTGACAGGCAGTTCCCAGGACCTGAAATAGAGCCCCAGGGTTTGACAAAATATGAACAGATTGACATTCAGATTGCAGTACACTAATAAATATATATGTTTACAGAGTGCCAGAGATGTCTATACATTATTCACTTATAGAGACTATATTCCTACCAATTCTTGGGTATTTATTATGCCTCCATGTAATTAATGTTATTATTTTCATCCTTAATAAACTATTAAGTAAATTAGTGTCCTGAAATTATTGCATTCCTGTGAGAATTAGTATTTTTAATACTTCATAAGATAATTAAATAAAATCAGCCAACTGATATCACGATGTCTAATTTTATATGAGTATCATTCATGAGCAACTTATTCAACCGTGACATTGATAACATTCCATAGTTATTCCTGTGGATGGGATCGAGTCTCTTAGGATCCCCCACCATCCGGAAGTGACATGACTGGGATTCGAACTGTAGGGCTATGTTGCCGTGCAGGACTATGGCTTCCCCAATAGCCACAATTAAAAAAAATATTTAGCTCCCTGGTTCAGAATTCGTGCCATTTTTTCTGCCAAGCCTGGGATTTGAACCAAGGTCCGGGTAAATATGCAGCACTGTGAGGGAAGGGAATCTGACCATTCTTGAAGACAAGAAATTCAGGCCTGTTCCCTAGGCCAGAATTCAAGCCTCCGGCCTGGAAAACATACTCCTTATATACATTTTAAAGATAGGATTTATACTTCCATACAGATATTCAGTCCATATCGTGTTTGGTGTGGGTTTTCATTTTGTTTCTTGTTTTATTCATTTATTTACCATTTATTTTATTGAATCTGATGACACCTCTACCATTTATTACATTGTTTACATCCTATCACATAGCATCCAGATTTGTAGATATGTTCTCCATCATGCCTGACACCCAGAACTTTTCTAGAAAAGGAAAACATGTGTCACACTCGGCTTCTTATTCCAAGATTAAATTTTTGGGAGTGCTGGGATCTGAATTCAGGCCTAGCAGGCCCAATTCATGAATGGATGAGTGTGAGCATGGCAGCCTCTAGCCAATGAAGCTGTCGGGTGGTTCCCAGGTGCTGACATCCAGCCCCAGCTTTGGCCAAAACAGCGATACATGGATATGCAGAGGGTGGTATACAAATAAATATATATGGGTAAAGAGCACCAGAACCGTCTATCTATGATTGAATGACACCTACTACGTTCCTACCAACTATTAGGCATGTATTATACAACCATTGAAGGAATATTATTCTTTTCATGGTTAATAAGCTATTAATTAGGATCAATCAGCTTCCTAGGATTATTGCATCCAATTTTAGACTATAACAAAGCATGACCTACTCTTTCAATTGGTATTCCTATGCATAGGAACGAGTCTCTTGTTATCTCCTGACATTGGTAGGACCAGGATTTAAACCCAGGGCCTATGTTCACAGGTTGGCCTATGGCTTCCCTGATAGCCCTCCAACTTCAGCAATGGTAGGTCAAGTCCACTTTGTAACTGTGTCATCCAGACCCAGGATGGTCACTGCAAAGAATAAAACATAAAACCCCCACCCTTCTGCAGTTCACCACGTTTTGTTCTATACTACTTTTTTTCTTCCTGCAAGCCCTGTGGGCCTAGGATCCCAGGATTGGCTGTGGGTCCAGAGGCTGCACTCCAGCCTAGGGAGATTGAAACTGAGGCAGAGTTGCCACTACCTGAGTTCAAGCCCCTTGTTTGCAAAATAAAGAATAAATTAAAAATTAATTCATTATTTAACTAAATTAAAAAAGAACTAAAAATCCCTGGTTGGGAATTTCTGCCAGTTTTGTTTCTTAACCTGGGATTTGAATTCAGGGTCTTGGTAAATCTGTAGCAGTGTGTGGGAAAGTGCAGAGTTGCCACTTCTTGAGTTCAAACCCGGTGTAAAGCCAACAATAAAAAATTAACTCACTGAGTTCAGCAGGGGGAATAGATGTGGAGATGGGAGGAAAGGGATGGTAGGTGCAAAACAAAGGAGACAACAATGCTCAAAAGGAACTATACTCATTACCTTGCTCATTTAACTGTAACCCCTTTATACAATATTTTTACAATAAAAAATGAAAAAAAGTAGTGCTCAGAGAAGCAGTTCGGGGGTAAGAGAAAGACATCTGAATAGATGTACAAAATTCTACATTGCTTTTATTTTAATGTTCAGTATGGAACTGAATAAACATAACTGCTTCCATTAAAAAAAAAATAAGTCTCTGTCTTGGAACTGGGGCCAGAATTCCCTTCAGTGCTGGGATTTGATCTCATCATCCAGGTAACATTTTTGCACCTTGGGTGAAAGCAAACTCACTGTCCTTGAGGAAAAGTAATTCAAATTAGAGTTACCAGGGTCTGAATGAAGGCCCTGCAATGGAAAAATATTTCTATATATGTGTAATATATGATATATTTACGTATGTATGTTTATAACATATTATGATTTGATTTTATTGAATTTGTATTTATTTTAGTTTTTACTTGATTCATTTATTTTAGTTTTTACTTGACTCATTTATTTATTGTCTATTGTATTTAGAATTATTATTTTTTTGGGGGGGTCCGGTCGTGGGCCTGAACTCTGGACATGGGCGCTGTCCTTCAGCTCTTCAGCTCAAGACTAGCACTCTATCACTTGAGCCACAGCACCACTTCTGGATTTTTTTTCTGCTTATGTGGTGCTGAGGAATTGAACCCAGGACCTCGTGCATTCAAGGCAAGTGCTCTACCACTGAGCCACTTTCCCAGCCCCAATTTAGTATTATTGTACACATAATATTTAATACATGTTGCACATCTATTATAAAATTATACACAATAATATAGGACATTGACTCATTTTTTATTAATACTTTTTAAGTGTTGAAACATGATACATAATTAAATGGAAGCATTTGCCATAGTCTTCACATGTTTAGAGTCCCTCCCAAATATAAGCTGTGTATTCTGTATCTTTGGACACCTTCCTATAGGGATTTCTTTAAATGATTTATACTCAGAAGCCTTTTCTTGAGGACAGGCAAGCTGAGGGATAAAATTGTAAGGGAGGGGCTAGAAATGTGGCTTAGTGGTAGAGAACTTGCTCAGCATGCATGTATGCCAGGGTTGAATCCTCAGTGCCACATACAAAGAAAAAGCCAGAAGCTATGGAGTGGCTAAAGTGGTAGAGCGCTAGCCTTGAGAAAGAGAAGCTAGATACAGTACCTAGGCCCTATGATAAAGCCCCATAACTGTCAAAAACCATAGGCCAGATGCCAGTGGCTCACAACTGGAACACTAGCTTCTCAGGAGGCTGAGATCTGAAGACCACAGTTCAAAGACAGCCTAGTCAAGGAATGCCTGTTAGACTCTTACATTCAATGAACCACCAAAAGACCCTATGTGGTGTTGTGGCTCAAGTGGTAGAGTGTTCGCCTTGAGATGAAGGGCTCAGGGACAGTGCCCAGGTTTGAGTTCAAGACACACAACTGGAAAGAAAGAGGGTTAAAGTACTTTTTTCTATTTTCTAAATAGGAGAACATTCTCTGGAAAATGAATGCTGATGTACACCAGAATTGGAGTCAGAGCTCAAGGTTCAAGTGTAGCAGATCAAGATGCCCAGCCTCTCAGACTCTAGCATTATAACCTTGTGTCCTACAGGGTTCTGAAAGATCCAATGTTGAAAGGGTTAATATACTCCCCAAGCCCATTGTGATGAGCAGTTCACTTGTATTGTCAATGACATTACAGTTTTGAACCTAGCAGAGCACCAGTAGCTCATGCCTGTCACCCTAGCTCAGGAGACTGAGGTCTGAGGGTCACAGGGTGAAACCAACCACGGACGGAAAGTCTATGGGACTCTGACTTCCACTTCTGAAAAGTCAGATATTCAAGAGCTTCCTGGGTTTCCCTTGGTGATATGTTATTTGCACTCTAAATGTTCTTAGACTTCTTAAGCTATAGAAGCAGGAATGAAACATTATGTACCAATCCTGGGTTCAAATGAAGTTCTCAGGATCTGAGTCCTAGCCCTATTAGCAGGAAGAACTCCAGTGTAACACTGTATTTGAAGGACAGGAAACAGTTTCAAAATCCAGGCTAGGAGAAGAGACCCAGGCCTGCAGGATTAGGAGGCAGACTGTACACACTTAACAGGGAATTGTGCTACAAAACCACTTCATTCATTCCAGGAACGCCAGCAATGAGGGGAAACCTGAAATATTTGTTAGAGTTACACCAGGGTCAGGCTTTTCTCAGCCTCTTTAAACAATGACTAATTAACCTTTCTCCTTCAGGTGAAGGGAGCCTCAGGCTATCTTTGTTAACAATAGACTTGGAAAAAATTATATTAAGTGAAGTAAGCCAGGCCCAAAGAAACATAGGTTCCATGGTTTCCCTTATTTGCAATAACTAGTATATGTCCCTTATTTGCAATAACTAGTATATGTCCCAGTAAAGCAGTAAAGGTCAGGTAACTTGATGTTGGGGGAATGAACCCCAAGATAATTATTCAAAAATTTTTTTTGTTTTATTTTCTTTTCACGCATTTGTTTCTAACATATTTATAAGATGATTTCTATGTTGCTTTGTATGTCCCTCCTCCACGAAAAATGTCGAAAAATGAATTTTACATCTTTGGTGGGGCGTGGGGGTAGGATTGGGTAGGGGGAAGGGGGAGTATGGGAAGGGATAGGAAGGGGAAACAAAGAGGAGGCAACAATGCTTGATAAGAAAGGTACTCATTATTTTGCTCATGTAATTGTAACTCCTCTGTACTGTATTCTCACAATACAAAAAGATAAAAAAAAAAAATAGAGAGTCAGTTTAATAGGGGAGAGAGGAGTATTTCTTTGTTGCTTTGTATGTCCCTCGCCCACCATATAACCACTGCTTTCACTGTATTTGATGTTATTATAATTTGTGGAGGGGAAGGGAAAAACAAATCGTTTAAATAGGAATACAGGAGGATACATTGCAACAATGAGACGTACAAGTCGTTATGTCGAAAATGAACTTTACAACTTAGGTAGGGGGGCAAGAGGAGGGTTGGGGGGGTGGGGGAGGATGGGATGGGAAGGGAAAAGAAAGGAGGAGGCTACAATCCTTGATAAGAAATATATTCATTTTCTGGCCCATGTAATTGTAACCCCTCTGTACAGTATTTTCACAATAAAAAAAGTATAGAAAAACACTGCTCTCTGATCTTAGGGAGTGGGTTTTTGACTCTCCATCTGTCAGATTTGAAGGCCCTTCTACTTCTGCCAGTCCATTTTCCTTCCTTCCTTCTCCACATAATTAATGCAAATCCCCAGTCGAAGGAGATGCAGGATCCTTTCTCTACTGTGTCTGAGCACTTGGGTTAGAACCTGGCTCTGCCTTCTTGGCTTTGGTGCCTTCGGCTGCCTGAGAAGTGGGACAGAGACAGTCTTCATTATCTGTGGTTGTGTGAAGGCGGTGCTGGTGTCCTGGCACATTGCAGAAGGCCTCATGACTGGGAATTGTTCCCTTCTTTCCTCCTGACGTCCAAGACCATATTAATCTGTCATCTATCTATCTATCTATCTATCTATCTATCTATCTATCTATCTATCTATCTATCTATCTATCTATCTATCTATCTATCTATCTATCTATCTATCTATCTATCTATCTATCTATCTATCTATTCCATCCACCTACATACCTACCCACCTAACTATCTCTTTACCAGTTCTTGGGTTGAACTCAAGGCCAGGGTATTGTCTCTACCACTCTGCTACTTGAGTCACAGCATGAATTCTGGCTTTTTCTGTGTATGTGCTACTGAGGAATCAAACCAAGGGCTTCTTGCATGCTAGGCAAGCACTCTCTCAGTAATCCACATTCCCAGCCCCCTCATTTTTTTCTTAGTGGTAGTTTTTACATAATTATGCTACCAACTTACATTTCCAAGTTTAATTTTCTGAATACGAGTTATTTCCACGAAACCGAACCTTCTCTTCCCCTACCTGATTTGTGACTCTACTGGCCGTGGTCTCATAATAAAATGTAAATAAATGCTGCTGAGCGTTTAAGTTCGCATCATATAAGGACACAGACCTGGAACCCTAGAAGAGAAAAGCAATGGGCCTGAAATGAAGAGAATGATGTGGTATGTGCAACAAGCATATCTGAAAAATAAATCAGTAAATAAAAGCAGAGGCATTGCTTATGGTCTGTTTGCACTCTGGGAGGTAATATACACACATAAGTTAGTAGAACACTGATACATAACATGGCCTTCACTTTTTGAATTTTTGTGGCCATCCCAGTGCCTAAAGTCAGGGCCCCATGTGTTCCTCAGATGTTTTGCTCAAGGCTGAGGCTCCACTACCACCACCACAGCTCCATGTCCAGCCATCTGGTTATTAATTGGATATAAGGGCCACCCAGGCTTTCCTGGTCTGTCCTGTATCTCCTGCTCGGCTCTCTCCAAACTGGAGCTCTACCCTCTGAGCCACTGCTCCACTTCTGGTTTTCTGGTGGTGTATTTGAGATAAGAGCCTCACAGACTTTTCTGCTTGGGTTGGCTTTTGATGTCGATCTCCTGAGGAGGCTTCAAGTAGCTTTCCTCAGGGATTCATCGAGGAGTTGCTCAACACAAAATATTATTCTAAATCTCGGGGGTACTAGAAAAAATCAGAAACACGAAGATGCTTCTAGTGTGTTCTAGATACTTAAGTTTGGAGACTCATAATATTCATAACTATTAGATCATTTTATAGGCAAAAGGACCAATGAAGACAGTGTGTGGATCACTCCAGCCTTTGGTCCTCTCATCCGGAGACAGTAAATTTACTGCAACTCAAAGCTAAGTGACAGAGCTGACATGAACTGTGGACCTTAGCTTCCAAATCCTATGACACTCATTTCTCACTTTTGGCTTCTAACCTGTGACCAGAGGGGAAGATGAGGAAAGAAAATCCTTCTCAGAGAAATCAGCTATGAAGAACATTGGGTAGTTTGCTTATAAATTCACACCATGGGAATGACCCGATGAAGAAGTCAGATTGTCCAGATTAAAAAATGAAGAAAAGAAAGGCAGGTGCCAGTGTCTGCTGATTATAATCCCAGCTCCTCAGATGGATGAGATGTAGAGATTCTCAGTTTGAATCTAGCCCAGGTAGGAAAGTCCTTAACATGCTTATTTATTAGAGATCACAAAAAAAAAAAAAAAAAACAGAAGTGGGACTGTGATTCAAGGGTAATGAGCTACCCTGGAGCAAAATGAACTCAGGGACAACGTCTAGGCTCATAGTTCAACCTCAAGACTTTCCAACCAAAAGAGCCTGTACCTCCATGTCTTTGTATATGTATGAATGCATTCCTATATGTGAATCTCCAGAGTAGCTATTATGAATGGCATCAAGCTAGGAAATTTGTTCTCAATACAATGATTTCATAGCACAGACATGGCTTTCATGACAGTGTTTGTTCTGGGGCTCCCCTCACTGTTCCCAGTGTAGCCTGAGGGTTTCTCTGCTCCTCAGGCCTGCTGGAAGAAGTCTTTCATATTGTCTGAACAGGCACACTAACGGCCTCACTCCTGTAGAGCTATATAACAAACAACTCCATCTGGGTCAATTAGTGAGGATGAGTCTGAGCAAGCTCAGAAGGTCAGGAGAAAAAGGCCTCTTTGTACCCCAAGCTCTCTCTCTCCCTAGTGCTCTGTTTTGACAGGAATCCTTTATTTGTGCCACCTTCCATGGCAGGCCAAGTTCCCTGCACTTATTCTGCCTTTGTGAGGCTATGTACTGGTGTGCATATACAGTGCTAAATGTAATTCAGGAATCACTCAGGAACTCAACTAGGGCACTGAACCTAATGAAATATTTCATTGCAGATGAGGATGGGCCTTTGATGCCTCTCCTAGGATTCCTGAAGCTTGGGAAATCCAAGCACATGTCAGATATCACAATACTTCCTGTCATATGGGACTGGTGAAGGTCATGAGGTTTTGAAACCTTTGACCTCTCCTAGTTGGGCCCTAGGTGGCTAGGTTTGATTGTGAACACAGGTCATGGATGCTGTCCATGAGATCAGAGCAGAAGACTAGTGCTTTATCATTTTGTGTCACAGCTTCACTTCTCCTTTCTCTCTGTGTGTGTGTTGTGTGTGTGTGTGTGTGTGTGTGTGTGTGTGTGTGTGTGTGTGCGCGTGCATGCATACACTAGTCCTGGAGCTAAGGCACATTTCCAGCCCTCTACTTCAGGTTTGTTAGTTTGTTTATGTCTTTTTGTTGTTGTTTTTGTCAGTTGTAGGAGTTGAAGTCTAGGCCTGGGTTCTTCAGCTAAAATCGTGTGCCCTACCACTTGAGGTACAGGGCCACTTCAGGTTTTCTGGTGGTTCATTGGAGCTAAATGTCCCAAGGAATTTCCTACCCATGATCTTCAGCTCTCATCCTCCTGAGTAGCTAGGATGACAGGCATGAGCCACAAGCACCCAGCTTCCACTTCAAGTTTCTTAATGGTGAATTGGAGATAATAGTATCATGGGACCTTTTGTGTCCAGAATAGTTTGGAACCCAGGTCCTCAGATCTCAGCTTCCTGAGAAGGCAGGATGATAGACCTCAGGATGATTACCCCTAGGTCGTGGCACTCTGTTGCAAGGGGGTCCTTGGCTCCACATGGTAGACTGCTGGCCATGAGCACAAGAGGTAAGGTTCAGCACCTCGGCCCTGAGTTCAAGATTCATGACTGAGGAAAAACAAAACAATTGTCTGCAGGAGACAACTCACCAACACTTTAGTAATACATAATTTTGTCCCTGCCAAGGGACATATCTGGGCCTCAATATTCATGTCTGCATAATCATCTCAATTGTGGAGCTCTTACAAGAACCAGATGAAAGAATGCACCCTATGAAGGACACAGCACATGGCACTCTTTGAAGGACTCAGCCCACAGCATCATGAGATAGACTCAGCACACTGAACCCTGTGAAGGACTCAGCACATGACTCTATTCCACAAGCTGTCATTAGAATTAGGGTGCTTCCATCAGTATCACCATTCTTTGAGGAACATTTCATAAGCCACACAAGTTCACATCTAATGGTTTATTGGGGTGGTTTTTTGAGGGGTTAAACATGGGAGTTGTACTCAATGCATAGGGATACTGTCCTAATAACATTTGCTCAAAGCTAGAAATCTACCTCTTCGAGCCACATTTCCAGGATTCTCACAGACTTCCTGACAGGGCTGGGTTTTAAAGCCCCCAAGCAGCCAGGATGATGGGGGTAAAACAACAGTGTCTGGTTTCTTGGAGCTGGGTTGCAGCAGTTTACATCTGGCTGTCAGGTTAAGTGGCAGCTGTCAGCACCAGACTCCTAGCTTGCTCTGTGATGAGGTATTTGAAGTCCTGGCCTTTTATAGTTGCAGTTAAAACATTCTACCTTTTTTTTGGCAGCAGTCCTGGGCTTTGTGTAAGGGCTTAGACACTGTCCTTAAGCGTTTGTGCTCCAGGCTAGCACTCAATTGATTGAATGACAGCAGAACTTCTGGGTTTTCTGTTTATGTGGCACTGAGGAATTGAACCCAGAGCTTCCTGCTTACTAGGGAAGCACTCAACCATCGAGCCCCATGACTGAATGAGGTATAAAAAGGTAGACATTGCTGTATATAAATATTATATACACAAAAAGAGACATCCTTATATTATTAACATAGATATTACTGCCAATTATTAGATATTAAATTATGTCTCCACTTAATGATGTGTCCCAGTTGAACAATTAATAAAGCATCAATTAAAATTACTCAATATCCTGCTATAATTTATCATATATGTATATATATACATACATATATTTACATATTTATAGAATAAGACAGATGTCGATATATAATTAAATATACATCATGTGTCACTACCAATTATTAGGTATTTAATTATGACTCCATGCAATTTTTATTCTGTTAGTGCTTAATAAAATATTAATAAAACTTAATACGCATCCTATAATTATTGTGTCTCATTTTATCTAGAATGATTCACTAATTCAACCCTTCATCATTTATGGTAGTGACAATTATTCCACCTATGACATTTATTACATTTATGACATCCTATTACATAGCATATAGATTCACATCCTAATTATACATCCTACCTGATACCGAGGACTTTTGAAGAAAAAAAAATGTGTCATGTTTGGCTTCTCACTCCAAGAATACATTTTTGGCAGTGCTGGGATTTAAACTCAGGGCTTAGAAGTTCATGAATGGGTAATTTTCAGCGCAGCAGCCTCTAGCCAATTCAGCTCCTAGGCAGTTCCCAGGCCCTGAGATGGAGCCCCATATGTTGACTCCATATTGTGCCTAGTGTAGTTATTCATTTTATTTTTGTTTTATTCATCTATTTACCATTTATTTTATTGACTGTTATTACACATGGAATATTTATTACATTTATTACAGAGGTTATAGATTTGCCTATGTATGAAACTTCATACCTGATACCCAGGACTTTCACAGCAAAGGAAAACATGTGTCACCATAGGCTTCTTACTCCACGATTCAATTTTTGGGAGTGCTGGCATCTGAACTCACAGGCTACAAGGCTCAATGCATGAATGGGTGACTGTCAGCACGCCAGCCTGGTGAATATTGAGCTGACAAGTAGTTCCCAGCACCTGAGATCGAGCTCCAGGGGTTGAGAAAATGAGAACAGATTGACATGCAGATGGTAGTACACAAATAAATATAGATCTTTATAGAATGCCAGAAATGTCTATACAATATTCGGTTATATATGTTACATTCCTACCAATTCTTGGGTATTTATTATGCCTCCATGTAATTAATATTGTTTTCAGCCTTAATGAATTATTAATTAAATCAACCACTGTCCTGGAATTATTGTGTCCATGTAATTAAAAGTATTTTTTCAATGTGCAAAAATATTTAGTAATATCCGTCAGCCTCCTAAAATCACTCTAATTTTATAATAGTATCATTCAGGAACAACTAATTCAACCTTGACATTCATAACCTTCCATTGGTATTCCTATGAATAGGAACAAGACTCTTAGGATCTCCCACCATTGGTAAAGGTCAGGACCGAGCTTCAAACCCAGGGCCTATTTTGTCCTGTTGGCCAATGGCTTCCCTGGAAGCCCAGCAGCCTTCAGCAATGCCAGGTTACCAGCACTTTTCATGTCAATCAAACCCAGGAAGGTCACCTTGCAAAGAAAACAAATGTAAAACCTGCAGCTATCTGCAAGTTGCTGTGTTTTTTTTTCCTGTTTTGTTTTATTTTATTTTTTCCTGTCAGCCTTTGGGCCCAGAATCCAGGTTCGGCTGTGGGTCCAATGGCTGCACCCTAGCCTAGAGTGATCGCAGCTGAGGCAGAGTTGACACGACCTGAGTTCAAGCCCTGTCTTTGACAAAATAAAAATACATACAAAAATACATACATACATTTAAAATATTTTTAAAATTTTGAGGCTCCTTGGTTTGGAATTCATGCCATTTTTTTTTTCTGCCAGACCTGGGATTTGAACTCAGGGTTGGGTAAATCTGCAGCATAGTGGGGTAAGGGGAAGCTAACAGTGCTGGAAGACAAGAAAGTCAGGCCTGCTCCCAGGGCCTGACTTCAAGTCCTACCACTTGTATACATTTTAAATACATGATTTATATTTACATACACATGTTTACTGCATATTTCAATTAGTGTATTTATTCATTTTATTTTGTGTTATATTTATGTATTATGTATTTTAGTGAGTATGATTACACATATAATATGTTTTACATCCTATTACATAGGACATAGATTTGCGTATGTATTATGCATCATTCCTGAGACCCAGGACTTTCACTGATAAGGAAAATAAGTAGGACAGTTGGCTTCTTCCACAAGGATTAAGTTTTTGGCAGTTCTGTCATTTGAACACCAGGCCTAGAAGGCCCAATTCATGAATGGGTCAATGTTATCCCACCAGTCTGATGCAAGTGAAGTTATCGACAAATTTGAGGACTGGAGATCCAGCCCTAAGAGTGGCCAATATATAAACACATACATGTGTAGATTGCAGTGTGTGTGTATTTACATGTGTATATGCATATGTAAATGTATACAGAGACAGATAAACATTTATGTAGATTCTAGTGTATAACTCTATATAAAGAGTGATGTCTATATCTTATTTTCATATATTATATTACTACCAATTATTTGGTCTAAAATTATGCCTCCATTAATTAATCACAGTAGAAGACTTAATAAATTATTAAATTAATCAATGACCTGTATTTATTGCATACAATCTTGTATTACAACGACTAGCTAAGTAGTAATTCAATTAGTACATTTCAAACATTCTATTAGTGTTCCTATACATAGGAATGAGTTTTCTAGGATCTTCAGCAGTGTGTAGGTGCTATTCCCAGGATCCAACTCAGGGCCTAGGTTTGTGAGTTGGGCTCGGGTTTCACTGACAGCCCACCAGCATTCAGCCAGGCAAGGTCAGATTCAATTTTCAAGCTGAGTCATTGAGACCTAGGATGGTCAAGTTCAAAGGAAACAAAGATAAAACTTCCTGGTTTTTTTCCTTCTCCATTTGTGTTGATTTGATGTTTTTATGCCAGTGTTGGGAGTGGAACTCAGACCCTAAGATCCCCGGATCATCTGTGGGTGTAAAAGCTGCACCCAAGCCTAAGGTAATCATAGTTTAAGACACAATAAAATGCTTCCTTTAGCAAAAAGAGCTCACAGAAAATGTCTAGGCTAACAGTTCAAGCCTCAGGACCTGCCACACAAAAATAGAGCCAGTAACTCCATGTGTCTATGTATGCATACATGCATTTCTATTGGTGAACATCCAGAGTCTCTCTGAAGAAAGCCACCTAGCTAGGAAATTTGCTTTGAATAGAATGATTTCATAGTACAGAGAGTACTTTCAAGACAGTGCATGTTCGGGGCTCCCCTCACTGTTCCCGGTGTAGCCTGAGTGTTTCCCCACACCTCAGGCTGCTGGAGGAAGTCTGCCTCATTGTTGGAACAGGCAGACAAAAAGCCTCACTCCTGTACAACTGTGTAACAAACAATTCATCCAGGGGCAATTAGTGAGGATGAATGTGGGTGGGCTCTGAAGTCCAAGAGATAAAGTCCTCTTTGTACCCCAAGCTCTTTTTCTCCCCAGTGCTCTGTTTTGACAGGAAGCCTTCATTTGTGTCACCTTCCATGGCAGGCCAAGTTACTTGTACTTATCCTGTCTTTGTTAGACTATGTCCCATTGTTGAAACAAACTGCTACAATTAATTCAAGAGTCCTTCTGGCAGACAACTGGGGAACTGAACCTAATGAAATGATTCACCATTGGCAATGGTGCCTCACTTGGTTTCCAGAAGCTTGGTAAATCTAAGTACATGTGTAATATCACAATGCTTCCAGTCATCTAGGGCTGGTGAAGCTCATCAGGTTTTGAAACCTTTGACCTCTCCTAGTTGGGCCCTGGGTGGCTAGGTTTTGAGGTTGTGCACAGGGCCAGGGTGCTGACCATGAGCTCAGAGCCGAAGCTCTTTGCTTTACCATTTGGTGTCACAGTTTCATTTCTGGTATCCTTATCTGTGTGTGTGTGTGTGTGTGTGCGTGCATGTGTGTTGTGTGGGTGTTGTTTGTGTGTGTGTGTGTGTGTGTGTGTGTGTGTGTGTGTTTGTGTGTGTGTGTGTGTGCACCAGTCCTGGAGATTGAACTCAGGACTTGAGTATTGTACATGAGTTTCTCCTGTATGAGTATAGCACTCTACCACTTGAGCCACAGAGCCACTTCAGGCTTTTTTCCCCCTAGGGATGTGGTACTGAGGATTCAAACCCAGGGTTTCATATATGCAAGGCACTCTACCCCTAAGACACATCCCCAGCACTCCACTTTAGGTTTCTTGCTTTATTTTCTTGTAAGTTAAAGGAGTTGAAGTCTGGGCCTGGGTGCTGTCTCTGAGCTCTTCAGCTCAAATCTAGAACTCTACTACTTGAGCTACAATGCCCCTTCAGCTTTCTGGTGTTTCATTGGAGATAACCGTCTCAAGGAATCTCCTGCCTAGGCTGGCTTTGGACCCTGATCCTCAGCTCTCAGGCTCCTGAGTAGCTAGGATGAATGGTGCAAGTCACCGGTTCCCAGCTTCCACTTTAAGTTTCTAAGTGGTAAATAGGAGATAATAGTCTCATGGGACCTTTTGTGTCTGGGATAATGTTGAACCCAGATTGTTAGATCTCAGCTTCCTGAGTAGGCAAGATGACAGACCTCAGCTACAGATGCCAAGGGTCGTTGGCTCCACGTGATAAGACACTAGCCATGAAACCAACAGGGAAGGGTCAGTGCCTAGGCCCTGAGTTCAACAATTACAACCGGAAAAAATAAACCAAGACAATTGTCTGCAGGAGACAACTCATTAGAGTTCACAACATCCAAAATTTTGGCCCTGACATGGGACATATTTGAGCCTCAACTTTCTCATATGCACAATCATCTTACATGTGGAGCTCTTACAAGGACCAGATGAAAGAATGCACCACATGAAGGACTCAGCACATAGCAGGACATATGCAGGACTAATGACATAGCTCTATCCCACAAGCTTTCATTAGAATTAGGGTGTTTTCATCAGTATCACCTTTTTTTTTTCAGAAACACATCACAAACTGCACAAAGTTCACATCTAATGGTTTAATGGGGTGAGGTTTTTAGGGGGAAGTTAGCCACGAAGATTGCACTCAAAGGTTAGGGCTACTGTCCGAAAATTTTAGCTCAAGGCCAGAGCTCTTACACTTTGAGCCACAGCTTAGAGTTTCACAGACTTCCTGCCAGGGCTGCATTTTAAAACCACCAGTGTTAGATCTCAGCCCCGGAGTATCTTGGATGATAAGGGTGAGTGAGCCAGCAGCATCTGGTTCCGTGGAGCTGGGTTGCAGCAGTTTACCTCTGGCTAAATCAGGTTATATGGCAACTTTCAGCACCAGACTCCCAGCTTGCTCTGTGATGAGATATTTGCAGTCCTATCCTTATATAGTTGAGGTCAGACCATTCTTTTTTTTCTTTTTTGGTGCCAGTCTTGGGTCTTGAGTAAGGGTCTAGACACAGTCCTGAAGCTTTTATGCTCAAAGCTAGTGCTCAACTGCTTGAGCAACAGCACAACTTCTGGATTTTTCTGTGCATGTGGTAGCCAGGAATCGAACCCAGGGCTTTGTACGTACTTGGGGAGCAGTCTACCACAGAGCCCCAGGTGTAACAAGTGTATAAACATATAAATGTGTAGATTGGTAGATAAATAGATAGATAGATAGATGTATATGTATAAACTAAGAGAAATTTCTATATTATGAAATTGCATATATGTTATTACTACTAATTATTGGCAACTAAATTATTCCTTCCTTTTTTAAGTATCATGATTGAATACATAATAAAGTATTAATTGAAAATTAGCCAATGTAGTATAATTGTGTATAATATGAATATCATACACTACTAATTTGTTACTTTTATAACAATCCATTTGTATGGATGTATCATCAGAATGTATTTCTTAGAACCTCCCACCATTCATTAGTGACAGACACGGGATTAGAACTCCAGGCCCAAGTTGCCGGTTTTGGCTATGGCTTCCCTAATAGCCTGCCAAACATCAGCAATGCAAGGTCATGTGCACTTTCTGGGCCTTGTCATTTAGACCCAGGATGGTCACAATACCAAAGGAAAAAAAAAGTAAAATCCCTTTCTTGAACTTCTCAGTTTTATGCTTCTCCTTGTTTTTGTTTTTTTATTTTTGCCAGCCCTGAGATTTGAACTCGGGTCCTAGGATCCCTGGGTTGGTTGTGGCAGAGGTGCCAAGACCTAAGTTAAAACCCTGTGCTGGGCCAAAAAAGAATTAAATAATAATAATAAGGCGCTGGCTTGGAATATGCACCATTTTTCTGGCAGGCCTGGGATTTAAACTCAGGGCCTGGGTAACTCTGTGACATTGTGGGTGAAGGAGAAGCTCACCATCCTTGAAGACAAGAAATTCAGACCAGTTCCCAGGGCATGGACTCAAGCCCCAGCACTTGGAAAAAATAATATTCATATATTGTATTTATTTATATACATGGGTTTACTGCATATGACCTTTATTACCCTTATTTATTTGGTATTATTACACATATAACACTTCATTTATTACATCATATCACCTAGATTATATTTGCATACGGATTATACATCATACTGAGACTCAGGACTTTCTCAGAGAAGGAAAAAAAATGTGTCAAAATTGCCTTCTTACTCCATGAATAAATTTTTGGCCATTCTGGGAATTCAAGTCCCTGCCTGCAATGCCCAATCCATACATGGGGTCACAGTCTTAACACACCAGCTTTCAGCAAACTGAGCTGCCAGGAAATTCTAAGGACCTTTGATCAAGCCACAGTAGTGACCAATATATACATTTATAGATATATATATGTGTATGTGTATATACATATATATATATATGCACACACACACACACACACACATATATATATATATATTCCTTCTCATATATATATATATATGAGAAGGAATGTGAGGATATTAATTTATATATTTATGTATATTATTACCAATTATTTGTTATTACATTATGGCAACATTTAGTGAAGTATCATGGTTGAATACATATAAAAGCATTAATTAAAAATTAGTTAATATCCTTCCATTAGAGGAATCATACCATGGTGCTAAAATGGAAAATATAAATCCAATAATATTTGTGTTGCATTCTAAAATAGAATCATGAATTAACTGCAAATTTAATTATTATTTTATAGCATTCCATTAGCATTCACACAAGTAGGAATGAGTTTGTCAGGATCTCGCTCCATTTTTAGGTAGCAGTCCTAGCATTCGAACTCCGAGCCTGGGTAGCTTACTTCGAATGCAAACAATTAGAATGACACCATGAATATTTTAGATTGTCACTATTAAAAAAATAAAAACAAGAAGAAAAGAAAGCCAGGTGTCAGCAGCTCCTGCCTGTAATCTTAGCTCCTCAGGAGGCTGAGAATGTAGAGAATGCCAATTTGAATTCAGCCAGGGCAGGAAAGTCGGTGACACTCTCATTTCTAACAAATCACAGGGAAAAAAAAATGAGTGGGATTGTGTCTCATGTTGCAGAGTGTTACCCTTGAGCAAAATGAGCTCAGAGACAGAGCGTAGGCTCAGAGTTCAACCCCAGACTTGCCTCCCCACACCCCCCACCCCGAATAAAAAAGGCAGCAGTAACTTCATGTCTCTGTGTATGAAAGGATGTTGTATGGATGATGGGCATTCAGCAGGTTGCCCATGCTCAGCCCACCCAACTTGAGCAAGCTGGGACAAGCCCTCAGAGTTCCTAAGCTGTAGGAGTGGTGGAATTTTCTGGATCCATATTCTCTATCCCTAGAGCTCTAGGGCCTGGTGAATCTCACTCATTCATCATTCCTCATTGCCGAGTCAAAGACTGGTTCCAAATCTCGGCAAAGATATGAAATAGTCAGCAATTTCTGTGCCTGAAGGGATAAGCCAATAAATCTCACCCTCATAACTCCTGTTAAAAGTCAGCCTTGGGCTGCGAATGTGGCTTAGTGGTAGAGTGCTTAGCTAGCATGCACGAAGCCCTGAGTTCGATTCCTCAGCAATACAGAAACAGAAAAAGGCAAAAGTGGCATCATGGCTAGCCCTCAGGAAAAAAATCTAAGGAACATGCCCAGACCCTAAGTTCAAGCCCCAAGATGCAAAAAAAAAATGAGCCTGGTGAGACATATTCTTCTGGGACTCAAGAGGGCTGAGGGTATAGGTAAGAGACAGAGGGCAGCTACTTGTGGGTCACCCCTGTAATCTCAGCTACTCAGGAGGCTGAGATCTGAGGATCATAATTACAAGTAGGAAATTCTATGAGAAACTTTTCTCCAATTAAACACCCAGAAGTAGAGCTGTGTTTCAAGTAGTAGACTGCTAGCCATGAGCAGAAAAACTCAGGGATAGTGTCCACGGCATGAATTCAAACCCTAGGACTGGAAAACCCCCACACATACACACACACACACACACACACACACACACACACACACACACACACACACCAAGATAGAGCATTTGTCAGTAAGCCTGCAAAAGTTCCACCTCTAGAGAGAGAAAGGAAGGAAAGACTTGCTCCAGGAGGTGATATAATCCGTGCCAAAATTCCACAGGCATTCTAAGGTGTGGAACAGGGCAGAGAGCCTCAGGCAGAAGGTACAGAATAGGCAAAAGTCCTGAGGTGTGGTATAGAGCAGGTGGTGTGGGTGGAATGAAGGTTCTGTGGCTTCAGAAAAGTCTGGCAGGGCATTCAAGGCTGGGTCAAGGTTTGTACTTGAGTCACAGGTTTGGAAGAAGGTGGAGTCCCAGAATGGGGCCCAGGGGGAAGATTAGCTTGGCTTTTCACCATGGAGCCCAGCCATTTCCTGTGGCTGGAAGTCTATTTTTCACAGCCCCTGACCCTTGGGTCTCCTTTACATTGAGGAGTCAGGGCAAATGCAGGGAAGAACCCTTGCTTAAAAAAGCTTCTGGGCTGGGAAGGTGGCTCAGTAGTAGAGCACTTGCCTTGCATCCAAGAGGCTCTGGGTTCGATTCTTCAGCACCACAAAAGCAAAAAGAAAAAAGCCAGAAGTGTCAATGTGGCTCAAGTGTTAGAGTGCTAGCCTTGAGCTGAAGAGCTGAAGGACAGTGCCCAGGCCCAGAGTTCAGGCCCCAGGACCAGAGCCCCCCCTGCAAAAAAAAAAGAAAAGAAAAGTTTCGACCCCAATGCCACCATTAGCTCCCTCCCTTTAGCTACTCAGGAGACTGAGATCAGAGATCATGGACCAAAGCCAGCTCAGGAAAGGTATGTTAGTGAGACTTTTCTTGCCAGTGAACTACCAAAAGCCAGAAATGGAACTGTTGCTCAAGTGGTAGAGTGCCAACCTTGAGGGAAAAACTTAAGTGACTGGAACCAGACCCTGAGTTCAAGGCCAGTAATGACATAGAAAAAAAAAAAAAAAAGAAAAGAAAAGCTGTCTGGAGCTCCTAGTTCACTGTGGTGAATGGCCAGATCATCTGGGCGCCGGTGACTCACGTCTGTTCCCCTAGCTCCTCAGGAGGCTGAAATCTGAGGAGCTTGGTTGAAAGCCAGCCCCGGCAGGAAAGTCTGTGAGACTCTGATCTCCAAGGAAGCACCAGCAAACTGTAAGAGGCACTGTGGCTCAAGCGCTAAGCTGAAGAGCTGAGGGGACAATATCCAGGCCCAGAGTTCCAGTCCCATGACCAACTCCCCTGGCCTGCTTGGAACTCACTCTTTGGCTGTAGCCAGAGTATTTTCCAGTGGGCCCCTGAGTTTCTCCCAATGTCTAGGTGTCCTACAAGTCTTGAGAGCAGCCCATTTGGAAGACTTTGCTACAGAGCAGGCCACATTATCAGAGAAGTTTCCAGCCTTGGGGAACAGAGGTCATCGGCTGGGTCATCAGAATGGCATCTGTCATGGGTGCTGTGTGGATCTGAGCAGTAAATCAACTTCTCAGACCACAGGTTTGGGGCAAGGAGGGCCAGAAGTTGCAACTGGCCTGGCAGGTAACAGCCGCTCAAACGGGTATCACAAGAGTGCGAATCTGTCAGACACACCTGCGGTGGGTGTTGAGTTGGGCTAATGAAAGTCTTGTGGGCTCACAAATCCACAGCCAGCTAGCTGGCTGCTGCTAGTAGCAGTCGCTATCCCAGGAGTCCCAGGGCTCAGATCCCTGCTTTCCTCACCAGTGCTCAGGGCTCTGTCTGCAAATGGGGGCCAACTACAAAGTTGCATCCACAGTGTCCTTTCCCTTGGTCCTGTGGCCCCATGGATGGTGGAGGTCAGGAGCTCTTGGCTCCCACTCATCATCCTGGCTATTCGGGAGTCTGAGGTCTGATGGTCGTGACTCAGAGCCAGCCCGGGCGGGAAAGTCCATGAGATTATTATCTCCCATATACCACCTGTCCCGTCCCCAACCCACACACAAAAAAGGCAGATGTGGTGCTGTGGCTCAAGTCATAGAGCCTCAGCCTTGAACAAAAGAAGCTCAGGGATAACACCCAGGCCCTGAATCCAAGCCCTAGTACTCACACAATCATAATAAAATAAATGAACAGTGTACACATTTTATCTGACTACCAAGAAAGATGAATTCAGTCTTTGATCTGGCTGGTATTTTTAGCCAAAGTTAAGGGGCTTCCCTTGATGTTCCCCTAAACCTCTCCTTCTCTCCTTTATCTGTCCAGCCTTCAGTTGTAGGACAGAATTCTGATCATCCCCCAGGATGTGACCTTAAGTACCCTCCCCCATCCACCTTCCTTGGGGTCAGGATACTGGATGCACTTCCTGCTGGGAGGATGAGGCACTGCAGAGAGGAAGGTAGGTATCCCCGACACTTACACACACACACACACACACACACACCCTAAGGCCAACTCAGACTAGCCTTTTCCAAAGACACTTTAGTGACACAGCTCCTGATCCACAGCCCACATCCAGAATGAGAGGGCCACCTTGGGTTCCAGCCACATGGGGATGCTGGGCCACCTCTTCCAGCACCCATTCAAACAGTTCCAGTTCCAGAGAGAGAGAAAGAGAGGGAGGGAGGGAGAGAGACAGACAGACAGACAGACAGACAGACAGAGACAGAGAGAGACAGAGACGGAGAGGGAGAGGGAGAGGGAGAGGGAGAGAAGGCCAGAATTACACTTAGCCAGTTGCCGGTGACTCAGGCCTATAATCCTAACTACACAGGAGGCTGAGATGTGAAGATCATGGTTCATGGGTAGCCAGGGAAGAAACATCTGTGAGACTCTTATCCTCAAAGAACCACAAGAAAAATGGAAAAGACATTGTGTCTCATGAGGTAGAGCACTAGCCTTGACCTGAGGAGCTTGGGGACAGCATCCAGGCCCAGAATTCAAGCCCCACGAATGACAAGAAGTGGACTTCCCACCACAAGAAGTGAACTGAATAACACCCACTGTCCTAAGGAGCATGGCAGAGAAGTCAGGCTGAGCTTCCTGTCAGCTGGGGGTCATGAGTAGTTCACCCAGCTTCTACATGCCACGTTTTCTCCAGCTGCACAACTGATTAGAGTGAAGGATCCCCTTCCTCATGGGGATAGAGTAATGATGAAAGACAGCCATGTTTTGTTTCATAATCCCACACGTGTTGCACGATTAATAACAGGCCCCATCTGAGCCCTTTCCACGTAACTTCCTGTCATATGCTCACAGAATTGCTGACATCCGTATCTGACAGCCACACCATTTGTGTCTGGCCCTGCTCAGGAGATCCCTCTGTATAAGTTTCTTATTTTTCTCACAACTCTCCCGTGACGAAACTGAGGTCCGATTGTTGACGTCCAACCCAGAGCTTCACCTGGGTTCAAGAATCAGCTGCCGTGGACTAAGAGTTTGGGACAATCCATCTAAACCAATGACTGACCATGGCACTAATGCCTACCATCCCAACACCCCCCCCCCCACACACACTTCCACAGTCCTTTGCAGGCAAAGATATTGTACTTTCTTTTTGTTGGTTGTGGTGCTTGAACTTTGGGCCTGGGTGCTGTTCTGGAGCTCCTCAGCTCAAGGTCAGCACTCTACTACTTGAGCCACAACACCACTTCTGGTTTTCTGGTGCTTTGTTGGAGAGAAGAGTCTGAGGGTCTTTCCTGCCCAAGCTTGCTTTGAACCATGATCTTCAGATCTCAGCTCCTGAGTCCTTAGGATGACAGACATTAGCCACTGGCACCCGGCCAAAGATGTTTTTCCATTCCTGTCATACTATCCCCTCAGGAGGCTGAGATCTGTTGCCTGCAGTTGGATGCCACCCTTGGTAGCAAAGTCCATGAGCACTCTTATCTCCAATTAAATACCCAAAAACCTTGCAAGTGGAGCTGTGGCTCAAATGGCAGAGTGCTAGCTTTGAGCATAAAACAACAGATGAGACCCAGGCCTTAGTTTTAAGCTTTTTCTAGTATAGACCCACCCAAAAAGGGAAGCAGGTGTGCACACAGGAGCTCAAAGCTCACAAATAATACTCAAGACTCACAGAATAGATCCCATCCTGCTCTGATTGTCTGGATTCTATGTCCTAGATCACAGCAGTCTTAGATGGGACTGACCATGCACCAAGTCAGGATGGTCAAGTACAATCTCATACTGAGGATCCTGTGACCTCATCAAGGACTCAAGATCTCACTGTCCTGCATCGACACTGAGCAGGCAGGTGAGGTCTAGTTATCCAACCACAAGATATGGGAATGAAAGGATTTCTTGGCCAAGGGATGCAGACTGGAGGGCTCTTGGTCCCTCTCTCTAAGGAGGGAGAAAAGGGCCGATCCATCCCAGGAATGTTCCTGGGTTGTGAGTATCCTCAATAAAACAACCCTGCTCAGAGTCAGTGCCTCTGTTTTTTCCACCAGCCTCTACCCAGCCGTGCCCCACTTACAATCGGCCCTCTTTGAATCCCAGATTTGCCATCTGGACTAAAGGCTGAGCCAGCAAAGTGACCCACCTCTGCCTCTGAGAATGGCAGTCACAGGGCCCTAGAGTCCCCTAGAGGAAGTCTCGGGGCAACACGGGTCTAACTCCAGCCCTCATTCTCTGGCTGTCCTGTGCCAGTGGCACACTCACATCTGTCTCTGGTCAAGGAATGAACACCGGGGGTGTCATCTTCAGATAGAGCCAGCAATAATCCCAGTCCCCAAGGATGTACCTCACAGGCATCCTGCAGCGGATGACAGCCAGCTTGTCAATAGTGAAACCAAAGTGCCAGGATTTTTAACAGCCATGTGGCTTGGTCGAAGGCTCTATCACTGATGGTCTAAGGTTGTCAGGTAAGGTCATGGCTCCAATGGCCTGACACACCTGACCTGGGATGGTCCTCCCTCTTCATCTTCCTGTTTATCCATTGCCCCCCTCCTCTTGACACTCCCTCAGCCTATACCTCCCTATTCCTTGGAAACTTTCTTCTTATCTGACCAGAAAATTAACTCGGAGGGCCTGCGGAGACTGAAATTTGGTGACGCATCCTGAGCCCTAAGGTCTACCCGAGGCTGTTTCTCTCTGCAGTCGGCGAACACACAGCTCCTGGATGTCATGAAGTTGCTGAGGGGTCAATGGCTTTGTCCTACATACTGGCTTTAGGCTCTGAAACTGTCCCCACAGAGATTGTGAATGGTTGGCTTCAGTGATCCAGGGATTTCAACCAAGGCTTGCATGCTCCCTTCTTCCTTCCTTTCCTCCTTTTCTCCCTCCATCCTTCCCTCCTTTCTTTCTCTTTCCTTTCTTTGTGTCACTTCTGGGCCTTGAACTCAGATCCTGGGTGCTGTCTCTGAGCCTTTTTACTCAAGGCCAACAGTCAGTCTACAGTTTGAGCCACTCATCCATTTCTGGCATTTTCTTTTTGGTTGTTTGTTGGAGATAAGAGTCTTACAGGCGGGCTGGGAAGGTGGCTCAGTGGTAGAGCACTTGCCTTGCATGGTCAAGGCCTTGGGTTCAATTCCTCAGCACCAAATAAGAAAAAAGAAAAAAGCCGGAAGTGGCGCTGTTGCTCAAGTGGTAGAGCCCTAGCCTTGAGCTGAAGAGCTGAGGGCCAGTGCCCAGGCCCAGAGTTCAGGCCCCACGACCAGACCCCACCTCCCCCCAAAAAAAGGGTCTTACAGGCTTTTCTGCCTGGGAATTAAGCCTCAGTCCTCCTATCTCAGCCTCCTAAGTAGTTAGGATGTCAGGTGTGAAGCACCGGCATCCAGCTCAAATCAAGATTTCTCCATGTGCTGTGGAACCGGCACTGGAACCTTTCATCTTCTATGATTGCCTGGACCTGGCACACACACTGTAACGGTTTGTTGGGCAAATAAATGAGCATCTCTCTATGACAATATTATAGAAAACTCCCATCCAACTCAGGTAAGTAACCTGGGGGTGGAAGGATTGTTGGGGGAGGTGTCAAAGCCTATGTTCTACCACAGTTCTCCCTCGTCCCTCGTCCTGCCCTCCTGTTGCCACCGCACTTAACTGTTTTGGCTCTGAGGATGTGAGCCACGATGTACTCGCTGGACTCTGGGGCCTCTTGGATGCCTCTCTTCTCAAAGATCTTTGTCCAGCAGCTGACTCACACTTTGCCACTCAGTTCCGCCCTCATGTGTGAATGAGTTTGCCATGAGGTGAACACCTGGCTCAAGGGGCCTCCTCTTCTCCCCCTGGGGCCAGACAGGATGGTCCACCACATACGGCCCCCAAGTTTCATGTTGCAGAGAAAGGATCCTTGAGGCATCTGGGGTCTCTGGATCTCTCAGATTTCTGTGCAGGTGCTGGGAATCATCTCTGCTCACAGCTGGCAGGCTTGGGATGCGAGGTCACCGTCTCTGCTTCCCATGTTGTCCTTGACTGTGGTGGTCACACTAGAGAGAACCAGAGGAGGATCAGCATCTGCTGGAGGAAGGCAGTTATGGTACGATATTCATGACAAGAGACAATCTGGCTTGGGAGCTCTGCATGTGCTGCTTTGAACATCATAGTTTGGCAGCTGAAATCCTCCATCTAATTTGAACTATAATCCCAGTCATTACTAGTAATTGCCAGCTTAAAGAAAAAACCCTGGAAAAGCTGGCATTTCAGTTGTCCCAATCAAACTTAAAGAATTCCAAAGTTGAGGTGATGTGTGTGCTGTGCCAGCTCCATATGCTCTGGGCTCCTGGCCAGGACCTTCACTTCGAGTGAGACCTCAGACAGCCATTGAAGCCGCTTCCTCTTGTGCATGTGCTCGCTCCTCTCTGCTCTCTCTCTCTCTCTCTCTCTCTCTCTGTCTCTCTGTCTCTCTGTCTCTCTGTCTCTCTGTCTCTCTGTCTCTCTGTCTCTCTGTCTCTCTGTCTCTCTGTCTCTCTCTCTCTCTCTCTGTCTCCACTTCTTTTGTGGACAGCCTAGCCCCCTCCATTCATGCGTGCCTACCACTGAGAGAGCCTGGCCACTGCTGCCACCACAGTGAGCCCCCTGGTCCATGCCTCCTCTTCCCCTGGACCACACCCCCTCCTCTCCTCAGCCCAGCCCCCCACCCTTGACTACAAGAGCGGCTCTGACTGGGCCCTAAGGCTTCCAGGCCATGGGAATTGCAACCTCACTTTAACTCAGCACTCCCTGCCAACCCTAGCACTTGCCCGGGGGATCGAATCTCCCCTCAGCCCCACCTCTGGAGGAGACTCTCCTCCATTCTTCTCCACTCCACACATCAAGCAGGTGCACAGTGACCACTGTGTGTGTGTGAGAGAGAGAGAAAGAGAGAGAGAGAGAGAGAGAGAGAGAGAGAGAGAGAGAGAGAGAGATTGTTGGGGATAACTACCTCAGAACATAGCACCCTTTGGGATGACTCAGCACACAGCACACTTCAGAAACCAGCACAAAGCACCCTGCGTAAAGGACTCAGCACAGTGCACCCTTTGAAGGACTTAGCATATAGTAACCTTTGGGATGACTCAGCACACAGCTCCCTTTGAAGGAGGAAGTCCATAGCACACAGTGTATAGGACACAGTGCATGGCAGGCTTTGAAAAGCCCAACACATAACACTCTTTTCCAGAACTCAGCACATAGCACCCTGTGTGAAGACTCCACACACACACCACTCTTTGAAGGGCTGAGTATGTAGCACCTTGTGTAAAACATTCAAGGCACAGCACCCTTTGAAAAACGCAGCACATAACACAGTTTTGAAGGACTCACACATACCACCCTGTGAAAGGACTCAGCACACAGCACCATTTGAAGGACAGTACAGAGCAACCTGTGTAAAAGACTCGGCATACAGCACTCGAAAAACTCACCATGTCCCACTCTTCTCAAGGATGCAGCACATTGCAACCATTGGAATGATTCAGCACACAGCCTCTTTTGAAGGACTCAGCAAAAGTACCCTGTGTAAAGGACTCAGCCCACAGAAACCATTGAAAAATTCACCTGTCCCTCCCTTGTCAAGGGCTCAGCACATAGCACCTTTTGGGATGAATTGGCACACTGCACCTTTTGACGGACTCAGCATAAAGTACATTGTGTAATGGACTCAGCACACAGACACTTTGGAAAACCCAGCATGGCCCACTGTTCTCAAGGACTCAGAACATAGCACCCTTTGGGATGACTCAGTACATAAAATGCTTTTTGAGGACTCAGCACAAAACCCTCATGTGGGAAGGACCCAGAAAACAGCACCCTGTGAAGGACTCAGCACATAGCTGTATGTCACAAGTTCAGCTGTAATTAGAATTAGGGTGCATTCTTCTGTATCACCATTCTTCAGAAACACTTCACAAATCCTACTAGCTCACATTTAGCTAACCTATGTTTCATGGGGGAGGGTCAGCTGGGGGTCTTGAACTCAAAGCTTGGGGGCCCTGTCTCTGAGCTCTTTGGTTCACCGTTAGAGCTCTACCACTTTGAGCCACAGCTCCAACTATTTGGGGAGGTTGTTCTTTGACAGGCATTACGGGGATCAGGAAGGGCAAGTTGGGGTGTTCGTGGGCAAAGGCTCTTAGCTGGGCCTGGAGCTGACCTCTCCCTTACTTGTGCCCCTGGAGCAGGGCCTCCTAGAGCACTCTTGGCCTAGGGTGGAACAGATCTGCTCTGGAATCAGCATTCAGGGTGGGCAAAAGTCAGCGTGGCCCTGGTCACTTCCCCCAATTGAACTCTACAGGACAATAGCACCCACAATGGCATGAGGCCACATGTCCCATGTCCAGCTACAAGGGGGCAGGAGTCTCCCACCATAGGGATTATAGCTGCAAGTTGTGTTTACTCTTGCTTCCCTGAAGCCACCATTATGCTTCAAAGCCACCCTGGACAGGAAAATCCTTCAGATTCTTACCTACAATTAACCATCAAAACGCAATTGGGGCTGTGGCTCAAGTGGCAGAGCACTAGCCTTGAGCAAGAAAACTCAGGATAGAGCCTAGGCCCTGAGTTCACACACACACATGTGGGGAGCCAGGGCGAACGCAATTAGACGCCGCCCGCTCCCTTGTTGCTTTGAGGTAAACAATTCCATATTAGGCAGTGCTTGGCGGGACGGTGGGTCCTGGGCTTTGCGCATGCCCGAGACACGTAAAGTCCCCAGCCAATCCCGTGGCACTTGGTGACGGTGAAAGGCGGACGACCAATGATAGAACGACACGTGTCCCTATTCCCTATATAAGCGGCCATGTTTTTTGTGCATGCTCTCTTGCGCTCAAGCTCTCCCTTCAACTAAAAGGCTCTCCAGTAAAGTGTGATCTGAGAAGACTCCTGGTGTGGTGGTCGTTCTTCCTCGCTGGCCGAGAAGGCGTTCGCCGCAAGTGGTGCCGAAACCCGGGACCTGCGCAAGAGGTCGAACAGGAGCCAGAACTCAACACACGGAGAGGAGACGTCGGTAAGTATCCCTAGGTATGTTGTTTTCTACTATGGACTATTGGTTGTTTGCATTGCTGCTTCCTTTGTGGTTTGTCTTTCTGGTGGTTCTCTGTGACTGTCTGCGTTGTGGGGATGACCACAAAGAGGGGGTCTCAAGGAGACCCCTGTACCCTTTTTTGAAGGAATTTTCAAACTGGTTCTCAGCCCTGCATGTGGAAGGGCAGGACCAAGAACGCAGTGATCCTGTGAGTGACTCAGGGGAAGAAATGTTAGAGGAGGAAGGAGAGCAGCTCGATCCAGCTGATAATGAAGACTTAGAAGAGGCTGCGGCTGAGTATGAGGCAGACAGATATGGGGGGCAGCGTCCCCAAACGATAAGAGTACCGCAGCAGCCAGAAAGGAGGAAAGGACCTGGCCCTCACCCGTCGGCCCCTCCCCCGCCATACCCGCCGGCAGGGAGGACTCACTTTATAAAAGGAAGCACATGGTCGAGGCTGGCGGCCGCCTTTCCGGTTTTTGAAAATCCAATTACTAATGAAAGAAATTTTGAGCCGGTTTCCTACTCCCAGCTTAAGGATTTAGTTGAGGCAGTCCGGACTTATGGAGTGACGGCTAATTATACCATAGCCTTACTCCGAAGGCTGACTGTTAATGCCATGACGCCTACAGACTGGTTCGAGGTGGCCCGCACCTGCCTTAACCACGGGCAATTTCTTGATTTTCGATCTATTGTTCACGATAAGGCTCAAGCTCAATATAGACAAAATGTCCATGATGGGCATCCTGATTGGACTGTAGACATGCTTCTTGGGCAGGGACCCTTTGCCGTGGATCAACTAGGGTACCCCTTTGAAGTGTACCAGCAAGTGAATACCCTTTTTTACAAATCCTGGCGAGCTCTTCCAAACAAGGGGGAGGCGGCGGGCAATTTAACAAAAATCACTCAGGCCCCTAATGAACCATTTTCCGACTTTGTTGCTCGCATGCTGGAGACAGCTGAGCGGGTGTTAGGAAATTTGGAGACAGCCATGCCATTTGTGCAACAAATTATTTTTGAACAAAGTACTCAGGAATGTCAGAGGGCAATCACCCCAGTTAGAACTCAAAGCCTGGAAGCGTGGGTAAAAGCTTGTAGAGAGGTGGGTGGCCCCCTGACCAATGCAGGGCTGGCGGCTGCTGTTTTGTCGGCTGCCAGGGCCGCAAAAGATAATAAGGGAAAAGGATGTTTTCGGTGTGGTCAGTTGGGACATTTTAAACGGCAGTGCCCACAAAATGGTGCTCCTACACAAAACACGCCCAGGCCGCTAAGGACTCCGGGGGTGTGTCCTCGTTATAAAAAGGGGAAGCATTGGGCCAACGAATGCAGGTCAGTTAGGGATATTGATGGACATCTCCTCCCCCAAATTGGTTCAAACACTCATTCGGAACCAGAGCCAAAAAACGGGAAAAGGGGCCCTCGTCCCCAGGGCCCGAAAATTTATGGGGCATTTCAGAGTCCGGTTCCCGAACAACCCCCACAACAACCCTCCAACCAAAGAGAGCAACCTCAGGCTCCGCAGGGTTGGACCTCTGTGCCACCTCCGGACTGGTATTAACCCAACAGATGGGAGTTCAGATTGTGGAGACAGACATGACAGGGCCCCTGGATAAGGACACTGTAGGAATAGTTCTAGGACGCTCCTCCTCTACTATGAGGGGGCTAATAATTTACCCAGGGGTAATTGACCCAGACTATACGGGAACCATTAAGGTCCTCTGTCATGTCCCCCGCGGGGTAGTGTCTATTTCCCCCGGAGACAGAATTGCACAACTTCTGGTTTTGCCTTCCTTGCACGGCAACTTCCCTGCTAAGGAGATAAAGAGAGGTGATGGAGGGTTAGGCTCCACTGGAGTCGACCTTACATGTCTGTCCTTAGCTTTGGACCAAAGGCCCATGTTAACTCTTCAAGTGGAAGGAAAAAGATTTGAGGGACTGGTGGATACAGGGGCAGATAGAAGCATCATCCGAAGAGGGGAGTGGCCAAAGCGATGGCCAACTCAAAAATCCTCCCAAACCTTGCAAGGGCTGGGCTATGCTGAGGCCCCACAGTTAAGTGCTAAAGAATTGACTTGGAAAACGGACGAAGGCCAGGTTGGGAGGATGCAACCCTTTGTGGTTGATGTCCCCGTTAACCTTTGGGGAAGAGATGTACAGCAACAGCTAAAGTTAACTTTGACTAATGATTATTCAGAGGCCAGTCAGAACATGATGAAACAACAAGGATTTGTTCCAGCCTTGGGACTTGGACGATGTCTCCAAGGATGCAAGGAGCCAATAGAGCCACTTCCTAAGCAGGATAGAAAGGGTTTGGGTTTTTCTTAGGGGCCCCTGAAAACAAAGCTTCCACTAAAGGTGCGGTGCCCATACCTTGGTTATCCCAAAAAGCGGTGTGGGTTCCTCAGTGGCCCCTCTCTCAAGAAAAGTTGGAAGCAGCACAAACCCTTGTTCAGGAACAGCTACAGTTGGGGCATGTTGAGCCTTCCGTGTCATCCTGGAACACCCCAATTTTTGTAATAAAAAAGGCCTCTGGAAAATGGAGACTGCTACATGACCTTCGAGCAGTAAATGCTCAGATGCAGATCATGGGACCGGTGCAAAGGGGGCTCCCCCTGCTTTCGGCATTACCTAAAGAATGGCCTATTTTAGCCTTAGATATTAAGGATTGTTTTTTCTCCATACCGCTCCATAAAAAGGACAGGGAGCGCTTTGCTTTTACTTTACCTTCAGTTAATCATGAAACTCCGGATGCTCGCTACCAGTGGAAGGTTCTCCCTCAGGGGATGGCTAATAGCCCAACAATTTGTCAATTGTTTGTAGGAGCTGTGTTGGCCCCTGTTAGAAAAAACTTCCCAAAGGTACGGATTATCCATTATATGGATGATATCTTGTTGGCTGCTCCTTCAAAAGAGACTCTTCATAAAGTATTTGGGCAGATAACAAAGACCTTAGCTGAGAAGGGATTGATAATTGCCCCTGAAAAGGTTCAACAGACTAGTGTTGTTCAATTTCTGGGAACCATTGTTTCTCCCAATGAGATTAAGCCGCAAAAGCTCTTTATTCGAACTGATCACCTTAAAACACTTAATGATTTTCAGCAATTGGCAGGAGACATTAATTGGATAAGGGGATTTCTTAATCTCCCTCGGTCAGAGTTGTTACCTTTGTTTGCCATTTTGGAGGGTGACCCTGAAGTCACCTCCTCTAGGTCCCTGACACCTTTAGCACTAAATTCCCTACAAAAGGTTGAGGCAGCTTTGTCTAGGGCTCAACTTTCACGGGTTGATTTAAAATTACCTATCGATTTATGTATATTAAAAACGAAAAATTATCCCACGGGGGTTCTTTGGCAAAATGGCCCCTTGTGGTGGCTTCATGGCAACTCGGTGGGAACAAAGACAGTCCAATATTTTCCTGAATTAGTGGCTAAACAAGCACTTTTGGGCATAAAGTATTGTTTGATGCACTTTGCAAAGATCCCAGATAAATTAATCATTCCATATACCCGTGAGCAAGTTGAGATTTTGGCCGCTACAGTGGATATGTGGGCGATTCTTGTTTGCTCATTCCCCAATATTATTGATAATCATTATCCTAAACATCCTTTGCTTGCCATAGTTAAAAAAGATTTAATATATTTTCCTGTTGTTACTTTAAAGAAACCCTTGGCTGATGCTTTAACCATTTTTACGGATGGATCAAAATCTGGACAAGGTGCCTTCCTTGTTCAAGGACGCCGACAGCCGGTGGTCTTTAATTTTCGGCCAAACGTCCCACAGGCTGTTGAATGTTTAATTGTGCTTGAAGTTTTTAAAAGATTTGATCAACCTATTAATTTATTTTCTGATTCACTATATGTAGTAAATGCTGTTGCTTCCCTTGAAGTTGCTGCTTCAATTAAACAGGCTAGTACAATTTCTAATGTTTTGCTACAGATTCAATCCCTTATTTTAGACAGAAAACACCCTTTTTATATTGGACATATTCGTGCTCACTCTATGTTGCCGGGCCCAATGGCAAAGTGTAATGACTTAGTGGATCAAGCAACTCGGGCTGTGGCTCTGGTCGCTGCTGATCCTGTAAAATTGGCAGAGGATTTTCATAGGTTGTATCATGTGCCTGCAAATACCCTTAGGAAAAGATATAATTTGCCCAGACATGTAGCTAGGAAAATTGTTAAAGCCTGTAAATCTTGTGTTACCTTTCTTCATCCTCCCCATGTGGGGGTAAACCCCAGGGGGTTGAGACCTAACGCCTTATGGCAAATGGATGTTACTCATTTGACAGAATTTGGTAAGTTAAAATATTTGCATGTGTCTGTGGACACCTTTTCTGGTGTCATTCATGCCACACCTTTGGCAGGAGAAAAGGTGTCTCACGTTAAAATACACTGCTTGGAAGCTTGGGCAGCTTGGGGAAAGCCCCTTAGACTTAAGACAGATAATGGCCCTGCTTATACTTCCCAGGGTTTTCGTGCCTTTTGTGCACAACTGCAAGTTGCCCACACTACCGGGTTGCCTTATAATCCTCAAGGACAAGGTATAGTGGAAAGAGCCAATAGAAGCATAAAAGAAATGCTTCAAAAACAAAAAGGGGGAATTGCTGAGTCAGCGTCCCCCAGGGAAAGACTTTCCCTTGCGCTCTTTACCCTCAATTTTTTAATTTTAAATGATAAAGACCAGTCTGCAGCAGACCGGCATGTGACAAGAGACTCTACAGACAATAAAGACATGGTTATGTGGAAGGATGTCATTGATAACAAATGGTATGGACCGGATCCGGCTATTATGAGATCCAGGGGAGCTGTTTGTGTTTTTCCACAGGATCAAGAAACACCACATTGGGTCCCAACTCGGCTAACAAGATTGGTCAAGGAAACTCAGGACGAAAAACAGGATGATCAAGAAGGCGTTGAGCGTGATAATATTATTGATGGTCAAGACCTATCACAGTCAAGGAGAGCTACGATGGGGGATCCTATCGGTGTTCCCGAGGCCGATGCCAGTTAGGCATGATGCCCGCCTTTTTGCGGATTGCCATTGTGACTGTCAATTCCACGCAAATGGATCCCGGATTTGTGGAGGGGCTCCAGTCCTGGATTTCCTCCGCTGTTTCCTGGTTCAAGGAATGGGTGGGGGTGGGGTTTATTTTTAGCTTGCTGCTTGGGCGGATGCGTGGTCTGCCTATGGTTGGTCTGTCGCCTTCGAGCCCAAACCAGTAGGGACAAAGTTGTTATTTCGCAAGCACTAGCCGCTTTGGAGAGTGGATCCTCACCCCAGATCTGGCTTTCAGCCCTTAGAGGCCATTAAGCCTCACAAGCTTGCATAGCCTTTGCACCCCGAGGGATCAAGGGATCTCATTGCACCGGGACAGGTATGCAACTTGCAATTTGGGACAGGGTGCGAGGCAAGTGCACTGCACTTGAGGAGGACCACCTCCTCAAGAAGAGCATGTTGGGCTGCAAGTGGGTTGATGCCCAAGATCCCACCTCTGCAAAAAAGGCATCGGACGGGCCTGGTCATCACTGGGGAAGGCGCCCCTCAGGCGAAGGCCAGTGCAAGGTCCTCTCATTAATGTTTTAGACAGAGGCCCAACCTCTACTCTTACCTGTTGCCAAAAAACAAAAAGGGGGAACTGTGGGGAGCCAGGGCGAACGCAATTAGACGCCGCCCGCTCCCTTGTTGCTTTGAGGTAAACAATTCCATATTAGGCAGTGCTTGGCGGGACGGTGGGTCCTGGGCTTTGCGCATGCCCGAGACACGTAAAGTCCCCAGCCAATCCCGTGGCACTTGGTGACGGTGAAAGGCGGACGACCAATGATAGAACGACACGTGTCCCTATTCCCTATATAAGCGGCCATGTTTTTTGTGCACGCTCTCTTGCGCTCAAGCTCTCCCTTCAACTAAAAGGCTCTCCAGTAAAGTGTGATCTGAGAAGACTCCTGGTGTGGTGGTCGTTCTTCCTCGCTGGCCGAGAAGGCGTTCGCCGCACACACACACACACACATACACACACACACACACACACACACACACACACACACACACCACATGCATGCAAAATCAGATTTCTACACTGCAATCTTTGGATATTCTCTACCTTTTCTCCACTAAGCCTGGTGGCATTTGACCTAGGTGTTTCATGCATCCAACACCAGGTGACATCTTTAATTTTGGGGAACAGAATGGCTAGAACGTCAACCTTCCCCCATCCCAGCTCCTTGATTGAGTCAAGGTCAATCCAGGCCCTTTGGAGCTCTTTTTACAGACTTGCCAAGAAGCCTTCAAAGGGTATCACATGCTGGGCAATGATGGTTCATGTATGTCATCCTATCTACTCTGGAAGCTGAGATCTGGAGGATCACAGTTCAAAACCATTCTAGGCAGGAAAGTATGTGAGACTCTTATCCTCGATGAACCATCAGAAAACAAGAAATGGCACTGTGGTTCAAGGGTAGAGTGCTAGACATGAGAAAAAGAACTCAGGGACAGTGGCCAAGCCCTGAGTTCAAGCCCCAGGACTGGAAGAACAAATCTTTGTTGGAGGCATGTTTTCCCTTTGAAAACAATTCATTCTTTGTGATAAGCATAACATGGGCTTCTATCCTGGCCACCAATCGTCCATTAGATATCCCTTGAATATGGACCGCCTCCTGGCAGCCTCTGCCCTACCCGACCCGCAGTTTACCCTTCCCATCACCTGTCAGATGGAGGGCACCTGACCACCTACTTGTGGTGGCTGCTGAGACTTTTGAGACTCATTATGTCACATAGAGGGTCATCATCCACATCAGTCTACAGAAGAAAGGGAGGGAGTGCTCTTCACCTGAGCCCTCGAACTGTGGGTGATCTGGATGTGGTGCTTCTGTGGCAGGATGTGCTCCAAGGGGGAGTCCTCTACCTGGTAGGGAACCCCGACCTCTCCTCTGGAAGTTTCCACACTGTGTTGAAGTGGCAATTCATACAATCTTTCTGTTCCTCACTCATTTGACCACCCTGGAGCCTGAGGCGTCTGAAGTGGTGATGGTGGCGGGGGACTCAGCCTGTGCTGGTGTCTGGTGCCTGCTGTCCATGCCTTCCTCTGAGATGGACCACAGCGGCTCCTACAGCTCTCTCCTCTTCTCCACCTTCTCCTGGGACAGCCAACACATGTACTCAAGTTTCTCCTGACACAGCTCATCCAGGACAAACATCTGGTGTTTAAACGCCACAAGGGAGTCCTCAATGGTGCTGATGTGTGCCAACAGCTGGCTGCATAGATGGTGGAGCTCATCCGCTGGACTCTGGAAGTCCAACTCATCATGCAGGTCGTGGATGAAGCAGATTTTCTTCTCTGACGACCACGTGTTCCACTTCCCATCCCCATGCAGGCTGTGGTGCCAGCCTGTGGCTCCAGCTTTCTCTGACACTGAGCTGCCAGATGGGCTGGGCACCCACAGTAGGTCTGCCACTCTTGGCACAGGAGTTTCCCCCTGTGGATTTCAGCCACCGAGAGCACTCACAGATCCACATCCCTCTAGGTTTGGGGGACGTCTCCATCCTCTGCGATGGTCACGTTGGGAAGAATTGCCTCCTCATCTTTAGCTTTTCCAGGGCTCTCATCTTCACCTTCCCCAGGGAAAGCCAGGAAGCTCAGCTGGGACTACAGGCACTCCTCCTGTGGTCTGATCACTTCCAGGCATTTGAGGGTGTCCTGCCACTTTGGTGGCACCATGTGGTCCTTCCAGTTGGTGGGGCCCTGCACTTGCTTCATCTGCTACAGCAGCTGGGTCTGACTCTCTAGGTGCTGCTGCAGTGCCTCCTTCTCAGAGCTCAGCTGCTCATTGGAGGTGATGTGTGGCTCACAGGTGGCTCTGAGCTCCTGCAGCTGGGCCAGGGACGGCTCGTGCCGCTCCTGAGCCGCTTGGCTCTCTCTCAGACATCTCTTTCCATTCCTATATATTCTCCTCTGTGTGGTCCAGCTGTTCCAGCAGGCGTTTCTTCACCTGTTGCTCTGAGTCCAGGATGCTGGCGAGCTTCTCCTTCTCACTGCTCACCCTGTGAAGAGCATCCCGCAGCAGGGCCAGCTGTTCCTCCATTTGTCCACTGCACACACATGTGCATCGTGGGGTCTCAGGGATCTCTTGCTGATCCTTGGCCTTTTCCTCCGGTCTCCACAGTTGCTTCTGCTGCTCCGTTGTGGAAACAGAGCCTCTGGTTTTCCTGGACCTGGATGTGAAGTTGTTCCTCCAGGCTTTTCAACTCCGTCTGCGTGCAGTAAGCCTGGGCCTGCACCTGCTGCTTGGCTGGAGATGGTCCCGCAGGGGGCCGTGGTTCTGCCTGCTTCCTTCTCAATTCCTGCAGCTCCTCCTCTAGGTCAAACACCTGCCTTGCTCCTCGATCCTTCTCCTCTGTCAGTTGGTTCATCCCCTGGATCTTCCACCGGGCCTCCTCCTGCTGCACGGACTTCTCAATGCTCAGGTCTTCCATGAAGGTGTCTCTCTCTAGATTTGCTGCAGTCACCATCTAGTTCAGGTTGTCCAGTAGTGTCTTTAGTAACTCATGCCCCACCAGCGCTTGTTGGAACTTGCAGATGCTCTTCTTCATGTTGCTCCACTGTGTCCAGAGCACTTCCAGCTTCTCCTGCAACTCAGTGTTCACTTGCTCCAGATCATTGAAGCTTCTAATATTTTCCTCGAGCTAAAGGGTCACATCATTCAGCTGTTTGAATAACATTTCGGTCTCATTCTGTGAGCAGTGACCACAGACGCTGCCATCTCCAGCTCCACCAGCCTGCAGGCAGCTGGTGAGAACTTCGTGCTCTCTTCTCTGTCATTGGTTGTGTGCTGCAAGTGGGACAGTGCATATTGTAAATAACTTTCTGCCAAACCGACCTCTGTATGGGTGCCTTGTGGATCTCTAGCTCCGTTTTCAGTGCTGCATACAGCTGGGCTATCTTCTCCCTCTCTTTCTCCTATTGATCCTGAAGGTCTGGCCTTCCCTGCTTCAGTGATTGGATCTTGGCACAGAGCGCCTCTTTACTCCTTTTGCTGAGATCCAGGGCAGGAACCTCATGTCAGTAACACCTCTGTGGATCCTTGGTGGTTTCGGGACCATCGACATTCTGGACGCTGGTGGCTGTGACTGTGTCCATAGGCAGGGGAGGCCCGTGGTCAGCATCACCTTTGGCCGAACTCTGCTTTGAATCACGCTTCCCAGTGGCGTTTGTTTTGAGGATCCTTCACTTTTTTGTGTTCTTTGTTTTCTTGAATGTTGCATGTCTGTCTGGAGGATTCTTCTGCCAGTTTTCTTGTGGCAGTTTCTTGCCTGAAGGTCTATCATGGAGTCTTGTTGTTTCAGATATCTGAGCACTGGGAATGATGGGCTGTCCACATTCCAAGGTTCTGGGAAATCCTCTATTCTCCGACTCACGGACTAGGACGTCAATTTCCTACTTTAGTCCAAAGTCTCCTCAAGTCTCTTGCTCACCACTCAGCCACCTCTACCTTCCTCAACTGCTGGTATTGGTGTCAACCAACTGAGGGAATCCAGGTGTTACCGGGCAGCATGGAATGTGGGCAGGGGCACCATTCTTATTTCCCATTGGTCAGAAAGAACCATGAAAGAATGGGGGTGTGGCAGGAATCCTGTGATGCAGGCAGAATGGGCAGAGTCAAGATGACAGCAGCCCCTTTCCCAGGAAACTCAGTCCAATCCAGTTGGGGACAAGAGGGTGAACTGCATTAGCTGGATGGCTGCACAGATTGTTGTGTATGTCTGTTTGTTGCTAGTCCTGGACCTTGAACTCAGGATCTGGGCACAGTCCTTGAGCTGCTTTTGCTCAAGGCTACCCTCCACCAGTGAAGCCACATGGCTATACTTCTGGCTTTGTTGGCACTAAAGTTGGACAGGGTCTCAAGGAGTTTCCTGCCTAGGGTGACTTTGACCCTGATCCTCCTATCACAGCCTTGAAAGTGTCAAGCAGGACTGCTGAGAGCCACTGGTGCCTACCTAATAATTGGCCTTGCTGATGTTCTGGCACAGACCAGTGAGTTCCCTATCCTCGGGTTGAAGTGGTGGGAGCTGGAACCCACAATTGGAATCCTGGTCCTGCCATGTCCAAATGGCTAGAGATCCTAAGAAACTCAATCCTATCCATACGAATACCAATGGCATGTGATATATGTCATGATTGAATGGGCAGTTCTTCAATGATTCTAGTATAAAATTGTACACAATTATATTCTATGAAACTGATTGATTTTAATTAATAGTTTATGAAGCATTTAAACAATCACATTCATTAAATGGAGGCAGAATGAAATACCTAAGAATTGGGCATCACATAGTATAGAGCTGCCATTTTTTCTGTCAGGACTGGGATTGGAACTCATGGTCTGGGTAACTCTGTTGCACTATGTGAGAAGGGGAGGCTCACCTCCTTCAAGTCGTGAAATTCAAGTATATTCCTTAGGCCTGAAATCGATCCCTAGCACTAGAAAACATCCTATTCATGTACATTTTAAATATATGATTTATATTTACATACATAGGTTGACTCCATATAGCGTTCAGTGTATTCATTTTATTTTTTGTTTTATTCATGTATTGGCCATTCATTTTATTTACTATTATGGCACACGGAACATTGATTACATTGATTCCATAGATATAGGTCTGCATATGTGTTCCACTTCATACCTGACACCCAGGACTTTCACAAAAAAGGAAAACTTGTGTCACCATCACCTTCTTATTCCTAGGACCTGAGATCGAGCCCCAGGTGTTGACAAAATAAGAACAGAGTGACATGCAGATTGTAGTATGCTAATAAATATATATCTTTATAGAGTGCCAGAAATGTCTACACATTATTCAGTTACATAGACTACATTCCCACCAGTTCTTGAGTATTTATTACGCCTCCATATAATTAATGTTATTGTTTTCATCCTTAATAAACTATTAAGTAAATCAGTGTCCTGGAATTATTGCATATCTGTAAGAAATAGTATTCTTTTAATGCTTCACATTGAATGGAATCAGTCTACTGAAATCATGAAGTCTAATTTTATATGAGTAGCATTCGCGATCAGCTCATTCAACCGTGACATTGAAAACATTCCATCATTATTCCTATGGATGGGAACGAGTCTCTTAGGATCTCCCGCCATCTGGAAGCGGCATTACTGGTATTCAAACTCTAGGCCTGCGTTGCCGTGCGAGACTATGGCTTCCCCAATACCCTGCCATCCTTCAGCAATGCAAGGTGAAGTACCGTTTGGAGCCATGTCATTCAGACCCAGATGGTCACGGTGCAGAGGAAGAAAATGTAAAAACGCAATCCCATCCCTTTTTTTTTTTTTTTTTGGTTGGTCATAAGGCTTGAACTCTGGGCCTGGGCGCTGTTCCTGTGCTCTTCAGCTGAAGGCAAGCACTCTACCGCTTGAGTCACATCACCACTTCCATTTTTCTAGTGATTTCTTGGAGATAAGTGTCTCACTGACTTTCCTGTCCAGGCTAGCTTTGAACCAAGATACTCAGATCTCAATCTCCTGAGTAGCTAGGATGACAGGTGTGAGCCACGGGCACATGGATCTACCACCTTTTTTTGTGGGGAGGGGTCTAATCGTGGGCTTGAACTCTGGGCCTGGGCCTTGTCCCTCAGCTCTTCAGCTCAAGGCTAGCGCTCTATCACTTGAGCCACAACACCACTTCCGGCTTTTTAATTTTTGCTTATGTGGTGCTGAGGAATCAATCCCAGGGCCTCAAGCATGCAAGGCAAGTGCTCTACCACTGAGCCACCTTCCTAGCCCTATTTTTTTTCTTCCCACCACTTTTTTTCTGTGCACATTTTTTCCCCACACAAGGCCTGGAGACCTAGAATCCCAGGATGGGCTGTGGCTCCAGTGGCTGCACCCGCTGAGGCAGAGTTGCCATGACCTAAGTTCAAGAACTTGCTTTGCAACACACACACACACACACACACACACACACACACACACACACACACACACACACACAATTTAGCTCCCTGCTTTCAATTCTCACCCTTTTTCTTACCAGGCTTTGGATTTGAACTCAGGGTCTGGGTAACTGAAGCACTGTGGATTAAGGGGAAGCTCAACATGCTTGAAGACAAGAAAGTCGGGCCTGGTCCCTAGGCCTGAATTCAATCCCAGCCCTGGAAAACATACTGTTTATATACATTATAAAGATAGGATTTGTACTTACCTATAGATGTTCAGTCTATATCCTGTTTATTGACTGTATTTTTGTTTTATTCATTTATTTACCATTTATTGACTGTGATGACATATGATATACATTCCATTTATTATATTGATGACATCCCATCACATAGTATCTAAATTTGTAGACGTGTTCTCCATAATGTCTGACACCCAGAGAAAAGGAAAACAGGTTTCACACTTGGTTTCTTATTCCACAATCCAATTGTTTGCAGTGCTGGGATCTGAACTCAGGACCTAGCAGACCCAATTCATGAATGAGTGTGTCAACACGGCATCCTCTAGCCAAAAAGCTGTCAGGCAGTTCCCAGACCCTGAGATTGAGCCACATGGGAGGACAAAATAGCCATACATGGATAGGCAGGTGGTAGTATATCAATAAATACAGATTTGTATAGAATTTCAGAGACATCTACCTAGTATTCAATGACATAAACTACATTCCTACCAACTCATAGGAATTTATTATGCCGCCATTGAAGGAATAGTATTGTTTTCATGCTTAATAAACCATTCATTAAGATCAATCAGCATCCTGGGATCATTGCATCTAATTTTATACTAGACCGATGCCCGCAGAAACTTCTCATTCAATCATGAGTTTGCTCACATTCTATTGTTATTCCCATGCATAAGAACGAGTCTTTTGGGAAGTCTCTGCTTTGGTAGGTGTCAGCACCAGGATTAAAAATCAGGGCCTACGATGACATATGGGCCTGTGGCTTCCCTGATAGCATGCTAGCCATGGCCAATGCAAAGTGAAGTACCCTTTATAGCCGTATAATTCGGACCCAGATTGGTCACCATGCAAAGGGAGAAAATTTTAAATATTCATCCCATGGCTATTTTTCTGTGTGGTTTTTTTTTTTTTTAACTCTTGCAAAGCTTCAGGGCCTAGGATCACAGGATCCACTATGGGCCTGTGGCAGCCCACCAGCCTAAAGTGATCGAAGCTGAGGCAGTGTTGCCATGAACTGAGTTCAAATACCTTGGTGAGCAAAAACAAAACTAAAAAACTAATAAAGCACCCTAGTTCAAAATTCACACCATTTTTCTGCCACAGCTGGGCTTCCAACTCAGGTTAAGGTAACACTATACCACTGTTGGAGAAGACAAGCTTAACATCCTTGAAGACTACAAGGTCAGGTCTGCTCCCAGGGCGTAAATTGAAGCCCCAGCACTGGCAAAAATCATATGCCTACCTATTTTAAACATAGGATCTCTATTCACATACATTCGTTCAGTGTAGTTATTCTTTTTATTGTACGTCTTAGTCATGGACGCATTTTGTTTATTGGGCATGATGACAGATATAACTGTGCTGGCATGGATCCCAGGACCTATATTGAGCCCCGGGAGTAGGGCAGGTGGAGAGCAAAATAGTCTTCCATTCATAAGCTGAAGATAGTATGCATATTTGTATAGAATAGAAGAGATGGAACCTGTGATCGAATCCAATCTACCCTGTGACTACGGATTGTTGGATCTTTCCTGATGCCTCCATTTCATGACTGTGATGATTATGGTCAAAGAAACACTACTTTCCCTCAAATCTCATATAGATCCAAAGACATTAATTGTTGGGGATTTTAACACACCACTCTCCCCACTAGATAGATCAACTCGGCAAAAACTCAACAGAGAAACCGCAGATCTAAACAGCTGCATAGATCAACTAGACGTAACAGACATTTACCGAACATTTCACCCAGCAGCATCGGAATACACGTTTTTCTCAGCAACACATGGAACGTTTTCTAAAATAAACCACATTTTAGGCCACAAAGCAAACTTGTCTAAATTCAGAAACATTGAAGTTATACCTTGCATTCTCTCTGACCACAAGGGAATAAAATTAGAACTCAACACCAAAAGCTACCAAAGAAAGTCCGGTATCACATGGAGGCTGAACAACACACTGCTGAATCATGAGTGGGTCATGGAAGAGATTAGAAAGGAAATTCAAATGTTCATGCTATTCAACAAAAATGAACACACAAAATACCAGCTCCTCTGGGACACAGCAAAGGCAGTACTCAGAGGCAAGTTTATAGCTCTGAGCTCCTACATCAACAAATTGGAGAGATCTGAAACTAACAATTTAATGACACATCTAAACCTCCTTGAAAAAGAGCAGCAAGATAAACCCCAATCCAGTAGACGGAAAGAAATAATCAAAATTAAAACAGAATTAAAAGAATTAGAATCCAAAAAACTATAGAAAGAATCAACAAAACAACGAGTTGGTTCTTTGAAAAACTTAACAAAATCGACAGACCCTTAGCAAATCTTATCAGAAAAAGAAGAGAACACACCCAAATTAATAAACTCAGAGATGAGAATGGAAACATCACCACGGAAACAACCAAGATTCAGAACATTATAAGGGAATACTTCTCAAAACTTTATGCTAATAAGTTTGAGAACTTGACAGAAATGGACCTCTTCCTAGCAAATATTGACATGCCAAAACTAAACCAAGATGAGTTAAACTATCTTAACAGGCCCATATCAACCATTGAAATAGAAACAGCCATAAGAGACCTCCCAGCTAAGAAAAATCCAGGACCAGATGGTTTTACAGCGGAATTTTACAAGGCCTTCAAAGCAGAGCTCACACCAATTCTCCTCCAACTCTTCAATGAAATTGAAAGAGAAAGCTCACTACCGAACACATTCTATGAAGCCATCATAACCCTCATCCCAAAACCAGGCAGGGACTCATCAAAGAAAGAGAACTATAGACCCATTTCTTTGATGAACTTTGATGCAAAACTTCTCAACAAAATTTTGACCAACCGACTTCAACAGTTCATCCAAAAAATCATACACCACGATCAAACAGGATTCATTTCAGGGATGCAAAGCTGGTTCAATATACGCAAATCAATTAATATTATTCATCACATCAACAGGAGCAAGAATAAGAACCACATGGTTATCTCAACAGATGCAGAAAAAGCATTCGACAAGATCCAACACCCCTTCCTGATGAAGGTTTTGGAAAAATTAGGAATCCGTGGAATATTCCTCAATACAATAAAGGCTGTATATGACAAACTTACAGCCAGCATTATACTCAATGGTGAAAAACTAAAGCCATTTCCTCTTAACTCAGGGACAAGACAAGGATGCCCACTCTCTCCACTTCTCTTCAATCTAGTATTAGAATGCCTAGCTACAGCAATAAGACAAGATGCAGACATAAAGGGGACCAAATAGGGAAAGAAGAAATAAAACTCTCCCTCTTTGCAGACGACATGATCTTGTATTTAAAGAATCCCATAGACTCCACTCCCAAATTACTCAAGCTGATTCAAAACTTTGGCAAAGTAGCAGGTTATAAAATTAACCCCCAAAAATCAATGGCTTTTCTGTATGCCAACAATGAGAAAAGTGTGGCTGAAATTAGGAAAGCAACTCCATTTGTAATAGCCCCACAAAAAATAAAATACCTAGAAATTAACTTAACTAAAGAAGTGAAGGACCTCTATGATGAAAACTTTAAAATCTTGAAAAAGGAAATGAACACAGAACTTAAAAAATGGCAAAACCTCCCATGCTCCTGGATTGGAAAGATTAACATCGTGAAAATGGCAATACTTCCCAAGGCTATCTACAAATTCAATGCAATACCTATCAAAATTCCACCCTCATTCTTCAAGGAAATAGAAGAGGCAATCCAAAAATTCATATGGAACAATAAAAGACCCCGAATAGCAAAAATGCTCCTCAATGGAAAGAACACTGCTGGAGGAATATCAATACCAAATTTCAAACTCTACTATAAAGCCATAGTAATCAAAACAGCTTGGTATTGGCATAAGAACAGACCTCAGGACCAATGGAATAGAATTGAAAACCCAGAAATGAACCTACAGACCTATAGCCATCTAATCTTCGATAAGGGAGCTAAAACAATAGAATGGAAGACAGACAGCCTCTTCAGTAAATGGTGCTGGCAAAACTGGTTAACTACATGTAGAAAACTAAAGCTAGATCCTTATATATCACCCTGCACCAGAATCAACTCCAAATGGATCAAAGAACTTGAACTCAAAGCAGACACTCTGAAAACATTACAGGATGGAATAGGAGAAACCCTGGGTCTCCTTGGCTCAGGCCGAAATTTTCTGAATAGAGACCCGGAAACACAACAAATCAAAGAAAGGTTGGACAAATGGGATTGCATAAGGTTGCAGAGCTTCTGCAGGACAAATGACATAGCTAGCAAGATCAATAGAAAGCCCACGGATTGGGAGAATATCTTTACTAGCCATACAACGGACAAGGGTCTCATATCTAAAATATACTTGGAACTCAAAAAATTAAACCACCCAACAACAAATCCTCAAAGAAACAACTGCCCAATAAGTAAGTGGGCGAAAGACTTAAAGAGAAGCTTCTCTGAAGAAGAAAGAAGGATGGCCAATAGACACATGAAGAAATGTTCAACATCCCTAACCATAAAAGAAATGCAAATCAAAACAACATTGAGATATCACCTCACTCCAGTTAGAACAGCAGAAATCAAGAACTCCAACAACAACAGGTGCTGGAGGGGATGTGGACAGAAAGGAACCTTACTTCATTGTTGGTGGGAATGTAAACTTGTTCAACCACTTTGGAAAGCAGTATGGAGTTTCCTCAAAAGACTTCACATAGAACTCCCCTATGACCCAGCAATCCGACTTTTGGGCATTTACCCAAATGATCACAAACAAGGCCACAATAAAGCTACCAGCACAACTATGTTTATTGCAGCATTATTTACCATAGCTAAGATATGGAACCAGCCCAGATGCGCCTCAGTAGATGAATGGATCAAGAAGATGTGGTATAAATACACAATGGAATTCTATGCCTCCATCAGAAAGAATGACATTTCCCCATTTGTTAGGAAATGGAAAGGCTTGGAAAAAATTATATTAAGTGAAGTAAGCCAGGCCCAAAGAAACATAGGTCCCATGGTTTCCCTTATTTGCAATATCTAGTATAGGTATGAGTCAAGCGGAAAAAGTCAGAGAATGTGATGTTAGGAAAACGAACCCTCAAATATGTATTTTAATGTTTTTGTTTCTTTCATGCATGTGCTTCTAACGCATTTATAAGATTATGTCTTTGTTGCTTTGTATGTCCCTCCCCCACAGTGTAACCCCCGCTTTCACTATATTTGATGTCAGTATAACATGTGGAGGAGACGGGGACAAACAAGTCGTTTAAGGATTCAGGTGGACCTGTTACAACAATGAGAAGTACAAAATGTCATGTCAAAACCAGCTTTACAATGTCGGTGGGGGGGGAGGGGGGGAATGATTGGGTGGGGGGGAGGAGGGAGGCTGGGGAGGGAGGTGAAGGGTAAACAAAGGAGGAGGCTGCAATGCTTGGTAAGAAATGTATGCATTATCCTGCCCATGTAATTGTAACCCCTCTGTACAGTATGTTCTCAAATAAAATAAAATAAAATTAAAAAAAAAAAAAACAAAAACAAAAACAAAAAAAAGACTACAAGGTGAGGTCTGCTCCCAGGGCGTAAATTGAAGCCCCAGCACTGGCAAAAATCATATGCCTACCTATTTTAAACATAGGATCTCTATTTACATACATTCTTTCATTGTAGTTATTCTTTTTATTGTACGTCTTAGTCATGGACGCATTTTGTTTATTGGGCATGATGACAGATATAACTGTGCTGGCATGGATCCCAGGACCTATATTGAGCCCCGGGAGTAAGGCAGGTGGAGAGCAAAATAGTCTTCCATTCACAAGCTGAAGATAGTATGCATATTTGTATAGAATAGAAGAGATGGCAACCTGTGATCGAATCCAATCTACCCTGTGACTACTGATTGTTGGATCTTTCCTGATGCCTCCATTTCATGACTGTGATGATTATGGTCATGCTTCGTCAACTCTTCATTAAAAATAATTGATACCCCAGGAATCTTGCCTATCATTTCCTACTCACATCCTGCAGGAACTACTCATTCAAGGATGAGGTTGATCAAATTCCACGATTCTTCCTAGGTCCGGAAATGAGTATCTCAGGATCTCCCACCATTCCCTCAATGAAGGGGGCTGACCGGGATTTTACCTCGGGGCCTCCGTTGCCCGGTCGGCCTGGGCTTCCCCAACAGCTTCAGGCCTTCACCAACTCCAGGTCACCTTCACTCTGTAGGTCTCCGGGTTCAGACCGACCAGTCACCGTGCAAAGGAAAATGAATGTAAAAGCACCAGGTGGAACTTCCCACCGCTCTTTTTCCCCTCGTGGCTTTTTTATTGTCCTGCAAGCCCTGGGGTCCTAAGATCTGAGGATGGGCTGTAGGTCCACAGGCCACACGCTAGGATGATCGGAGCTGAGACAGAGTTGCCACAACTTGAGTTCAAGCACTGTGTCTGGTTAAAAAAAATATATATATACATATAAATGTATATATATGCATGTATGTATATATACATATATGTATATTTATATATATGTATACATATACACACATGCATATGTATACATACATATGTATATATATATACATATATATACGTATATATGTGTGTGTGTATATATATATATATATATATATACGTATACATGTGTGTATATATGTGTATATATACATATATATGAAGCACCCTAACTCAGAATTCACACCATATTACTGCTAGAGCTGGGATTTGAACTCAGGTCTGGGAAACATTGTTGCACTGTTGGGGAAGGAGAAGCTCACCATCGTTGAAGACTACAAATCAGGCCTGGTCCCAGGGCCTGAACTGAAGCCCAAGCACTGGCAAAAATCATATGCCCACCTATTTTACACATAGGATCTCTATTTACATACATGTGTGGAATGCATCATGTTTTCAGTGTAGTTGCTCTTTTTATTATGTGTCTTAGGGATGCATTTTGTATTTTATTGAGTATGATGACAGATATAAATGTGCTGACATGGATAGCAACCTATTTCTATGGCCATGGAGTTGCCTATGCCTTCTCCATCCTAGCTCAAACCAAGGACTTTCACAGGACAAAAAAACAAGTGGACCAATGGGCTTCTCACATCAAGATTCATGTTTTGGCACTGTTGGGATTTGAACTCAGGACCTAGCAGGCCCAATTGTCCAAAGGGTCAAGGTGACTACACTGGCTTGTGAGCAACTAAGGAGCTAGACTGTTCCCAGGACCTGACATCGAGCACCAGGGAGGGCCAGGATAAGTATAAATTCATAATTTAAACATAGGATATATATTGATAAATATGTGTGGACAGCATCTTGCATTCGGTGCACTTCTTCTTAATTTTTGTCTAATTCATGGAGTTATTGTGTATTTTACTGTGTATGGTGACAGGTATAACTGTGATAAACTGGATGTCAACCTATTCCTATGGCTATAGATTGCCTACATAGTATGCTCCATTCGTAGCTGAGAAGCAGGACTTTCACAGCACAGGAAAAGAGGTGGATCAATTGGCTTCTCACATCAGTATTCATCTTTTGACAGTGCTGGGATTTGAACTCAAGGCCTAGAAAGCCCAACTGGTGAATGGGTAATGATAAGCACAACAGCCCATGAGCCAATAGGGGGTTAGGTCCATCCCAGGACCTGTGATCAAACCCTGGTGGGGTCCATGATTGATATAAATTCATAATTTACAGAGATGATCTCTATTTACATACATCTGTGGAATGCATCATGTATTCAGTGTAGTTATTCTTTTTATTGTGTGTCTTAATCAGGGATGCATTTGTATTTTATTGCGTGTGATGACAGATATAACTGTGCTGACATGGATGGGAACAGATTCCAATGAGTATAGAGTTGCCTATATAGCATATTGCAACCTAGCTGAGACCCAGAACTTTCAGAGTACAGGAAAACAGGTGAAACTCTGGGCTTCTCACACCAGCATTCATGTTTTGGCAGAGTTGGGATTTGAACTCAAAGCTTAGCAGGCCCAATTGGCTAAAGGGTCAAGGGGAGGACACTGGCCTGTGAGAAACTGAGAAGGTAAGCCTGTCATCGAGCACCAGGGAGGGCCAGGATAGGCATAAATTCATACTTGAAACATAGGATCTGTATTGACATACATGTGTGGAACCATCTTGCATTCAGTGCAATTCTCCTTAATTTGTGACTAATTCATGGAGGTATTGTGTATTTTACTGAGTATGGTGGCAGGTATAACTGTACTGACATGGATGATGACGTGTTCCCATGATTAGAAGTTTGCCTATGCATTCATTCTCCATCCTATCTGAGACCCAGGACTTCCACACAAGAGGAAAACAGGTGCAACGACTGGCTTCTGACATCAGGATGAATCTTTTGTCAGTTCTGGGATTTGAACTCAAGTCTGGGTAACCCCATTTCCCTGGGGGGAAGGGGAAGCTTTCCATCCTTGAAGACTAGAATGTCAGGCCTGGTCCAGGGCCTGATTTGGAGCCCTAGCACTGAACAAAATAAGAAGCCCCCCTCTTTTAAACATAGGATATCTATTTACATACAGCTGTGGTATGTGTTATTTTCTAATTTTGAGTCTTATTCATGGATGTATTGTGTATTTTATTGAGTATGGTGACAGGTATATCTGTGATGCCATGGATGACAACCTATTCCCATGACTATAGAGTTGAGTATATAGCATTTTCCATCCTCTCTGAGGCTCAGGACCTTCACAGGACAGGAAATCATGTGGATCCATTGGTTTCTCACATCAGGATGACTCTTTTGGCTGTGCTGGTTTTTGAACTGAGAGCCTAGCAGGCAGAATTGGTGAATGGGTCAAGGTGAGCACACCAGCCTGTGAGCCACTAAGATGCTAGGCCATTCCCAGGGCCTGAGGTAGTGCCCTGCAGTGGTCAATATGTTCATGAATTCATAATTTAAACACAGGAGCTATATTTCCATGCATAGATGGAAAGCATCTTGAGTTCTGTGTACTGGTTCTCTTGATTTTGTGTCTTATTCATGGATGCATTGTGCATTTTATTGAGTGTGATGACAACTATAACTGTGCTGACATGGATCTCAACCGATTCCCATGAGTATAGAGTTGCCTATATGGCATACTCCATCCTAGCTGAGATCCAGGACTTTCACAGCATAGGAAAACAGGTGCAACGATTGACTTCTAACATCAGGATGAATCTTTTGGTAGTACTTGGATTTGAACTCAAGGCCTAGCAGGCCCAAGTGGTGGATGGGTCATGGTGAGCACACCAGCCCATGAGCCACTAAGCAGGTAGGTTTTTCCTAGGACCTGAGACTGAGCCCCAGTGGAGGCCATCGTAGTCATAAATTCAGAATTTAAACAGAGGATCTCTATTTCCATACATGGGTGGGTGGCATCTTGTGTTCGGTGTAGTCATTGTCTTTATCTGGTGTCTTATTCATTGATGTATTTTCTGTTTTCTTGAGTATAGGATGACAGATATAAGTGTGTTGACCTGGATTACAACCTATTCCCATGAGTATAGAGTTACCTAATCATTCTCCATCCTAGCTGAGACCAAGAACTTGCACAGCACAGAAGAACAAGTGCAATGAATGGTTTCTCACATCAGGGTGAATTTTTGGCAGTGCTCAGATTCAAACTCTGCCTAGGAGCCCCAACTGCCCAATGGGTCCTCATGAGCACACCAGCCTGTGAGCCACTAAGGAACTGGGACATTCCCAGGAACTTAGATCGAGCACCAGGGTGGTCACAAGAGTCCTCAATGCATCATTGAAACATGGGATGTATATTCACATCCATTGTGTGGACTGCCTCATGCATTGAGTGTAGTTATCCTCTTTATTTTTGTATGCTATTCATGGATGTATTGTGTATGTTTTTGAGTATATGTGACAGGTGTAACCGAGCTGACATGGATGAAAACCTTTTGCCATGGCCACTGGCCATGGCATCATAGCTGGGACCCAGGACTCACATAGGTAAGGAAAACAGGGGCAACATCTGTCTTCTGACAGGATGAATCTTTTGGCACTGCTGGGATCTGAACTCACCACTTAGCAGGCCCAGTAGGTGAATGGGTCCATGTAAGCACACCAGCCTTTGAGCCACTAAGGAGCTAGGGCGTTCCCAGGACTTGAGATCTAATCCCGGGAGTAAGGCAGGGGGAGCACAATAATCATCCATTCATCAGCTGAAGGTAGTATGCAAATAAGTACATATCTGTATAGAGTAAGAGAGATGGTGAGCTGTGATGTAATCCAATCTACCCTGTGACTACCAATTCTTGGACCTTCCCCGATGCCTCAATTTCATGACTGTGATGATGATAGATATGCTTCATCAACTCTTTATTAAAAATAATTGATACCCCATGAATCTTGACTATCATTTCCTACTCACCTTCTCAGGAACTACTCATTCAAGGATGAGATTGATCTCATTTCACGACTCTTCCTAGTCGAGTATCTCAGGATCTCCTGCCACTCCTGCAATGTAGGGGGGCTGACTGGGATTCAACCTTGGGGCCTCCATTGCCCTGTCATCCTGTGGCTCCCCTGATAGCCAGCAGGCCTTCAGCCACACCCGGTCACCTTCAATCTGCAGTCTGCCGGCTTTGGTCCCACCATGGTCAACATTCAAAAAAAAAAAAAAAAAAAACCTAAAAGCGCCAGCTGGAACTTCCCACCGCTTTTTTTTTTCCCATCCGGCTTTTCTTTTTCCTCCAAGCCCTGGGGTCCTAAGATCCAAGGATGGGCTGTGGGTCCAGAGGCTGCAGCCTAGGATGATCGTACCTGAGGCAGAGTTGCCACAACTTGAGTTCAAGCCCTGGGTGTGGCAAAAAAAATTAAAAAATTGAAAAGTTATAAATGAAGCACCCTAGCTCAGAATTCACGCCATTTTATTGCTGGAGCTGGAATGTGAACTCAGGTCTAGGTAACTCTGTTGCACTGTGGGGGAAGGAGAAGCTCACCATCGTTGAAGACTACAAATCAGGCCGGGTCCCAGGGCCTGAATTGAAGCCCCAGCTCTCAAAAAAATCATATGTCCACCTATTTTACACATAGGATCTCTATTTACATACATTTGTAGAATGCTTCATGTTTTCAGTGTAGTTATTCTTTTGGTTTGTGTCTTAGTCAGGGTTGCATTCTGTATTTTATTAAGTATGATGACAGATATAAATGTGCTGACATAGATAGCAACCTATTTCTATGGTCATGGAGTTGCCTATGCCTTCTCCATCCTAGCTCAGATCAAGGACTTTCACAGGACAAAAAAACAAGTGGACCGATGGGCTTCTCACATCAGGATTCATGTTTTGGCACTGTTGGGATTTGAACTCAGGACCTAGCATGCCCAATTGGCAAAAGGGTCAAAGTGAGGACACTGGCCTGTGAGCAACTGAAGAGCTAGACTGTTCCCAGCACCTGACATCGAGCACCAGGGAGAGCCAGCATAGTCATAAATTCATACTTGAAACATAGGATATATATTGATAATATGTGTGGACAACATTTTGCATTCGGTGCACATCTCCTTAATTTGTGTCTAATTCATGAATGTATTGTGTATTTTACTGAGTATGGTGACATGTTAACTGTGCTAACATGAATGCCGACCTGTTCCCATGGTTATAAGTTTGCCTATGCATTCACTCTCCATCCTAGCTGAGACCCAGAACTTCCACACGAGAGGAAAACAGTTGCAACGATTGGCTTCTGACATCAGGATGAATCTTTTGTCAGTGCTGAAATTTGAGCTCAAGTCTGGGTAACCCCATTGCACTGTGGGGGAAGGGGAAGCTCATCATCCCTGAAGACTAGAATGTCAAGCTTGGTCAAAGGCTAGATTTGAAGACCTAGCAGTGGACAAAATAAGAAGCCCACCTCCTCTAAACATGACATCTCTACATACAGGTGTGGTATGCATCTTGCAATCAATGTAATTATTTTTTTAATTTTGAGTCTTATTCATGGATGTATTGCGTATTTTATTGAGTATGGTGACAGGTATATCTGTGCTGCCATGGATGACAACCTATTCCTATGGCTATAGAATTGCCTATATAGCATTCTCCATCCTCGCTGAGTCCCAGGACTTTCACAGGACAGGAAAACAGCTGTAAAGATTGGCTTCACACAGCTGGATGAACCTTTTGGCATTGCTGGGAGTTGAACTCTGGGCCTAGCAAGCCCAACTTTCTAATGGGTCCACATGAGCATACCAGCTTTTGAGCTATTAAGGATCTAGGCTATACCCAGGACCAGAGATTGATCCCCGGGTTGGGGTTTGTGCACCATATTCATCCATTCATAAGCTGAAGCTAGTATGCTAATAAATACCTATTTGTATAGAGATGTGGCAAGTTGTGTTGGAATCCTATCTACCATGTGACTACTAATTCTTGGATCTTTCCCAATGCCTCGATTTCCTGAAGGTAATTATTATTGTCACACTTCGTGAAGTCTTAATTAAAAATAATCATTTTGGCCGGGCGCTGGTGGCTCACGCCTGTAATCCTAGCTACTCAGGAGGCTGAGATCTGAGGATCGCGGTTCAAAGCCAGCCCGGGCAGGAGAGACCGTGAGACTCATATCTCCAATAAACCACCAGAAAACCGGAAGTGGTGCTGTAGCTCAAGTGGTAGAGTGCTCGCCTTGAGCTGAAGAGCTGAGGGACAGCACCCAGGCCCAGAGTTCAAGCCCCACGACCGACAAAAAAAAAAAAAAAAAAATCATTTTGCCAAAGTTCTTGCCTATCATTTCCTATATGAATCATGCATGAAGTTCTCAACTCTTCCCTAGACCAGAATTCAAGCACTAGCCTGGAAAACGTAACATTTATAGACATTTTAAATATATGCTTTGTAATTACATCTATATATTCAGTCTATATCGTGTTTGCTGGAGTGATTCATTATATTTTATTATTGACTGAATGAATTAGCATTTATTTTATGGACTTGAGTGCACCTACATCATTTATTACATTTATTCCAATCTATTCCATAACATGTAGCTTTGCACACATATTATGTATATCATACCTAACACCCAGCACTTGCACAGAAAAGGAAAACAGGTGTCACACTTGTAATCTTATTCCAAGATGAAATTTTTGGCAATGCTGGGACCTGAACTGATGGCCTAGAAGGCCCAACTCATGAATGGGTGAGTGTCAGCATGGCAGCCTCTAGCCCATTCAGCTGCCAAGTGGATCCTAGGACCTGGGATGGAGCCACATGTTTGGCCAAAATAGCAATACCTTTCTATGGAGGCGGTGGTATACAGGTAAATATATATTTAGATATTTTGATACTGCCAGTGATGTCTATCTAGTATTAAATGACATATATTACGTTCATACAGGTTTTTGGGTCTTTAGTGAGGAATCCATTTAATGAATAGTATTCTTTTAATGCACAATAAACTATGATTTAATGCATAATATACTGTGATTATTGGGTCTAAATTTATATTAGACTGATTGATGAACTACTCATCCAACCATGACATTGATTACATTTATCTGGTGTTCCTATGGACAGGCAATAGCTTCTTAGGCTCTCCAGCCCTTTGTAAGTGGCATGACTGGGATTCAAACTCAGGGCATAGGTGTCCAGACTGGCCTATGGCTTCTCTGCCAGCCTGGCAGCCTTTAGCAATGCCAGGTGACCTACAGGTTGCAACCACGTCATTTAGACCCAGGACAGTCAACATCCAAGGAAGGAAAAGAGAGAATCTGCCAGGTGACCTACAGGTTACAGCAGTGTTATTTGGACCCGGGATGATCACCATGCAAGGAGAGAAAACCAAGAAAACACCATCCATGGTTGGTTCCTAGCTTTTTTTTTTTTTTTGGTGCCTTTTTCATTTTGTTTTCCTGTCTGCCCCCGAGGCTTAATATCCCAAGATGGGTTGTGGGTCCAGAGGCTGCACCATCCCAGCCTAGGGTGATGTTAGCTGAGGTAGAGTTGCCACCCTATGAGTTCAAGCTCCGTGCTGGGCAATACATAAATAAATAAATAATAAATAATTTAAAAATATTAAAAATAGTTGGGCACTGGTGGTTCACGCCTGTACTCTTAGCTACTCAGGATGCTGAGATCTGAAAATCTCTGTTCAAAGCCAGCCTGGGCAGGAAAGTCCTTGAGACTCTTCTCTCCAATAAACCACTAGAAAACCGGAAGTGGTGCTGTGGCTTAAGCAGTATAGTGCTTACCTTGAGCTGAAGAGTGCAAGGACAGTTCCCAAGGCCAGATATATATCAAACTAATGCTCCCTGGCTTGGAATTCGTGCCTTTTTTTTTCCTGCCAGGCCTGAGAATTGAACTCAGAGACTGGGTAACTCTTATGCACTGTGGGGGACAAGGAAACTCACCCTCTTTGAAGACAAGTAATTCAGGCCTGTTCCCTAGGCCTGAATTCAATCCTTAGCCCTGTTAAAGTAATATTCATCCACATTTGAAATAATTAATATCTACATACTTATGTTTATTGAAATTGCTTTGAGTGTATTTATTTTATTTTTTGTATTGATTCATTATTTTTGTTGACTATTATTACACTTATGTATTAAATTGATTATATCTTATGAGAACTATACAGATTTGCATATGTATTATGTATCTTACTTCAGACCCAGGACATTCACCGAAATTCTATAGTATATCATCCCATGCTTAGAAAAACAGAAAGAACACACCAACCAAAGTCTAATTTATCCCTAGGCACCCCAGTGGCTCACATCTGTAATCCCAGCTACTCAGGAGGTAAGAAGTAGAAGATGAAGTTTCAAAGCCAATCCAGGCAGCATAGCCTGAGAGACATCATCTCTAATTAACTGTTAAAAAGCCAGGCTACAAGTATGGCTGAAGTGGTAGAAAATCAGCTATGAACAACCAAGCCAAGAAAGAGCAAGCTGAGTTCAATTGCGGGGAGAGAGGGGTAGGGGGATAAAGGGGAGAGAAATCCTCCAAAAACAGAGAACTAAACAACACACAAATCCCACCTAATTTATGGTACCAACAAACTGAAAAAAAAATCAAGCTTGTGCAGTTGTATAAATTTACATGAGCACATATGCTCTTAGGTACACTTCAAAACCATGCTTTTAATAATATATGTATATATATATAAATTAATAATGTATATATATGAATAAACTAAGAAACCAACCAATGAACAAATGCTTCTGAATTAGTGCCTTTATATTTATATTAGTGGCACTATAAATTATTTGTACTAAAAGTATATTCCAAGTTTCTTTCTGCAGAATCAATCTTAAAATGTTTCTTCATGCACCAGGCGTCAGTGGCTTATGCCTATAATACTAGCTACTCAGGAGGCTGAGATCTGAGGATGGCAGTTCGAGGCCAGCCCCTGCAGGAAAATCCGTGAGACTCTTATCTCTAATAAACCACTAGAAAACTGGAAGTGGCGCTGTGGCTCAAGCCGTAGAGTGCTTGCATAGAGCTATAGAGTGCAGGGATAACGCCCAATCCGAGTTCAAGCCCCACCACAGACAAAAAAAAAAAAAGACAGAAGTTTGTTCATACAAAATTCTAACATTCTGAGCTTTAGGAAACTTTTCTTCCAGGGTCTTATGCTCTTCAGGCAACTACTCCACTACTGAGCTACATCTCAGTACCAATGTTTTTGTTTTTCATTTTACAATCCAGTTTATTCCCAAAATGCTTACAAGTACTACTGTCCTCACAGAAGTGAGTTTATATTCAGAAACCCAACCTTTTGTCATATGAAGACTCCCCTAGTGTATTTCGTGGTAGGCACTGAGGAAAACTCACACGACACAATTGCAGACATTTTATAATTATAGAAATAATTCTAAATAGAAATAACATAAACTATTGGGCAGGGGTGGCTCATGGCTGTAATCCTAGCTACTCAGGAGGCTGAGATCTGAGGTCTGTGAGACTCTTATCTCCAATAAACCACTAGAAGCCTGGAAGTGGTTCTGTGGCTCAAGCAGGTGAGCACTTGTCTTGAGCTGAAGATCAAAGGGACAGTGCCCAAGCCTAGAGTTCAAGCCCCACGATCGACAAAAAGAAGAAAAAGAAGAGGAAGAAGAAGAAGAAGAAGAAGAAGAAGAAGAAGAAGAAGAAGAAGAAGAAGAAGAAGAAGAAGAAGAAGAAGAAGAAGAAGAAGAAGAAGAAGAAGAAGAAGAAGAACAAGAAGAAGAAGAACAAGAAGAAGAAGAACAAGAAGAAGAACAAGAAGAAGAAGAACAAGAACAAGAAGAAGAACAAGAAGAACAAGAAGAAGAACAAGAAGAAGAACAAGAAGAAGAACAAGAAGAAGAACAAGAAGAAGAAGAAGAAGAACAAGAAGAAGAACAAGAAGAAGAACAAGAAGAAGAAGAAGAAGAAGAAGAAGAAGAACAAGAAGAAGAAGAAGAAGAAGAACAAGAAGAAGAACAAGAAGAAGAAGAAGAACAAGAAGAAGAAGAAGAACAAGAAGAAGAAGAACAACAACAAGAAGAAGAAGAACAAGAAGAAGAAGAAGAACAAGAAGAAGAAGAAGAACAAGAAGAAGAAGAAGAACAAGAAGAAGAAGAAGAACAAGAAGAAGAAGAATAACAGTCTTAGTTATTTATTATGCCTCCATTGAAGTAATATTATTCTTTTCATGCCTAATTAACCATTAATTAAATGCAGTCTGTGTCCTAGGATTATTGTGTCTAATTTGATACTAGACTGCTACACAGACTACTCATTCAATCATGAGTTGGATACTATTCCATCAGAACTTTTATGTATGGGCAGGAGTCTCTTGTGATCTCTTGCCATTGGTAGGTGTTAGGACTGGAATTTGAACTCAGGGACTCTGTTGCGGGGTTGAACTATGGCTTTTCTGACAGTTCGCCAGCCCTCAGCAATGACAAGTCACCTGTGCGTGGCAACCATGTCATTCAGACCCAGGATAGTCACCGTGCAAGTAAGCACTGCCAAGAAACCACTTACCATGTGCAGCTTGCAGCTTTTTTTTGGTGACATTTTCATTTTGGTTTCCTGTCTGAACTAGGGTCTTAGGATTCCAGGATTGGCTTTGGTTCCTGAGGCTGCACCCCAGCCTAGTGTGATGGAAGCTGAGACAGAGCTGGGACGATTCAGTTCAAGCCATGTGCATGGCAAAAAAAAAAAAAAAAAAAAAAAGAAGAGAAAAGAAAAAAATACAAAATTTAAAAATTAAGACAATTAAAAATATAAGAAAACGATTACTTATCTCCCTGGTTTGCAATTCGTGCCATTTTTTTCTGCCAAGCCTGGGATTTGAACTCCAGGTCTGGGTAAATAGGCAGCACTGTGGGGAAAGGGGAATCTCACTATGCTTGAAGACAAGAACGTCAGGCCTGTTCCCTAGGCCTGAATTCAAGCCTCAGTTCTGGAAAACATACTCCTTATATACATTTTAAAAATAGTACTTATACTTCCATTCAGATATTCAGTCCATATCATGTTTGGTGTGGTTATTCATTTTATTTCTTGTTTTTTTCATTTATTTACCATTTATTTTATTGGCTCTGATGACACTTATACCATTTATTACATTGTTTATATACTATCACATAACATCTAGATTTGCAGATGTGTTCTCTATCATGCCTGACATCCAGGACTCTCCCAGAAAAGGAACACATGTATCACACTCGGCTTCTTATTCCAAGATTAAATTATTGGCAGTGCTGGGATCTGAACTCAGGGCCTAGCAGGCCCAATTCATGAATGGGTGAGTGTGAGAACAGCAACCTCTAGCCAGTGAAGCCGTCAGATGGTTCCCATGCACTGAGATCAAGCGCCAGGTTTGTACAAAACAGCGATACATGGGGAGGCAGATGGTGGTATCCAAAAAATATATATTGGTAAAAAGTGCCAGTCTGTCTATGGCTGAATGACATCTACTAGGTTCTGACCAACTTTTAGGTATTTATTATACCACCATTGAAGGAATATTATTCTTTTCATGTTTAATAAACTATTAAATAAGATCAATCAGCATCCTAGGATTATTCCATACAATTTTAGACTCGACTGATGCACAAACTAATCTTTCAATTGAATCTCTAGTGATCTCCTGCCATTGGTAGGTGTCAGGACTGGGATTTGAACCCGGGGCCTATGTAGACAGGTCAGCTTTAGCTTCCCTGATAGCCCGCCAGACTTTAGCAATGTCAGGTCAGGTCCACTTTGCAGCCCTGTCATTCAGACAGGAGATGGTAATCGTCCAAAGAAAAATACGTAAAACCCCCAGCCCTCTGCAGCTCACCGCTTTTTGTGCTTTCCCACTTTTTTTTCTTCCTACAAACCCTCTGGGCCTTAGATCCCAAGATTGGCTATGTGTCTGGCGGCTGCACCCAGCTTAGATGATTGAGGCTGAGGTAGAGTTGCCACGACCTGAGTTCAAGCCCTGTGGTTGGCAAAAAAAAAAGAATAAATAAAAAAAAACTAAGTAAGTAAGTAAATTAAAAAAAAAAAATCTCCCTGGTTTGGCATATCTGCCAGTTTTGTTTCCTAGCCTGGGATTTGAACTCAGGCTTTTGGTAAATCTGTAGCAATGTGAGGAAGGTGCAGAGTTGCCACTACTTGAGTTCAAATCCCATGCCAACCCAAAAATAAAAAAAATTAAGTCAGTGACCTTGGCAGGGGGAGAAGTTGTGGAGATGGGAGAGAAGGGATGGTAGGGGGAAACAAAGAAGGAGGCAACAATGCTCAATAGGAAATATACTCTTTACCTTGTTCATGTAATTGTAATCGTCTGTACAACATTTTTACAATAAAAAGTGTACAAAAAAAGAAACAATGTAATGCTCAGAGAAGCATTTTGGGATTAAGGGAAGGATGTCTGAATAGCTGTACAAAATTCTACACTGCTTTGTTTTTTAATGTTCACTAAGGAACTGAATAAACATAACTGCTTTTATTAAAAAAATTAAGTCAATGTCTTGGAACTGGGACCAGTATTTCTGCCATTGCTGGGATTTGATCTCACCATCCAGGTAACTCTTTTGAACCATGGGTGAAGGCAAGGCTCACTGTCCTTGAGGAAAAGAAATTCAGGCTAGAGTTCCCAGGGACTGAATGCAGGCCCTGCAATAGAAAAAATATTTCTACATATGTGTAATATATGATATAAATTTACATGTGTATGCTAACTACAAATTATGATTTTTTATTATTGATTTTTTATTTATTTGTTATTTGATTCATTTATTGTTTATTGTATTTAGTGTTATTATACACATATTTATTACATGTTGTACATGTATTTTAAAATTATACAAAATAATTTAGGACATTGACTCATTTTTCATTAATACTATATTGTGTTGAAACATGACACATAATTAAATGGAGGCATTTGTCACAGTCTTCACATGTTTAGAATCTCTCCCAAGTATGAGAATTGAATTCTTTTTCTATGGACATCTTCCTCTAGGGATTTCTTTAGATGATTTATACCCAGAAGCCTTTTCGTGAGGATAGGCAAGTTGAGGGATAAAATTGCAAGGGTGGGGTTAGAAATGTGGTTGAGTGGTAAAGAGCTTGCTCAACATGCATAAATGCCAAGGTTTGCATTCTCAGTGCCACATACTCAGAAAAAGTCAGAAGCTGTAGAGTGGCTCAAGTGGCACAGTGCTAGGCTTGATAAAAAGGAGCTCAGAGACAGTACCCAGGCCCTAAGATCAAGCCCCAGGACTGGCAAAAATAAGAGTCCAGATGCCAGTGGCTCACACCTGGAACCCTAGCTTCTCAGGAGGCTGAGATGTAAAGACCACAGTTCAAAGACAGCCTAGGAAAGGAAAGATAGTTAGACTCTTTTCTCCAATGGACCACCAAAAGACCCCACATGGCGCCATGGCTTAAGTGGTAGTGTTCACGTTGAGCTGAAGGGCTCAGGGACAGTGCCCAGGCATGAGTTCGAAAAACAAAACAGGAAAAATGTGGAGGATAATCAAAGTACTTTTCTTATTTGTTAATTATGAGAACATTATCTGGAAAATGAATTCTAATGTACACCAGAATTGGAGTCTGAGTTCATTGTTCAAGTGTAGCAGATCCATATGCTGAGGCTCTCTATCTCTAGCATTATAACCTTGCATCCTAGAGGGTTCTGAAAGGTCCAATATTGAAAGGTTTAATATGCTCCCCAAGCCCTTTGTGATAAGCAGTTGACTTGTATTGTCAATGTCATTACAGTGCTGAACCTAGCAAAGCACCAGTAGCTCATGCCCATCGCCCTAGCTCAGGAGGCTGAGTTCTGAGCATCAGAGGGTGAAGCCAGCCAGGGCAGGAAAGTCTATGACACTCTGACTTCCACTTCTGAAAGATCAGATATTCAACAGCTTCCTAGATTTCCTTTGGTAATGAGAAGTTATTTGCCCCTAAATGTTCTTAGAGTTCTCAAGCTATAGAAGCAGGATAAAAAACATCAATGACCCATCCTGGGTTTAAATGAAGTTCTCAGGATCCAACCTGTAGCCCTGTTAGCAAGATGAACTCCAGTGTAACAGTGTAGTTGAAGGACAGACAACAGTTTCAAAAGTCAGGCTAGGTGAAGAAACCTAGGCCTGCTGGACTAGGAGGCAGAATGAACACACTCAACCGGGAAGTGAGCTGCAAAACCACTTCATTCATTCCTGGCACAGCCAGCAATGGGAGGAAACCTGAAACATTTTTTAGAGTTACACCAGGATCAGGCTTTTCTCAGCCTCTTCAAACAATGACTAATTAACCTTCCTCCCTCAGGTGAAGGGACCCTCAGGCTATCTTTAGTTTAACAATCGAGAGCCAGTTAAGAAGGGTATAGGGGAGGAACAGAGTAACCCTGCTCGCTGGTTTTAGGGAGTGGGTTTTTGACTCTCCATCTGTCAGATTTAAAGGCCCTTCTTCTAGCTCGGCCAGTGCTTTTCCCTTCCTTCATTCTCCACATCATTAATGCAAATCTCCAGTCCAAGGAGAGAGGTAAGGCTATTTCTTTTTTTTTTTTTTTTTTTTATCTAGGTGTTTTATTGTGGTTATAAGAAGATAAATTACTGCTTTCCAAAGTGGTTGAACAAGTTTACACTCCCACCAACAATGCAGTAAGGTTCCGTTCTGGCCACATCCCTTCCAGCATCTGTTGTTATTAGAGTTCTTGATTATAGCCATTCTGACTGGGGTGAGGTGGAATCTCAATGTTGTTTTGATTTGCATTTCTTTTATGGCTAGGCGAGTTGAGCATTTCTTCATGTGTCTATTTGCCATTTTTATTTCCTCTTCAAAGAAGTATCTCTTTAAGTCTTTAGCCCACTTATTAATCAGGTGGTTGTTTCTTTGAGGATTTGTTGTTGAGGGATTTAATTTTTTTTTTTTTAATTTTATTTTATTTTAATTGAGAACATACTGTACAGAGGGGTTACAATTACATGGGCAGGATAAGGCATACATTTCTTACCAAGCATTGCAGCCTCCTCCTTTGTTTACCCTTCACCTCCCTTCCCAGCCTCCCCCCTCCCCCCCACCCAATCATACCCCCCCTCCCCCCCCAACGACATTGTAAAGCTGGTTTTGACATGACATTTTGTACTTCTCATTGTTGCAACAGGTCCACCTGAATCCTTAAACGACTTGTTTGTCCCCATCTCCTCCACATGTTATACTGATATCAAATATAGTGAAAGCGGGGGTTACACTGTGGGGGAGGGACATACAAAGCAACAAAGAAATAATCTTATAAATGCGTTAGAAACACATGCATGAAAGAAACAAAAACATTAAAATACATATTTGAGGGTTCGTTTTCCTAACATCACATTCTCTGACTTTTTCCGCTTGACTCATACCTATACTAGATATTGCAAATAAGGGACACCATGGGACCTATGTTTCTTTGGGCCTGGCTTACTTCACTTAATATAATAAGGCTATTTCTTTTCTGTCTCTGAGCACCTGAGTTAGAACCTGGCTCTACCTTCTTGGCTCTGGAGCCCTCGGCTTCCTGAGAAGTGGGACAGATGCAGTCTTCCTGCTCTGTGGTTGTGTGAAGGTGATGCTGGTTGTGTGGCACACTGCAGAAGGCCTCATCACTGGAAAGTATTCCCTTCTTTACTCCTGACATCCAAGACCAGGTTCATCTATCTATCTGTCTATCTATCTATCTATCTATCTATCTATCTATCTATCTATCTATCTATCTATCTATCTATCTATCTATCTATCTATCTATCTATCTATCTATCTATCTATCTATCTATCTATCTATCTATCTATCTATCTATTTATCTACCTATCAATCTATCTACCTATCTACCTATCTATCTATCTATCTATCTATCTATCTATCTATCTATCTATCTATCTATCTATCTATCTAATCTATCTATCTACCTATCTAATCAGTCTATCTACTTAGGTATCTAGATATCTACCTAGCTATCTCTTTGCCAGTTCTTGGGTTGAACTCAAGGCCTGGGCACTGTCTCTAGCATTCTACTACTTGAGCCATACCAATTCTGACTTTTTCTGTGTATGTGCTACTGAGGAATCAAACCCAGGGCTTCCTGCATCTTAGGCAAGCACTCTCTCAGTAATCCACATTCCCAGGCCCCTCATCTTTTTCTTAGTGGTAGGTTTTACATAATTATGCTACCAGCCTACATCTCCAAGTTTAATTTTCTGAATACAGGATATTTCTACAAAACTTATCCTTCTCTTCCCCTACCTGATTTGTGACTGTACTGGCCTTCGCCTCATAATAAAATGTAAATAAAGGCTACTGTGAGCTTAGGTGGGTATCATATAAGGACACATGCCTGGAACCCTGGAAGAGAAAAGCCATGGGCCAGAAATGAAGAGAATGATGCAGTATGCACAAGAGCACATCTGAAAAATAAATCAGTAAATAAAAGCAGAAGCAATTCATACGGTCTGTTTGCACTCAGGGAGATAATATACACACATTAGTAGTTAGGGCTCTCATTTTTTTTTAATTTTTTTGGCCTTCTCTTTTCGAATTTTTTTGTGGTCATCCCAGGGCTTAAACTCAAGGCCGGATGCATTCTTCAGCTGTTTTGCTCAAGGCTGAGGCTCTATCACTGCCACAACTCCACTTACAGCCATCTGGTCGTTAATTGGAAATAAGCGCCTCCCAGGCTTTCCTGCCTGGTCTGGACGGTATCTATTACTTGGCTTTATCAAAGCTGGAGCTCTACCCTCTGGGCCACTGCACCACTTCTGGTTTTCTGGGGGCTTATTGGAGATAAGACTCTCACAGTCTCTCCTGCTCAGGCTGGCATTGGATTGCGATATCTTGAGGAGGCTTCAAGCGGCTTTCCTCAGGGATTCACCAAGAGCAGATTTACAGAAACCCTTAGTCTAAATCTCGAGAGCAACTAGAGGAAAACAGACACATGAAGATGCTTCTAGTGTGTTCTAGATAATTAAATTGGGAGACAAAAAACACTCATAATAATTAGATCATTTTATAGGCAAAAGGAGCAATGCAGACAGCATGAAGATTGCTCCAGGGAGTTCCGGGAAGATGGCGGAGGAGAAGCTGGAATCTGAACAAGCTCTTGCATAGAAAACAGTTTCAGAGTTCCAGTGAACAGTCCCAAGCCAGAGAATCACACCAAGTGTGCCATCACAGGACAGAGAGTTAGTCAAGAGAGGGGAAGCCAAGCAGACACATCTGAGCAGCTGCCGCTGCGGCGGCAGGGTCGCAGAGGCGACCACCGCCGCGGAGGCATACCTGAGACGCAGTCCGGGACGAAGGAGCCAGACGCAGCAGACGAGCGGATTCTACTCAACACCAGCAAGAACCGACAAGGAGCGGACAACTTCATCCTGCACTTTGCAGACCAGTGACGACCCGGGATCCAAGACTCCGCGTGAGTAGAAGCCCCACTTCCTCACTCCTCTGGGAGCAGAGGAGGGAAGGCCACCCCTCCCCCCCCAGCACCGGTGATCTCCATCTTGGATACCGACAAAGCTCAGAGGAGCAGCTAGCTCCAGCTCAGGCCTTGGAATAAAACGAGTCATTTAGCAGGTCACAAGAACTTAACGGCGAAGTGACCTCACAGACTCAGTTCCATCCAGGGAAAAGTCACCCAGCTCAGGCGCCAGCCATTGGAGTGGCTTTCCTCACCGGGTAACCAGAGCCAGAGGCTGCCCCGCCCTCTAGCAGCCACCACAATCAATTGAAAAACAGAAACCCTGAGAATGGCTCCAGGCTGGGTGCTGTGAGTTTTTTTTCACAAAATAGCCCCAGGGAAAAGCTACTGTTCTTTGAAAGGCCTCAACTCTACCCAGAACCTAGCCTCATCACTGCATCCCCCTCTTTTGTGATTCTCAAAGCAGATCACCCTCACAGTAAACTAACCTGGGAGGGGGATCTCAAAATCTTGGGTAAAGCAGAGCATTTTTCTGCTTGTTCCAACAAACTGACTTAAGAAACCAATCAAGCCACAGGACCTCAAGCTGACCAGAGACTCCAACCAGACTCTGGTTACAGACAAAAGGGAGATACAGGACTCTTCCCACCCCTCCCAAAAAAAAAAAAAAAAAAAAATCAAAGAACTTTTTTTTTTCTTCTTCTTCTTTTCTTTTTTTTTCTTTTCCTTGTCTTGTTTTTTTTTCATTTTTTGTTACCTTATATATATATAAAATTTTTTTTTGCTTTTCTAAAACTTTTATTAATCTTTAATTTTTGCCTCCTCTGAAAAAATAATTGTTTTCCATTAACTTTTTTTTTTTTTTTCTCCTCTTATAATTTTTATTTTAGGAATACGTGAATGTGTGTTTTCTTTTCTTTTCTTGTCTTCTTTCTCTTTTTCTTTCATTCTTAATTATCTTTTTGGTTTTTTTTCTAGCTCTACTGAACTTCTGATCTTTTCTTCTCATTTTCCTATCCTTTCCATCTTTTCCTCTTTGTTCATCTGTATGTGACTTAACTCTTGTCCTGCACATCCTCAGATAAACCCGTAGTTAACCAGTAGACCCTATCCCCCATTGTGTACACACTTAATCCACAAACTTATTACTCAATTCAAAACCTCTGAGACTTAAATTCATTAATAGCAGTACTACCTCTTTATACCTATATAATATTTTAAGCATTTTTTTAAAGTTTTTCTCATCTCCTCTATGTCCCTCCCTTTCTCTCAACATATTCATATTCCTCTATAAATAGATGGTCTTTTAATCTCTAAAATAACATTAATTTTTACGTTTCTATTTTATTTTCTGGTCTCTTTCCATTCCCCTTTCCCTTTCTTCTTTTTCTCTCTCTCTCTACTTACATCCTACCCAACCTATTTCCTGCATTGTGATTAGGACATAGTTAACTCTCCCTGTGCCTCCCCACACCAATCTATTCCTATTTTTTACCCACATCTCTCCCTAACCCTAATAATTTCTGGTTTTCCAAATTCTTCTCTGCGGTTCGAAGTCCTTTAACATATAGTTGTTTGATGTCGAATAGATGTATCTGTTGAACTAGATTGTATCTGTAGACTATTGACTGTACAAATGCAAACTTTGGTTGATGGTTGCCTTAAGATAGTGTTCTAGCACAAAACTGGTGCTATCTTCATCTCAAATGGGCAGAGTAAGCCGGAAAAACACAAGAAAAATGGCAAATTCGGGTATCTCAATTCCCAATCCTGATAATCAGGGGTTAGAAGAGATAATGAATAATCCAGAGGAGAGTTCCCAAACAGCTCTACAAACACTGCTGGCAAACATGATAAATGAAAAGTTTGACAACGTACAAAGGACTCTGTATGAGCGTGATAGGGAGAGAGAGGAGGCATCCCAGAAGTTTATACAGGAATATCATAAGCGTGAGGAAGCTACTCAAAAACTGATACAGGATTTGCGTGAACAACTTGAGAATACTCAAAGAGAAAGGGAGGAATGGCGTGAGCAGGCTGAGAACACTCAAAGAGATCTGCAGGAATCCCACGAATGGGAGGAAGCTAATCAAAGAGTAATACAGGAATTGAGAGACCAGGTAGAGAACACACAAAGATCACTAAAGGCATTCATGGAATCCATTAACAAAGAGCTGAAGGAAGTCAGGGAGACCACAAAGGGAATGCTGAATGGAACCCAACAGAAGGAATGGGAGCCCAAAGAAACCATAACCAATCAACTAAGTGATTTGAGGACAAACACTGAACACCAAATTAAGGAAGTAAAGAAATTCATACAAGACCTAAAACAGAGCTTCAACAAAGAACTTGAAGCCATCAAAGCTGACCAACTAGAAGGAAAAGAGATAAAAAACAAAGTAGAGAGTCTTGACAGCAGGTTAGACCATGCAGAAGATCGAATCTCAGGGATTGAAGACAGCCTAGATATTATAGAGAAAGAACATACAACCATCCAAGACAAGTCCAAGAAATATGATAGATCTATCCAACACCTGGAAGACACCATCAGAAGGCCTAATCTAAGGATAATGGGTGTAGAGGAGCACCTAGAAACAGAAGTTAATGGTCTAGGAAATCTGTTTAACAGGATCCTAGCAGAGAACTTCCCAAACATGCAAAAAGATAGGCCTGTCCAGATACAAGAAGCCTTTAGAACCCCAAATAGACCAGACCAGAATAGGACATCCCACCGTCACATTATAATCCACACAGGATCAACCCAGAACAAGGAAAAGATCCTTAAAGCTGTCAGAGAGAAAAGGGTAATCACTTATAAAGGGAAACCAATTAGAATCACCTCAGATTTCTCAGCAGAGACAATCAAAGCAAGAAGAGCCTGGAATGATGTATGCCATGCCCTAAAAACAAACAACTATCAACCACGAATACTGTACCCAGCTAAACTCTCCTTCATAACTGAAGGCCAAATAAAAACCTTCCATAGCAAAGAAAAATTGAAACAATACATCTCCACCAAACCAGCCCTACAAAAGATTCTTAAAGAGGTCCTACACATAGAAAACCAACAAGACCGCAATAAAGGCCAAGAAACTGCACCCAAACTGAGAATCCAAGAACCATAGGAAGAACCCAGTTTTCGCAGCCCCCAAGAAGGTAGATAACATGGCAGGAACTCCCAAATACCTCTCAGTCCTATCTCTTAATGTTAACGGACTGAACTCTCCAATTAAGCGACATAGACTGTCTAGTTGGATTAAAAAACAAGACCCTTCTATCTGCTGCCTACAGGAGTCACATCTTGCCCGTAAAAACAAACACATTTTCAAGGTTAAAGGCTGGAACAAAATCTACCAAGCAAACGGACCGCATAAACAGGCGGGAGTTGCAATCCTAATATCAGATAAAATAGACTTCAAATTAAAATTCGTGAAAAGAGATAAAGAAGGTCGCTACATACTAATTAAAGGATCTCTCCTTCAGGAGGATATTACAATTCTAAATATCTATTCGCCAAACAATGGAGCACCCAAATTTATCAAAGAAACACTACTTTCCCTCAAATCCCATATAGATCCAAAAACATTAATTGTTGGGGATTTTAACACACCACTCTCCCCACTAGATAGATCAACTTGGCAAAAACTCAACAGAGAAACCGCAGATCTAAACAGCTGCATAGATCAACTAGACTTAACAGACATTTACCGAACATTTCACCCAGCAGCATCAGAATACACGTATTTCTCAGCAGCACATGGAACGTTTTCTAAAATAGACCACATTTTAGGCCACAAAGCAAACTTGTCTAAATTCAGAAACATTGAAGTTATACCTTGCATTCTCTCTGACCACAAGGGAATAAAGTTAGAACTCAACACCAAAAGCCACCAAAGAAAGTCCGGTATCACATGGAGGCTGAACAACACACTGCTGAATCATGAGTGGGTCATCGAAGAGATTAGAAAGGAAATTCAAATGTTCATGCTATTCAACAAAAATGAACACACAAAATACCAGCTCCTCTGGGACACAGCAAAGGCAGTACTCAGAGGCAAGTTTATAGCTCTGAGCTCCTACATCAACAAATTGGAGAGATCTGAAACCAACAATTTAATGACACATCTAAACCTCCTTGAAAACGAGCAGCAAGATAAACCCCAATCCAGTAGACGGAAAGAAATAATCAAAATTAAATCAGAATTAAATGAATTAGAATCCAAAAAAACTATATAAAGAATCAACAAAACAAAGAGTTGGTTCTTCGAAAAACTTAACAAAATTGACAGACCCTTAGCAAATCTTATCAGAAAAAGAAGAGAACACACCCAAATTAATAAACTCAGAGATGAGAATGGAAACATCACCACGGAAACAAGCAAGATTCAGAACATTATAAGGGAATACTTCTCAAAACTGTATGCTAATAAGTTTGAGAACTTGACAGAAATGGACCTCTTCCTAGCAAATATTGACATGCCAAAACTAAACCAAGATGAGGCAAACTATCTTAACAGGCCCATATCAAGCATTGAAATAGAAACAGCAATAAGAGACCTCCTAGCTAAGAAAAGTCCAGGACCAGATGGTTTCACAGCGGAATTTTACAAGGCCTTCAAAGCAGAGCTCACACCAATTCTCCTCCAACTCTTCAATGAAATTGAAAGAGAAAGCTCACTACCGAACACATTCTATGAAGCCATCATAACCCTCATCCCAAAACCAGGCAGGGACTCATCAAAGAAAGAGAACTATAGACCCATTTCTTTGATGAACATTGATGCAAAACTTCTCAACAAAATTTTGGCCAACCGACTTCAACAATTCATCCAAAAAATCATACACCACGATCAAACAGGATTCATTTCAGGGATGCAAAGCTGGTTCAATATACGCAAATCAATTAATATTATTCATCACATCAACAGGAGCAAGAATAAGAACCACATGGTTATCTCAATAGACGCAGAAAAAGCATTCGACAAGATCCAACACCCCTTTATGATGAAGGTTTTGGAAAAATTAGGAATCCATGGAACATTCCTCAATACAATAAAGGCTGTATATGACAAACCTACAGCCAGCATTATACTCAATGGTGAAAAACTAAAGCCATTTCCTCTTAACTCAGGGACAAGACAAGGATGCCCACTCTCTCCACTTCTCTTCAATCTAGTATTAGAATGCCTAGCTACAGCAATAAGACAAGATGCAGACATAAAGGGGATCCAAATAGGGAAAGAAGAAATAAAACTCTCCCTCTTTGCAGATGACATGATCTTGTATTTAAAGAATCCCATAGACTCCACTCCCAAATTACTCAAGCTGATTCAAAACTTTGGCAAAGTAGCAGGTTATAAAATTAACCCCCCAAAATCAATGGCTTTTCTGTATGCCAACAATGAGAAAAGTGTGGCTGAAGTTAGGAAAGCAACTCCATTTGTAATAGCCCCACAAAAAATAAAATACCTAGGAATTAACTTAACTAAAGAAGTGAAGGACCTCTATGATGAAAACTTTAAAATCTTGAAAAAGGAAATGAACACAGAACTTAAAAAATGGCAAAACCTCCCATGCTCCTGGATTGGAAAGATTAACATCGTGAAAATGGCAATACTTCCCAAGGCTATCTACAAATTCAACGCAATACCTATCAAAATTCCACCCTCATTCTTCAAGGAAATAGAAGAGGCAATCCAAAAATTCATATGGAACAATAAAAGACCCCGAATAGCAAAAACGCTCCTCAACAGAAAGAACACTGCTGGAGGAATATCAATACCAAATTTCAAACTCTACTATAAAGCCATAGTAATCAAAACAGCTTGGTATTGGCATAAGAACAGACCTCAGGACCAATGGAATAGAATTGAAAACCCAGAAATGAACCTACAGACCTATAGCCATCTAATCTTCGATAAGGGAGCTAAAACAATAGAATGGAAGACAGACAGCCTCTTTAGTAAATGGTGCTGGCAAAACTGGTTAACTACATGTAGAAAACTAAAGCTAGATCCTTATATATCACCCTGCACCAGAATCAACTCCAAATGGATCAAAGACCTTGAACTCAAAGCAGACACTCTGAAAACATTACAGGATGGAATAGGAGAAACCCTGGGTCTCCTTGGCTCAGGCCGAAATTTTCTGAATAGAGACCCGGAAACACAACAAATCAAAGAAAGGCTGGACAAATGGGATTGTATAAGGTTGCAGAGCTTCTGCAGGGCAAATGACATAGCTAGCAAGATCAATAGAAAGCCCACGGACTGGGAGAAGATCTTTACTAGCCATACAACGGACAAGGGTCTCATATCTAAAATATACTTGGAACTCAAAAAATTAAACCACCCAACAACAAATCCTCAAAGAAACAACTGCCCAATAAGTAAGTGGGCGAAAGACTTAAAGAGAAGCTTCTCTGAAGAAGAAAGAAGGATGGCCAATAGACACATGAAGAAATGTTCAACATCCCTAGCCATAAAAGAAATGCAAATCAAAACAACATTGAGATATCACCTCACTCCAGTTAGAACAGCAAAAATCAAGAACTCTAACAACAACAGATGCTGGAGGGGATGTGGACCGAAAGGAACCTTACTTCATTGTTGGTGGGAATGTAAACTTGTTCAACCACTTTGGAAAGCAGTATGGAGGTTCCTCAAAAGACTCCACATAGAGCTCCCCAATGACCCAGCAATCCCACTTTTGGGCATTTACCCAAATGATCACAAACAAGGCCACACTAAAGCTACCTGCACAACTATGTTTATTGCAGCATTATTTACCATAGCTAAGACATGGAACCAACCCAGATGCCCCTCAGTAGATGAATGGATCAAGAAGATGTGGTATATATACACAATGGAATTCTATGCCTCCATCAGAAAGAATGACATTGCCCCATTTGTTAGGAAATGGAAAGGCTTGGAAAAAATTATATTAAGTGAAGTAAGCCAGGCCCAAAGAAACATAGGTCCCATGGTTTCCCTTATTTGCAATATCTAGTATAGGTATGAGTCAAGCGGAAAAAGTCAGATAATGTGATGTTAGGAAAATGAACCCTTTAATATGTATTTTAATGTTTTTGTTTCTTTCATGCATGTATTTCTAACGCATTTATAAGATTATTTCTTTGTTGCTTTGTATGTCCCTCCCCCACAGTGTAACCCCCGCTTTCACTATATTTGATGTTAGTATAACATGTGGAGGAGATGGGGACAAACTAGTCGTTTAAGGATTCAGGTGGACCTGTTGCAACAATGAGAAGTACAAAATGTCATGTCAAAACCAGCTTTACAATGTCGGTGGGGGGGGGGGTGGGGGGGTATGATTGGGTGGGAGGGAGGGGGGAGGCTGGGAAGGGAGGTGAAGGGTAAACAAAGGAGGAGGCTGCAATGCTTGGTAAGAAATGTATGCATTATCCTGCCCATGTAATTGTAACCCCTCTGTACAGTATGTTCTCAAATAAAATAAAGTAAAATTTAAAAAAAAAAAAAAAAAAAAAGATTGCTCCAGCTTTCGGTCCTCTCATCCTGAGACAGCAGCTCAATGCTAAGTTGCAGAACTGGTATGTCTTGTGGACATTTGCTCCCAAATCCTGCGACACTCATTTCTCACTTTTGGCTTCCAACCTGTGACCAGAGGAGAAGATGACGAGAGAGATTCCTTCTCAGAGAAGTATCTATAAAGAACATTGGGTAGTTTACTTATAAATTCAAACCATTGGAATGACCTTGTGAAGAAGTCAGATTGTCCAGATTAAAAAATAAAGAAGAAAAGGAAGGCAGGTGCCAGTGGCTGCTGGCTGTAATCCCAGCTCCTAAGGAGGCTGAGATGTAGAGAATCTGAGTTTGAATCCAGCCAGCATAGGAAAGTCTATGACACTGTTATTTCTAAAAGATCAAATTAAAACACAGAAGTGAGGCAGTGACTCAAGGTTAATGCATCACCCTTGAACAAAGGCGCTCAGGGACAACCCCTAGGGTCATATTTCAACCCCAGGACCTGGCCCCCCCAAAAAAGAGCCTTACATCATGTCTTTTGTATATATGGATGTATTCCTATAGGTGAAGCTCCAGAGTATCTATGATGATTGGCACCAAGCTAGGAAATTTGTATTCAATACAATTATTTCATAACACAGAGACTGCTTTCATGACAGTACATATTTCAGGCTTCCCTTCTCTGATCCCAGTGTAGGCTGAGGGTTTCTCTACCTCCAAGGCCTGCTGGAAGAAGTCTCTCTCATTGTCTGGATAAGCAGACAAAAGGCCTCACTCCTGTACAGCTGTGTAACACACAATTCCATCTGGGTCACTTAGGGAGGAGGAGTGTGGGAGGGCTCTGAAGGTCAGGAGAAAAAGGCCTCTTTGTACCCCGAGTTATCTCTCTCCCCAGTGCTCCGTGTTGAAAGGAAGCCTTCATTTGTGCTACCTCCTGTGGCAGGCCAAGTTCTATTCACTTATCCTGCCTTCGTGAGGCAATATAACTGGTGTTCAGATACAGTGCTCAATATAATTCAGGAGTCCTTCTGGCAGACAACTCGGGCAAGGGGCCTTATGAGATGTTTCACTGATGGCGATGATGGGCCTATGATATCTCTTCTAGGTTTGCTGAAGCTTGAGAAATCCAAGTGTATGTCAGATATCACAACGTTCCCTATCATATGGGGCTGGTGAAGCTCATCAAGTTTTGAAATCTTTGACCTCTCCTACTTGGGCCCTGAGTGGCTAGGTTTTGGGTTGAACACAGGGCCTGGTTGCTGAGCATGAGCTCAGTGCAGAATCCCAGTGCTTTACCATTTTGTGTCACAGCTTCACTTCTGGTCTGCTTGTGTGTGTGTGTGTGTGTGTGTGTGTGTGTGTGTGTGTGTGTGTGTGTGTGTGTGTGTGTCTGTGTGTGTCTGTGTGTGTGTGTCTGTGTGTGTGCATGTCCATGTGCGTGCACACTTACACCAGTCCTGGAGCTTGAACTCAGCACCGGAGTACTGTACCTAGTTTCTCTTGTACAATGATAACCCTCTCCCACTTGAGCCACAGAGACACTTCAGGCTATTTTTTCTAGTGAGGTGGTCCTGAGAAATCATGCCCAGGGTTTCACATATGCAAAGCACTCTATCCCTAAGGCACATTCCTAGCCCTCTACTTCAGGCTTGTTAGTTGGTTTCTTTCTTTTTTGTTGTTGTCGGTTGCATGAGTTGAAGTCTAGGCCTGGTGCTGTCCCTGAGCTCTTCAGCTCAAGTCTTGTGCTTTACCACTTGAGCCACAGAGCCAATTCACATTTTCTGGTGGTTCATTGGAGCTAAGTGTCTCAAGGACTTTCCTGCCAAGGCTAGCTTTGAACCATGATCCTCAGATCTCATCCTCCTGAATAGCTAGGATGACCAAAATGAGCCTCAAGCAACCAGCTTCCACTTCAGGTTTCTTAGTGATGACTTGGAGATATAATCTCATGGGACCTTTTGTGTCTGGGATAGTTTGTAACCCAGATCCTCAGATTTCAGTTTCCTGAGAAGGCAGGATGACAGACATTGGCTATAGAACCCTAGGCCATGGCACTCTGCTGCAAGGGGGTCCTTGGCTTCATGTGGTGGAGTGCTAGCCATGAGCCCAAGAGGTAAGGGTCAGCACCTAGGCCCCGAGTTCAAGATTCATTACTGAGGGAAAACAAAACAAAACAATTGTCTGCAGGAGACAACTCACCCACTCTTTAGTAATACATAATTTCGTCCCTGCCATCAGGACATATCTGAGCCTCAATATTCTTGTCTGCATAATCATCTCAGTTATGGAGCTCTTACAAGGACCTGATGAAAGAATGCACCCTGTGAAGGACACAGCACATGGCACTCTTTGCAGGACTCAGCACACAGCATCCTGTGAAAGACTCAGCACACAGCACCCAATGCAGGACTCAGCACACTGTACCCTGTGAAGTCTCAGCACATAGCACTCTGTGCAGGACTCAGCACAGAGCACCTTATGAAGGACTTAGCACATATCTTTATTCCACACACTGTTATTAGAATTAGGGTGCTTTAATCAGTATCACCATTCTTTGAGGAACATTTCACAAACCACACAAGTTTACATCTAATGGTTTATTGGGTGGTTTTTTTTGGGGGGGAGGGTTACCCATGGGGTTTGAATGCAGAGCATGGGGATACTTGAGCTCTAGCTCAAGGCTAGAGCTGTAACACTGAACCATATTTCAAAGAGTCTCACTGACTTCCTGTCAGGGCTGGGTTTTATAGCCCCCAAGCAGCTGGGATGATGGGGGTAAGCCAGCAGCCTCTGGTTCCATGTAGCTGGGTTGCAGCGGCTTACATCTGGCTAAGTCAGGTTAAGTGGCAGTTGTCAGCGCCAGACTCCTAGCTTGCTTTGTGATGAGGTATTTGAAGTGCTGCCCTTCTGTAGTTGCAGTTAGAACACTCTACCTTTTTTTTGCGACAGTCCTGGGCCTTGAGTAAGGGCTTTGACACTGTCCTTAAGTGTTTGTGCTCAATTGATTGAAAGACAGCAGAACTTCTGGGTTTTCTGTTTATATGGCACTGAGGAATCTAACCCAGGGCTTTGTGCTTACTATGTGAGCACTCAACCACCGAGCCCCAGGAGGTATAGAGATCGCATATGAAGAGAGATGTCTGTATATTATTAATTTATAGATAATTACTACCATTTATTATGTATTAAGTTATGTCTCCTTAATGATTTGTCTCTGTAGAACAATTAATAAAGCATTAATTAATAATTACTTAATAACCTGTTATTGTTTATAATGTATGTATATACAACCATACATATAATTACATATTTTATAGAATGAGACAGATGTCTATATATAATTAAATTATATATATTGTATATATAATTTATATATATATATAATTATATATATTATATATAAATTATCATGTGTTACAACTAATTATTAGGTATTTAATTATGTCTCCATGTAATTTTTATTCTGTTAATGCTTAATAAAATAGTAATTTTACTTAATTCATGTTCTATAACTATTGTGTCTAATTTTATCCCAGAATGATTCACTAATAATTCAATCTGTTTTTCATTTATTATAGTGACAATCCTTCTGCCTATGACATTTCTTACCTTTATGACATTCTCTTACATAGCATATAGATTTGCATCCAAATTATACATCCTACATGACACTGAGCACTTTCAAAGAAAAGGAAAACATGTGTCACGCTCGGCTTCTTACTCCAAGATTACATTTTTGGCAGTGCTGGGATCTAAACTCAGGGCCTAGAAGACTCAATTCATGAATTGGTGACTGCCAACACAGCAGCCTCTAGCCATATTTCATTTAGTGTACTTATTCACTTTATTTTTTATTCATTTATTTACCATTAGTTTATTGAATGTTATTACACATGGAATATTTACTACATTTATTGTATAGGATATAGATTTGCCTATGTATGAAACTTCACACCTGACACCCAGGCTTTTCACAGAAAAGGAAAATGTGTCACCCTAGTCTTCTTACTCCACGATTCAATTTTTGTGAGTGCTGGCATCTGAACTCACAGCATACATGGATCAATTCATGAATAGGTGAGTGTCAGCACTCCAGCCTGGGGCATATGGAGCTGACAAGCAGGTCCCAGCACCTGTGATCCTGCCCCAGGTGTTGACAAAACAAGAACAGATTGACATGCTGATGGTAGTACACAAATAAAAATATATCTGTAAAAAATGCCAGAGATGTCTACACATTATTCAGTTATATAGGCTACATTTCTTCCAATTCTTGGGTATTTATTATGCCTCCATGTAATTATTGTTGTTTTCATCCTTAATGAATTATTAATTAAATCAACTGCTGTCCCGAAACTCTTGCATCCATGTAATTAATAGTACTCTTTGAATGTGTCAAAAAGTATTCATTAAAATCCATTGGCCTCCTAAAATTACTCTCTAATTTTATACTAGTATCATTCAGGAACAACTAATTCCACCTTGATATTCATAACCTTCCATCCGTATTCCTATGAATAGGAATGAGACTCTTAGGATCTCCCTCCATTGGTAGGGGTCAGGACCGGGCTTCAAACACAGGTCTTATGTTGCTGTGTTGGTCTATGGCTTCCCTGGCAGCCTGCCAGCCTTCAGCAATGCCAGGTAACAAACACTTTTCAGCCATGTCATTCAGACCCTGTATGGTCAACTTGAAAAAACAAATGTAAAACTGGCAGCCATCTTCAAGTTGCTGGGGTTTTTTCTGTGTCATTTTATTTATCTATTTATTTCCTGTCAGCCTTTGAGGCTCAGAAACCCAGGTTTGCCTATGGGTCCAGTGGCTTCCACACAGCCTAGAGTGATCAAAGCTGAGGCAGTGTTGCCATGCCCTGAGTTGAAGCCCTGTGCTTGAAAATTAAAATACATACATATATTCGTACATACATACATGCATGCATGCATGCATGCATACATGCACACATATATATATACATTTAAAATATTTAAAAAAATTATGAGGCTCCTTGGCTTGGAATTCATGCCATTTTTTTCTGCCGGACTTGGAGTTTGAACTCAGGGTTTGGGTAAATCTGCAGCACTGTTGACGAAGGAAAAGCTCACCATGCTAAAAGACAAGAAAGTCAGGCCTGTTCCCAGGGGCTGAAATCAAGCCCTAGCACTCAAAAAAATAATATTCATATACATTTTAAATACATGCTTTATATTTACATACACATGTTTACTACATAATGCAATTAGTGTGTTATTCATTTTATTTTGTGTTTTATTTATTTCTTATATATTTTAGAGAGTATGATTAAATGTATAACATTTTTTACATTCTATTACATAGGACATAGATTTGACTATGTATTATACATCATCCTCAGACCCAGGACTTTCACTGATAAGAAAAACAAGTGGGACCATTGGTTTCTACCACCAGGATTAAGTTTTTGGTAGTTCTGTGATTTGAACTCTGGGCCTAGAAGGCCCACTTCATGAATGGGTCAATGTTAGCACACCAGTCTGATGCAAGTGAAGTTGGCAGGCAAATTTGATGACCTGAGATCAAGCCCAAGAAGTGGCTAATATATAATCAGATAGATGTGTAGATTGCAGTGTGTATGTGTGTGTGTGTGTGTGTGTGTGTGTGTGTGTGTGTGTGTGTGTATTTACGTATGTATATACCTCTATAAATAAATGTATACAGAGACAGATGAACATTTAAGTAGATTCTAGTGTATAACTCTATATGAAATGATGTTTTATATGTTCTATTACTATAAATAACTTGGTCTAAAATTATGCCTCCATTAATTAATCATGGTAGAAGACTTAAAAAGAATTAATTAAATTAATCATTGACCCATGTAATTCAATTAGTACATGCCAAACATACTATTAGTATTCCTATAGAGAGGAACGAGTTTTCTAGGATGTTCAGCCATGTGTAGGTGGCAGTCCCAGGAATAAACTAAGGACCTAGGTGTCTGGGTTGGGCTCAGGGATCACCGACAGCCCGGGAGCCTTCGGCCATGTAAGGTCACATACAATTTTCAAGCCGAAACATTGAGACTCATGATGGTGACAGTGCAAACGAAACAAAGGTAAAACGGTTGTGTAAAACTTACTAGGTTTTTCCTCCTCCATTTTTGTTGGTTTAATGCATTTTTGCCAGTGCTGGGAGTTGAACTCAGGTCCTAGGAAGCCTGAATCATATGTGGGTATAAATGCTGCACCCCAGCCTAGGGTAATCATAAGTTAAGACACAATACAGTGCTTCCTTGTGCAAAAGTAGCTCAGGGACAGTGCCTAAGCTCACAGTTCAAGTCTCAGGACCTGCCACAAAAAAGAGCCAGTAACTCCATGTGTCTGTGTATGTATGCATGTATTTTTATCAGTGAACATCCAGAGTTGCTATGAAGACAGGTTTGAATAGAATGATTTCATAGCACAGAGAGTGCTTTCAAGACAATGTATGTTCCGGGGCTCCCCTCAATGTTCCCAGTGTAGCCTGAGGGTTTCTGCGCATCCCAGGCTCCTGGAGGAAGTCTGCCTCATTGTTGGAACAAGCTGACAAAAGGCCTCACTCCTGTACAGCTGTATAACAAACAATTCATCCAGGGCAATTAGTGAGGATGAGTGTGGACAGATTCTGAAGGTCAGGAGAAAAAGGCCTCTTTGTACCCCAAGCTATCTCTCTCCCCAGTGCTCTCTTTTGACAGGTAGCCTTCATTTGTGCCACCTCCTGTGGCAGTCCAAGTTCCCTGCACTTATCCTGTCTTTGTTAGACTATGTTCCAGTGTAGAAACATATTGCTACAATTAATTCAAGGGTCTTTCTGGCAGACAACAAGTTAGCTGAACCTAATGAAAAGATTCCTAATTGGCAAAGGTGCCTCCCTAGGTTTCCTGAAGCTTGCTAATTCTAAGGACTTGTGCAAAATCACAATGCTTCCTGTCATCTATGGCTGGTGAAGCTCATCAGGTTTTGAAACCTTTCACCTCTCCTAGTTGGGCCCTGGGTGGCTAGGTTTTGTGGTTGAACACAGGGCCAGGGTGCTCACCATGCGCTCAGAGCAGAAGCTCTTTGCTTTACCATCATTTGGTGTTACAGTTCCACTTTTGGTATCTGTGTTTGTGTGTGTGCGTGTGTGTGTGTGTGTGTGTGTGTGTGTGTGTGTGTGTGTGTGTGTTTGTGTGCACGTGTGTGCAAACACCAGTCCTGGAGCTTGAACTCAGTACCTGAGCACTGTACCTGAGTTTATCCTGTATAAGGATAGTGCACTACCACTTGAGCCACAGAGCCACTTCAGGCTTTTTTTCTAGGGATGTGGTACTGAGGATTCAAACCCAGGGTTTCGTACATGCAAAGCACTCTACCCCTAAGACACATTCCCAGCACTCCACTTCAGGTTTCTTTCTTTTCTTGTAAGTTGGAGGAATTGAAGACTGGGACTGGGTGCTCAAGTCTAGAACTTTACCACTTGAGCTCCAGTGCCTCCTCAGGCTTTCTGGTGGTTCACTGGAGAAAGCATCTCAAGGAATCTCCTGCCCAGGCTGGCTTTGAACTGTGATCCTCAGCTCTCAGGTTCCTGAGTAGCTAGGATGACAGGCATGAGTCACCAGTGCCCAGCTTCCACTTCAAGTTTCTAAGTAGTGAATAGAAGATAATAGTCTTTTCTGTCTGGGATAGTTTGGAACCCAGATCGTCAGATTCCTGAGCAGGCAGAATGACAGACCTCATCTAAAGACACCTAAGCTGTGACACTTTGCTGCAAGGTGGTGCTTGGCTCCACGTGATAGAGCGCTAGCCATGAGCACAAGAGGAAATTCAGCACCTAGGCTCTGAGTTGAAGGTTCATGATGGATTAAACTAAACCAAAACAATTGTCTGTAGGTGACAAGTCACTAGAGTTCAGTACATACATAAATTTGGCCCTTCTTTGGGGACATATCTGAACCTCAACTTTCTCACGAGCACAATCATCTTACTTGTGGAGCTATAACAAGGACCAGATGAAAGAAAACACCCCTTGAAGGGCTCAGCACACAGCACCCTGTGAAGGACTCGGAACACAGCAACCCGTGAAGGACTCAGTACCCAGCACCCCAGGAAGGAGTTGTACACTTCAAATTGAGTAATTGTAATAGAGTGGATTGAAAACTACACGTAAATATTTTCTCAGTCTACACATATAAAAGCACAAAGAAGAAGGGTCTAGTGTGCGCTAGGATGAGATTAAATAGGTTTCCTATCATAGTTCTACCTTGCCTGAGTTGCCTTGTGTTTCCCTTGGTTTCTTGTTTCCTATCATAGTTCTGCCTTGCCTGAGTTGCCTTGTGTTTCCCTTGGTTTCTTATTATACTAAGGCCTGGGACATTAGTTTCGTGGTTTAGCACTGATTCAATGTGTGCAGCATTGAGTGAGGCACTCACACCTCTCATGCCTGAGACCTGAGTCTCTTGAACTTTGAAAACAACACAGGAACATCTTTCTTGTTCCTGAGCCACAGGCCAAGTGAGCTGGCTTGAGCTGTCAGTTACAGTTACTTGGCGCTCAGAATTCCATTATGAGGGAGGTAGTGTCATCTCTCAGAGCCCAATGTTCTACGCTGCTTTCTCACATAAGACCATCCCAAAGACAAACTGGAGGCTGAAATCTCCCCTCCCACATCAGTTTATACACATATGGACATTGTTAAAATCCCAACATCCTCAGCTTGGACTAGATACCGGCATTGTCTCAGCCTCAAAGAGCCCTTCCTAGGTCAGATTCAGGTCTTATTTGTCACTGTTCTTCACATCCTGCACAAATCATTTTGCTTCTCAGGGCCCTCTCAGCCTGCCATGTGCTCCTAAGACATTGTTACGTTTTTGTTTCCTAATCTTCTGTTTGCTCTTGAAGCAACTGTGTGCTGTCACTTGGAAAAAAGATAAGTACTTAGACGTGGGAAAAATCAAAAAAGTATTGAAAACAAACATTACACATATAGTCAGACATTTTTACAGGTGTACAGTCTTGTAAGACAAGAGTACTTTTGATATATTTTATCATATTTTATGACAGATGGGAAGGGGAAAAGGGAAGAGGTGCTGCATTGCATTCTCATAATTCAATGATTATTATTTTAAAATACTATATTTGAAGGAATGTAATATTTGAAGATAAAAACTGTGCTCCTGTTCTTTTTATAAGCTAGTCGTTAATAAAGCATTCCTCACTAAAGTCTTGTTGTCTGTGTCCCATGAACTATCCTCCTCCATCAAAATAATAAAGGAAAACCCTTCACAAATAAGTGGACTGTTGTCCAATCTCTGGATAAGTATTTAAGATACAATATTGCCTGTGATTTTGTGCGTGTACATGTGTGCGGGAGTGTGTGTGTATGTAGGTGAACGTGTGTCTGTGCATATGGGTGTTTTAGGAATTGAACAGGGACTATATGACAATCCCGAGCATCTTTACCTTGACTGTAGTGCTGTACCAATTGTGCCACAGTTCCAATGCAAGCTTTTTGTAGTGAACTGGAGAGGAGAGACTCATGAAAATTCCTGATCAGGCTGTCTGAACTAAATCTCACGTCTAAACCTCCTGATTAGGGAGAGTTATAATTATGAGTCTCCAGCACCTGGTGATAAAGCATTGTTACTGGAGAGAGTGGGATTGCATGTTTTAGTCCAGCTTCACAACACTCTATGTCATAAAACAGCAACAGCAAAACCCTATATCAAAATACAATAATAAGATGTAATTAGAACACAATTTAGTGATATAGTCTGCTAGCATAACTTTCAGGAAAAGTTGGTCTTAATGATTTAGTAACACAAAACCAAACAAAATGAGATAATTTCAGTAGATTCTATGAATTTTTAAAATTCCATCTTAATAATTTCAAAACATTATAAGGAACAAAAAAACATTCATACTTATAAGGAAGTGTTAAAAAGATAAAAGATGGCAGATTATGAAATGGAATATTCTACACTGCAGGAATATTATTGTCATGGTGAATATATGGTGGTATTGTTATGGTAAATATATGATAATGTTCTTCAGAGGAGCAATAGATAAATATATACTTAGTGCACATAGGTTAACTTGTCTATCTCTATCAACTTCCAGTCTTCTAGTGCACACTATCAATGTATTCATGTTTATGGTATATTCCAAAAAATAACTAGCAGAGGCAGGAGTTACCAAAATACATTAGCTTCAATGTTTTAGGCGATAAACGTGTTAATCATATTGACTATTTTATATATATTAAACATGTAATGTGTTATCATTATATCTCTAAATATGTACAAACACTACTTCAAATTGAAATGAAACACAACAAGGTTTTGAAGGCATATGCTTGTAAAGCTAGCTATTTGGGACATCAGTTTAAGACCAGTGTAGGTTTACCTGCAATGCTCCCCAACCCCTGGCTCTGTGTGATGGAATATGTCTATCATCCCAGGTCCATGGGGAGCTGAGAGCAGGAGGATTTGAATTCCATGCCATACTAGGCAAGAATTTCCACATGGCTCCATCTCAACCAAGGAAGGTTCAACACTCCCCCACCTAAGTGAAAATAAAAATAAGAGCATTGTAGTATAAGAAATGAACAATATTAAAACATGCCAATACAAACCATCATGAACAACACACATCTAGTGTTTGTTTCTCATACCTGTAATCCTAACAATAGCTAGGATTATATATGTGAGCCAGAGGCACTAAGCAGTTCATTATTTTAAAAATGTCTATTTGAGTGTCTGCTTTGACTCCGAGGTCTTTGATCAATTTGGAGTTGATTCTGGTGCAGGGGGATATATAAGGATCTAGTTTTAGTTTTATACAAATGATTAACCAATTTTGCCAGCACCATTTACTGAAGAGCCTGTCTTTCTTCCATTGTATTTTTTAGCTCCCTTATCGAAGATTAAGTGGCTGTGTCTGTAGGTTTATTTCTGGGGTATTAATTCTATTCCATTAGTCCTAAAATCTGTTCTTGTGCCAGAACCAAGCTGTTTTGATTACTATGGCTTTGAACTAGAGATTGAAATTTGGTATTGATATTCCTCCAGCGCTGTTCTTTCTATTAAGGATCATTTTTGCTATTCGAGGTCTTTTATTGTTCCATATGAATTTTTGGACTGCTTGTTCTATTTTCTTGAAGAATGAGTTTGGAATATGGATACGTATCCCATTGAAATGGTAGATAGCCTTGGGAAATATTGCCATTTTCGCGATGTTGATCCTTACAATACAGGAGCATGGGAGTTTTTTCCACTTTCTAAGTTCTGTTTTGATTTCCTTTTTCAGGTTGTAAAATTTTCATCCTAGACGTCCTTCACTTCTTTGGTTAAGTTAATTCCTAGGTATTTTAATTTTGTGGGGCTATTACAAATGGAGTTGCTTTAAGGATTTCAGCCACGCTTTTCTCATTGTTGGCATACAGAAAAGCCATTGCTTTTTGAGGGTTAATTTTATACCCTGCCACTTTGCCAAAGTTTTGAATCAGCTGAGTAATTTGTGAGTGGAGTCCGTGAATAGGAGAAACCCTAGATCTCCTTGGCACAGGCAGAAATTTTCTTAATAGAAACTCAGAAACACAACCATTCAAAGAAAGGTTGGACAAATGGGATTGCATGAAATTGCAGAGATTCTGCAGGGCAAAGGTCATAGGTAGCAAGATCAATAGAAAGCTCACTACTGGGAGATCTTCACTAGCCATACAACGGACAAGGGTCTCATAACTAAAATATACTTGGAACTCAAAAAATTAAATCCCCCAACAACAAGTTCGCAAAGAATTAACTGCCCAATAAATAAGTAAGCTAAGACTTAAATTCTCTGAAGAAGAAAAAAGGATGGCCAATAGACACCTGAAGAAATGCTCAACCTCTCTAGCCATCAAAGAAATTCAAATCAAAACAACACTGAGATATCACCTCACCCCAGTTAGAATGACTATAATCAAGAGCTCTAATAACAACAGATGCTGGAGGAGATTTGGCCAAAAGAGAACCTTACTGCATTGTTAGTGGCAGTGTAAATTTTTTAAACCACTTTGGAAAGCAGTATGGAGGTTGCTCAAAAGACTCCACATAGAGCTCCCCTATGACCCAGCAATCCCACTTTTGGGCATTTGCCAAAATGATCACAAACAAGACCATACTAAAGTTACCAGCACAACTATGTTTATTGCAGCATTATTTACCATAGCTAAGATATCGAACCAACCCAGATGCCCCTGAGTAGATGAATGGATCAATGTGCTATATATACACAATGGAATTCTATGTCTCCATCACCAGGGATGGCATTGCCCCATTTGTTAGGAAATGGAAAGCCTTGGAAAAAAGTATATTAAGTGAAGTAAGCCAGGCCCAAAGAAACATAGGTTCCATGGTTTCCCTTATTTGCAATAACTGGTATATGTCTAAGACAAGCAGAAACGGTCAGATAAGTTGATGTTAAGTGAAATGTACCACCAAAATAAGGATTCCAATGCTTTCTCTTACTTGTGATTGTTTCTAACATATTTATTAGATGATTTTTTGTTGCTTTGTATGTCCTTCCCCAACGGTATAACCCTTGCTTTCACTCTATTTGATGTTTGTATAATTTCTGGAGGGGAAGGGAAAAAACAATTCTTTACATAGGCATACAGGTGGACCCATTGTAACCAAGAGATATACAAAACATTTTGTCAAAAAACGAATTTTACAACTTTGGCCCGGGGTGGTAGGGAGTGGGGGGTGGTAAATTGGGAGGTGTGGGTGGGAGATAAGATGGGATGGGAAGGAGAAACAAAGGAGGGGGCAACAATATATATATATATAGAAAGGTAATATACTTATTACCTTTCTCATGTAATTGTAACCCCTCTGTATGGTATTTTCACAATAATAATAAAAACAGACTATTTGAAGTCAGGTGCCAGTGGCTCATGGCTTTAATCCCAGTTACTCATGAGGCTAAGTTCAATGCCAGCCCAGGAAGCAAAGTCCCCATAAGACTCTTACCTCCAATTAAAAATTCAAAAGACAGAAGTGGTTTCCTGGTTCAACTGGTAGAGTGCTGACTAACTTGAGCACAGAGTCTCAGGGACAGTGCCAAAGTCCTGAATTCAAGCCCCACAACTGGCAAAAATAAATAAATAAACATTTAAATGTCTGAATTGCTTGTGAATTAAAATGGCAGTGGTGGTATACAATTCTACAGTCTACTACAGAATTCATTTTATTTGTGGTTAGAAAAAGTAGCAGCACTTGAATAAAGGACATTTTTTCATAAACTAGGACAGATTGGTCTTTAATTAGAGTAAATTGCTGGACTCATACATAATATTTTTGGTTGGTTTTTGTTTTGTTTTTAGGACAGGATGAGAAACCTTATTTCTGCCAATGGCTATTTGGATATGTATGACATCATTCACAGGCCATGCAGAATTAACAGTAAAGACAGGAACAGACCAGTGGCAATAAACTTATTTGTCTTTATGCCATGCTTCAAATGATTTGTTTAGCTTATATGTCCCTATGGCCTACAGTTGTCTATTCCGTTCTTCCTCAAAATACAGGCACGTTCTACCAATTCAGATTTGAGCCAGGCGATATGCAGTATTAGTGCCAATAGTTGAGGAAATTTCTAACACAACCAGGGAAGCATGAAACCAACACTTTAGCAGCTGGACACTGGGGACTCAGGCCTATAATCCTAGCTACTAAGGAGGCTGATGATCAGAGTTCAAAGCCAGCTGGAGTGAGAAAATTTGTGAGACTCTTCTCTCCAATTAAAAACCAAACAGCCATAAATGGAGCTGGGGCTCCAGACTTAGAGTAGCCTTGATTACAAAAAGTCGGGGGCAGTACCAAGTCCTGGGTTCAAGCTGAAGGTTAGGCACAAAAACAAAAAAATCAACAACATAAAAAAAACCCAGAAACTAGGAGAAAGCTCAGAAAGGATGGCATTGTCTACAAGACAAATGTACACATTACATGAATTGTGAAATGGTAACCTCACTGTACACTTCTAAGTAACAATTACATTTAAAAAAGAATCTGAGAAATGCCAAAGCAATAGGTCCTTATGATGTGCCTCAACTTTCCAGAATTTCAAAGTCCCATCATCTGAGCTGGTAGCACACAGGTTGTAGCCCAGGGTGATGATAAAATATGAAACCAGAGATCCTTTCAGATTGTCCCACCAACACTTCTATTACTTTAAGCAAAAATCAAAACAAAGGAAAGCAAACAAAATAGACTTTCCGGTTAATTAAGCTGCTATTAAATATTCCAGGCATAATTATACTGTTAAATTGTGAGGTAGTACATACGTTTTGTAGATACAGAACTCACATGTGTCACAAAATTATCCATGGATTCATAACTAGAAACTCTGAAGTGTAAAGTATATTAATTAGGTGAGTTTCATTAGGTAGCCAATGAAGAGAAAACCACATGGTATTCAGTCTGGTAAAGTAGTTTATTTACTGAACTGCTGCCCATGCCATACATGGTTGAAAGGCATTTACAAAAAAATGGGGTGACTCAACCTCGGGCTAGGATGCATCCAGGCGAAGGACCGGATGAGGTGTGATCAGGTGGGGGAAACTTCTGGCCACACTGGATATAGATGTGACTTCAGGGCTTGGGACTCACCTCTGGTCAGATGGAAAATGTGACCAGAGGCTGACCAGTTTTTGACTTAGCAGGAGGGGGAGATGGCTGCCTCCAGGTGTGCCAGATACCTAGGTAACATATAAAAGGTGGAAACATAGCCAAGAAATGGGAAGTGTCTGCATAGGGTCTGCATGGCCTGGGGCAGACCTAATACCAAATACAAGTAGTACCTCTGCCATGTGTCTCCTGACTCCAAACAATTCATTCTCAATCATTTTCTTTGTTTCTCCTTCCTTCCTTCCTTCCTTCCTTCCTTCCTTCCTTCCTTCCTTTCTTGCTTCCTTCCTTCCTTCCTTCCTTCCTTCCTTCCTTCCTTCCTTCCTTCCTTCCTTCCTTCCTTCCTTCCTTCCTTCCTTCCTTCCTTTCTTTCTTTCTTTCTTTCTTTTCTTTCTTTCTTTCTTTCTTTCTTTCTTTCTTTCTTTCTTTCTTTCTTTCTTTCTTTCTTTCTTTCTTTCTTCCTTTCTTTCTTCCTTTCTTTCTTCTTTTTCTTCTTTTCTTTCTTTTTACTTTATTTCTCCTTTCTTTCTTTCCTTCCTTCCTTCCTTCCTTCTTGCCTTCCTTCCTTCCTTCCTTCCCTCCTTACTTCCCTCCTTCCTTCCTTTCTTTTCTCACTCCCTTCCCCCTCTCTCTCCTCTCTTTCACTCACCCTCCCTCTCTTCTCTCCCTTAGTATTCTCAACTCTCAAATAATGAACACTTGCTGAGTTGAACTCCCAGGCTGGGAAGAGCAGGTCAAATGGCTACAGTGAAATTTAATTTAATATTTCTTTACAGCTCTACCACAGGTCACTGGAATCAAATAATGAACACTCAGCAGCATTTCATCTCAAGCCATTTGGAAGAGGAAAGCAAGCATGCTCACTGCATTCTGTGGGGATCACCCTGGGAAGGTGGGGCAGACATCTCCATCCTCTTGGCTGAATCTCAGCTTAGTTTCTGTATCAGGAGATGTGACTGCCTCCAAGTGTGCCAGTTACCTAATTGACACAGGTACTAGGCAGAAACTTAGCCTCTTGTGGTGCTGAGATTAATGGCATGATTCAACATGATCCACTAGTTTGTTGAGACTGGGACTTCCTAAACTTTTGGTTAGGCTATGTTCAAATTGTGATCTATTTATTTCTGATTGCTAATCATGATTATAGATGTGAACCAGCACATCATACCATTCAAAGTCCTTTATTCCACATGGAAGACATGAAGTTTATGTTCCCAAATGATATACAAGTTGGCAGACAGCAAAAGAAGTCATTAATTCTTATCGAAGTGTGTTTTTATTGTGAAACAAAATTACTTAGCAAAATATCTGAATACTGTGATTATACTTTCAAACTTACCCTATATTTTTATCAAATCACCTATATTAGGCAATGATTAACTCAAATTACCTGTAATCATTTATTTCTGTCATGTCTTCTAGAGGTAGGCATAACTGGAGCTCACACCATTAACTAAAGTGGTAGAATTTGAGAGGATCACAGTTCTGAATCAGTGTAGGAAGGAAAAGTACCATTCATATCAACCTACTAGGTAGGGATATTGGAATGCAATTATCATCCCTGTTTTTTTGGATGGGTGCAAAAATTGCTACTCTATGAATAAAGTAACTTAAACAAGAAAGGATTAAAGTGAGATTGCTTTCAATAATGCATTTAGACAATCTATACTAAGGGCAGGCTACTGGAATTCACACCACTAATTGAAGTGGTAAAATTTGAGAAGATCACAGTTCAGAACAAGTGAGCAAGAAAAGTAGTAAGAGTCTCATATCATCCTAAAGCCTGGCATGTGCTATGGTTGTAATGACTATTGCTCCCTTCGGCTCCCTAATAATAAGGGATTCAATTATCACTATGTATACAAACAATACCTCATGTTAATAGTGTTAACCACAAGGTAGATTGATGCCTTAGTTTGTGGACATGCCTGTGGCCACTCACCCCCACCACTCTAGTAGAATGAATATAAAGCATGTTAAGCAGGATTTTGGGATCCAGAACCTGGCAATGAGGCTTTGGGTCCTCTGATGCCTTCTTTCCTATTACTTCCTGTGATTTCTCAGTTTTTTGCGTGGTAGCCCATCATCTTTGCTGTTCCATGGTTGAGGTTAGTGACAGTACTGATATGTGAACACCTCAAAACAAACTATAGAAAAACACTTCCTTAGAGAAGATTCACAAACGTATAGGAGCACCTGGAAAGATACCAAACATCAGCAGTCATCCTGTGATCCTCTAGCAATAAAGTATAATTCAGGAGTATCTTTACTTTTGATAATATAAGAGATGGAAAATTGACCCTTTTGTACATTTGTTACTTGGTATTGCAAAAATTTTCAGGAATACATATATATTGTGAAATAATGTTATTTATTTCACTGGTCACGCACCTCATCACCGGAGTGATGACCTTGTCTTATCTCAGTTGCCTGATTCAAACATAGATGAGTGTGAATTGCCTAATTATGAACATTCCTCTATGAAACTCAACAACACAGAATGAAGTGTGAGGGTCAGGCCATTCCATACTTCTAAGGATTTCACATATATTAAGGATTCACATAGATCTACACTGCTCAGCACTCATTGCACATTGGTGTGTTATAATTGGCTTCAGATCAGAAATACGCTAGAGCGTAAAGTGGAATGATGGGCTGTACATTTTCAACCCAAGAGTGATGATCACCCCCTGCAATAATTCTCAGTGGAGAATCTTTCCTATACATTTTACTGACTTATCTTCTACTCTGTGCTTTACCATTATTAGGGAGGGTCACACTGTATCGAGCTAGAATACTGCAGCAACCTTAGCTGCCCTTGAATTTTATCTCCAATCTTGATACCAAGGTCAAGTCCACAACTCTGATCACATAGTTAGTGGGCACCTGAATTTTTCAAGCCTGGTTAAAAATTCAACTATCATTGCTCACTGCCAGTGTTAAAGATCTCACTCCTTTTGATTTATTGTGTATCTCCTTGTATTTCCAACACTGCCTTAGATGTTGGTGTTTGAAGTAGAACCTTTATTTTGCATTTGATTTATGGAGGTGTTAGTGATGCCAGTTGACCTACATCTATTATAATGTAAATAATTGGATGTTTTGACATATGAATTTAATTTTGGCAATTGAAGAATGAATACACATCACTCACAAACGTTTCTTTATATGTACTGGTATTACCTTATGGTAAATTGCCTAAAAGTCAGTCATGGGAGCATATGTCCCTAATACCATCACTTCTGTCAATGAGACAAGTCTTGAAAGGTGAGACTACTTGGCACTTCATAGTGATAACCTTCCTCCAAGAAAGGCGATAGAATAGCAAAAAGAGCAAATGAATCTTCCAAATTTTTTTTTTTAATTTAATTTTATTTTATTTGAGAACATACTGTACAGAGGGGTTACAATTACATGGGCAGGATAATGCATACATTTCTTGCCAAGCATTGCAGCCTCCTCCTTTGTTTACCCTTCACCTCCCTCCCCAGCCTCCCCCCTCCCTCCCACCCAATCATACCCCCCCTCCCCCCCCCCCCCCGACATTGTAAAGCTGGTTTTGACATGACATTTTGTACTTCTCATTGTTGCAACAGGTCCACCTGAATCCTTAAACGACTTGTTTGTCCCCATCTCCTCCACATGTTATACTGACATCAAATATAGTGAAAGCGGGGGTTACACTGTGGGGGAGGGACATACAAAGCAACAAAGAAATAATCTTATAAATGCGTTAGAAACACATGCATGAAAGAAACAAAAACATTAAAATACATACTTGAGGTTTCGTTTTCCTAACATCACATTCTCTGACTTTTTCCGCTTGACTCATACCTATACTAGATATTGCAAATAAGGGAAACCATGGGACCTATGTTTCTTTGGGCCTGGCTTACTTCACTTAATATAATTTTTTCCAAGCCTTTCCATTTCCTAACAAATGGGGAAATGTCATTCTTTCTGATGGAGGCATAGAATTCCATTGTGTATATATACCACATCTTCTTGATCCATTCATCTACTGAGGGGCAGCTGGGTTGGTTCCATGTCTTAGCTATGGTAAATAATGCTGCAATAAACATAGTTGTGCTGGTAGATTTAGTGTGGCCTTGTTTGTGATCATTTGGGTAAATGTCTAAAAGTGGGATTGCTGCCTCATTGGGGAGCTCTATGTGGAGTCTTTTGAGGAACCTCCATACTGCTTTCCAAAGTGGTTGAACAGGTTTACATTCCCACCAACAATGAAGTAAGGTTCCTTTCTGTCCACATCCCCTCCAGCATCTGTTGTTGTTAGAGTTCTTGATTTTTGCTGTTCTAACTGGAGTGAGGTGATATCTCAATGTTGTTTTGATTTGCATTTCTTTTATGGCTAGGGATGTTGAACATTTCTTCATGTGTCTATTGGCCATCCTTCTTTCTTCTTCAGAGAAGCTTCTCTTTAAGTCTTTCGCCCACTTACTTATTGGGCAGTTGTTTCTTTGAGGATTTGTTGTTGGGTGGTTTAATTTTTTGAGTTCCAAGTATATTTTAGATATGAGACCCTTGTCCGTTGTATGGCTAGTAAAGATCTTCTCCCAGTCCGTGGGCTTTCTATTGATCTTGCTAGCTATGTCATTTGCCCTGCAGAAGCTCTGCAACCTTATACAATCCCATTTGTCCAGCCTTTCTTTGATTTGTTGTGTTTCCGGGTCTCTATTCAGAAAATTTCGGCCTGAGCCAAGGAGACCCAGGGTTTCTCCTATTCCATCCTGTAATGTTTTCAGAGTGTCTGCTTTGAGTTCAAGGTCTTTGATCCATTTGGAGTTGATTCTGGTGCAGGGTGATATATAAGGATCTAGCTTTAGTTTTCTACATGTAGTTAACCAGTTTTGCCAGCACCATTTACTGAAGAGGCTGTCTGTCTTCCATTCTATTGTTTTAGCTCCCTTATCGAAGATTAGATGGCTATAGGCCTGTAGGTTCATTTCTGGGTTTTCAATTCTATTCCATTGGTCCTGAGGTCTGTTCTTATGCCAATACCAAGCTGTTTTGATTACTATGGCTTTATAGTAGAGTTTGAAATTTGGTATTGATATTCCTCCAGCAGTGTTCTTTCCGTTGAGGAGCGTTTTTGCTATTCGGGGTCTTTTATTGTTCCATATGAATTTTTGGATTGCCTCTTCTATTTCCTTGAAGAATGAGGGTGGAATTTTGATAGGTATTGCGTTGAATTTGTAGATAGCCTTGGGAAGTATTGCCATTTTCACGATGTTAATCTTTCCAATCCAGGAGCATGGGAGGTTTTGCCATTTTTTAAGTTCTGTGTTGATTTCCTTTTTCAAGATTTTAAAGTTTTCATCATAGAGGTCCTTCACTTCTTTAGTTAATTCCTAGGTATTTTATTTTTTGTGGGGCTATTACAAATGGAGTTGCTTTCCTAATTTCAGCCACACTTTTCTCATTGTTGGCATACAGAAAAGCCATGGATTTTTGGGGGTTAATTTTATAACCTGCTACTTTGCCAAAGTTTTGAATCAGCTTGAGTAATTTGGGAGTGGAGTCTATGGGATTCTTTAAATACAAGATCATGTCATCTGCAAAGAGGGAGAGTTTTATTTCTTCTTTCCCTATTTGGATCCCCTTTATGTCTGCATCTTGTCTTATTGCTGTAGCTAGGCATTCTAATACTAGATTGAAGAGAAGTGGAGAGAGTGGGCATCCTTGTCTTGTTCCTGAGTTAAGAGGAAATGGCTTTAGTTTTTCACCATTGAGTATAATGCTGGCTGTAGGTTTGTCATATACAGCCTTTATTGTATTGAAGAATGTTCCATGGATTCCTAATTTTTCCAAAACCTCCATCATAAAGGGGTGTTGGATCTTTTCGAATGCTTTTTCCGCGTCTATTGAGATAACCATGTGGTTCTTATTCTTGCTCCTGTTGATGTGATGAATAATATTAATTGATTTGCGTATATTGAACCAGCTTTGCATCCCTGAAATGAATCCTGTTTGATCGTGGTGTATGATTTTTTGGATAAATTGTTGAAGTCGATTGGCTAAAATTTTGTTGAGAAGTTTTGCATCAATGTTCATCAAAGAAATGGGTCTATAGTTCTCTTTCTTTGATGAGTCCCTGCCTGGTTTTGGGATGAGGGTTATGATGGCTTCATAGAATGTGTTCGGTAGTGAGCTTTCTCTTTCAATTTCATTGAAGAGTTGGAGGAGAATTGGTGTGAACTTTGCTTTGAAGGCCTTGTAAAATTCCGCTGTAAAACCATCTGGTCCTGGACTTTTCTTAGCTGGGAGGTCTCTTATTGCTGTTTCTATTTCAATGCTTGATATGGGCCTGTTAAGATAGTTTACCTCATCTTGGTTTAGTTTTGGCATGTCAATATTTGCTAGGAAGAGGTCCATTTCTGTCAAGTTCTCAAACTTATTAGCATAAAGTTTTGAGAAGTATTCCCTTATAATGTTCTGAATCTTGCTTGTTTCCGTGGTGATGTTTCCATTCTCATCTCTGAGTTTATTAATTTGGGTGTGTTCTCTTCTTTTTCTGATAAGATTTGCTAAGGGTCTGTCAATTTTGTTAAGTTTTTCGAAGAACCAACTCTTTGTTTTGTTGATTCTTTCTATAGTTTTTTTGGATTCTAATTCATTTAATTCTGATTTAATTTTGATTATTTCTTTCCGTCTACTGGATTGGGGTTTATCTTGCTGCTCTTTTTCAAGTAGGTTTAGATGTGTCATTAAATTGTTAGTTTCAGATCTCTCTAATTTGTTGATGTAGGAGCTCAGAGCTATAAACTTGCCTCTGAGTACTGCCTTTGCTGTGTCCCAGAGGAGCTGGTATTTTGTGTGTTCATTTTTGTTGAATAGCATGAACATTTGAATTTCCTTTCTAATCTCTTCCATGACCCACTCATGATTCAGCAGTGTGTTGTTCAGCCTCGATGTGATACCGGACTTTCTTTGGTGGCTTTTGGTGTTGAGTTCTAACTTTATTCCCTTGTGGTCAGAGAGAATGCAAGGTATAACTTCAATGTTTCTGAATTTAGACAAGTTTGCTTTGTGGCCTAAAATGTGATCTATTTTAGAAAACGTTCCATGTGCTGCTGAGAAAAACGTGTATTCTGATGCTGCTGGGTGAAATGTTCGGTAAATGTCTGTTAAGTCTAGTTGATCTATGCAGCTGTTTAGATCTGCGGTTTCTCTGTTGAGTTTTTGCCGGGTTGATCTATCTAGTGGGGAGAGTGGTGTGTTAAAATCCCCAACGATTAATGTCTTTGGATCTATATGGGATTTGAGGGAAAGTAGAGTTTCTTTGATAAATTTGGGTGCTCCATTGTTTGGCGAATAGATATTTAGAATTGTAATATCCTCCTGAAGGAGAGATCCTTTAATTAGTATGTAGCGACCTTCTTTATCTCTTTTCATGAATTTTAATTTGAAGTCTATTTTATCTGATATTAGGATTGCAACTCCCGCCTGTTTATGCGGTCCGTTTGCTTGGTAGATTTTGTTCCAGCCTTTAACCTTGAAAATGTGTTTGTTTTTATGGGCAAGATGTGACACCTGCAGGCAGCAGATAGAAGGGTCTTGTTTTTTAATCCAACTAGACAGTCTATGTCGCTTAATTGGAGAGTTCAGTCCGTTAACATTAAGAGATAGGACTGATAGGTATTTGGGAGTTCCTGCCATGTTATCTACCTTCTTGGGGGCTGCGAAAACTGGGTTCTTCCTATGGTTCTTGGATTCTCAGTTTGGGTGCAGTTTCTTGGCCTTTATTGTGGTCTTGTTGGTTTTCTATGTGTAGGACATCTTTAAGAATCTTTTGTAGGGCTGGTTTGGTGGAGATGTATTGTTTCAATTTTTCTTTGCTATGGAAGGTTTTTATTTGGCCTTCAGTTATGAAGGAGAGTTTAGCTGGGTACAGTATTCTTGGTTGATAGTTGTTTGTTTTTAGGGCATGGCATACATCATTCCAGGCTCTTCTTGCTTTGATTGTCTCTGCTGAGAAATCTGAGGTGATTCTAATTGGTTTCCCTTTATAAGTGATTACCCTTTTCTCCCTGACAGCTTTAAGGATCTTTTCCTTGTTCTGAGTTGATCCTGTGTGGATTATAATGTGACGGTGGGATGTCCTATTCTGGTCTGGTCTAATTGGGGTTCTAAAGGCTTCTTGTATCTGGACAGGCCTATCTTTTTGCATGTTTGGGAAGTTCTCTGCTAGGATCCTGTTAAACAAATTTCCTAGACCATTAACTTCTGTTTCTAGGTGCTCCTCTACACCCATTATCCTTAGATTAGGCCTTCTGATGGTGTCTTCCAGGTGTTGGATAGATCTATCATATTTCTTGGACTTGTCTTGGATGGTTGTATGTTCTTTCTCTATAATATCTAGGCTGTCTTCAATCCCTGAGATTCGATCTTCTGCATGGTCTAACCTGCTGTCAAGACTCTCTACTTTGTTTTTTATCTCTTTTCCTTCTAGTTGGTCAGCTTTGATGGCTTCAAGTTCTTTGTTGAAGCTCTATTTTAGGTCTTGTATGAATTTCTTTACTTCCTTAATTTGGTGTTCAGTGTTTGTCCTCAAATCACTTAGTTGATTGGTTATGGTTTCTTTGGGCTCCCATTCCTTCTGTTGGGTTCCATTCAGCATTCCCTTTGTGGTCTCCCTGACTTCCTTCAGCTCTTTGTTAATGGATTCCATGAATGCCTTTAGTGATCTTTGTGTGTTCTCTACCTGGTCTCTCAATTCCTGTAATACTCTTTGATTAGCTTCCTCCCGTTCGTGGGATTCCTGCAGATCTCTTTGAGTGTTCTCAGCCTGCTCACGCCATTTCTCCCTTTCTCTTTGAGTATTCTCAAGTTGTTCACGCAAATCCTGTATCAGTTTTTGAGTAGCTTCCTCACGCTTATGATATTCCTGTATAAACTTCTGGGATGCCTCCTCTCTCTCCCTATCACGCTCATACAGAGTCCTTTGTACGTTGTCAAACTTTTCATTTATCATGTTTGCCACCAGTGTTTGTAGAGCTGTTTGGGAACTCTCCTCTGGATTATTCATTATCTCTTCTAACCCTTGATTATCAGGATTGGGAATTGAGATACCCGAATTTGCCATTTTTCTTGTGTTTTTCCGGCTTACTCTGCCCATTTGAGATGAAGATAGCACCAGTTTTGTGCTAGAACACTATCTTAAGGCAACCATCAACCAAAGTTTGCATTTGTACAGTCAATAGTCTACAGATACAATCTAGTTCAACAGATACATCTATTCGACATCAAACAACTATATGTTAAAGGACTTTGAACCGCAGAGAAGAATTTGGAAAACCAGAAATTATTAGGGTTAGGAAGAGATGTGGGTAAAAAATAGGAATAGATTGGTGTGGGGAGGCAAAGGGAGAGTTAACTATGTCCTAATCACAATGCAGGAAATAGGTTGGGTAGGATGTAAGTAGAGAGAGAGAGAAAAAGAAGAAAGGGAAAGGGGAATGAAAAGAGACCAGAAAAAAAATAGAAACGTAAAAATTAATGTTATTTTAGAGATTAAAAGACCATCGATTTATAGAGGAATATGAATATGTTGAGAGAAGGGGAGGGACATAGAGGAGATGAGAAAAACTTTAAAAAAATGCTTAAAATATTGTATAGGTATAAAGAGGTAGTACTGCTATTAATGAATTTAAGTCTCAGAGGTTTTGAATTGAGTAATAAGTTTGTGGATTAAGTGTGTACACAATGGGGGATAGGGTCTACTTGTTAACTACGGGTTTATTTGAGGATGTGCAGGACAAGAGTTAAGTCACATAAAGATGAACAAAGAGGAAAAGATGGAAAGGATAGGAAAGTGAGAAGAAAAGATCAGAAGTTCAGTAGAGCTAGAAAAAAAAACAAAAAGTTAATTAAGAATGAAAGAAAAAGAGAAAGATGACAAGAAAAGAAAAGAAAACACACATTCACGTATTCCTAAAATAAAAATTATAAGAGGAGAGAAAAAAAAAAAGTTAATGGAAAACAATTATTTTTTCAGAAGAGGCAAAAATTAAAGATTAATAAAAGTTTTAGAAAAGCAAAAAAAAAATTTTATATATATATAAGGTAACAAAAAACGAAAAAAAACAAAACAAGAAAAAGAAAAAAAGAAAAGAAGACGAAAAAAAAAGTTCTTTGATTTTTTTTTTTTCGAGGGGTGGGAAGAGTCCTGTATCTCCCTTTTGTCTGTAACCAGAGTCTGGTTGGAGTCTCTGGTCAGCTTGAGGTCCTGTGGCTTGATTGCTTTCTTAAGTCAGTTTGTTGGAACAGGCAGAAAAATGCTCTGCTTTACCCAAGATTTTGAGATCCCCCTCCCAGGTTAGTTTACTGGGAGGGTGATCTGCTTTGAGAATCACAAAAGAGGGGGATGCAATGATGAGGCTAGGTTCTGGGTAGAGTTGAGGCTTTTCAACGAACAGTAGCTTTTCTCTGGGGCTATTTTGTGAAAAAAAAAATTCTCAGCACCGAGCCTGGAGCCATTCTCAGGGTTACTGTTTTTCAATTGATTGTGGTGGCTGCTAGAGGGAGGGGCAGCCTCTGGCTCTGGCCACCCAGCGAGGAGAGCCACTCCAATGGCTGGTGCCTGAGCTGGGCGACCCCTCCCTGGATGGAACTGAGTCTGTGAGGTCACCTCGCCGCCAAGTTCCTGTGACCTGCCAAATGACTAGCTCTATTCCAAGGCCTGAGCTGGAGCTAGCCGCTCCTCCGAGCTTTGTCGGTATCCAAGATGGAGATCACCGGTGCTGGGGGGGGAGGGGTGGCCTTCCCTCCTCTGCTCGCAGAGAAGGAGTGAGGAAGTGGGGCTTCTACTCACGCGGAGTCTTGGATCTCGGGTCGTCTCTGGTCTGCAAAGTGCAGGATGAAGTTGTCTGCTCCTTGTCGGTTCTTGCTGGTGTTGAGTAGAATCCGTTCGTCTGCTGCGTCTGGCTCCTTCGTCCCGGACTGCATCTCAGGTAAGCCTCCGCGGCGGTGGTCGCCGCTGCGACCCTGCCGCCGCAGCGGCAGCTGCTCAGATGTGTCTGCTTGGCTTCCCCTCTCTTGACTAACTCTCTGTCCTGTGATGGCACACTTGGTGTGATTCTCTGGCTTGGGACTGTTCACTGGAACTCTGAAACTGTTTTCTATGCAAGAGCTTGTTCAGATTCCAGCTTCTCCTCCGCCATCTTCCCGGAACTCTCCAAATGTTTTGTTACATGTTCTTTACCCTTAGCCATTAAAACCACCATAATAGTAATTTTTATGTCTTCTTACGTACACTCTTCCTCTTCTGAACTGTTTTATTTATGGATCTCTAAGACATCATATAAAAATCATACAAAATCTATATAAATTATATACGAAAGCATATACAATAGTTTGTTAGGGATATATAACCTAAAAGGAATAATTTCAGAAAATTTTTATTAAGCACCTAAAATATAATGCATACCTAAAATTGTCTCTTTATTGAAAACTTCAGCAGTTGTAGTTTGTTTATTCTAACAAAGATTATAAGCTAAGTTACAGCAGTATTCAAAATGGAACACAAAAATAGCAACATGAAGGGTAGTACTAAAGAATGCTACTGCTAACACTAATAGAGTAAGAATGAAATTTAGAAAAAACTACTTCAGAGTAAAAGCCAAAAGACAGCTCCAACATTAGTGACCTTTTCTTTTTTTAGTAAAGACATTTTTTTCTCAGATATTAACATCAATTGGGTATATATGTCTTAAGGCCTTCAGGAAGGATGCTGTGATCATGTTGATGGAAGCTGACTTCTCTGGGACCTACTACATAATGTGCAGACACCTAATGCACCTGCATTAGGGTAACTTTAGTGCTAATGACAGTTCTTTAAGTTAGGGAATGAATTAAGTATTTTACTAAAAAAAAAGAGGTAGGCATCAAGGCCAAACAAATCTCCCAATTACCTAGTACTGATCAGTTGTAGACCCATAATTCAAATCCAGGCCACCAGGCATATCTGAGGATATTCTGTAAGTGTCACATTCATAAACTTTCAAGACCTATGGAGCAGATGAGCCCACATTATCTTCCTAATTATGGTTATAATGGCAAAAACATTGCTACAGAATGTGAGTAATGAAATTGTATGGGATCTTTATACCAAATAAAGATCGGTTTAATTTCTAAAGAAATACTTGAACGAACATCATACAGCTTCCACTGTTTAGTATTCCTGAAATTATTACTTAAGGAGAAGAAATTCATGTTAAATACACCTGTGGTGATGAACACAGGTTTTTATCATTAAGTGCCTTGAATACACAGGGAATAGTTTGTTATGGATATATAATCCAAAAGGAAAAATTTTTGTGACTACTTACTTTCTCTTTGTACAAAAGAAAATCCATTCCCTTGAAAACCCAGAAATGAACCTACAGACCTATTGCCATCTAATCTTTGATAAGGAAGCTAAAAAAAATAGAATGGAAGACAGAGAGCCTTTTCAGTAAATGGTGCTGGCAAAATTGGTTAACTACTTGTAGAAAACTAAAGCTAGATCCTTATATATCACTCTGCACCAGAATCAACTCCAAATGGATCAAAGACCTCGGAGTCAAAGCAGACACTCTGAAAACATTGCAGGATGGAATAGGGGAAACCCTAGGTCTCCTTGGCAGAGCTGAAATTTTCATAATAGAGACCCAGAAACACAACAAATCAATGAAAGGTTGGACAAATGGGATTGCATGAAGTTGCAGCGCTTCTGCAAAGCAAAGGACATAGCTAGCAAGATCAATAGAAAGCCCACGGATTGGGAGATCTTCACTAGCCATACAACAGACAAGAGTTTCATATTTAAAATATACTTGGAACTCAAAAAATTAAATCCCCCAACAACAAATCTTCAAAGAAAAAAGTGCCCAATAAATAAGTGGGCTAAAAACATAAAGAGAAATTTCTCTGAAGAAGAAACGAGGACCAATAGACACATGAAGAAATTCTCAACCTCCCTAGCCATAAAAGAAATGCAAATCAAAACCACATTAAGATACCACCTCATCCAAGTTAGAATCGCTATAATCAAGAATTCTATTAACAACAGATGCTGGAGGGGATGTGGACAGAAGGGAACCTTACTGCATTGCTGGTGGGAGTGTAAACTTGTTCAACCACTTTGGAAAGTAATATGGAGGTTCCTCAAAAGACTCCACATAGAGCTCCCCTATGACCCAGCAATCCCACTTTTCGGCATTTAGCCAAATATTTACAAACAAGACCACACTAAAGCTACCAGCACAGCTATGCTTATTGCAGTATTATTTACTATAGCTAAGATATAGAACCAACCCAGATGCCCCTCAGAAGATGAATGGATCCAGAGAATGTGGTATATATACACAATGGAATTCTATGCCTCCATCAGAAAGAATGACATTGACCCATTTGTTAGGAAATGGAAAGACTTGGAAAAAATTATATTAAGTGAAGTAAGCCAAGCCCAAGGAAACATAGGTCCCATGCTTTCCCTTATTTGCAATATCTAGTATATGTATGAGCCAAGCAGAAAAGGTCAGATAAGGTGATGTTAGGAAAATGAACCCTAAGATATGTATTCAAATGTTTTTTTTTCCTTTCATGCATTCGTTTGTAACACATTTATAAGATTATTTCTTTGTTGCTTTGTATGTCCCTCCCCCCCAGTATAACCCCTGCTTTCACTGTATTTGATGTCGGTATAATTTGTGGAGGGGAAGGGGAAAAACAAGTCGTTTAAATAAGAATATCTATTCCCTATTCTAAAACATATATCAATTTAGTGGATGTTAGTGTTATCAGTATAAATTATGCATGCATACTATATGTAATGTATTATATTACATAACATATTAATGATATATTTATAATGTATGAATAATAACTGATATTCTATAAATACTATAAATATGTTTAAAACTGGTTTTAGTATTATATTGTGAAGGATACAAAGAATGATAACTTTATTTGAATAAATATATTTGTGTGCTTTAGTCACATTTTTTTTTTCTGTGGCAGTACTGAGGCTTGAACTATGGTCTGGGTGTTGTCCCTGAGCCATTTAACTCAAACTGGCTTAATATAGCTATATGCATATTTCAGCCCCTAAGTAGCTGGGATTACAATCATGAGTCATATTATGTTTTTTTTTTAACTCCATCCTTGGCATGTTCTTACATAATTATTTTTGAATGCTCAATTATATTATGATATTTCATTTCTAAACAAATTCAGAATAAATAACTACTTATTGGGTAAAGCTATTTGTTGCAATAGAAATTGTAATGACTCTACTTTACTATCAATTTTCAAAGATATTGCTAGTTTAATACCTGGACAGACGAGTAGAAAATTAAATTAAGTGTTCATAATATATGTAATATATTATATTACATAACATGTAAATGATATATTTATAATATATGCATAATTAGGGATATTCTATAATTACTATAAATAATATATGTATAAAACTGGTTTTAATATTATACTGTGAAGGATACAAGGAAAGAAATCATCCCAATCTTAACTGTCTCATTTTCAACGGTAGACACAATATGCTATAAAGATATATCTTCAAGAAAGCACACCTGTGAAATCACGTGTTCATCTTCATCGCTATGAACATCTTCTAAGATTGGCTACACTTATCCACTAGAGTCAGCTTACTATCACAAACACTTTGTGATACTTTCTGGATAAAGTTGCTTGTCCTCATCCTCATCAGCCTTTCAGCAACTTCAGTGCAGAACATTTTCCCCTGCTTAGCCTGTAGATGATATCATCCTTTGTTATTTCCCATCAAAGAAATTGTGGCTAGCAGGCTTGAGCATTGGTATATTCAGAAGTTCTTTGGTTGTGAATTTTTCCTTTCCTTTCTTGGCAAGTGAGCTGGAATAATGAAAAACATTTAAGGCAATGTGTTTTACTGTAAATAAAAACATACTGATTTGAAAATACTACAAATAATCATAATTTAAATTTATTTTTAATTCAAATATAATAAGGATGGTTTTAGTGTTGCATGCCTTTAAATCTAGCTATTTGGATGGCTGAAAACTGAGGATTATAGTTTCATACTAGAATAGGTAAATAGACCATGAGTCACTTATCTTCAACTAAGAACCAAAAAGCTAAACGTGGAGCAGTGGTTTAAATGGAAGATTGCAAGCCTGAGCAAAAAGAAAAGTAAAAGAACCTAGGCTCTAAATTTAAGTCATAGTACTAGCACACATATAACCTATAAATATATGTTTCCTAATATATTCAAAACCTGGTCATAGATTAAATATGAAGTGTGAAAAAGTATGTAAGTCTGAAATGACTCCGAGGTATTTTGACAAGACAACTGGAAGAGTTATCACTTAATCAAATAGTAATGAAGGATTGGTTTGTAGATAAAGATCAAAGCTCACTTTGGGAACTTTTGAGTTTGTTAAGATCAGTAGCTAGGAGTTGTCAGTAGACAGGATGCTATTAAGGACTGTAATTAAAGAGAGAACAAAGCTGGAGAAAAAACAGAAATAATTACATGTACTCAGTGGTAACAACCATGAGAAGGAATATTATAGAACTAAGATAGAAGTAAGCCCTGGGATACAAATATGTAAAACATGACAAATGAAGAAAAACAGTAATAAGTATGTAATGCAGACTTATATGGATAAGTATTTTTAATGTTTAAGGCCTATGAAGTGATTGTGTGATGACCTAAAATTTAAGAAATTGGTAAGGTAAACTATCCCTTGTGGCAACCATAGCTGATAGTTTAAGTAAAACAGAGCCACAATAGTGTGTCTTGATTTACCAAAGTGAAAACAGGCCAATATTTGGAAAGCCAATTTTTGGACATGTGGTTGGAGTGACAATTACTGCAGTTTGTTCAAGTATCAGTAGAAGGCTACAGTTTTAGCTCAATGATAGAAATCTTTCAGGGATCTGGTAGATTTCCCTCGGTCTTCAATTTTCCTTTTTTTTCTGAGTACCAAAGTATCATTACTGGAAGCCAGTCCCAAATTTTGCCTTTGGCAATTTATCAGATATTCAGTCTATCACATGTCCAAATAATAGAGAATGGGAACAGGTCTACATTGAGCACTCACAGGAGACAGGTCTCTGGAATTTCTCAGGAAGAGCCTTCTGCCATTGTGGGATGGATAGAGCTGATTTATATACAAAATAGACATCATAGATTGAAAGTATTCTGCTAAATTGACACTTGAGATATTGGATGTTTTAACTGCATTGTATTGAGTTTAATGAATCAATTAATTAGATTCTTTATACCATATGATATTACTAGACAATGAATTGCGTGCTTATTGCATTTCCTTTGTATAACATATAATATGTTTTGAAATTTGGTAAAAACATTCGCCTTTTTATTTTTTTTAAATATGGATTACTCCTAGTTCTCAAGAATGGGGAAATACCCTGGAACATTACAACTTCAAGTCAAAGGATGCCATGTGTTATATCCTATTTTCCTTGTACAGACTTGGTAATAAATTATACGTAATTTATTTTTTATTTTTATTTATTTTCTATTGCAGCACCTGAATATGTGTAATTAAAACTGTAGTTTTCTTCAAGTATTTCATCCTACACTCAAGTTTTTTTTTCCCAAGCTTTCTAATAAATATGTAATCTATTCAATTTTGAAAAGTACTGCTGTACATCCCACTTATTTGTGGCATTTCTGAAACCCTGTGTGTCAGGGTGGATACCTTTGCCTGTAACAAGTATTGTTGTTGAATACATAACATTTGGCTACTTAGAGAACAAAGGATGTGAAGCTACACTAGCCAGATAAAGATTTTCCAGGACAATTCAAAAGAAACTCATGTACTCTCTGTGTAGGTGAATAGGGAGCATAGAAAAGAAATTCTTACACTTGAAAATGATTGAGTGTGTGTGCACATAGGTGTTCACTTATTTATCTGTTGCTATAGTTTTACACATTCATAGTTTCCAAAATCCAGAGAACCACATCCATGGGCATCGCTTTCCTATGTTGCTCTTTGGGTAATAAGAATGAAACCTGGTATTGTCCTGTGGTAGAGAAATTACTCAGAGATTCAAGTTTTTTTCTTTCAATATGTTGCTTGTTCCTACCTCTAAAATTAGGAAGTCTGTTAACACAAAATATATTTTGAATTATTACATATTTAATATATAACACATAATGTATAATATATTGTATAATATATTATATATAATACCTGACAGTATTATATATTCATAAGTATAAATATGACAAATGTATCAATGTCCATACTTTCCTAGCCATGATTAGGTTCAGTAGAGTTAGGTGCATTACATCTCAACAGGGAAAGTCTACTGAAGTTCTGATGACCTTGAGCTAGATAAGGAGAATTCCTGTAAAAGGAGCCTCTCCTAAATTATGAGAAAAGATAAGTTTGGAAGTTTTTTGGGTTTTTTGTTTGTTTGTTTTTATTTTGGCCGGTCAAAGGGCCTGAACTCTGGGCCTGAGCACTGCCTTTCACCTCTTCAGCTCAAGGCTAGTGCTCTACCACTTAAGCCACAGCACCACTTCTGGCTTTTTCTACTGATGTGGCACTGAAGAATCGAATCCAGGGCCTCATGCATACAAGGCAAGCACTCTACCACTGAGCCACCTTCCCAGCCCATGTTTGGAAGTTTTTGAGAAGAGGGATTTGGCATTTGCTTTGCATCCTTGATTAGTAATGAATGGGTATTATTTTACTCCAAATTTTGTCTCCTTTTATGTTCCATAAACAGTTACACATGATCATCATTCCATTGCATATCTTCAAGTCTTCTTTTATTTCTTTTATCATTATTATTTTGTTGTTGTTGTTCTGCTGATCCTGAAGCTTGAACTCAGGTCCTAGGCAGTGTCCCTGAGCTCAAGGCTAGTACTCTGCCACTTGAGCCACAGCACAACTTTGGGTTTTCAGCCTTGGCTTGCTTTGAAGCATAATACTCAGATCTCAGCCTCCTGGGTAGCTAGGATTACAGGTGTGAGCCAGCAGTGCCCAGCAATTCCCTCTCTTTCAGATATTATTCTAAAAGCCTCCTGTCCAAGGTCACTCCTAAGATAGTAAATGGACCTATGCCAATACTTCCTTCAAACTCTTATTTCCTGTTATGGCTATGGTGTGTCTTTTGCATCATATCCTAGACCTAATTCACTGTTCCTTTTCCAATCCATGATTCTAGATGTGTTACTAATAATTACCTAAATTTTGTGGCTATAAACCCTAAATCACTCAACTATTAATTTCATTTAATTTTTTTTTCAATATGATTGTTCTTCAGTACAAATCTGAGCTTATACTCACCTCTTCCATCTACCTCTTGGAATGAGCAGAGCCTGGGCATATTCTACCTCAAATGCAAGAGGTTAGCCAAAGAATAGCCTACAGTAATCCTGCCTAGGAGTCTGGACAAGTATTTGAGTGGCTGAAAGAAGCAATGCATTCTGGCATGGGAAGGGGTGAGAGAGACAACAGCCTAGAGAGCAAACTGACAGTCACAACATTTAACAACTTCTCTTTTGGAGAAACTGACCTCCTGCAAAGTGGTAGTGAGATAACTCACCTAGTGAATTTTCGTATATGAAGGAAGTTGTCATGTTTCACTACACAACTCACTTGTAATCAAAGAGAGGGTCATTCTTTTGTGTCCTCCTTAGGCCCAGTCTCATTTTATCTCCATCTTAGACGTTGCTCATAGTCTGTTCCTTCCAGAAGGTCCTTGATGAAGAAAGAGTGAAAGTGTGATCTTTTGGCTTCTGACTGGCCCTGTGGGAAGTGAGGCCACTTTTAGTTTTGAACCTGTTCCTTATGACATTGGGAAAGCTCATTCTCTGAATTTTGCCCTAGTACCAAATCTCTTCATAGAAAGTCAAGGGAGATTCTGTCTGAGGGAGTGAGTTTCTCCAATTCCAAATAGGTCAATAAATAATCTGATTCTAAGACCCATGTGGAAGTCCTTCACCAGATTCTCCAAGCTGGAGTGGATGTTAGCTCAGACTCCAGGCCATCCTCATATTTCTCCAGCTCTTTCTCATGAACCAAAAGGTTACAGTTCAGTTCAGAAACAAAGATAAATGAGAGTAGCACAAGAATCATTGGCAAGGGGAGGAATCAGAAACGTTGGGGGAAACAAGGGCTCAGAAAATCTAGGATCACTCACATCATTTGGGAATCACATCATAAGATTAGGGAATAAAAGTAATAAATTACTACCTAAATTAGTAACTCGTCTATTCTACATCACAACTGTTCTGTCAAAAGGTAGCTGTCCTAGTTTTATTTTGATGAGGGAAATGGAGCTTCTCTGTTACTATCCTTTGTTGGATTCAATCAATGACACTTGAAACTGTTATCATCTTCAGACATGTAATTACATTTTCTTCTAATACATTTGTTATCAAATAAAACAAATTATGTGGAAATATATGTCTATGGTAAATTTTCTGCATGGCATATTTATTTGATGATATTAAGTATTATTTTTATAGTTTCATTTTTAAAACTTGAGGAAAATATTTTGTTACTATTAAAAATAACTATTTGCACATTTTTCGTATTTTTCCATGTCTGTGTATTTGTTATTAACCTTCTAACATTGTCTTTTTCCCCAACTGTTGCCTTCTTAAAATTTCAAGTTACAAGCTATATATGATTGTCCTGTATGTGTGCAGTGGTATATTTAAATTTTGATCTGATATCCACATATTATAGGATATCATGAACCTATTGTAACTGCTCTGAAAATAAATAAGGAGGTCCTCAACTGCATGGATCAACTAGATTTAACAGACATCTACCAAATATTTCGCACAGCACCATCAGAATACACGTTTTCCTCAGAAGCAGGGACATTTTTCAAAATAGACCACGTTTTAGGTCACAAAGGAAACTTCTCCAAATTCAGAAACATTGTACTTCTTTTGGGGGGGGGGTCCAGTCGTGGGGCCTGAACTCTGGGCCTGGGCGCTGTCCCTCAGCTCTTCAGCTCAAGGCTAGCACTCTACCACTTGAGCCACAACACAACTTCTGGCTTTTTTCTTTTAGCTTATGTGGTGCTGAGGAATCGAACCCAGGGCCTCAGGCATGCAAGGCAAGCGCCCTACCACTGAGCCACCTTCCCAGCCCAAGAAACATTGTACTTTTACCTTGTGTTCTCTCAGACAACAAGGGAATAAAATTAGAACTCAACACCAAAAGCCACCGAAGAAAGTCCTGTAAAACATGGAGGCTGAACAACACACTGTTGAATCACCAGTGGGTCATGGAAGTGATTAGAAAGGAAATTCAAATGTTCATGCTATTCAACAAAAATTAACACACAATTACCAGCTCCTCTGGGAAACATCAAAGACAGTACTCAGAGGCAGTTTATAGCTCTGAGTTCCTACACCAACAAATTGGAGAGATCTGAAACCAACAATTTAATGACACATTTGAACCTCCTAGAAAAAGAGCAAAAAGATAAATCCAAGTCCAGTAGATGGAAACAAATAAGTAAAATTACATCAGAATTAAGCGAATTAGTTTTAAAAAATGATAAAAATAATCAACAAAACAAAGAGTTGGTTCTTTGAAAAAATTAACAAAATTGACAGACCCTTAGCAAATCTTATCAGAAAAAGGAGAGAACACACCCAAGTAAATAAACTCATAGATGAGAATGGAAACTTCACCACAGAAACAACCAAGATTCAGAACATTATAAGGGAATACTTCTCAAAACTTTATTTTAAAAAGTTTGAAAACTTGGCAGAAATGAACCTTTTCCTGGCAGATATCGACATGCCGAAACTAAACCACAGTGAGTTAAACCAACTTTAAAGGCTCATACCAAGCCTTGAAATAGAAAGAGCAGTAAGAGACCTTCCATTTAAGAAAAGCCCAGGAGGAGATGCATTTACAGTGGAATTCTACAAGGCCTTCAAAGCAGAGGCCTCACCAATAGTCCCTCCAATTCTTCAATGAAATTGAAAGAGAATGTTCACTACCAAACTCATTCTATGAAGCCATGATAACCCTCATCCCAAAACCAGGCAGGGACTCATCAAAGAAAAAGAACTATAGGCCCATTTCTTTGAAAAACATTGATGTAAAACTTCTCAACAAAATTTTGGCCAATCGATTTCAACAATTCATCCAAACAATCGTAAACTGCGATAAAAAAATATTCATTTCAGGGATTGAATGCAGGTTCAATATAGTCAAATCAATTAATATGACTCGTCACATCAACAAAGAGCAAGGATTAGAACCACATGATTATCTCAATAGATGCAGAAAAAGCATTTGACAAGATCCAACCAACCCTTTATGATGAAGTTTCTGGAAAAATTAGGAATTCATAGAACATTCCTCAACACAATAAAGACTGTATATGACAAACGTACAGCAAGCAATATAATTAATGGTGAAAAACTAAAGCCACTTCCTCTTATCTCAGGAATGAGACAAGGATGTCCACTCTCCACTCCTGTTCAATTTAGCATTAGAATGCCAAGCTACAGCAATAAGACAAGATGCAAACATCAAAGGGATCCAAATAGGGAAAGATGAAGGAAAATTCTCCCTCTTTGCAGATGACATGATTTTCTATTTAAAGTATCCCATGGACTCCACTATCAAATTACTGAAGTTGATTCAAAATTTGACAAAGTAGCAGGGTAAAAAATTAACCCTCAATAATAAATGGCTTTTCTGTATGACAACAATGCGAATATCATGGGTGAAATCAGGAAGGCAACCTCATTTATAATAGCCCCACAACAAATAGGAAACCTGGGAATTAACTTAACCAAAGATGTGAATGACCTCTATGATGAAAACTTTAAAAACCTTAAAAAGGAAATCAAAAGAGAACTTTGGAAGCAGAAAAACCTCCCATGCTCCTGGATTGGAAGGATCAACATCGTGAAAATGGCAATACTTCCCAAAGCTATCTACAAATTCAATGTGATACATATCAGTATTCCAACCTCATTCTTCAAGGAAATAGAAGAGGCAATCTAAAAATTCATATAGAACAATAAAAAACCCAAATAGCAAAAACGATCCTTAACAGAAAGAACAGTGCTGGAGGAATATAAATACCAAATTTCAAACTCCACTACAAAGCCATAGTAATAAAAACAGCCTGGTACTGGCACAAGAACAGACATCAGGACCAATGGACTCGAATTGAAAACCAGAAATGAACCCACACCTAATCTTCGATAAGGGAGCTAAAAAATAGAATGGAAGAAAGCAGCCTCTTCTGTAAAGGGTGCTGGCTAAATTGGTGGATCACTTGTAGAAAACTAAAGCTAGAGCCTTATATAGCATCCTGCACAAGAATCAACACCAAATGTATCAAAGAACTCAGAGTCAAAGCAGTCACCCTGAAAACAGTACAGAATGGAATATGAGATACCCTAGGTCTCCTTGGCACAGGCAGAAATTTTCTTAATAGAAACCCAGAAACACAACAAATCAAAGAAAGGTTGGACAAACGAGATTGCTTGAAATCACAGAGTTTCTGCATGGCAAAGGACATAGCTAGCAAGATCAATAGAAATCCCAAGAATTTGGAGAAGATCATCACTAGCCATACAATGGACAAGGCTCTCATATCTAAAATATACCTGAAACTCAAATAATTAAAATGCCCAACAACAAATCCTCAAAGAAACAACTGCCCAATGAATAAGTGAGCTAAAGACTTAAAGAGAAACTTCTCTGAAGAGGAAAGAAGGGTGGCCAATAGTCACATGAAGAAATGCCGTAAAAGAAATGCAAATCAAAACACCATTGAGATACCACCTCATTCCATTTAGAATGTTTATATTTAAGAATTGTAATAAAAACAGATGCTGGAGGAGATTTGGACAGAAGGGAACCTTACTGCATTGTTGGTGGGAGTGTAAATTTGTTCAACTACTTTGGAAGGTAGTATAGAGGTTCCTAAAAAGATTCCACTTACAGCTCCTCTATGACCCAGCAAACCCACTTTTGGGCATTTACCCAAATGATCACAAACAAAGCTATCAGCACAACTATGTTTATTGCAACATTATTTACTATAGCTAAGATGTGAAACCAAGCCAGATACCCCTCAGTAAATGAATGGATCAATAAAATGTGGTATATATACACGATGGAATGCTATGCCTCCATCAGAAAGGATGGCATTGCCCCATTTGTTATGAAATGGAACGACTTGGAAAAAATTATGTTAAGTGGAGTAAACCAAGCCCAAAGAAACATAGGTCTCATGGTTTCCCTTATTTTTAATAACTAATATTTGTCTGAGACAAGCAGAAACTGTCAGATAAGTTGATGTTAGGAGAAATTAACTCCAAGGTAAGGATTCAAATGTATTTTCTTTCTCGTGATTGTTTCTAACATATGTATAAGGTGATTTCTTTGTTTCTTTGTATGTCCTTCCCCCACGGTAAAGCCTTGCTTTCACTGTATTTGATGTTTGTATAATTTCTGGAGGGGAGGGAAAAAACATATTGTTTAAATAGGGATACAGGTGGACCCATTCCAGCAATGAGATGTACAAGACTTTATGTCAAAAAACAAAATGTACAACTTTGGCTAGGAGGTGGGGTGGGGGAAGATGGGAAGGGATGGGAAGGGGAAACAAAGGTAGAGGCAACAACGCTTGATAAAAAATGAACTCATTACATTGCCCATGTAATTGTAACCCTTCTGAAAGGTACGTTCAGAATTTTTAAAAAAAGAAAAAAAAATCACCACTATGGTTTCTTGTGAAAAGACAGAAGAATACAATCAGTTTCTCAAGGAAATTAACCCATAACTTGCAATATTGTCAATTTCATAAATGATGTAAGAAGACAAGAACAAATTTCAACTCAAAGTGTATGATATAAAATTTACTTTGTCTCCTGTAAACAACGTTTCAATTCTACCTATGTCTTCTTCCCAAAATGATTAGTATTTTATTCTAATCATATTTTTAAATTAACTTTAAGTAATTGTATATAAATTGCTGTTTGATAAAGCAGTTTACGTATAGTAATTTGTGTGGTTTTTTTTCTTTTCTTTTTCCTTTCCTGAGGTTTGAAATCTGGGTCTGGGCGCTGCCCCTGAGCTCCTTTGGATGAACGCTAGAACTCTTTCACTTGAGGCTCAGCAGCACTTTCAGATTTTTCTGAGATTTAATTGGAGATAAGAATCTCATGGACTTTCCTGCCAGGGCTGGCTTCAAACCTCAATCCTCAGCCTCCTGAGCATCTAGGACAACAGGCGTGAGCCTCTAGTGCCCGGCTTAATAAAATGCATCATGTTTATTTTTGCCTAGTCCTGGGGCTTGAACTCAGGGTCTTGGCAATGTTCTTGAGCTTCTTTTCCTCACGTTAGCACTCTATGACTTGTCATAGTGCCAATTACAGATTGTTTTGTTTATGTAGTACTGAGGAATCAAACCCAGGGCTTCACACATGCAAGACAAACAGTGTACCCGTAAGACACATTTCATGGCTAATACAATGCACCTTGAGGTTCATTATCCCTCATTCCTCTCTATCCTATCTCATCCCTCAATTTACATAATTTTGTAGAATATTCGCTGACTCACAATGTCATAGTCACTAAGATGATATGCCACAGATCAAAATTTATTGATAATCTTATTCATCAATATACTAAACTTATTGATTACAGAATTCTGTGATTTTAAATTTTAAATTATCACTCAGATTCACCCACTACTATTCTAAACTTTTTCCTAAGATTAATGCAAATGCAATCTGTAAATATTCGATGAAGTACAATGATTCATAGAACGTCTAAGAGTTGGACTATGAACATCACCTTCAGTTCTAGAACATTTTATCTTCACTGCTCTATCAAAATACTCCAATATTTATTAATAGCCACTTCCTGTCATCATTTCAACCTACCCTCCACTTGACCAACCATTACTTACTCTACCACTACAGATGTGCCAATGTTAAAAAGCTCACATAATTAGAGAATGTAATTTATTTTATCCATTTCTCCCATGCAATATTAGTGCTTCCCAAGTAAGTAAGTCCATGTAATTTTTTTCATGGATAGAGAATATTGTTTTATATGCATGTGTATAACTGTATAATGTCCTCAATGGGAATTTCAATATTTTATTTTGTTATTGTAAAAGGTTTTGCTATGTATATTCTTGTACATGTGTCTCACTTGACATAAGTTGAAATATATTTTGTATATAAAATTATGATTGAAAATGCTGCATCATAGAAGCAACTCTATATGTAATACCTTAAAAATTGTCAGTATGTTTAACAAATTGACAATATCACTTTAAGTGCCAAGCACCCATGTATAAGGATTCCAATTTCTACATAGTGGTTCTGCAGGGATATCTTATTGTTGTTCCTATTTCCAATAATCTCTATATGTATGCTATGGCTAGGTATAATATGACCTTCTCATATGTTTGTATATTATTACAGAGAGATGTATTTGGATATTTTGATAACTTATTTAGGAAGATTAAAGTTTTTCATTGGCATTAATATTTAAAAGTTTATGAAAATTTCTAAAAATCACCTGACCATCACTCTTCGACTCATTGACAAAGAAATATAAACTGGAATGTATTTCTCCATCCAATATTAAAGCTGTTAGTGTAAAATTGTTATGTTTGTAAAGGAAAGATTACACAGCTCAATGGGTCTGTAAGGCACTCAATTAGATTCACATACTTATTATTAAGGAATATTTAATAAGGAGTAAAACTAAATATTTGTGGAATGACATTCTCTTTAATAAGAGGTGATAAGTAGACAGTATTGGGGAGAATTAAAAAATGAGCATTGACTTAAACATAACAATTTATTCAAATATTAACTTCAAGCAGGATTAAAACCTGGCATATAAAAAAAAAGATTGATGTAAATATAAAGCAAAGGAAAATGTCTTTACAATTTTGGAGATGAAGCATTCTTAACTTAGGCATTAAAATTATAGGAAAGAAAAACTTGATATATTAGAACTCAAGAAAAGTGTAAAGTAATTTGGTCTGTGAAAGCCTATATACAAGTAGTGAATAGAATTTGGGAGCAGAGGGCTCATGTATCTCACCTTAGCTACTTGGGAGGCTGTGATTTGAGTATTGCTGTATGAACCCAGACCACAAAATAAAGTCCCTAAGAATCTTATCTGTGATTAATCAGCAAAAAAGCAGAAGTGAGGCATTACTCAATGGATAACTTGTTAACAAAACAACAAATCTCAGGGACCCTGTATTCAAACCCCAGGACCATACACACATGTACAAATGGAATAGTAGTAATAATAATATTGATGATAATGATGATGATGATGATGATGATGATGATGATGATGATGATGTAGGGTACCCATAGTCAAGGATGAAATATTTGCAAATACTATAACTGAAGGATGCCTCATATCTATATTCTACATAGAATTCTCAAAACCTAATGTTTAAAAAAATCAATTAGAAACCAGCAAAATATATCTTGTGAAAAATAACCACAAGAAAATCATCATCAGTCATCAAATAAATACACATTAAAACTAAAATGACATCATAAAACATGCATGAGAATTACTCCACATAATACAATAATGACCATACTAAATGCTATCAAGAAACAGAGAAACTGGATGCAGGCAGGAATGTCAAATGGGAAAGCCACTACTAAAAATATTGTGACAGGTTCCTAGAATATGAAATATGCAAGCACGCACAGTATAGCACAGGAATTGAGCTCTTTAGGCTTTGTCTCATAGAAATAAAATGTAACGTTCACCCAAAGGCCAAAACACAGAGATTTTAAGCAGCATTACTTCCTCTAGTCAAAGAAATGGAAATCAATTCAGTCTTTCTTCAGGTGAATGGGAAACAAATTGTGCTACATTCTCTATGACAGAACCAAAAGGCAACTCGAGTGAATACAATACAATATTAAAGCATACAATAACTGGGAATAATCTATCATATACTTGAAGGCAATCTTAAAAGCTTATTTATTGCATGATCTAGAAGTTGGAGAAAAAAATTGCGGTGGTTGCCAGGATGAAATAGGTTTGGGATGGGACAAAGAGAAGTAGTGGGTTTAATAATAAAAGGGAAGCATGAGAAAGACTCATTTTTGGTAAAGAAACCTATGTGTAAATATGGTATATTCATATAGAGTTGATAAAATTATATTGGACTTAATATGTGCGCAAAATAATTAAAACTACTGAAGTCTGCATAAATACTTGTGAAATATTAATGTCATACTTGTGATTTCATGCTATAAATATTTAAAGAAACCAGGAAAATTATTCCAGGGATATCTCTGTGTTCTTCTTATAACTTCATAACGATCCATACTAACCTCAATAGAATTTAATGATATCTAGAAAACAGAAGTCAATATAGAAAGTTTACTTTGAAAAACAGTCTGAGTCCAAGCTTGAGCTGAAATATACCCTGCTAATTAGAAGGCAGAGATTTAGAAGACATATCAGGGCCAATTTAGACAAAAAAAATAGTGAGAAATTACGAAACCAAAGTAAGCTAGATATAGTGTAATTTCCCTGTTATCTCACGTTTGTGGAAGTCATAGGTAATAAATCATTGCTCACGAGAGGCTTGGACAGAAAAATAATCTAAAGTGTCAGAGTCTTAGCAACTTCAAGCACCAGAAGTGCCAAAGGAAAAAACGAAAAAGAAGAAAACAGAAAAGGAACGGAAAGGACAGAAAAGGAAACTATTTCCATTTCATATTTGTTTTTTGTCAATGGGTACAAGAATTGAAAATATTTTGTTTACTTTTTGAGGATTCAGGCCTCTATAAAATGAAAGTATTTATTTCAAGTAACTATTGTATTACTACTATTTATTAAATTATTATTAGGCCTTCTTGGAGATTGACCAGTTCTCTTGTAAAGTTTGGAAATTGTTTATGAATTCTTCAATAGTTAGCTATTCTACTTTTCATCTTATCTTTTCTCTCCCACCTTTTCCACTGTGTATTTTAGTTTGTGTTGAAAACTTTCCTCAATTTTATCTTCTGAACTTAGAATGTTGCTGTTGAGTTTATATAGAAGTCGGTTGTTTCTAGGACATCTTTTAAAATTATATGCAGATATATGTACTTCACATGTATGATTGATTATTAGAGTTCATTGCAATAAGCTACATTTTATTTGGTCACATGCACATACGTATTGAGTCATTGTGATCCTCTCCTAAGAATAGCTTCCCATCTTCTTGCCATGTGAATGCTCAGAGTGCAGTTAGTTAATCATGTCCAAGAGGAATTATTTGTCATTTACTATCTATTGGATTAACTTGTAGTTTTATGGACATAGTGTACTTATTTCAAATGAGGAAAACCTTGCAGCATATATTTAATTGGATCTTATTTCACTTAATATCATTTTCCAGTCTTTCCATTTCCTCAGGAATGGGTAATGCCATTCTTTCCAAAGGAAGCACAGAATTTCATCAATACAACAGAATTGAAGGCCCAGAAATGAAGCCACTCCTATAGGCACATAATCTTTGATAAGTAAGTCAGAAACCCAGGATGGAAGAAAGATAGCCTCTTCAAAAAAATTGTGCTGAGGGCCTGGGAAGGTAGCTCAATGGTAGAGTGCTTGCCTTGCATGCCTGAGGCCCTGGGTTCGATTCCTCAGCACCACATAAGCAAAAAGAAAAAAGCCAGAAGTGGGGCTGTGGCTCAAGTGGTAGAGCGCTAGCCTTGAGCTGAAGAGTTGAGGGACAGCGCCCAGGCCGAGAGTTCAGGCCCCACGACTAGACCCCCCCCCAAAAAAAAAAACAATTGTGCTGAAAGAATTGTCTGTACACAGAAAACTTTAGTTAGATCCTTATATATACCCCTGCAGCAGAATTGATCCCAAATGAATCAAAGACCTCAATGTAAGTCTGGATAACTTGAGAATGTGACAGGAAGAGTTAGGGGAAACATGAGGGCTCCTTGGCACAGGTCAAAATTTCCAAAGTAAGTTTGGATAAATGGGATTACATCAAACCAAATCTATCATTTGTCAGACTCAAAAGCCATGAAGAAAAAAGAGATAGTGTAGCACAGATTTATTAGGGAGCAAACCTACATATGAGAGCCTCAGCCAATGCTAAACCTTTACTCCCTTATCTACCTAGGTTATTTGTAGTGGGTTTACATGAATATAAGAGTTTTCTTGTGGAGAATAGGAAGACAATGATAAAACATAGATTGCATGTGAAATGAGTTGTAGCTGAAAAAATGGTGGGATTTAGGCAGGGGGTCTAGTTCAAAGCCTTGGCTTGGTGCCAGCTAAGTAAGGTATAGCTGCACAAAGGAAGAGGGATAAAATAGGAGTGGTTATAAACAAAAGAACTGATCAGAAGCCTCAAATTAAGGACCCCAGTCTGTGTGGACCAGTCTCTAATGAGGTTTTTAAAAAAAATTAACAAGCACTCTTTTAGATTTTTGCAGAGCGGGATGGTGCATAGTCACAGGCAAGTCTGCACTGTCAGGTAGTCCAGTCTTCTCTTTCACATGTTACCCAATAGCCAAGTTTCAACACAAATGACTACAATGAGATTGTACAAATGAGACTGTGACTTTTCCCTCTCATGAATCAAAATTCTGTCAAATGATTTCTGTCTGCAAGATGTTTACACATTTCTCATGATCTTTCCTATTTTGTCTTCATTATTGATGCTCATACTACTTTTTTGTTGTTGTCTTATGTGTATTTGCAATTTTTAGGGCTTGAATTCAATGTTTAATGGTCTCCTTCATATTTTTTGCTCATGGATGATGACACTCTATTCCTTGAGCCACATCCTCACCTTCTGCTTCTTGCTGGATAATTCCAGATATTTTTTTCATATTTTTGTCTGTTTGCACTGACATTGAACTAAAATATTCAGGTCTTAGCCTCCTGAGTTTCTAGGATTCTACACATGAACAGCTAACACCAAGCTTTGCTATACTGTTATGTTAATTATGTGTTAGAAGAAAGTGGAAGTATATTTGTTTTAAGTGTGCAATTTTCAAATACCAGTTTTAATGAACTTGATATAATGTAACTGTTATCAATTTTAACAGTGAAATATATGAATGTTACACATTCTCAAAGAAATATAATTGAAAACAAAAGGCATAATTGTTTTCTTAGAACAAGTAATGGAACCATGAATTTCATTCACATTATAATTCATGTTTTATATAACTTTAATTAGCACCCTTCCATAACTAGGTTCAATTCCTCTGTACCACAGAAAAAGAAAAAGCCAAAAGTGGCACTGTGACTTAAATGATAGAATGCTAGCCTTGAGCAAAAGAAGCTCAGGAACATGCCCAGAACTTGAGTTCAAGCCCCAAGATTGGCAAAAAAAAAAGTGAGCCTGATGAGACGTATTCTTCTGGGAATCAGAGGAGGGCCGAGTTTATAGGTAAGAGGTAGGGTAGAGGGTAGATGATGGTGGTTAAACTCTGTAAGCTACTCAGGAGGCTGAGATCTGAGGATCCCAATTGCAAGCAGGAAAGTCTATATGAGACACTTTTCTCTAATTAAACACACAAAAAGCCAGAAGTAGAGCTGTGGTTTAAGTACTAGAGTGCTAGCCTTGAGCACAAAAGCTCAGGGATCAGATAGCATCCAGGCCATGAAATCAAACCCCAGGACTGGCACACACATGCACACACACACACACACACACACACACACACACACACACACACACACACACACGATAGAGCATTTGCCAGTCAGCCTGCACAAGTTCTATCTCTAGAAATTCAATATTAAAAAAAAGATGGAGAAGGGAAGGAAAGACTTGCTCCAGGAGGTGATATAAGCAGTGCCAAAATTCCACAGGAGTTCTAAGATGTGGATTCAGGGCAGAGGGCCTAAGACAGAAGATACAGCATGGGCAAAGTTCCTGAGGTGTGGTGTAGGGAAGATGGTGTATGTGGAATGAAGGTTCTGTGGCTTTAGGCAAGTATGGCAGGACATTCAAGGCTGAGTCACAGGTAGGGCAGAGGGTGGGGTCCCAGAATGGGGCCCAGGGTGAAGATTAGCTTAGCTTTTTACCAGGGACCCCATCCTTTTCCTGTGGCTGGAAGTTTATTTTTAACAGCTCCTAACCCTCAGACTTCCTTTGCATGTAGGATTCAGGGCAAATGCAGGGAAGAATGCTTGCTTAAGAAAAGCTTCTAGCCCAATGCCACTAGTGGCTCAACCCCTGTAAATCTTAGTTACTCAGGAGACTGAGATAGAGATCGTGAGTCAAGCCAGCTCTGGGGAAGAAAGTTAGTGAGACTCTTCTTGACGAAGAACTACCAAAAGCCAGAAATGGAGCTGTGGCTCATGTGGTAAAGTGCTAACCTTGAGGGAAAAAGTTAAGAGACCAGAGCTGAGACCCTGAGTTCAAGCCCCAGTACTGGCACAGAAAAAAAAGAAAAGTTTTTAGGAGCTCCTAGTCCACTGTGGTGAAAAGCCATATCAGCTGGGCACTGGTGGCTCACAACTGTCCTCCTAGTCCTCAGAAGACTGAGATGTGAGGACCACGGTTCAAAGCCAGCCTAAGGAGGAAAGTCCGGGAGACTCTGATCTCCAAGGAACCTCTATAAAACCGGAAGTGGCTCTGTAGCTCAAGTGGTAAGCTGTAGAGCTTGGGGATATCGCCCAGGCCCAGAGTTCAAGCCCCATGACCAACCCCTCGCCTGCTTGTACCTCACTCTCTGGCTCTAAGCAGAGTACTTTCCAGTGGATCCCTAAGGGTCTCCCAATGTCTAGGTGTCCTACAAGTATTGAGAGCAGCCTGTTTGGAGGCCATTGCCTACAGAGCAAGACACAGTACGAGAAGGGTGCAGCCTTGGGGCATGGAGATAATCAGAATGGCATCTGTCATGGATGTAATGTGGATCTGAGCAGTAAATTGAAGTCTCAGACCACAGTTCTGAGCCGGGAGGGGAAGAAGCTACAAGATGTCACACCAGGTAATGCCCACTCATGCGGATATCACATGAGTGAATTTGTCAGGCACACCTTCGGCAGGTGTTGTGTTGGGCTCATGAAAGACTTGTAGTCTCAGGAATCCACAGCCGGCTGGCTGATGCTTGTAGCAGCCGCTGTCCCTGAAGTCCCAGGGCTCAGAGGCCTGCTTTCCTCTCCAGTGCTCAGGGGCACATGAAGGTCTACAATCTTGGGTCGACTACAAATGAGCATCCATAGTGCCCTCACCTTGGTCCTGTGGCCCAGTGCACAGATGGAGGGACAGGTTCCATGGAACTTACTGTCATGGCCCAGACCCCTCAGCCCAAGAAGTATTTAGGGAGAAACCACTTGATATGGCCTGTAGATTTTACTGTGACAATGCCTCAGGACTGCCCCCAGTTCTAGCTCACCTCATCATTACCACCTTCCTGTGTATGTGTTTTGTGTGTGTGTGTCTGTCTGTGTGTCTCTGTGTCTGTATGTGCACGCATATGCACGTTGGTACTAGGGCTTGACCTCAGGGTATGGGCTCTGTCCCTCACTTTTTTCATTCAGTGCTAACACTCTACCACTTAAGCCACAGTTTTTCTTCCAGCTTTTGGGTGGTTATTTGCAGAAGAGAGTCTCACAGACTTTTCTATCTGGGCTGCCTCTGAATGGCAATCCTCAGATCTCAGACTCCTGAGGAGCTAGGAGTATGAGAGCTCCTGCTATTAGCATCTGGCCACACTTCCTTTCTTGACTAAAACAGACTACTTCTCTCCCAGCTGAGCACCCATCTACAGCTACCCCTCCTACCTCAGGCTTCAGATGAAACATAACCTCCTCCCCTGAGGAAAAAGAATGGGATCAGGTTTGAGTTTTATGTTTTTCACACAGTCAGGGGCTGGTGGAAGCTGATGTGGAGGTCAGAGATCTAGGCCAGGGCAAGTAGACAGCTGTTACAACAGAAGAGAGTAGGAAAAGACATCCATGCACCTGGATGCTAGTGGTTCATGCCTATAATCCTAGCTACTCAAGGCTGAGACCTATGGATCAATCAAGATTCAAAGCTAGCCTAGGCAAACTCTTATCTCCAAAGAATCACGAAAAACATGGGAAGCGGAGCTACTGTAGTTCAAGTAGTACAGCATCAACCTTGTGCAAACAAGCTAACGATACCTAGGATACCACCTAAGCTCTGAGTTCAAGCCCTGGTAAACACACACACACACACACACACACACACACACACACACACACACACATCCTTAGCAGGTTCCAGTGGCTCATACCAGAAATCCTAACTACTCAAGTGGTTGAGCTCTTAGGGCAGCAACTGGAAGCCAGCCAAGGAGGAAAGTATGTGAGACACTTCTGTCTACTCAGCTACTAAAAAAGATGAAAGGTGAGCTGTTGTTCAAGTGTTAGAGTGTTAGCCTTGAACAAAGGAAGCTCAGGGACAGTGCCCAGCTCTGAGTTCCAGCTCTAAGATTTTTTTAAAGACACCCTACACCCCATTCAGTGTATAAATCCCGATTTTTCTCATCCCAGATCTCACCTTTGCTCCTGCCACTTCCACAGCACAAGTGGCCGGTGTGTGTCCAGCACTGGGTTAAGAACTTACACAAGGGGGACATAGCCAGTTCAAGGATAATGCCCCAGAACATTGAGGCACTGGCCATATCAGTCTCTCATCCCCTAGTTCTCTGGCCCTGGAGCTCAAAGTCTGTGCCTCTGTATTCTGAACATCTGGAATTGTCTAGAGGCCCTGCTAGGGTCGGAAGATAGACTTACCTGTGAAAAGATACGTTGACATTTCCTAGACATCGACCAATACTTCCAAGCCACCTTGGCCTCACCTCCCATGTAAACGTGGATCATCCTTGCTGGGTTAGCCTTCAGTCAGCTATCAAGCTCGAGTTGGTCAGAGCCACTGGCAACCACCCTTCCCCCACTCCACTGCCAGACTGCTGGGAGTGGGACGTACAGCCAGAGGCCCATCTGAGGAAAATGACAGGACATCGCATGACTGACCCTGCCCTCCCAGAGGCAGGGGAGATCATATGCCAGCTGGCCCTGCTGACCCAGAATCCTCTGGAGGTGGACAAAGATATGGACAGCCAAACTTGGGCTCCAAATGAAAAGTGGAATATTCAGGTCTCTGACAATTTAAGACTCATTACAGATCCTGATGGGGGCTAAAGTCTAGTATGCAATGGAGAAGGGGCACTATCCGAGATTAGGAATAGGCAGACAGGCACTCACAAAGTGGAAAGGGGAAAATGAGGGAAACACACACACACACACACACACACATACACACACACACACACACACACACACACACACACACACACACACACACACACACACCCCAACGTGTAGCCCAAGGCCTCAGGAGTCCTTGAGCACATGAATATTCCAATCCCCGAGAAGATGGCACTATTGTTCTCAGAACAACTGTAGACAAAACTCAGAGCCTCTACACATCTGGAATGGCTCCTAACACAGCAGGACATTTCCTACAGTGCGAACAGCTTTTCCCAGAATTTGTTATTTTTTATTTCACTTTTCTCAAGGCTAGCATTTTATTGCTTGTACCACAACTCCATTTCTACCTTTTGCTGGTTACTTTCAAATCAGAATGTAATGGACTTTTTTTCTTGGTATGCTTTCAAACCACAATCATCAGATTTCATTTTTCTGATTAGCTAGGATTAATGACATGAGCTGCTAGTGTGGCTTCAACTTTTTTCTCTATAACTATCTAATGCACATACTTAGATAGTAATGTAAAACTGAGAGTATAGAAGCAAGATGTACAGTGATGATACTGTCCTATCAGAAATTCAAGTTAGTTAGGTAAATTTCTTAAGACCATAAACAAAAAAATACCATGAAACAGTATAAGAGAACTCACTATTGAACATATGAGCTTTAAGAGCTTTCTAATAGATCCATTATTTATTGTTACCCAACATTATAAAAATGTATGAGGCATTGGTAAAATAGAAGTCCTATGCATGACTACATAAATTCCTTGTTTTTTTTAAAGACACTTTTTTCATCTAAAAAAGTAGGCCTGTCTATTTTCTTCATGTGATTTTGATGATTGAAGGTGCTTAGTGAGAAGGTCAAAATGTATTAGTAGTTCCAAACTATCAATTCTCAGTTTTTCTTCTTGGAGAATATAATGATCAAAGCAATAGTTCAGAATCAGCAAGCAATAGTTCAGAATCATGCTTCCAGTGCAAATGGATCACCAGTGAGAAATCCTCAATACCATTTTCCACAAAGTTTTTTGTCACAGATACAAACTGCCTGCCTTCTCTAGCTGCTTTACTAGCTTGAACCTATTACTTCATTGTACAGGAAAGTGTGATTCAACTGATTTCAGGCAGATTTTACTAGAATTACCAAGAATTTACTAGAATTATCAAGGATTTAGATTCTTGTCTGTAATTTGGTCAAAGCTATGTCTCTTTATGTAGGCTACTAAAATGTATTTACTAATTTCAAGCAAATACATAAATTCTATTTCCATCTTTTTTAAAAAATAAAATTTTGTTTGCTCTATCAATTGATCAGAGGCATGGATTTTGTGGCTAGCTAGGTCATTGCACATCTGTATCTCTCTTTCTTTCTCTATTTCATGGTTCTCAGAGATAATATGATTGCTCCATAATTATCCTAATTTATTTTGCTTTCATATTTTTGGTTGCATCATTTCACTTTTTGCTCTGCCATTTACCAAATCATTTATATAGAAGGCATTATTTCATATTTTCTCATTCCTAGAATGAGCTGCACATGAAGACATCACTGGTCCTCATTTTCAGTCTGTACCTTTGAATATGGAGGAACATCTTTCCTCTGTTCTCCATCAATTCCTTACTCTCCAGTTAGAATAATTTCGAATAGTAAGATTGGAAAAGGGAATATAATCAGATATGCAGAAAATTCACTGGATATTTCTGACCAGTTCAACCAATGTGAACTATTAGGGAAATACATGGAAACTTCATTCCCACTGGCACTCAAAGTCTCTGGTTAGGCAATTCTTAGGAAGATAAGGAACAAGATGAAAAAATAAGGAATGGTATCAATTGCAAGACACAAAATGGAGAAGGATTCAAGTAAATTTCTTCATTGGGCTGCTGAAAATATTCAGCTTACTACAGTGCGGAGACTATTTTCCAAAAAGACCAGTCATGTGAATACTAGGGATGACGATGAATATACCCCTCTTCATCAGGAAGCCTACAGTGGACACTTAGACATTTTCCGTGAGTTGGTGGCTCAAGTGGCAAATGCAATAACTGCAGATGGCTGGACAACCCTGCACAGTGTATATATGCAGAATAATACCAGAGTGGCTTCTTTCTTACTTCATCATGATACAGATACCAATGCCCAAACTAAAGGCCTCATGCTGCTGAGAATTGAGATAGCAAAGATATAATGGACCTCTGCCGCGGTCCAGCTCTGTCGGGACGACGGAGGACACCTAGTGGAGGAACTAGAACAGGTGGGGAGATGGCAAATGGAAAACTCATACACAAGAAGAGTGAATGCTAAGTGCGATTTACTGCAGAGTATAACATGCTTTTATAGCAAAAGTCTCCATGAGAAAGGGCAAAAAGTTACACAATCTTGCTGCAAGGCTTCGTTTTTGGGTGGTCATCAGCTGGTCACCTGATCTTGTTTTTTGGATGAGGCGCTATGACAATAGGCACTTGTTTTTGGCTTTACCACTATTTTTAAGAAATACAATTGGTTTGGATGTTTATCATCTATTAACCATTAACCAGAGCATATGGACAAGGTGCTGGACAGAAAGGCATGAACTCTAGTACTTTATAGTTACCTTTGTGTAGTTTTGTACTTTATACGTTTCAAATCTTTTTAAAGCAATTGTGCTTCTTTGCCATTCTTTAGAGGATCCTCAATTTGTGGCCAAAATCATGATATTAATATACTTAGTTAAATCTGGCCATATATCAAATTTAAGCTCATAGTGTCTTTTCTGTAACCGTTTCACATAATCGTTTACTTTTCTCCATAGAGTCCTTAACTGTATCATAAGATCTTTCTTGTTCCTTCATTGATATTAAGTACCAAGGAGACCTAGATCTAGCAAGTCCCTCAGTAAATGAAAGAGAGTAATAGGAAGTTCTTCCTTCTAAGTAGTTTTCCCAATGGTTGCCATCCTTATCATACACACTTGTAAAAGGCTATGGATCTGGGGGTGGTCTTTGGAGTCCTCTAGATAATGGAGGATCCCACCATTTTCCTCTGATAAGCCATTGCCACCTTCCATCCACCAACTGTTTAAGAATCTTATTTAGCTTTTGGTCTAAATATCCCTTTACATCTTTCTTATCTACAGGATATCTATATGACTCTATTGTATATGCTTTAGGATTAAAGGAAAGTCTCCAGTAGCCATACACTCTTTTTGCTCTAGCCATGCCTACAGCTTCTCTTACAAACAATTTCTTCTGCTGAAGTGATGTCATGAAACCCCCAATACTTTTATATTTACTTATGACTTGTCTAATAGCCTCCATAAGAGGGGCTTTTAGGGTAGCACTTAATTCTGGTGAATTAGTCATATTCTCAGGACACCCTTCGGATGTTGGAATCATCGACACATTTAAGAAAGAGCCTTGAACCCTTAGATATGTATTTTAATGTTTTTTTTCTTTCATGCATGTGTTTCTAACGCATTTATAAGATTAACTCTTTGTTGCTTTGTATGTCCCTCCCCCACACTATAACCCCTGCTTTCACTATATTTGATGTCAGTATAACTTGTGGAGGAGATGGGGAAAAACCAGTTGTTTAAGGATACAGGTGGACCTGTTGCAACAATGAGAAGTACAAGTTGTCAGGTCCAAAACGAGCTTTACAACGTCGGTGCGGGGGGGGGGGGGGAGGGGGAAGAGAGGGGAAGGAGAAGGATTGGGATTGGGGGGGGAGGGGGGAGGCTGGGAAGGGATGTGAAGGGTAAACCAAAGGAGGAGGCTGCAATGCTTGGTAAGAAATGTACGCATTATCCTGCCCATGTAATTGTAACCCCTCTGTACAGTATGTTCACAAATAAAATTAAATTTAAAAAAAAGAGCCTTGAATAAAGGAACATTGAGCATGAGTAAGTAGAACAAGCATCAGGAACAGTAAAAGATTAATAGGCACTCCTATACAGGGAAGAAAAGAAAAACAGGAACAGAAACACATCTTTCCCAAGGGCTTGCCAGCCTTTCCAGGAGGTAGGCCTCTTTGAAACCCCATTCTCTGAGGAAGACTTCGGTGAAGTCCCATTCTCAGAGATAGGCTTCTGTGAAGCCCCATTCTCAGGTCTGAAAGCAGGTGTTCCATGCTAAGCAGACTCCACCAGAGTAGGCATGGCATTTGCTCCTTTTTTATTTTTTAGATGTGCCAGAGAAATTTCTTCTAGTATAGAGGAGATGGGGCAGAAGACTAGTTTGAAGAGGACTGGAAAGACATCAAGAATACATATAACAATTAGTATTATGACTCCAACTGTAACCAAGTTGTGCCACCAATCTAAAGGATTAAGACTTTTTAATCCTCTCTGTAAGTCTTCTGCCAAAGAATTTATCCCCACGGTTTCCAAATGAGCTTGACTAAGGGCTGAGATGTCTTCCAGGAGCTGTCCTATATCATGAGTTAAGCTATTGTCCTTCTAGATTTTTTGTAAATGCACTTTGGTAGCTTCCCAATCTAAACTCTCATTATAAGGTAATGGGGTAACACAAATATATTTAAATGACTGATGACATCTAGTTGTCAGCTGGGTTTTTAGATTATTGACTTCAGTCCCTAACTTTAAGACTACTATTTCCAAAGCCTCTAGTTTGTTTTTTAATTTTGGATCAATAATTTGTTGCTCTGTTAATGTTAGAGAAACATCCTTATTTAACTCATTAACAAAATGTGCCGAGCCTTTTCAACCAGCTTCTCGATCTTTCCCCACGTAGGTGGTGTTGCAGTTTTTGTTGAATTAGCCTGTCGTGGTGATAGAGAGAGAGACTTTATCTTCTGCTCCAGTTTTCTCTCCTGATGTATTTTCATTTTCTTCCTGGCTCTTTTTTGGGCCCGAGAAAGGCCTGATGAGTCTGTTTGGGACCCAAATCGGGGATTCCCATTCCTGTGGGAAAACATAAGCATAGTTCTCCCGGGTGTTAACAGGATGTCTGACCCACGCCAGGTTCCAGTGAGTAGATCCTTCCATTTTAGTAAAGGAAAAGTTGTAGTGTTTTCCATACCCCAATGTCTCATCATTGGAGTTATTCCTTGCTCATCAGCATTGAAATGATTAAGAACCAGTAAAGCATGGTTAACCGTGTAATTGGGGGAGTATTGCTTCTCTCCTCCCTGTCTAATTCTTGCCAATTGACTTTTTAAGGTCTGATGAGCCCGTTTTATGATTGCTTGGCCTTGTGGATTATACAGAATCCAGTTTTTATGCACAATTTTCCATTGTGCACAAGATTTAGCAAAAGCTTTGGAGGTGTATGCTTGTCCATTGTCTGTTTTTATTTCCTTAGGAATTCCTAGGTCCACAAAGGCTTTAACCAAATGTTGAATAACATCTTTCACACCCTCTCCAGAATGGGCTGTAGCAACCATAGCATGAGAATAAGTATTTATAGTAACATGAACAAAGGAAAGTTTCCCAAATTTTGTTACATGGGTAACATCCATTTGCCACAGAACTCTAGGCTTTAAGCCTCTAGGATTTGCTCTCATTTTTTGTGGATGAAAAACTTATGGGCATGCCTCACATTCCCTAACAATTTGTCTTGCCTGTTCTCAGGACACTTGAAACATATTCTTAAGGCATTAGCATTCTGATGGTGTAGGCTATGACTTTCCTGAGCTTCTTCTAAAGCTGACATTACATGACTTTCCTTAGTTAATGTCTGCAAACTTGTTCCCTTGAGACAAAGGTCCAGGGAGATTACTATGCCCCCTGATGTGTCCCACAAATACTTTTGTCGTTCTTTGTTGTAATAGTTGTTGTAATTTTATTAAGTACTCTTTTACTTTAGAATGACCAGTAACTAGGGCTGTTTCAATGGCAAGAAACAAGTTAACCACATAGCGGGAATCTGTGTAAAGGTTAAACTCCTCTGAATAATTTTGAAAGTCTAGCAGAACTGCAATAAGTTCTGCCTGTTGTACAGATACAGTTGGGTCATAAGATATTAATAGTGGTTTTGTACTGCAATAAACCACAGACTTTCCGCTAGAAGATCCATCTGTAAAAATAGTTAATGCCCCGCCCAAAGGTTCTGTAACCACAACCTTTGGAAATATCACAGGGGTTTCAGTATAAAAATGTAACAAAGGATGTTGGAGCATATGAAAGCTTATTTTATTTGTGTAAGTTAATACAGCAATTTTCCAATAATCATCAAGTTGTATTAAATGATCTAATTGTTTCTTATTATAAGGGATAATAATGTTAGGTATTTCTTGGCCAAATTATTCTCTAGCTCTTAATCTAGCCTTTAAAATCAAATTAGTACATAAAAAAGGATATGAAGCAACTATTTTTCCAGAGTTATGGGAATAATGGATCCATTCCAGTATCCCATCCTGCCAAAAACATCCTATGGAAGAAAAGCTAGTAGCCAGAATTATAAAGGACCATGTTTGTGCAATATTAATTTGCTATATTTTAGCTGTATTCAATGCTTTTTCTACCAATTTTATACAGGATAGGGCTTCACGAGTTATTTTCCTGGTAGATTTCGGATTAGGGTCTCCCTCCAACATTTTCATCAAAGGATCTAATTGTCTTGTAGTTATTTTTAAACTAAGCCGAATCCAATTACTATTCCCTAATAATTTTTGGAAATCATTTAATGTTTTTAGTTTTTAGACATAATATAATCATGTCCAATCACTTTTTCCAGATAGGTCGTTCATGTTGAACTTTATCAGTAGCTATTATCAATCCAAATTTTGTTAATTGTTCTACCATATCCTGTAATATTTTTTCTGTCTTTTCTCTAGTTTCATCGGCCATACGTATACCATCCATATAATGAATAAGATACGCCCCTGGATATTTTTGTCTAATTTGTTCTATAGCCCTTTTCACATATTGTTGACATAAGGTAGGGCTGTTTTTCATGCCCTGAGGTAGCACTTTCCATTGGTACTTATCATAAGGTTGTTTAACATTAGCGGAAGGGACACTGAAAGCAAATTTCTTGGAATCTTCTGGTTGTAATTTTATTGTAGAAAAGCAATCCTGTAAGTTTATTTTTATGTATCTACACTGTGGGACTGCAACAGGAGAGGGTAGACCTGGTTGAAGGGCTCCCATGTCATGCATGGTCTCATTAATTGCCCTTAGATCTTGTAATAATCCCCATTTTCCTGACTTCTTTTTTATTACAAAAAAATGGAGTATTCCATGAACTGGTAGTCTTTTCTATTCTTCCTTGACTCAATTGTTCTTGAACTAAGTCCTGTATGGCTTGAATCTTTTCTTGAGTTAGGGGCCATACAGGATCATCACTTTTCCATATTATTTTGTCAGCATAAAGCTGTTCCTCAGTGGCCCCTATGAAAAATTTTGCTCCTTCGATGAGGAATCTATTTGTCCTATTTGTATTTTCATGTCTTGCATGATGTCTCTGCCCCATAAAGAAAAGGGCAAGCTGGGGATAACATAAGGTTTGAAGTGGCCTTGCTGCCCTTCACATACCCATTTGAGTCTCTGAGATGACTAAGCTACATTTGAAGCCATCCCTAATCCAATTAAGGAAGAAGAAGTCTACTGCACTGGCCAGGCCATAGGCCAATCTTTTCCAGCTATACAGGATCTGTTAGCTCCTGTGTCTAAGAGTCCTGTCATTTGTTTTCCATTGATTTAATGGCCTTGTAAGGCATTTTATCTGTAATTTACTGAACCCAGGCTACAGTATCTGTGGTGCCAAACCCTCCTTTTCTGTTTTGAGTCAGTATGGGATTAGGCAAGTTTAGATATGAGAGTAAAAGTATTTGGCAAGGCTCTGCCCTTTATGAACTTGAATAGTCTCTTTTAGAGACCTTATCATGACCTTTATAGTGGTAGGACTGTCTGAGTCTATTACACCTGGTAAAACCTCAAAATTCTTTTTATAGTTTGAGCCACCAGTGTCCGGCAACACCAATACTTACTGTAAAAATTCATGAATTCCGTGGAATTCTTCCAAGTGAATTGCCTGCATTGGATGTCAAATGTATTCAAGGGATTTCTATACATGTATAATTATTTCTGGAGAGTTTGTGAAATTTTAATCAGAAATAATTTTAACTTATCTGTTTAAATGAGTAGTACAGAAACTAAAGTATTTCTGGTGCTTGTCTGAAAAAAAATATTTTAAAATATTCTACGTTTGTATAATGTTCATAATTTATTTTATTCTCTCCTAGATATAATTTGAATTCTATATTATTTTATAATATATAGGTTCATTAATGTGTCCTTTCAGATTTTATTCCATATAGAAAGTTTTAGATTCCTTTTTTACCTAGGTCCTAATATTATTTTTCTTTGGGATAAAATGACAATGTTGTTTAATTTCAAAAGTTTTGTAAAGTTTATGGTATGTAAACGCCTTTATGAGGTGAAGATTTAATACACTGATGCCAAACTAAATTTAATTATATGAATTACGTGTGTTGTTACACTTGTTATTTTATAATCAACTTTTTAATAACTGTTTTTCATTTCTTGCATCTGAAGAATGAAAAGTACGGAATACTTCACAAATTTTCATATCATCCTTGTGCAATTGCCATGTTAATCTCTGTATTGTAATTTGGGAATACATGCTGCTGAAACATGTAGTATCTTCTAAATTTAAGTAGTTAATGATGCAATCTTTATACAGACTTATATCATTGGTTGCCTATTTGTAACAAGGAAACTATATTGTTTCTGACAATGCTACTGATCTTATTTCGCTAAAATTCTGGGAATAGTGGAAAAAAATATATTGTTCAGTCGAATGCTCACATTTGCAAATTTTTTTTGTCAATGGCAATATTAAGTCTTATTCATTTGGAATTTGATCATACTTTCAATAATTTATAGCTAGGTTCAAAGGTGATGGCTTTTTCAAGTACTTATTGATCCAACTGAATTAGTTTTGTGGAGCTACTGGATTCAAAGTAAGCCTTGCTTAAGAGCTACTTCTAACCTTATGCAGCTGACATTTTCCAAAATGAGGTCTTACTGGCACAAATGTCTACCTGACCCTTTACTCTTCTTCCATGTAGGAACAGACCAATCAGAATATCCTACCTTGACAGCATAGATTGTTTTACTTGAACAAAACTTATCTTAGTTACAAGGGATCGTAGAGAGATGAACAGTTCAGTCAGAACTGTTCAGACTAGAAGGTATTTTATCAAAATATAATTGTTTATTATATCTAACAATTCAGAAGTAACTAAAGCCAAGAAGGTGAAAAAATTGATCATATTCATGATTATTTAATGTCCTGGCCTGTCTACCATCCTACCAGGCAGGAAGTTACCCTACTGCATTTCTATCACCAAATATTTACATACTTGCAGGAGAAGTCCAGATGTTTCTCCTCGTTATTGGGCCTTAAATTGCTAATGTTTTAATCAGAGTGTTTTCTCTTGCCTCCAGGCTGTAAATCTACAAAGGGTAAAGCTTTAGTTCCAACTCTATCAAACACTGAGGTAGAGATAATGGAATAATACTTTAAAACAGAGTTGCCTTTGATACTGTAACCACAACAGAACAATGCAAAACATGTGTCTTTTTCTTATATTATATATAGTTATATATTTTATATTTATATGTGCTGATTTTATATTTCACACAGTGAAACTTACTAGAATTATTTGATAATTTCACAAATAAATTAATATTTATTTATTCCAATAAGTAGAATTAGAATATAAATAATTAGGTTTAAAATGTATATTAGAATATAAATGTATCAACGCAGTGTCTTTGGTATAAACTTGTGATACATTCTAACTGTTCTTGGTCTTCTGAATTTACATGGTTAAAAAAAAAATGTTGTTTCCCTCTAATCTATAAGGGATTTTCCTCTGCTTCTCTGTTTATTGTTTTAATTCACTGGTCCCAAACTGTTTTTCTCCATATTTCTGAAGCATTCCTACTGATTATGCCCAAATTTTGCTGATAAGATATCTAACAAATATTATTCTTCTGCATGACCCAATGATTCCTAGGATCCCAGGTAACACTTACCTGCATTATCAGATAACACGGGCAAGACTTCTCACAAAGACCCATGCAACATGCAACAAAGTAATCGAAGACCCATTTCAATTTCTCATTTCCTATATTTCAGGGCCCTAATACCTTGAGATACAAGATTTAGCAGTAAGCAATTGTGAAATGCAAGGCAACTTAAAATGAAAAATGAGATCACAAAATTTGAGAGTATGTACTATAATTCAAACATTCAACTTACAGATGACCAGCCCATGTGAGTGAACAAGTTCACAAGGTGTCACAAGATTATTCTTAATACCCCTCCCCTATGATTAATGAAAGATTTTAGTCCAGCATAAGTGGGCCAAAAAATAGTTCCTGGAAGGATAGATCCATAATTGGTCTACCAAGGCCCAGAAAAATTTACTTAGAGTTCAAATATAATTCAGAAAATCATTGAGAAGATCCTTAGGGCTTCAAAACACTGGGACTTCAGTACAACATGGATCAATGGTATAAAAATGTCACTCTCAAACCAATGATAGTCTACATTTAATCTCCTGAACGTTATTCCTTTACAAATTAACTTTTTAAAATCACATTCGCCAAAATAACATTCGACAACTAAATGATACTTAGTGACATTACAAGTTTTTCAAGTGTAGGGAGCAAGTTACAATAGCGTTGAATTATTGACCAAGCACTAATGCCAAACACGTTCAACCATTCATTAAAGTGTAGAAATAGTACCAACCACAATTTGTGTTTTTCAGTAGTGGCCTTGGAGAAATGTGTTAAATAGATCAGCCTGCCAAATTTCAAACCAAAAGGTTAGCTAATAAAGTAAATGTCATCATTTAATAAGGTATATTTTAAAACTTCACAAATAGTTGTCTTATCATATGTAATATTATGTTTTTCCTATCTGTCTAATATAGGAAGAAAAATGACTTTAAGTCTTGAATATGGGTACTCATCAGAGATATGACAAAAATAAATCTGTCTTCTCTTTCTATGACATTCCTCTATAGGAATAAATTTTAGTTTTCTTCTTTTTCCAAAACTTATAGGTAGTAGAAAATATTATACCATGTAAAATAAAACAATCACACCACTGTACAAAGCCATTAATAAAAATTAGTAGCTAGGAATACATTTTATGCCATTTTTTAACTTTCTTTTTGACTAAAGATTAATCTTCCAAATGAATGAGAATAAAATCATGTTTAGGTGCTTCACGTCTCCAGTGTTGCAAATTGTTACTGCAGATGAATGAATTATGGAAATATAAGCTGACATTAGTTCAAGCATATGCAGAATGGAAACTCCATGAAATGTATATAAACCTTTAAAAGTATTAATAGACAGTTTAACAGGATGACTATCAGGAAATTGAAAACAGAAAGGAATTATAGTAAAGACATAGAATGAATGAAAAATGAACAAGGGGCAAGTACAGCTAGAATACTCAATGTACACATATGATAAAGGAAGTGGTAAATCTGAAATAAATCTTGGAGAATCGTTTGGTTGAGAATGATGGAAGGAGTGACTCTGATCCAAGAGCATTGGACAATTAGATGGATATATTTAATTGTAACACACTTGCACAACCTTTTGAAATTCAGTTTAAAAACACAACAAAAAACAAAAACACACAGAAATGACAACCATCCAGAAATTTCTAGAGAGTATGAATATTTCCTCCCAAAATTTTAAGCAGTTAATGAAGGGTAGTCTTGGGAAAAGCAAACAAAGCTGTACAAAGAGAGAAGTTTGGGATAGGAGAGAATTTTGAACAGATTTAAATAGATTGTCTAAGGTTATAAATCATCTACATCTGCTGCAAATAGTATCTTTCTTCTACGAGTTCTCTGTCTGAACTGGATAATCCAGTCGTGAGACACACTTGATAGCTTGTGAAGATAGAACGGAAGAAACAAGATCAAGAACCCATTACTCCATTGGAGAGAAAACAATCCTCTATGTTTTCTCTAATCTCTCTTCACTATTCTTTCTTCACACTTTTAAGTCAATTGATTTTGAATTATATTTTTTCCTTCTTTCTTCTGGCAAAGTAATTGGTCAAAGTAATTCATTAAATATTATTTGCCATTTTCTTCTTTCATGCTGTTTAATTGGCCAGGCGAGTCTATTAAACTTCCCTCTTGCGTTTGGTTGCCATGAAACAACATCTATGTCAATGAGAAGAAATCTAATGTAAAACATTTTCTCCAGAAAACAGTCCAAGAAGCTGTGATACAAATATTTGACTGTATTTTTTCTTTTTTCTTTTACCTTGAAAGTCTTCTTGTGTCTAAAGTGCCCACAAAAATAAATACTCCATCACTTTCTGGTTCAATCAATTCTAACCTAAAAGATATATTTTGCTAAGAAGATGGTTAAAAGAAACTGAAAAATACTGCACTTTTATCTTCTATCTTAAGACTCTCCTTAGATACCATATAAAGAACAATGAAGTTATTCTATGCAAAATTATTTCAATAGATTATTTTTCTCTTGGTCTTGCATTTGTTCATCAAGATGTATGGAGGAGAGAAGAGTTAAATCACCTATACCTAGAAAGACAGTGCCTGTTACAAAAAGACAATGATTCTATGTCTTGCTTCTATGTCCTCCTCTTAGCTCTTGCCTGATTTCCAATTAATCACAACATCTTGGCTTCAAGTCTAGTGAAGCTGAAGGACTATATGGGCTCCATCACTGTTACATCTTCATGATTTCTCTTTGAAAACTCTTTAAGTTGCCTCATTTGGATGTGGAATTTATTTTCATGTCTCCATTCAATCTGTTCGGCATTGTAGTGACCCAAATAGGCTGTGTAAAATCACTTTAGTTAGTAAAAATATTAACACAATTTAGGGCTGGAAAGTTGGCTCTTTGGTAGAGCGCCTGCCTTGAATTCCTGAGGCCCTGGGTTCGATTCCTCAGCACCACATAAGCAAAAAGAAAAAAGCCGAAAGTGGTCCTGTGGCTTAAGTGGTAGAGCGCTAACCTTGACCAGAAGAACTGAGGGACAGCGACCAGGCCCAGAGTTCAGGCCCCATGACCGGACCCTCCAAAAAATATTAACACAATTTATAAAAAAATGTTTGGACTCCCTTCACTGCTGAAGCCAATATGCTTAGCTAGGGCTTCTAAGAACTATGTTTTCTTACCTTTTCCATTTGCTCAATTCTTTTCTGAACCCAAAACATTTTGGCTTATGTAATAAGAGAAGTCTTCACTATCTCATGTTATTAAGGATATTATTTTTTGTGAGCCACTTAGAAATGTGAAATCATTGGTTTGAATTATACAATCAGAATTTTTTCTGTTTCACTGCTTCACATGCAAAGACATTGTGGAAAGTGTTACAAACAGAAATGTGTAAACCCAACACCTTCTTTCATTTTGAAGAGAACTTTCTCCCTAAATATTTTGACTCAAATTATCTTTTTCAGAGAATTACTGTGTGGTAATTAAAGGTAAATTCACAAATTTTGATGTCTTATTTTTTTTAAGAACTTGAATTTAAATTCCAATACAACCTTGTTTCACACAGTGAGAATATATTTCCTGGGTAAGGATAATTCCAAGGGAACCAACAGGATTTACAGCAACGTTTCTGAGGTTTGTTTGTTTAGTGTGAAAAAGAGCCATCTTCACCCACATTGCTTCCTCTCTACTAAGTCTCCGTGGATTTCTTTGCATGAAAGCCTATTCTCCCAGGCAATTTTAAATTTTCTTAATAGGCTAAGTTGTTAAAATTTTTGAACAATTGAAATTTACCTGTCATAACTTTAAAACTCTTGAAATTCCTTTATCAGAACCGCGAATTCACCAATCCTAATTCCACCTTTACCATCCAAAAGTTAACATGCTCTTTCGAATTAGTGCCACAGCAGCTGCTGCTGAGGAGGCAGCTAACGAAATAAAGGCTAGAACACCAGCTATAAGTAGCCCAACAAACCTACGAGGGCACATTAGTTCTTTCAATAGTTTTAACATCTGAATACCAGAATCTTCATACCAAGTTTCAGAAATAATTACAGGAAGCATAACAAAAGGTGGTTGTCTAACAATAAGTATGGATTCAGATATGCCACAATATAAGCAATTAGTAAAAGAACAATTAGAACAGGTAACATTAACATTAAAATAATTAGCTCCTACTGAAATATTAAACGGTCCATACATTATAACATGGGGTGGGGATACACAACTCATAATATTTTTTAAAAGGGATGAATTGGGCCAAGTTATATTATTAAGTGCAGCCACCAACATCCAAACATGATGTCCAGGATGCCCATTCATCCACCACAATCCAGGATTGAACTTATTAGTAAGATTAGCTACAGACCAATCCAATAATTGAGAATTAGTTCCAGAAATATTGGTAACAAATGGCTGTACATGCCTGCACCTTATTGGATGAGGCTCTCCTGTAGATTCTACTATCTGTGAAGAATTAATGCAACGGGGTATACTATAGGATGGAGTAGAATTTGCATAAACTAATTGGCCACCTGGCAAGGATGTCATTTGTATATTGTACATTAGATTTTTGTCTGGGATCCAAATTTTATGAGTCATGGATTGCATAAAAGTACAGCCTGGAATGGAGCTTTTAAAATTGGTGGTAAAACATAAGGGAGTTCCAATACCTGAAGCTGAGAAATTTCCTATTTTTATATATTGGATGAAAGGATCGGGGGCTGTACCGTATGCTGATCTATTAACATGAATGAGTACTTCAACTCCCTCCCAGGTCGCTGGGTGCACAATCGGGGGATCCGGCATGTAAGCCCAATGGGTCAGCGTTTGTGTCATCTGAATGAGTCTCCACAATCCTAACGCAGCGTTCAGGCAACCAGCGGGCGTCATTTTCTTCCTGCGAGAAAACACAAACATGTCCTCGACCCCATGTTAAAACCGGATCAGGCCCATGCCAAGCACATGTTAAAGGATCCTTCCACTTTACTTGAGCAAAAGCTCTTTGTTCTCTTTTTTCCCAAAACTGCTGTGCTGCAGAAAGGCCATTACAATCTAAGTTTAAAAAATTTAGTACAAACAAAGCATGAGAAAGAATATTAACAGGAGAGATGGGGTATAATTCCCCACCTTTTAATTTAAAAATTTGATGTTTGAGCAAACCATTAGCTCATTCAACAATTCCTTGACCTTGAGGATTATAGGGAATACCGGTAGTGTAAATAATCTGATAAGATTTACAAAAATTTTGAAAAGCTTGTCCGACATATCCCGGACCATTGTCAGTTTTAATATAGTTAGGAAGTCCCATAGTGGCGAAACAACGCAGAGAATGGGAAATACAATGCTTTCTAGTCTCCCCAGCAAGGGGAGTAGCCATAATAAAATTAGAATAAGTATCTATAGTAACATGAACAAAGCGAAGCCGTCCAAAGGATGCAATATGAGTAATGTCCATTTGCCTGATCTAATTAGCAACTAAACCTCGAGGGTTAATTCCAATGGAGGGCACTGGTAAGAAAGTAGTACAACTAGGACAGGTCTTTACAATTTAACGAGCTGCCTCACGAGTGATTTGGAATTGTCGGCGTAAAGCACGACTGTTTTGATGATGAATGGCATGTGAATGCTTTGCCAAATCAATTTGAGTAAGAAAAACTTGAGTAGCCTTGTCCATAATAGCATTGCCCTCACTTAATGGACCAGGAAGTTTAGTATGGGCACGTATAAATCCAAAATGACATGGACAAATGCGAGAGTGAAGAAGAAGCTGTATTTGGCGAAAAAGAGTTTGAATAGTGGAATTTGCTGTTCCAAGAAAGGGGACAGTTTCAATAACCTGAAGTGCTCGAATAACATAATGACTATCTGAATATAAATTAAAAGCATTAGTAGGCAGAAGCGTAAGGGCCTGTAAAACTGCTTGAAGCTCAACTTCCTGGGCTGAAGAAAGACCAGTATCCCAGGATGTAGTATTTCCATCAATAGTAAGAACAGCCATTCCTTTAGATGATCCATCTGTAAACACTAAGGCAGCCATAGAAAGAGGTGATAAAGATACCACGCGAGGAAATATGAAAGTATAAGAGGAGGCAAATTGAAGCAATTTGTTAGAGGGATAATGATGTGAAATTGTGCCCATAAAGTTAGCCCAACCAATAGCCCAGGAATCACAATGAAAATAAAGCCATTCCTGCTGTTGTAATGTATAGGGAATATAAATAACATGTGGATCTCGTCCAAGATATTTACAAGATTCCACACGGCACATGTGAACTAAAGTAGCCACCAATTCATAATAAGGAGTTAATACTTTTGAGGGAGTAGCAGATAAAGAAAGCCATAGAAGGGGTCCCTTCTGCCAGAGGACCGCTGTGGGAGAATGAGGTGTAGTTAAAATATAAGCTTCCCAAGGAGCTGAATAATCAATATAATTTACATGTTGGGAAGAGATAGCAGAATTTACTATTTTTAAAGCTTCAGCCGCTTCAATTGTTAATTCTCTGAGGGATGCAGGGTTAGGGTCTCCTTTTAACAAATCAAATAAAGGTTTTAATTCAGCTGTAGATAATTTAAGATAAGGGCAAAGCCAATTAATGTCTCCCAGAAATTTCTGAAAACCATGTAAAGTACGCAAATGAGAAGTTTTAATTTGTAATTTTTGACTAGTAAAATAATAAGAACCCAAAATATAACCAAGATAAGTGAACGGAGGATGCTCTTGCACTTTATCATTGGCTACAATTAATCCAAAAGAGGTAAGGTCTAGTTTTAATTGTCCAAAAGCTTGTCGTAGTACTGTAGGGTTTAAATGATCTAACAATATATCATCCATATAATGAATAATATAAACGGAAGGAAATTTTTGGCGAGTAAAAGAAAGAGCCCGCGCTACAAACTTTGACACAAGGTGGGGCTATTTGCCATGCCTTGAGGCATTACTAACCAATGGTACCGTTTTATGGGTTCTTTAAAATTAGTAGAAGGGATACTAAATGCAAAACGTTTGCAATCTTGAGGGGCAAGGCGTATGGTATAAAAACAGTCTTTTAAATCAATTATTATTTTGTATGTATTTTGCGGAATGGCCATTGAGGAGGGCAAAACTCCAGATTTCTTTTTGATAACAAAAATAGGTGAATTCCATTGGGAAGTAGAGGGAGCTATATGGCCCAATTCCAGCTGTTCTGCACCAGCTGCTGGGCAACAATTATCTTTTCATTTGATAGGGGCCACTGATCCACCCACACCGGAGTTTTTGATAACCATGTAATAGGATCGGCGTGAGAGGCAGGATGAGCAGCAGCCCCGCTAAAAATATCCTAAACTTAGTCTATTTGGTAGGGGCTGTGGCTGAATGGGCTCTTGAATGCCTTGTTGACCAATCCCCAGTCCCCCTGAGGGTAGCAGTCCTTGATCTAAGAGTTGTCGAGTGACTACATCATTTGGACTAAACAAACTCCCATTTTTTCCATAATATCTCTCCCCCACAAATTAATGGGCAAATGATCCAGCACATAAGGCTGAAAAGTTCCAGAATGGCCCTCATCATCTTTCCAAATGAGAATAGCACTGCATTGCTGTGGATATGTAGCATGGCCAATTCCTTGTAAGGATGTGAGAGAGGCAGAAAGGGGCCAGTGAGAAGGCCAATATTTTTTAGCTATTACAGATACATCTGCTCCAGTATCCAGCACGCCTCGAAAAGGCTTTTCTTTTATAAGTTCAGGCCTTCCTTGTTTTATATTTTGAATTCAAAATACATCTGAGGCCCCAAAATATTTTGTGCCTCTAGGGACAGAAGTAACAGAATTTCCAACAGAGATTAAAGGAACTAGGACCAGCTGAGTTATTCTTTGCCCAGCAGAAATAGATATAACTCTAGTAGGCGCTGAGGCCTTAATTTTTATTTCTCCAGTATAGTCTTGATATATCACTCCTGGGGTAATATGTAGGCCTCTCAATGCCAAGCTACTGCGGCCTAATAACAGACCAACAATTCCTTTTGGAATGGGGTCAACTATGCCCGTAGGCAGAACTTGAACTCCCATCTCAGGAGTTAATACTGTGTAGGTGGAGGAACAGAGGTCCAATCCTGCACTTCCTGGGGTTGCTCTGAGGAGACTGGAAACCGTTTGTTGTTGTTGCTGTTGGTTGCCAGCAGGTAGGCTTGAAGCCATGAAAAGCACGGGGCTGCCCCGTTTTTTTGTTGAGGGGCCAGGGGCTGGCCCCTCTGCCAGTTTTCCGTAATCGGATGGCCAGCACTATCAAAAGCAGGTTTACAATCCCTGGCCCAATGTCTTCCCTTATTACATCGGGGGCATCTCCTTAGTTTAGCTACCTTTTTCTGATTAGGACATTGAGTTATTAGGTGGCCCATTTGGCCGCAAGAAAAACAGCTGCCCGGAGGTCCAGCAATTCGGGGACACCTTCCTCCATTTTTGCCTCCCTGGGGAGAGCGGAGGAATTCAGTTATGGTTTGTCCCTGAAGTGCAGCAGCCAGTGTGAGGCCCTGCATATAGGATGAGCCAATGTCAGCACAGAGCTGAATATAATCAGTTATTCCTCCTTTTTTTCTAAGTGGTCTAATGGCTGCTTGGCAAGCTGCATTAGCATTTTCATATGCCAATTGTACAAGAACCATACCGGCATCCCCATCTTGGATGAGACGGCCTGTTGCCTCTAGTAACTGAGAGACAAAGTCTTGATAAGGTTCATCTGGTCCTTGTCTAATTTTAGAAAGATCCTCAGTCTTATTAGAGTTAGGAAGTTTCTTCTGGGCACGCTTAGCAGTGGCATTAATCTAAGCATATGTGCCCACAGGGTAATTTAACTGGGTATGGATGTCATTATAAGCACCTTCCCCAGCAAGCTCTGCAAAAGTAGTAGGTATATTATTAGCCCTATTAACCTCTGCTGTGGCCTGACACTGTTCCACAAATTCAGACTTCCACAACAAGTAATCTCCTCCACTAAGATAAGCTCTGGCTAATTGTTTCCAATCATTAGGGCATAAAGCATCAGTGGACAATGTTTCCAAAATTACCTGCGTAAATGGAGCCGTAGGTCCATATTGAGCGCAAGCGTTTTTCAAGTCTCTTATTTGCTTAAATTGAATAGGTTGGTGAGTTCTTTGTTGATTTTGGTCCTCCATTACAGGAAATAAATGAAAACCAGAAATATCCTCCCCTCTTTGAGCAGCCTGTGCTAATGAGAGCTGCAAGGCACTACGCCTGGGAGGGCAAATAGCCCCTGTCCCAAGAGGGAATTTATCATTAGGAGGACTAGATAACTTCAAAGGCCTGGGCCGACTAAGCTGCGCAGACCGAGTAGACTGCGCCTGGGGAATAACAGGCGGAGGGGGTGGCAGAAAGAATTCTGAGTCCCCTAGAGCTGTTAAAGAGGGCTCACAAACATTCACCCTTAAAGGGGGTCGTTGCATTGCTTCAATCTGTGACAATTTTTTCATAAAAGAATTTAACATTTCCTCAAAATGGACTGTTTTATCCTCAATAGGCTCATCATATAATTTTCCTCAGTATCTGAGTCATCTGACTTTTCCTCGGCATCCGAGCCATCTGAATTTGTCTCATTTTCTGACTCAATAGATTCAACTTTTATCAATTTATTTGATTTCTTTTGGGCAGCAGTATGCACTTCTGGGTCAGGGCGAGACTCTTTACCCTGTCCAACTTTCCCAATCAACTGATTAAATTTTATTTGTTCATGTCTGGGGTCCAGAGAGTCTCAAACTAAATTCCAAAGTGTAAAAGTATCCACTGGGGTTTTTTCAGGGCCACTTGCATCATAATGCTCCTGAATCATTTTTCCTATTTTTTTGCCAAGTTTCTAAACTAATGGTTCCTTCCTCCAGAAACCAGGGGCATACTTCCTCGATAAAGTGAAAGAAACTCTCTAATAGACTCTGTCCAACTTTTACTCCTAGAGCTTGAAGCATGCCCTTAAGAGCCTGCACATATGATGTACGGCTGTTTCCTTAACCAATAATTTCTCACTCCCGACTATACTATCACCCGCTTTTTTTCCGGACGTGTCCTCTTACCTTAGCAGGGTCTTCTGCCTTGATCCCAGGTTTTCAGGATCCCTGTTCAGGCACCACTTGCCGAAACCAGCCAGCAATGAAAGAGACTCCTGATTTAGGGGGCGAGGATGGAAAAATAAAGACATAAGACAAAGGATGGGGTCGGGAGGTCTGTAGCTCAAGACTGCAGCCCCGTTTATTTTTAACTCTCCTTATTTATACTATTAGAAGTCAAGAGGTAACCTAAGGTCACCATAGTGCAGAAAAGCAAGGAAAATTTTAATAAAAACAAGGGTGCAGAAAGAAACAAGACAAGGTCAACTGATAGAAAGTAAAACAAATTCTACAGACATTGCAAGGCAAACCTGGACACCTGGTGTTTTTCATGAAAGCCAGTTCCTTGTATGTGCCTTCAAGTGATCACAAGGGTCAAGATGACCTTGGAGCTTTACTGTCAGCTCCCAACAATTCTTCCATTCTCCTTTTTACAAAATTACGTGATTATAAAGCGTGATTTAGAAAGGAAGTGGCTTCACGTTCCACATGGAAGTAATGCTTTCTCTATATCCCTCCCATAAATCTACATACTGGACTTGGCTCTATTGTTTCAATGTTGTCTTATTTGTAGGGTGTTATATATTTTACTGAACCCTTGTATGTAAACACAGAACTTCTCTCTCCTATTATTGCTATTGTTTCTCTTACTGTTCACTCGTGTACACTTGGGAAATTAATGCACAGCACATACACTCACAAAAAATGATCTGAGAACCTTCTCCCATTTAAAATTCACCATAATTTACAGAGCACTTAAGAACTTTGAACAAAATATACTCATGAAAAAATTATTCATAAGCAATTTAAATTTCATATTTTCTCTTTACTAAGTTGTCTCTGAAACACGTGTTACCTCATGTCCAAAAGTGTCCTTGTGCTATTTCAATGAAGCCAGAAAACATTAATTTTTTTCTGAAGTAAGCAGAAGTAACTGTTACTAGATGTGGAAATTGATCTCAGGAGAGGAATTGAGCATAGAGGAATGACAAAGTTCAAGTTAACTTTTGCTTTCCTTTTTACTGTACAAGAAAAGAATTCAAGGTTTGAAGGAAACTTTCTCCCTGACATTTTTGACTGTGTTCTTTACTCATATAAATCTTGTCTATAAACTTGTAGTTGAGAGTATTACAAAAGGAAACAATATGCCATTTGAAGGCCAGCATAGAACAAAAGGAAATAACTTTGTTTTAAATGTTCTACTGCAAAGAAACAAAGATATGGAGGTTTTGAAGTGTCTTATGGATGGATGTTTCATTCCTGAGATGATTCTCTTGTTGCAGGACTCAGTTATCAATTCCTTTAGTCTGGTCCTGAGTTTTCCATAGCAATAAACATTTCAAAAAAGCAGGATCCAGTGAGTATGATCAGCAAATCCAGCCTCTTCTCGGACCACTACTCCTTTAAGGAGAGTCCCAAAGAAATACCCAGGGTTTATGTTGTTTGCTTCTTTGTTTACTTTGTGCTAGTTCTGGGGCTTGAACTTAGAGGCTGGACCCTGTCCCTGAACAGTTGTCTTTCTTTCCCACCTGCCCCCAAAGCTAGTACACTACTGCTTGAGCCAAAACTCCATTTCTGGTTTTTTGGTGTTTGATTTCAGATAAGAGTTTGACAGACTCTCCTGCCTGCTTGGCTTTGAACTAAGACAGTAAGAAAGCTAAGTGACATCAACTGTATCGACTTCTCTTTTGAACCAAGAAATATTAGATGAAGTTTACTATAAAGCTAATATTTGACAATTTTTAAAGAAGGGAATACGTTCATCAAAGAAGCCATAACTTAAATAACTCAGCAAGAGTAGGTGCACTGAATCCTTTGGGAAGATTAATACTGATTTCATCATTCCTTTGGGGGAAACTTAAAGCCATATTTGCACTTTTTTGTTGATTGTGGGGATTGGACACTGATCCTGGGCACTGTCTCTCAGCTCTTCAGCAAAACTTGAATGCTGTACCACTTTAGCTACAGCACCACTTCTGGGTTTCTGATGGCTAATTGAAGATAAGTGTTTCATGGACTTTCCTGACCAGGCTGGATTTGAACCACAATCCTCTGGTTTTAGCTAGGATTAGAGGCAAGAGCCACCAGCACCCTGCTCATATTTGCATTTATGTTCACTTATGACACTATGTAGACAAAGAATGGAAATTTGAACCAAATGATGACATTGCAGCTTTTCAGAAAAATTGAGGTAGCAATAAATATCTCCTCTTTTTCCATTTTGTTACATTAATGACTCATGAGCTATGGGACCCTTACATTAGCATCCTGTGACATCTGTATAGGTGTATTTAGTATTAGGAAATGTTCATAGAGAAATATAGAAAGACAGATTTTTAGAAAACAAAGGATATCAGGTATGAAAGAACAGCATAGAAGGAGACACATTTATCTAGCCTAAGAGATTTAGAATGCTAAAGCAATGAGGAATAAGCCTAGTTGATAACTAGTTCTTCAATAACCAAAAATGGTTCACTAGAACTGTTTCTGCTATACCTTAGCTACTATCATTTTTTTGCTTCCATCTGGAGTTATTCCTTCTCTTCTATCAAGACTGTTAATTAGCCTCTGCCTTTTTGGTGCTATGACTGGCCAAAATGATTTCCAAATCTCACTTAGACTACCCTTCTCATTGTGATTAGCAGTGACCCCTCTCAAAATCCTGCAATCTTTGAATTTCCAGAACTAATCTTCACCTGACATCTAAGCACATTCCTGGTATTAATTGCCCTGACCTAATGAACAAAACTTTTTTTCAACACAGAATCCTAATATAGGTACTAATTAGGGACTATTATCAAGAATCAGTATGGAAGGAACAATTATATATTCCAAGTTTGGATTCTTTACTTTGCATTTACTAACTAAATGTTCATTGTTGTTGTTGTTGCTGTTGTTGTTTTGGCAGTCCTGGGGCTGAAACTCAGCGCTTGGGAATTATTCCTCAGCTTTTTTTTTTTTTTTTTTTTTTTTTTGCTCAATTCTTACCACTTGAGGCACAGGACCACTTCCAGTGTTTCTTTTTCTGTTTATGTGTTACTGAGGAATTGAAACCAGAGTTTCATGCATGCTAGGCAATCACTTTACCATGAAGCCACATTCCCAGAACCCTAAATGACTCTCTTAAGATGACGTTAAATTTTCATTCCATAACTATGTATCATAATTTTAACCAGAAACTTTTGCTAGAAAAGGTCATTGATCACAGTACTGAATCCAGTAAGGCTAGATAGACAATGAATAACTGTCACGGTCTAGCCAGGGCACAGAGGGACTTACCTCATATAGCTGGTACAACAGATTGAGCGAGACAGCTCCTGACCCACAGCCCACCTCCAGAATGAGAGGACCACCTTGGTTCCAACTACATTGGGGATGCTGGGCCGACTCCTCCAGCACCCATTCAATCACTTCCTGAGAGAGAGAGAAAAAAAGAAAGAAGGTCAAAATTACACTTAAGCCAGGTACCTGTTGCTCAGGCCTGTAATCCTAAGTACAATGGAGGCAGAGATATGAGGATTGTGGTTTATAGGCTGCCTGGGCAGGAACACCTGTGAGATTCTTATTTCCAAAGAACCACCAGAAAACTGGAAGTGGCCCTGTGACTCAAGTGATAGAGTGCTAGCTTTGAGCTGAGGAGCTCAGGGAGCTGGCCCAGGCCCAGAGTTCAAGCCCCACGACTGAAAAGAAGTGGACTTCCCACCAGAAGAAGTAGACTGAATAACACCCATTGTCCTAGGGAGCATGGCAGAGAAGTCAGGCTGAGCTTCCTGTCAGCTGGGAGTCATAAGTAGGTCACCCAGCTTCTCTGTGCCTCAGTTTCCCCAGCTTCAAATCTGAACAAAGTGAAGGATCCTGTTCCTCATGGGGATTGGGTATTAAAGAAAGAGAGTCATGTTTTGTTTCATAATCCCATGCCTGTCACAACATTAATAACACACACCATCTGAGATCTTTCCGGTTATTTTCTGTCAAATACTCACAGAACTGCCAAGAACCGTATTTAACAGCACCTCCCTCTCTGCCTGGCCCTGCTCTAGAGATCCCTCTGTATTAATAAATTGTTTTCTCAAAACTGTCCCATGAGGAGATTGAAGTCCAATGGTTGAGGCCCAACCCAGAGCTTCACCTGTGGTCAAAAATGGGCTGCTGTGGACTGAGTTTGTGAAAATCCATCTAAACCACTGACTGAGCTTGGCTCTACATGTCTACCATCCCAACTACAGAGGACCGAGCCTGGTGGCTCATGCCTGTCACAGATAGGAGGACTGTGATCCACCCCAACCTGAGCATATATTAAGTCTCCATCTCAGAAATGCCCAAGACAGAAAAGCTGGTAGAAGACCTGACTGGCAAGCCTAAGGCCTTGAGGTCAAACCCTAATATACCAAAAAGAACCAGAGTCCCCGTGCCAGAGGCTCATGCCGATAATCCTAGGTACTCAGGAGGGTGAGATCTGAAGATCACAGCTCAAGAATTAAAATAGGGTTGGCCTCGCCCATCAGAGATCATGATTGGAAGACCCAGAGTCTGACCTATGCTGTTGCACTCCATACTAGCAGGACTCATATCTTTACTAAATGTTGGCCATGCTCTCTGTCCTCCGGGGAAGCCATCCCCTGCAGGCTGCACTCCTAGGTCCTCCCAAGTTCCCACTGCTACCAACCAGGCCCAAGGGAGTACACAGTTCCAGGGCACACAAATCTCTTGTTCTTGTAATTTAATAGTGCTGTGTCCTGTTCAAGCGTCTCACCTTTCCAGGCTCCCAGACCTCAGCTAGGAAGCCCATGCATGCCAGAAAGATAGCAGGTAGAAGTTACCAAAGCATTCAGCTTCCTTGTTACCACTCACTGCTACACACACACACACACACACACACACACACACACACACACACATCCAGACTGGTGACAGAAGACTCATCCATGCAGCACCTGCAATTTGCCAACTGATTACTCAACTGAGCACAGTCAGGCTGTACAAGGAGAAAGATGATCTCTCTCTCTGTCTCTCTGTCTTCAGGTGAAAGGATGACCGAGCACAGAAGACAAGAGTTCACACAGAAAGGGGGGGCCTATCTTCTGCATCCAATGCCTCCCAGCCCCAGAAAAAGGGAAAAGACCCCAGAAGGCAGGTGTGGACATGCTGCTCCCCACCAGGTTCCCACCAGGGAAAGGAAGGGTGCAGATGTGCAGCTGTGCGGCTCCCACTGCTCCAGGTCAGGGGCTCTGTGGTGTCCACTAATCACCCAACCCTGCATCTCCCCATTTCCTGAGACACTAGACGCTGGAGATGGGGATGGGATCTCGGGTGAATACCCACCCCCAATCCTGGGGCACATTTATGGCAAGGCGTGGGCCAGATGTGGGGCACAGAGGAGGCGCTGGTTGGGAGGGGAGGTGATATGGGGTCGCAGGGAGCGGGCCTGTGTGGCCGCCACTCACATGTGCTCCTGGCAAAATCTGTTGGCAGCTGCTCCAGGTGGGGCGAACAGCAATGGCAGTGGAATGACGGACATCAGACCCAGAGCAGAGGACAAGGGGGCCAGGACCAGGTCAGGGCCACAAGCTGGCTAGAGATACACTATTGAACCATTGCCTGACGAATCTAAGAGGCAAAATGGGTTTGAGCCAGCAGCACCAGGTTTGAAATGCTGTGCCACGGGGAAGGGGGGGGAAGGGGCCCGAGCGCAGGCCGACACATGGTGGGCCTGAGCAAGGCCTCTCTTCCTAGGCCTCGAGTCTCTTGCTCATCACTCAGCTACCTCTACCTTCCTCAACTGGTGGTAGTCGTGTCAACCAACAGATGGAATCCCAGTGCTATTGGGCAGTATGGAATGTGGGCATGGCCACCATTCTTGTATCCCATTGGTCAGAAAGAACCATGAAAGGATGGGAGTGTGGCTGGAATCCTGTGATGCAGGCAGAATGGGTGGAGTCAAGATGATGGCAGCCCCTTTCCCAGGGAACTCTGTCCAATCCAGTTGGAGACAAGAAGGTTACCTGCTTTAGCCGGATGACTGGACAGATTGTTGTGTATGTCTGTTTGTTCCCAGTCCCAGACCTTGAACTAAAGATCTGGGCACAGTCTGTGAGCTGCTTTTGATCAAGGCTAGCCCTCTACCAATGGAGCCACATGGCTTTACTTCTGGTTTTGTTGGCACAAATTGGACAGGAGTCTCAAGGACTTTCCTGCCTAGGGTGACTTTGACCATGATCCTCCTATCACAGCCTTGTATAACAAGGAGGACTGTTGAGAGCCACTGGTGCCTGCCTAATCATTGGTCTTACTGATGTTCTTGGACAGACCTGTGAGTTCCCTATCGTCAGGTTTAAGTGGTAGGAGCTGGAGCCCACAGTTGGAATCCTGGTCCTGCCACCTCCAAATGGCAGGAGATCCTAAGAAATTCATTCCTATTCATATGATTACCAATGGAATGTGATGTATGTCATGATTAAATGGGCAGTTCTTGAATGATTCAAGGTTAAAATTATACACAATTATATTATAGGACACTGGTCGATAATAATTAATACTTTATGAAGCATTTAAACAATCACATTCATTAAATAGAGGCCAAATGAAGTCCCTAAGAATTGAGCATCACATAGCATGTAGATGCCATTTTTTTCTGCCAAGACTGGGATTTGAACTCATGGTCTGGGTAACACTGTTGTTGCACTGTGTGGGAAGGGGAAGCTTGCCTCCATGAATTCAAGAAATTTGGTCTGTTCCTTAGGCCTGAAATCGATGACCACCACCAGAAAACATCCTATTTGTGTGCATTTTAAATATATGATTTATATTTATATACATATGTGGCATTCAGTGTAGTTATTCATTTTATTTTTTGTTTTATTCATGTATTGACTGTTAATTTTATTGACAATTATGACACATAAAACAGTGCTTACATTGATTACATAGGATATAGGTTTGTATATATATTGCACTTCATACCTGACACCCAGGACTTTCACAGAAAAGGAAAACATGTGTCACCATCAGCTTCTTACTCCACAATTCATTTTTTGGGAATGCTGGCATCTGAATCACAGCCTGCCAGGCCCAATTCATGAATGGGTGAGTGTCAGTCTGCTATCATATGGCAAACTTAGCTGACAGGCAGTTCCCAGTACCTGAGATCGAGTCCCTGTGGTTGACAAAATAAGAACAGACTGACATTCAGATGGTAGTACGCTAATAAATAAATATCTTTATAGAGTGCCAGAGATGTCTATACATTATTTAGTTATATAGACTACATTCCTACTAATTCTTGGGTATTTATTATGCCTCCATGTAATTATTGTCATTGTTTTCATTCTTAATGAACTATTAATTAAATCAATCAATATCTTGAAATTATTGCATTCCTGTAAATAATAGTATTCTTTTAATGCTTATAAATATTAAGTAAAATCAGTCTCCTGAAATGATGGGTCTAATTTTATAGGAGTATCATTCACGATCAACTAATTCAACTGTGACATTGATAACATTACCTTGTTATTCCACGCATGGGAACGAGTCTCTTAGTATCTCCTGCCATTGATTGGTGTCAGGACAAGTATTCGAAATCAGGGCCTACATTGCCACGTGGGCCTATGGCTTCCCCAATAGTCTGCCAAACTTCAGGAATGCAAGGTGAAGTACCCTTTGCAACAGTGTCATTCAGACCCAAGAGGGTCACCGTGCAAAGGAAGAAAACATAAAATGGCCATCTCACCGCTTTTTTCTGAATATTTTTGCCACACAAGGCCTGGGGGTCTAGGATCCCAGGATCTGCTGTGGGTCCAGTGGCTGCACCCCAGCATAGGATGATCGAAGCTGAGGCAGAGTTGCCACAACCTGAGTTCAAGCCCCCTGCTGAGCAAAAAAAAAATAAAAGAAATTAGCTCCCTGGCTTGCAATTCACCCCATTTATTCTGCCAGGCTTTGGATTTGAACTCAGGGTCTGGGTAAATCTGCAGCATTGTGAAAGAAGGGGAAGCTCACTGTACTTGAAGATAAGAAAATCAGGCCTATACTTTAAGCCAAAATTCAAGCTCCAGCCTTGAAAAACATACTATTCATATACAATGTAAAGACAGGATTTGTACTTACCTATGGATGCTCAGCCCGTACACGTTTGGTGTGGTTGTTCCTTGTATTTTTGTTTTATTCATTTATTTACCATTGATTTTACAGTGATGACACCCATTGCCTTTATTACATTGATGACATCCTATTACATGGCATCTAAATTTGTAGATGTGTTCTTCATCATGCCTGACACCCAGGACTCTCAGAGAAAAGGAAAAAAATGTGTCGTACTTGGCTTCTTACTCCATGACCCAATTATTGATAGTGCTAGGATCTGAACTCAGGGCCTAGCATGACCAATTGGCAAATAGTTCAAGGTGAACACTCCAGCCTGTGAGCAACAAAGGAGTTAGGCCATTCCCAGTATCTGATATTGATCCCCTGGGTGTGCCACGATAGTCATAAATTCGTAATTTAAACATAGGATCTATATTTACATATATGTGTGGACAGCATCTTGCATTTGGTGTACTTCTTATTGTCTATCTTATGGAAGTATTGTGCATTTTACTGAGTAAGGTGACAGATATAACAATGCTTACATGGATGACAACCTATTGACAAGGCTATAGGGTTTCCTGTGCATTCTCCATCCTAGCTGAGACCCAGGACATTCACAGGACAGGGAAATAGGTGAATCGATGGGCTTCTCACATAAGGATTCATCTTTTGGCAGTGTTGGGATTTGAACTCAGAGCCTACCAGACCCAACTGGAGAAAGGGTCAAGGGTCACCAGCCTGTGAGCAGCGAAGGAGATAGGCCTTTCCCAGGACCTGACATTGAGTACCAGGGAGGGCCAAATAGTAATAAATTCATAATTTAAACATAGGATCTATATTTACATACATGTGTGGACAGCATCTTGCATTCGGTACACTTCTCCCCATTTTGTGTCTAATTCATGGAGTTATTGTGTATTTTACTGAGTATGGTGACAGGTATAACTGCGCTGACATTGATGACAACCTGTTCCAATGGTTATAGGGTTGCCTATGCATTCTACATCCTAGTTGAGGCCCGGGACTTTCACAGGAGAGGAAAACATGTACAACGACTGGCTTCTGACAACAGAATGAAATTTTATCCATGCTGGGATTTGAACTGAAGTCTGAGTATCTCTGTTACACTTTGGGGAAAGGGGAAGCTCACTATCCTTGAAGACGAGAATGTCAGGCCTGGTCCAGGGCGTGATTTGAAGCCCCAGCACTGGACAAAATAACAAGCCCACCTTTTTTAAACATAGGATCTCTCTACCTACAGGAGTGGTATGCATCTTGCATTCAGTGTAGTTATTCTTTTTATTTTGTGTCTTATTCATGGATGTATTGTGTATTTTATTGAGTATGGTGATAGACATAACTGTGTTGACATGGATGACAACCTATTCCCATGGTTATAGAGTTGTCTATATAGAATTCTCCATCTTCACTGAGACCCATGACTTCATGAGACAGGAAAAAATGTGGATCGTTTGGCTTCTCACATCAAGGTGAATCTTTTGGCAGTGCTGGGATTTGAACTCAAGGCCCAGCAAGCCCAATTGGTGAATGGGTCATGGTGAACACACCAGCCACTAAGGAGCTGGGCCTTTCCTAGGAACAGAGATCGAGCCCCAGGGAGGCCACAATAGTCCTGAATGGATCATTTAAACATGGGATATATATTCACATCTGTGTGTGGACTGCATTGTGCATTTAGTGTAATTTTTCTATTTTGTATGCTATTCATGGATGTATTGTGTATTTTCTTGAGTATATGATGACAAGTATAACTGATCTGACATGGATAACAACCTATTCCCATGCCACAGGGTGGCCCATGCATTCTCCATCCTAGCTGAGACCCAGGACTTGCACAGGAAAGGAAAACAGGTGCAACAATTGGCTTCTGACATTAGGATGAATTTTGGCACTGCTGGAATCTGAACACGGACCTAGCAGACCCAAGTGACAAATGGGTCCATGTGAGCACACCAGCCTGTGAGCCACTGATGAGGAAGGCATTTCCCAGTACCTGAGATGGAGCCCTTAGGTATTGGGTGCTGGGGGGACGGCACACAGCAGTCTTTCCTTCAAATTTGAATGTAGTTCTTACACCCAGGACTCTAAGAGAAAAGGAAAACAGGTGTCACACTGGGCTCCTTACTCCACGATCCAATTGTTGGCAGTGCTGGGACCTGAACTCAGGGCCTAGCAGATCCAATTCATGAAGGGGTATGTCAGCAAGGCAACTTCTAGCCCAGGAAGCTGCCAGGCAGTTCCCAGACCCTGAGATTGAGCCACAGGGGTGGACAAAATAGCCATACATGGATAGGCAGGTGGTAGTATACCAATATATGTATATATATATATATATATATATATATATATATATTTGTATAGAGTGCCAGAGAAATCTACCTATCAACTACATTCCTACCAACTCTTAGGTAGTTACTATGCCACCATTGAAGGAATGTGATTCTTTTCATGCTTAATAAACTATTCATTAAGATCAATCAGAGTCCTAGGATCATTGAATCTAATTTTAGACTACACTGATGCACGCAGAAACTTCTCATTCAATCATTAGTTTGCTCACATTCCATTGGTATTTCGATGCACAGTAATGAGTCTCTTGGGAATTCCCCCCATTGGTAGGTGTCAGGACCAGGACTCGAACTCAGGGCCTACATTGCTGCATGGGCCTATGGCTTCCCCGATATCCCGCTAGCCTTCAACAATGCAAGGTGAAGAACCTTTTGTAGGCATGTCATTAAGACCCAGGATAGTCACGGTGGAAAGGAACAAAATGTAAAAAATCCATTCCGTGGCTTTCTCTCTCTCTCTCTCTCTCTCTCTGTGCGTGTGTGTGTGTGTGTGTGTGTGTGTGTGTGTGTGTGTGTGTGTGTGTGTGTGTGTGTGTTTTCCTGCAAGACTTCCGGGCCTAGGATCCCAGGATCAGCTATAAGCCAATGGCAGCCCACCAACCTAAGATGATTGAATCTGAAGCAGAGTTACCACAAACTTAGTTCAAATTCTTTCCTTGGTAGTAATAATAATAATAATAAAGCACCTTGGCTCAGAACTTGAACCATTTTTCTGCCACAGCTGGGATTCTAACTCAAGTCTGGGTAAATCTATAGCACTGTGGAGGAAAGGGAAGCTCACCATCCTTGAAGACAGCAATATCACGCCAGGTTGCAGGGTCTGATTTGAAGCCCCAGCACTGGCAAAAATAATATACCCACCTGTTTTACACATAGGATCTGTATTTACATACATGTGTGGAATGCATCATGTGTTCAGTGTAGTTCCACTTTTTATTGTGTGTCTTAGTCATGGATGCATTTTGTGTTTTATTGAGTATGATGACAGACATAACTGTGCCGACACAGATGACAACCTATTCCTATGGCTATAGACTTGCCTATATAGAATTCTCCATCCTCCCTGAGACCCAAAACTTTCACAGGACAGGAAAACAGGTGACTCGACGGCCTTCTCACATCAGATTTCATCTTTCGGCAGTATTGGGTTTTGAACTCAGAGCTTAGCAGTTCCAATTGGCAAAAGGGTCTAGATGAGGATACTGGCCTGTGAGCAACGAAGGAGCTAGGTCGTACCTGGGACCTGAGATCGAGCCCCAGTGGCACAATATTCATCCATTCATAAGCTGAAGCTAGTATGCTAATAAATACCTATTTGTATAGAGTAGGAGATGTGGCGGGCTGTGTTGGAATCCTATCTAACATGTGAGTACTGATTCTTGGATCTTTCCCATTGTCTCCAGTTCCTGAATATGATTCTTATTGTCACAGTTCATGAACTCTTAATTAAAAATAATCGTTGTGCCATACATCTTGCCTACCATTTCCTATGAGAATCATGCATGAAGTAAACTCTTCCCTAGGCCTGAATTCAACACCTCATAAATTTATAGACATATTAAATATATAATTTATACTTACATCTATATATTCAGTCTATATTGTGTTTGTTGGAGTGATTCAATATGTTTTATTATTGATTTATTTATTTAGCATTTATTTTACGAACTGTAAGTGCACCTAAAATATTTATTACATTTATTCTCACTTATTCCATAGCATGTAACTTTGCAGACATATTATGAACTTGCATAGAAAAAGAAAACAGGTGTCACACTTGAAATCTTACACCAGGAAGAAATATTTTTGCAATGATGGGACCTGATCTGAAGGACTGAGAAGCCCAATTCATAAATAGGTAAGTGTCAGCACCGCAGCCTCTTGCCCATTCAGCTGCCAAGTGGATCCCAGAACCTGGGATCAAGCCCCAGGTTGGGACAAAATAGCAGTAACTTTCTATGATGATGGTGGTATATAAATAAATATAGATTTACGTATTTAGGTACTGCCAGAGGTTTTTATTTAGTATTCAACGACATATACTATGTTCCTACCGATTCTCATGTATTTAGTGAGGATTCCATTTAATCAATAGTATTCTTTTTTTCTTTTGCCTTTGGGTCTGGTCATGGGGCCTGAACTCTGGGCCTGGACGCTGTCCCTCAGCTCTTCAGCTCAAGGCTAGCACTCTCCCACTTGAGCCACAGCGCCACTTCTGGCTTTTTTCTTTTTGCTTATGTGGTGCTGAGGAATTGAACCCAGGGCAACAGGCTTATTGGGTCTAATTTTAAGCTATACTCATTGATGGACTACTCATCCAACCATGGCATTGATCACATTCCTCTGGTGTTCCTATGGACAGGCAATAGTTTCGTTGGCAATCAAGCCCCTTTTCAATGATATGATCGGCATTAGAACTCAGGGCCTAGTGTCCAGGTTGGCCTATGGCTTCGCTGACAGCCTGCCAGCCTTCAGCAATACCAGGTGACCTACAGGTTGCAGCCATGTCATTCAGACCCAAGATGGTCACCGTGTAAGGGAGAAAAACAAAAACTGCTGACCTCTGGCTTGCGGCTTTTTTGGGTGGTGTTTTCATTTTGTTTTCCTGTCAGCCCCTGATCCTAGGACCCAGGATGGCTGTGGGTCCAGAGGCTGCACCATCCTAGCCTAGGGTGCTGGAAACTGAGGCAGAGTTGCCACCACCTGAGTTCAAGCCCTGTGCTTACCAATAAATTAATTAATTAATTAACAATACTACTGAAGCTCCCTGTCTTGCATTTCATGCCATTTTGTTGTCTGCTAGGCCAGGGATGTCACCTTGGCATCTGGATAATACTGATGCATTGTGTGTGGGGGGGGCGGGGGGAAGAAAGGGAAGCTCTCCTCCCTTGAAGACAAATAATTGAAACCTGTTAACTAGGCCTGAATTCAAGCCCCAGGCCTGGAGAACATAACATATATTGACATGTTTATTATATGATTTATACTTACATCTATATATTCAGTTTATATCGTGTTTGTTGGAATGATTCATGATATTTTATTATTTATTTATTTACCAATTGTTTATGGACTGACTCTTAGTGCTCCTATAACATTTATTATATTCATACAAATCTATTCCATAGCATGTAGCTTTGCAGACATATTATATACATCATACCTGACACCCAGCACTTGCACAGAAAAGGAAATCAGGTATCACACTTGGAATCTTACTCCAAGAAGAATTTTTGGCAATGCTGGGGCTTGAACTGAGGGCCTAGAAGGGCCCATTCATGAATGGGTGAGTGTCAGCACGACAGCCTCTAGCACATTCAGATGCCAGGTGGATCCTAGGACCTGGGATCAAGATACAGGTTTGGCCAAGATAGGAAAACCTTTCTATGCAGACGGTAGTATACAAATAAATATATATTTAGAAATTTAGATACTGCCAGTGATGCCTTTCTAGTATTCAATGACATAAAATACCTTCCTAGTGATTCACAGGTATTTAGTGAGAACTCTATTTAATCAATAGTATTCTTTTATGGGCTGGGAAGGTGGCTCACTGGGAGAGTGCTTGTCTTGCATGCATGAGCCCCGGGTTCGATTCCCTAGCACAACATGATCAGAAAATGCGGGAATGGTGCTGTGTCTCAAATGTTACAGCACTAGCCCTGAGCTGAAAAGCTGAGAGAGAGTGCCCAGGCCCTGAGTTCAGGCCCCACTACTGACAAAACACACACGCACACACACACACACAGACACACACACACGTATTCTTTTAATATATAATAAACTATGAATTAAAATCAATCCACATCTTCTGACTACTGGGTTTAATTTTAAATTAGACTGATTGACAAACTAATTATCCAACCATGACATTGATCACATTCCTCTGGTGTTCCTATGGATAGGCAACAGTTTCTTAGGCTCTCCAGTCCTTTGTAAGTGGCATGACCAGGATTAAAACTCAGGGCCTAGGTGTCCGGATTGGCCTATGGCTTCGCTGCCAGCCTGCCAGCCTTCAGCAATGCCCAGTGACCTATAGGTTGCAGCCATGTCATTTGGACCTGGGATGGTCACCATGCAAGGAAGGAAATCCGAGAAACCGTCAACCGTCTTCAATTCGCGGCAATTTTTCGGTGCCGTTTTCAATTTGTTTTACTGTCAGCCCCTGAGGCCTAGGATTCCAGGAATGGCTGTGGGCCCAGAAGCTGCACCATCCCAGCTTAGGATAATGGAGGCTGAGGCAGAGTTGTTACAACTTGAGTTCAAGCCCTGTGCTTGACAAAATAAACGAAGAAATAAATAAAACAAAAGAAATTGTAATAAAATATATAAAAATAAAATAAAATAAATTAAAAATTTTTTAAAATATTAAAAATACTAATGGAGCTCCCTGGCTTGGAATTTGTGCTCATTTTTTTTCTTCCAGGCCTGGGATTTGAACTTGGAGTCTGGGAAACTCTAATGCACTGTGGAGGATGGAGAAACTCACCCTCTTTGAATACAAGCAATTCAGGCCTGTTCCCAAGGCCTGAATTCAATCCCCAGACCTGTTAAGTAATATTCATCCACATTTGAAAAAATGATGAATATCTACATACTTATGTTTACTGCATATTGCGTTGAGTGTATTTATTTTTGTATTATTCATTCATTATATTTATTGACTATTACTACACTTATAAAACGTATTGAATTCATTACATCTTATGAGAACTATACAGATTTGCATATGTATTATATATCTTACTTCAGACCCAGGACATTCACAGAAATTCTATAGTTGATGATCCCATGCTTAGAAAAACAGAAACAATACACCAACCAAATTCTAATTTATCCCTAGGCACCCCAATGGCTCACATCTTTAATCCTAGCTACTCTGGAGGCTGAGAACTGGAAGATGAAATTTCAAAGCCAATGAAGGCAGAAAAGCCTGAGAGAAATCATCTCCAATTAACTGGAAAAAAGCCCAGCTACAGGTATGATTGAAGTGGTAGAAAATCATCTATGAACAACCAAGCCAAGAAAGAGCAAGCTGAGTTCAAGGGCAGGGAGCAGGGGCAGAGGGATAAAAGGGAGAGAAATCTTCCAAAAACAGAGAACAAAACAACAGTACAAAAATCCCACCTAATTTATGGTACCAACCAAACTGGAAAAAAAAGAATGAAGCTTGTGCAGTTATATAAATTTACATGAGCACATATTCTCTTAGGTAACACTTCAAATCTATGTTTTTAATAATATATGTATATATATTAATAGTGCATATATATAATATAACTTTAAATAAACTAAGAAACCAGCCAATGTATAAATACTCTTGAATTAATGCCTTAACCATGGCATTATAAGTTATTTATACTAAAATTGTATTCCAAGTTTCTTTTCTCAGAATCAATCTTTAAGAATTTTGTTCACATGCCCGGCACAAGTGGCTCATGCCTATAATCTTAGCTACTCAGGAGGCTGAGATCTGAGGATGGCAGTTCAAAGCCGGCCTGGAGAGGAAAGTTCGTGAGACTCTTATCTTTAATAAACCACTAGAAAACTGAAGTAGCACTGTGACTCAAGCAGTAGATCGCTCACATTGACCTTAAGAGTACAGTGATAATCCCTGAGTTCAGGCCCACGACCAAAAAAAAATTTGTTCATACAGATCATAAAATCCTAACATTCTAAGCTTTAGGAAACTTTTCTGCCAGAGTCTTATGCTGTTTAGGTAAATACTCCACTACTGAGCTACATCCCAGTCCCAATATATTTGTTTTTCATTTTACAATCCATTTTATTCCCAAAATGCTTACAATTACCTACTGTCCTCACAGAAGTGAATTTTTATTCAGAAACACAACGTTTTGTGCTCTCAGGAATCCCCTAGTGTATTTCGTGTTAGGCACTGAGGAAAACTAACATGACACAAATGCAGAGAGTTTATAATTATAGAAATAATTCTAAATAGAAATAAATTCAACTGCCCCGACCATCTAGGGAGAAATCGTGTCCTTATTTTCATTCTCACTCTTCATGGCAGATGGTCAAAATAGAAACACCAATGTGCTATGCTGAAATGTAAAAGTTTAAACACCTTTTTTGAAAAACTCGTGTTATAAAATCAAAATCTATCAAATAAAGGCAAAGTGAACTTAAAAACATATTACAAATTCTAATGAAGCTCCCTGGCTTGGAATGTGTGGCATTTTTTTATCTGCAAGGCCTGGGATTTGAACACGGGGTCTAGGTAACTCTGTTGCACTGTGGGTGAAGGGGAAGCTCACCATGCTTGAAGACCAAAAAGTCAGGCCTGTTCCCTGGGTGTGAATTCAAGCCCCAGCCCTGGAAAACCTACTACTTATATAGATTTTAAAGATAGGATTGAACTTCCATACAGATGTTCAGCCTATATTATGTTTGTGATAGTTATTCATTACATTTTTGGATTTATTCATTTATTTACCATTTATTTTATTGACTGTGATGATACCTAACTATGTATTATATTGTTTACATCCTATCACATAGCATCTAGATTTGTAGATGTGTTCTCAATCATGCCTGACACCCAGTACTCTCCCAGGAAAGGAAAACAGGTGTCACACTTGTTGACAGGTTGGCCTATGGGTTCCCTGATAGCACGCCAGCCTTCAGATATGGCAGGTCATGTCCACTTTGCAGCTGTCTGTCTCATTCAGACCCAGGATGGTCACCGTGTGAAGAAAAAATCGTAAAACCCCCAGCCCTCTGCAGCTCGCCACTTTCCATGCTATCCCACTTTTTTTTTTCTGTAAGCCCTCTGGGTCTACGATTCCAGGACTGGATACAGGTCCCGAGGCAGCACCCAGCCTAGAGTGCTCAAAGCTGAGGCAGAGTTGCCACGACATGAGTTCAAGCCCCATGTTTGGCCAAAAAAAAGAAAGAAAAAATTAATTAATTATTTAACTAAATTAAAGAAATAAAGCTCCCTGGTTTGGAATTCCTCTCAGTTTTCTTTCCTAGCCTGGGATTTGACCTCAGGATCTTGGTAAGTCTGTGGCAATGTGAGGAAAGTGCAGTTTTGCCACTACTTGAGTTCAAACTCCGTGTCAAGTCAAAACTAAAAAGTTAAGGCACTTAGCTTGGCAGGTTGAGTAGTTGTGGAGATGGGAGAGAAGGGATGGTAGGGGGGAAACAAAGGAGCAGGCAATAATGGTCAATAGGAAATATACTCATGACCTTGCTCATGTAACTGTGACCCCTCTGTACAACATTTTTATAATAAAAAAATACAAAAAAAAAGAAACAATGTAGTGTTCAGAGAAGCACTTTGGGAGTAAGGAAAGGACGTCTGAATAGCTGTACAAAATTCTACACTGCTTTTTTTTAATGTTCAGTATGTAACTGAATAAACATAACTGCTTGCATTAAAAAATTAAGTCACTGTCTGGGAACTGGACCAATATTTCTATCGTTTGTGGGATTTGATCTCACCATCTAGGTAACTCATTTGCACCATGGGTGAAGGTGAAGCTCAGTGTCCTTGAAAAGATATTCAGGCTAGAGTTCCTATGCCCTGAATGAAGGCCCTGCAATGGAAAAGATGTCTCTATACATGTGTAATATAGGATATATACTTACATATATATGTTTATTACATATTATGATTTTTATTATTGATTTTGTATTTATTTTATTTTTTATTTCATTCATTCATTTATTGTTTATTTTATTTAGCATTATTATACACATAATATTTATTATATTTTGCATATCTATCATAAAATTATACACAATAATTTAAGACATTGACTCATTTTTCATTAAAACTTTTTGTGTTGAAACATGATACATAATTAAATGGAGGCATTTGTCATAGTCTTAACATGTTTAGAGTATCTCTCAAGGAAGAGCTTGGTGTTTTTATTTTTGAACACCTTCCTATATGGATTTCTTTAATGATTTACACTTAGAAGCCTTTTCTTGAGAGCAGGCAAGTTGTGGGATAAGATTGTAAGGGCAAACCTAGAAATGTGGCTTAGTGGAAAGAGCTCGCTCAACATGCATGAATAGCAGGGTTTGAATCTTCAGTGCCACATACTCAGAAAAAGCCAGAAGCAATGGAGTGGCTCAAATGATAGAGTACTAGCATTGAAAAAAAGAAGCCCTAGGACTCTCAAAAACAATAGGGCAGATGGTGGTGGCTCACACCTGGAACCCCAGTTTCTCTGGATGCTGAGATTTGAAGACCATAGTTCAAGCCTAGGCAAGGAAAGCCTGTTAGGCTCTTATGTCCCAGATACCACCAAAAAAAAAAAAAACCCATGTGGCGCTGTGACTCAAGTGGTAGAGTATTACCTTTGAACTCAATTGTTCAGGGACAGGGCCCAGGCTTGATATAAGACACACAACTGGAAAAAAGTAAGGGTTAATCAAAGTACTTTTCCTATTTGCTAATTAAGAGAACATTCTCTGGAAAATGAACGCTGATGTACACCAGAATTGGAGTCAGAGTTTAAGGCTCAAGTATAGCAAATCCATATGCCCAGCCTCTTAGTCTCTAGCATTATAACCTTGGGTGCTAAAGGGATCAGAAAGGTCCAATGTTGAAAGGCTTACTATGCTCCCCAAGCCCATTGAGATAAGCAGTTGACTTGTATTGTCAATGTCATTACAGTTCTGAACCTAACAGAGCACCCATCACCCATCACCTAGCTCACACCCATCACCCTAGCTCAGAAGCCTGAGGTCTGAGGATCACAGGGTGAAGCCAACAAGGGCAGGAAAGTCTATGACACTCTGACTTCCACTTCTGAAAGGTCAGATGTTCAACAGCTTCGTGTGTTTCCCTTGGTGATGAGAAGTTACATCCACTCTAAACGTTCTTAGAGTTCTCAAGCTATAGAAGGAAACATCACTGACCCATCCAAGGTTCAAATGAAGTTCTCAGGATTCAAGCCCTAGCCTGGCTAGCTGAAAGAACTCCAGTGTAACACTGTATTTGAAGGACATAAAACAGTTTCAAAAGCCAGGCTAGGTGCAGAGACCTAGGCCTGTAGGATTAGGAGGCAGAATGTACACACTCAACAGGGAAGTGAGCTGCAAAACCATTTCATTCATTCCAGGCACAGTCACCAATGTGGGGAAACCTGAAACATTTGTTAGAGTTATACCAGGGTCAGGCTTTTCTCAGCCTTTTCAAACAATGACTAACCTTCCTCCCTCAGGTGAATGGAGCCTCAATAGAAAGTCAGTTTAGTGGGGGAGAGGGGAGGAAGAGACTAGAACAACCCTGCTCTCTGGTCTTAGGGAGTGGGTTTTTGATTCTCCATCTGTCAGGTTTGAAGGCCCTTCTTCTACCTCTGCCAGTCCTTTGTCCTTCCTTCATTCTCCACATCATTAATGCAAATCCCCAGTCCAAGGAGATGCAGGGCTGTTTCTCTTCTGTTTCCAAGCATCTGAGTTAGAACTCGGCTTTGCCTTCTTGGCTCTTGGTCCCTTTGCTGCCTGAGAAGTGAGAAAGAGACAGTCTTCCTACTTTGTGGTTGTGTGAAGGCAATGCTCATTTATCTGTCTATCTATCTATCTATCTATCTATCTATCTATCTATCTATCTATCTATCTATCTATCTATCTATCTATCTATCTATCTATCTATCTGTCTGTCTGTCTGTCTGTCTGTCTGTCTGTCTGTCTGTCTGTCTGTCTGTCTGTCTGTCTGTCTGTCTGTCTGTCTGCCTGTCTGTCTGTCTGTCTGTCTGTCTGTCTGTCTGTCTGTCTATCCATCCATCTATCTATCTATCTACTTACCTAACTATCTACCTAGCTATCTCTTTGACATTTCTTGGGTTGAACTCAAAGCTTGGGCACTTTCCCTAGCACTCTACTACTTGAGCCATAGCACCAATTCTGGCTTTTTCTGTGTATGTAATACTGATACCCAGAACTTCTTGCATGCTAGGAAAACACTCTCTCACTAATCCACATTCCCAGCCCCCACATCTTTTTTTCATAATCGTAGTTTTTACATAAGTATGATACAGTTTGTATCCTCAAGTGTAATTTTCTGAATACTGGTTATTTCTATACACTCTGATCTTCTTTTCCCCTGAATGATTTGTGACTGTTCCTGCATTAGCCTCATAATAAAATGTAAATAAAAGCTGCTGAGAGCTTCAATGTGCATCATATAAGGACACAGGCCTGTAACGTAAGCAACTCCCAGGCTTTTCTGCCTGGTCTGGCCTGTATCTCCTGCTCAACTTTCTCAAAACTGGAGTTCTACGTTCTAGGCCACTGCTCCACTTGTGGTTTCTGGTGGTTTATTGGAGACAAGAATCTCACAGAAATTCCTTCTAGGACTGGCTTTGAATGGTGATCTCCTGAGGAGGCTCTCAGTAGCTTTCCTCTGGGATTCACCTAGGAGCCACTCCACACAAACTTTTAGTCTAAATGTCGAGAGGTATTAGATAAAACAGAAACATGAAGATGGTTCTAGTGTGTTCTACATAATTAAGGTTGGAGACACAAAACACTCATAATTATTAGATCACTTTAAAGGCAAAACAAGCAATGCAGACAGTATGAGGATTGTTCAAGCTTTCAGTCCTCTCAGCCTGAGACAGTAAATTCACTGCAACTCAATGTTAAGTGACAGAACTGGCATGTCCTGTGGACATTTGCTCCTCAATCCTGTGACACTCATTTCTCACTTTTGGCTTCAAGCCTGTGACCAGAGGGGAAGATGAGGAGAGAAAATCCTTCTCAGAGAAAACAGCTATAAAGAACATTTAGTAGTTTCTTATAAGTTCAAACCATTGGAATGACCCGTTAAGAAGTCAGATTTTCCAGATTAAAAAATGGAGAAGAAATGAAAGAAGGTGCCAGTGACTGCTGACTGTAGTTACAGATCCTCAGGAGGCTGAGATGTAGAAAATCTGAATTTAAATCCAGTCAACGTAAAAAAGTCATTGACACTGCTATTTCTAAGAGATCATAGAAAAATCCAGAAGTGGGGCTTTGACTCAAGCTTAATGCACTGGCCTTGAGTTAAAGGGGCTCAGGGACAATGCCCAGGCTCATGGTTCAATCCCAGGACCCGACCCCTCAAAAAGAACCTGTACCTCCATGTCTTTGTGTATGTATGGATGTATTCCTATAGGTGAAGCTCCAGAGTAGCTATGATGAATGACACCAACCTAGGAAATTTGAATTCAATACAATGAGTTCATAACACAGAGACTGCTTTTATGACATTGCATGTTCAGGGTTCCCCTCACTGCTCCCAGTGTTGCCTGAGGGTTTGTCTGCATCCCAGGCCTGCTGGAAGAAATCTCTCTCATTGTCTGGACAGTCCCACAAAAGGCCTCACTCCTGTACAGCTGTGTAACAAACATCTCCATCTGGGCCAATTAGTGAGGAGGAGTGTGGGTGGGCTCTGAAGGTCAGGAGAAAATGTCTTCTTTGTACCCCAAGCTATCTCTCTTCCCAGTGCTCTGGTTTGAAAGGAAGCCTTCATTTGTGCCATGTCCCATGGCAGTCCAAGTTCTATGCACTTACCCTGCCTTTGTGAGACTATATACCTGTGTTCAGATACAGTGCTCAATATAATTCAGGAGTCCTTCTGACAGACAACTAGGGCACTGAACCTAATGAAATGTTTCATTGAGGGTGATGATGTGCCTATGATGTCTCTCCTAGGTTTCTGGAAGCTTGTGAAATCTAAGCAGGGGTTGGATATCACAAACTTCCTGTCATCTACAGCTGGTGAAGCTCATCACATTTTGAAACCTTTTACCTCTCCTACTTGGACCCTGAGTGGCTAAGTTTTGGGATTGAACACAGGGCCTGGGTGCTCAGGACAGAAGTCTAATGCTTTAATATTTTGTGTCACAACTTCACTTCTGCTTTCTCTTTGTGTGAAAGTGTGTGTGTGTGTGTGTGTGTGTGTGTGCATAAACTAGTCCTGGAGCTTGAACTCAGGACATGAGAACTGTACCTAGTTTCACTTGTACAAGGATTGTGCAAGGATTGGAGCTTGGTTGTAGTTGTATACCTCTGGCTAAGTTATGTTAGATGGCAGCTGGCAGCTTGCTCTGTGATGAGGTATTTGAAGTCCTATCTTTATAGAGTTGCAGTCACAACATTCAATCATTTTTTGGTGCCCATCTTGGGTCTTGAGTAAGTGTCTAGACACAGTCCCTAACTTTTCTGCTCAAAGCTAGGGCTCAACTCCTTGAGCAACAGCACAACTTCCGGATTTTCATGTGCATGTGGTAGTGAGGAATTGAATCCAGGGCTTTGTATGTACTGACCATCACTATACCACTGAGCCCCAGGAGTGACAAGTGTATAAAAAGATAAATGTGTACATTGACATATATATATATATATATATATATATATATATAAATTGTTAAACAAGAGAAAAATGTCTGTATATTATGAAATTGCATATATTATGTTACTACCAATTGTTGACAATTAAATTATTCCTTCCATTTTTAAGTATCATGGTTGAATACATAATAAAGTATTAATTGAAAATTAGTCAATGTAGTATAATTTTTGTGTATAATTTTATAGTATATTCATACACTAAATACTAATTTGTTACTTTTATAACATTTGTATGGATGTATATTGGAATGCATTTCTTAGAATCTCCCGCCAATCATTACTGGCAGTCCCGGGATTCAACCTCCAGGCATAAGTTGAGGTTTTGTCTATGGCTTCCCTAATAGCCAGCCAAACATCAGCATGCAAGGTCATGTACACTTTCTGGACCTTCTCATTTAGACCCAGTATGGTCACAATGCAAAGGGAAAAAAATGTAAAACCACCTCCTTGAACTTCTTAGTTTTATCCTTCTCCTTTTTATTTATTTGTTTTTTGCCAACTCTGATATTTGAACTCGGGTCCTACGATTCAAGGATTGGCTGTGGCAGAAATGCTGAGACCTGAGTTCAAGGCCCGTGCTGGGCCAAAACTTAATAAAATAAGGCCCTGGCTTGGAATTTGCACCATTTTTCTGGCAGGCCTTGGATTTGAACTGAGAGTTTGGTCACTCTGTGGCACCGTGGGTGAAGGGGAAACTCATTGTCCTTGAAGACAAGAAATTCAGACCAGTTCCCAAGGCCTGAACTGAAGCCTCAGCACTGGAAAATATAATATTCATGTATGATATCTATTCACATACATGGGTTTAGAGAGTATGACGTTTATTACCCTTATTTATTTAGTATTATTACCCATATAACATTTCAGTTATTACATCCTATCATACAGGATATATTTGCATATGAATTATACATCATACTGAGACCCAGGACTTTTTTCAGGGAAAAAAATGTGTCAAAAGTGGCTTCTTAATCCATGAATAAATTTTTGGCCATGCTGGGATTTCAACTCACAGTCTACAATGGCCAATCCATAAATAGAGTTACTGTCTTAGCACACCAGCCTCTGGCAAACTGAGCTGCCAGGAAGTTCTGAGGACCTGTGATCAAGCCAGAGTAGTGCCCAATATATACATTGATAGAAGTGTAGATTGCTGTATATATGTCTGTGTGTGTGTGTGTGTGTGTGTGTGTGTAGAGAGAGAGAGAGAGAATGTGAAGATATAATTAAATTGTATATATATAGTTACCAATTATTAGTTACTAAGTTATGTCTCCATTGAATGAAGTATCATGGTTGAATACTTATCAAAACATTAATTAAATATTAGTCAATATCCTTCCATTAGGGGAATCAAACCATAGTGCTAAAATGGAAGATATAAAACCAATAATTTTTAGTTCTAAAATAGAATCATGAATTAACTGCAAATTTAATTATTACTTTGATAACATTCACAAAAATAGAAACTAGTTCGTCGGGATCTCCCTCCATTTGTGGGTGGCAGCCCTGGCATTTGAATTCCAGGGCTGGATAGTTTACTTTGAATGCAAACCATTGGAATGAAACTGTGAAGATTTAAGTTAGTCACGATGAAGAAGAAGAGGAAGAAGAAGAAGAAGAAGAAGAAGAAGAAGAAGAAGAAGAAGAAGAAGAAGAAGAAGAAGAAGAAGAAGAAGAAGAAGAAGAAGAAGAAGAAGAAGAAGAAGAAGAAGAGGAGGAGGAGGAGGAGGAGGAGGAGGAGGAGGAGGAGGAGGAGGAGGAGGAGGAGGAGGAGGAGGAGGAAGAGGAGGGGGAAGAGGAGGAGGAAAAGGAGGAGGAGGAGGAGGAGGTGGAGGAGGAGGAGGAGGAGGAGGAGTAAGCCAGGTTGTCAGTGGCTCCTGTATATAATCCTAGCTTCTCAGAAGGCTGAGATGTAGAAAATGACAATTTGAATTCAGCCAGGGCAAGAAAGTCCCTACACTCTTATTTCCAAGAGATCACAGGAAAATATCCGACATGGGTTGGGGCTGTGGCTCAAGGGGAGAGCACTACCCTTGAGAAAGAGAAGATCAGGGATAAGGCTTAGGCTCATATTTCAACCTCGGACCCACCAAAGAAAAAAAGAAGGCAGTAACTCTATGTCTCTTTGTATGGATTGATGATGTATGGATGATGGGCATTCAGCAGGTTGCCCATGCCCAGACCTAAAAACTGAGAAAGCTGGGAGAAGCCTTCAGAGAGTACTAAGTCTGAGCAAGTAGCTTGAACAAAGCACCCTTCTCTACCATTTAATAACTGAAACTCCAAAGGCTTGCCTGGGCTGGCATATGCAATGAGTGCATTATGTTCTGGCTGAGGTGTCCTACTGGAATATCTAGCAGCCAGCCACTGCCTCCAGGGAGGCCACAGTTCCCAGGCTGTAGGAGCTGTGGAAGGTTCTCTCTCCATATTCTCTATCCATCTGTAGGATGTGAGCCTAGATCTCTGGGGCATGGTGGATATCACTCATCCTTCATTCCTCATTGCGGAGTCTCAGGCTGGTCCCAAATCCTGACAAAGATGAAATGACCAGCGATTTCTGTGCTGAAAAGGGTACACAAATAAATCCCACCCTCATAGCTCCTGTAAGAAGTGAGCCTTGGGCTGCAAATGTGGCTTAGTGGTAGAGTGCTTACCTCGCAAGCATGAAGCCATGGGTTTGATTCCTCAGTACCACATAAACAGAAAAAGCCATAAGTGGCACTGCGGTTTAACTGATAGAATGTAGCTCAGGAACATGCCCAAACCCTGAGTTCAAGCCCCAACATTGGCAAAAAAAATGTGACCTTGGTGAGACATACTCTTCTGGGACTCAGAGAATGGCTGAGGTTATACGTGACAGGTAGAGGGCAAGTGCTGGTTTCTCAACCCCTGTAAATCCTAGGTGAGATCTCAGGATCATAACTACAATCCAGTTCAGGTAGGAAAGTCTATATGAGACTCATTTCTCCAATTAAGCACCCAAAAATCCAGAGCTGTAAATCAAGTAGTAGAATGCTAGCCTTGAGCATAAAAACTCAGGGATGGCGTATAGGCCATGAATTTAAACCACAGGAGTGGCACACACACACACACACACACACACACACACACACACACACACACACCAATATAGAGCATTTGCCAGTCAGCATGCACAAGTTCCATCTCTAGCAATTCAATATTTAAAAAAAAAAAGATGGAGAAGGGAAGGAAAGATTTGATCCACTAGGTAATATAAGCAGTGCCAAAATTCCACAGGAGTTCTAAGATGTGGAACAGGATAGAGAGTCTCAAGCAGAAGGTACACAGCATGGGCAAAGGTCCTGAGGTGTGGTGTAGAGCAGGTAGTGTGGGTGGAATGAAGGTTCTTTGGCCTCAGACAAGTCTAGCAGAACATTCAAGGGTGGGTCAAGGTTTGTAATTTGAGTTACAGGTAGGGCAGAGGGTGGGGCCCAGAATCGGGCCCAAGGGGAAGAATAGCTTTGACTTTTCTCCATGGACTCCAGCCATTTCCTGTGGCTAGAAGCCTAATTTTCACAGCTCCTGACCTTCAGGCCTCTTTTGCATGGAGGAGTCAGGTCAAATGCAGGGAAGAACTCTTGCTTAAGAAAACCTTCTACACAATGCCAACAATGGGATCGGAGAATGTGGATCAAAGCCAGCCCAGGGGAGGAAAGTTATTGAGACTCTTCTTACCAATGAACTCCCGAAAGCCAGAAATGTAGCTGTGGCTCAAGTGGTAGAGTGCCAGCATTGAGGGAAAAATTTAAGAGACCAAGCCCAAAACCTGAGTTCAAGCCCCGGTACTGGCACAGTAAAAATAAAGAAAAGCTTTCAGGAGCTTCCAGGCCATTATCAGCTGTGCACCTGTGGCTCATGCCTGTCATCCTCCCTACTCAAGGATGACACCTGAGGATCAATCAAGATTCAAACTTAGCCTGGGCAGGCTTTTATTTCCAATGAATAACCAAAACCTGGGAAGCAGAGCTACTGTAGTTCAACTGTAGTTCAAGTGGTACAGCACCAGCCTTGTAAAAACAAGCTAAAGGATAGCACCTAGACTCTGAGTTCAAGTCCCGGTAAACTCACACACACACACACACACACACACACACACACACACACACACACACACACACACACACACACACACTAACATCCTTATCAGGTGCTTGTGGCTCACACCAGCAATCCTAGCTAGTTAAGAGGCTGAGAATTTAGGATGACTGCTTGAAGCCAGCCCAGGCAAGAAAGTCCATGAGATTCTTATCTCCACTAAACTAGTACAAAAGATAAAAGGTGAGCTGTGGTTCAACTGGTAGAATGTTACCTTTGAGCAAAGGAAGCTCAGGGACAGTGCCTAGACCCTGAGTTCCAGCTCTAAGATTTTTTTAAAGACACCCTTTGCCACCCCCACAGGCCATAAATTCTGATTTTGTTCATCCTAGATCTCACTTCCACTCCTGCCCTTTCCACAGTACTGCCAAAGTGGCTGGTGTGTGGCCAACACTGGGTTAAGAAGTGAACGTACACAAGGGGGTCATAGCCAGGTCAAGAATAATGCCCCAGAACATTGAGGTATTGGCCATACCAGTCTCTCATCCTCCAGTTTCCTGGCCTTGGAATCTAAAGTCTGTGCCTCCTGTATTCTGGGCATCTGGAATTGTCTAGAAGGACCTGAGAGGCCCAGCTGGTGCCAGAATATAAACTTTCCTGCAATAAAGTACGTTTATATTTCCTAGACACTGACAGATACTTCCAAGCCACCTTGGCCTCACCTCTCAGGTAGCCCTGGATCTTCCTTGCTTGAGTTGCCTTCAATCAGATGTCAAGCTCGAGTTGGCCAGAGCCACCAGCATCCTCCCATTCCTCAAGCCACTGCAAGCCTGCTGAGAGGGATGTGCAGTCAGAGGCCCAGCTGAGGAAAAGGACAGGACATCGTATGACTGAGGCCCTCCCTCTGAGGCATGAGAGACCCTATGCCAGCTGGCACTGCTTTCCCAGAATCCCCTGGAGGTGGCCAAATATTGGGACAGCCAGAATTGTGCCCCAGAGAAAAGTTGGAACACAGGCCTCTGGCAATTTAAGACCCATTGTAAAACTCTGGGCCAGGTGGCTGTCCAGCTCTTCATCTGAAGATGAGCACTCTAGTACTTGAGCCACAGCACCACTTCCTGTATTCTGGTGGTTCATTGGATATCAAGTATCACAGACTTTCCTGCACAAGCTGGCTTTGAACCGTGGTCTTTACAGCTTTATGAGTAGCTAGGATGACAGTTGTGAGCACCAGCAGCCCCCGGGTTCAACCACCTTCATAAACCCAGAGGAAACCCGATTCGTCAGGCCACAAAGTTCTTGCAACCCTTGACTTCAAACTTTGACACCCAGCATCCAAATCCATCCTTCAATGGAGAGAATACAGATACAACAATCCTACCCCTGCACCCATCCGACCACTCCCTGCCTGCCACAGGCCTCATCCTCTTGAGTTCTTGGTGAGGCAGCACCCATCCTACTTTGGCTTCAAACTGGGACAAACTTGAGGAGTTCTTAGAAATGTCTGTACAATGAGGTCAGCACCTGATCTCTCAATCACAGCACCCACACACAAACCTCCACATCTTTGAAGGCAAACATATTTTACTTTCTTTCTTTTTTTCGGTTGTGGTGTTTGAACTCAGGGCCTGGGGACTGTCCCTGAGCTCTTCAGCTCAAGGCGAGCACTCTACTACATGAGCCACAGCACCTCTTCCGGATTTCTGGTGGTTTGTTGGAGATAAGACTCTCAGGGTCTTTCCTGACCAAGCTGGCTTTGAACCATGATCCTCAGATCTCAGCTCCTGAGTAGCTAGGATGACAAACATGAGGTACTGGCGCCCAGCCAAAGATACTTTTCCGTGCTTGTCATCCTTTCCCCTCAGGAAACTGAGATCTGAAGACTGCAGTTGGTTGCCACCCTTGGCAGCAAAGTTAATGAGAACTCTTTGTTCCAATTAAACACCCAAAAAAGCTGGAAGTGGATCTGTGGCTCAAATGGTAGAGTACTAGCTTTGAGCATCAAAGACAAGACCCACACCCTAGTTTCAAGCTTTTTCTACCATAGACCCACCCAAGAAAGGGAAGCAGGTGGGCACACTGGAGCTCAAAGCTAACACATAATACTCAAGCCTCCCAGAACAGACCCTATCCGGCTCTGATTCTCTAGATTCTTTATCCTACATCATGGCAGTCTTAGATGCGACTGACCATGCACTAAGTTAGGACATTCAAGAATAATCTCATACTGAGGATCCAATGACCTTATCAAAGAATCTAGATCTCTCACTGTCCTGCCTCAACACTGGGCAGTGAGGTGAGATCTAGTTATCCAAACACATGATATGGGAACCAAAGGGTTTTTTGGACAAGGGATGGACAATGGAGGTCTCTAGGTCCCTCTTGTGAAGGTGAAAAGGGATGTTCTATCCCAGGAGTGTTCCTGTGTTGTATTATCAAAGAAACAACCCTGCTCAGAGCCCAGTGTCTCTGCTTTTCCCACCAGCCTCTACCCAGCCCTGCCCAACCTTCAGCCTGCCCTCTCTGAATCCCAGATCTGCCACCTAGACTAAAGACTGAGCCAGCAAAGAGACCCACTTCTGCCTCTAAGAATGGCAGTCACGGGGCCCTAGCACACTCTCGATGAAGTCTCAGGGTGACATGGGGCTTTCCTGTGACAGTGGCATGCTTACCTCTGTCTCTGGTGGAGGAATCAACACCGGGGTTGTCATCTTCAGAGTGAGCCCTGGAAAGTCCCAGTCCCCAAGGATGTACTGCACAGGCATCCTGCAGTGAACGACAACCAGGTCATCAACGGTGAACCCAAGGTGTCAGAACTTTTAATAGCAGCGTGCCTGGATCAAAGGCTCTATCACTGGTAGTCTAGGTTGTCAGGAAAGTTCATGACTCCAATGTCCTGATACACCGGACCTGGGATCATCCTCCCTCTTTATCTTCCTGTTTATCCCTTGCCTCCCCCCTCTTGATACTCCCTCATCCCAATACCTCCCTAGCCCTTGGACACTTTCTTTTTATCTGACCAGAAAATAAACTCCTTGGGGCCGGGGATAATAAAAAAAATCTCTGAGCCCTAGGGTCTACCCGAGGCTGCTTTCCTCTGCAATCGGTGACCACACAGCTCCTGGATGTAATGAAGTTGCTAAGGGGTCAGTGGCTTGGTCCTTCATACTGGCTTTAGTCTCTGAAACTGTCCCCACAGAAATTGTGAATGGTTGGGTCCCTTGATCCAGGGACTCCAAACCAAGGCTTGCATATTCTCCCTTCTTCCCCCCTTTCCTTTTTTTCTCCCTCTGTCCTTCCCTCCTCTCTCTCTCTCTTTCCTTTCTTTGTGTCATTCTGGGCCTCTAACTCAGAGCCTAGGTGCTGTCCCTGAGCCTTTTTACTCAAGGCTAGCAGTTTGTGGCTTGAGCCACACATCCCCTTCTGGTGTTTTGTTTTTTGGCAGTTAATTGGAAACAAGAGTCTTACAGGTTTTCCTGTCTGGGCCAAAAGCCTCAATCCTCCGATCTCAACCTCCTAAGTAGCTACGATGGCAGGTATGAAGCACCAGCATCCAGCTCAAGCCAAAGTTTCTTCATGTTCTGTGGAACCTGTCCTGGAACTTTTCATTGTCTATGGCCCTCCATAGCCTGGCACACTCTGTAACTGTTTGTGGAAAAATAAATGAGCATCTGTCTATGACAGAACTACAGAAAAGTCCCATCTGATTCAGATAAGTATCCTCTGTGGGGGAGAGCCTGATGTAGCTTTCCCACAGTTCTCCCTCCTCCCTCTTCCTGCCCTTCTGGTGCTACTGCACTTATCTATTTTGGCTCTGAGGATGTGAGCCACAGTGTACTCGCTGGATTCTGGGGCCTCTGGGATGCCTATTTTCTCAAAGATATCTGTCCAGTGGCTGACCGGCTCTGTGGCACTCAATTCCCCACTCAGGTGTGAATGAGGTTGCCTTGAGCTGAGGGTCTGGTTCAAGGGGCCTCATCTCCTCCCCATGGGGCCAGACACGATGGTCCATCACATCCGCCCCCCCTCCCAAGTTTCATGTTGCAGAGAAAGGATCCTTGAGGTAGCCTGGGGTCTCAGAATCTCTCAGAGTCTAGTACAGGTGCTGGGAATCATCTCTGCTCACAGCTGGCAGGATGGGGATGGTGAGATCACAATCTCTGCTCTCCATGATGTCCTCCACTGTGGTGCTCACCTTAGAGAGAGCTGGAAGAGATTCAGCAGCTGGTGGAGAAAGGCAGTCAAGGCACAACGTTCAAAGCAGGAGAAAATCTGGCTTGGGATCTCTGCCTGTGTTGCTTTAAACGTAATTTTTTGTATTATTATTGTGAGAATACCATACAGATGTATGGGCAAAATAACAAGTATATTTCTTATCAAGCATTGTTGCCTCCTAATTGTTTCCCTTTCCCATCACTTTCCATACTCCTCCCCTCCACCCACCCGATTCTCCCCCTACCCCCTGACCGAAGTTGTTAAGTTTGTTTTCGGACATAACAACTTGTACAGCTCATTGTGGCAATGGGTCCACATGTATCCCCAGTTAAATGATTTGTTTTTTTTCTTCACCTCAACAAATTATACCAACATCAAGTACAGTGAAAGTATGGGTTATACTGTGGGGGAGGGACATACAAAGCAACATAGAAATCATCTTATGAATATGATAGAAGAAATTGCATGAAAGGAAATAAAACAAAAAATTATTTGAATACTTATCTGACCTTTTCTGCTTGACTCAGACATATACTAGTTTTTGCATATAAAGGAAACCATGCGACCTATGTTTCTTTGGGCCTGGCTTACTTCATTTAATAATTTTTTTTCCAAGTTTTTCCATTTCCTAACAAATGGGGCAATGTCATTCTTTCTGATGGAGGCATAGAATTCCATTGTGTATATATACCACATTTTCTTGATCCATTCTTCTACTGAGGGGCATATGGGTTGGTTCCATCTTAGCTATGGAAAATAAAGCTGCAATAAACATAGTAGTGCTGGTAGCTTTAGTGTGGTCTTGTTTGTGATCATTTGGGCAAATGCCCAAAAGTGGGATTGCTGGGTCATGGCAGAGTTCTATGTGGAGTCTATTAGGAACCTCCATATTGCTTTCCAAAGTGGTTGAACAAGTTTACACTCTCACCAACAATGAAGTAAGGGTCCCTCCTGCACGCATCCCCTCCAGTATCTGTTGTTATTAGAGTTCTTAATTACAGCCATTCTAACTGGGGTGAGGTGGTATCTCAATGTTGTTTTGATTTGCATTTCTTTTATGGCTAGAGAGGTTGAGCATTTCTTTATGTGTCTATTAGTCATGCTTCTCTGCTCTTAGAGAAGTTTCTCTCTAAGTATTTAGCACACTTATTTATTCGGCAGTTGTTTCTGTGAGGATTTGCTGTTGGGAGATTTAATTTTTTTAAGTTCCATGTATATTTTAGATATGAGACCTTTGTCTGTTGTATGGCTAGTGAAGATCTTCTCCCAATCCGTGGGCTTTCTGTTGATCTTGCAAAATATGTTCTTTGCCATGCAGAAGCTCTGCAATTTCATGCAATCCCATTTGTCCAACCTTTCTTTGATTTCTTGTGTTTTGGGGTATCTATTAAGAAAATTTCGGCCTGTGCCAAGAAGACCTAGGGTTTCTCTTATTCCATCCTATAATGTTTGCAGAGTGTCTGCTTTGACTCCGACGTCTTTGATCCATTTAGAGTTGATTCTGGTGCAAGGTGATATATAAGGATCTAGCTTTAGTTTTCTACAAGTAGTTAACCAATTTTGCCAGCACAATTTACTGAAGAGTCGGTCTTTCTTCCCTTCTATTTTTAGGTCCCTTATCAAAGATAAGATGGCTATAGATCTGTAGGTTCATCTCTGGTCTTCAATTCTATTCCATGGGTCCGGAGGTCTGAACTTATGCCAGTACCAAGCTGTTTTGATTACTATGGCTTTGTAGTAGAATTTGAAATTTGGTATTGGTATTCCTCCAGCACTGTTCTTTCTGTTGAGGAATGTTTTTGCTATTCGGGATCTTTTATTGTTCCATATGAATTTTTGGATCGCCTCTTCTATTTCCTTGAAGAATTTGTAGAGAGCCTTGGGAAGTATTGCCATTTTCATTCCAGGAGCACGGTAGTTTTTGCCAGTGTGTAAGTTCTGTTTTGATTTCCTTTTTCAGGTTTTAAAAGTTTCCATCATAAAGGTCCTTCACTTCTTAGGCTATGTTAATTCCTAGGTATTTTATTTTTTGTGGAGCTATTACGAATGGAGTTGCTTTCCTGATTTCAGCCACACTTTTCTCATTATTGGCATATAGAAAAGCCATTGATTTTTGAGGGTTAATTTTATAGCCTGCTACTTTGCCAAAGTTTTGAATCACCTTGAGTAATTTGGGAGTGTAGTCTGTGGGATTCTTTAAATACAAGATCATGTCATCTGCCAAGAGGGAGAGTTTTATTTCTTCTTTCCATATTTAGATCCCCTTTATGTTTGCATCTTGTCTTATTGCTGTAGCTACACATTCTAATACTAGATTGAAGAGCAGTGGAGAGAGTGGGCATCCTTGTCTTGTTCCTGAGTTTAGAGGAAATGTCTTATTTTTTTTCAGCATTGAATATAATACTGGATGTAGGTTTGTCATATACAGCCTTTATTGCATTGAGGAAGGTAATATGGATTCCTAGTTTTTCCAGAACCTTCATTATAAAGGGTGTTGGATCTTGTCAAATCCTTTTTCTGCATCTATTGAGATAACCATATGGTTCTTATCCTTGCTCTTCTTCATGTAATGAATTATGTTAATTGATTTCCATATATTGAACCAGCTTTGCATCGCTGAAATGAATCCTGTTTGATCGCGGTGTATGATTTTTAGATGAATTGTTGAAGTCGATTGACGAAATTTTTGTTGAGAAGTTTTTCATCAACGTTCATCAAAGATATGGGTCTATATTTTTCTTTATTTGATGAGTCCCTGCCTGGTTTTGGGATGAGGGATATTATAGCTTCATAGAATGAATTTGGTAGTGCACTTCCTCTTTCAAGTTCATTATAGAGTTGAAGGAGTATTGGTGTGAGTTCTGTTTGAAAGCTTTGTACAATTCCGCTGTAAAACCATCTGGTCCTGGGCTTTTCTTAGATAGGAAGTCTCTTATTGCTATTTCTATTTCAATGCTTGATATGGGCCTGTTAAGATGGTTTAAATCATCTTGGTTTAGTTTTGGCCTATCGATATTTGCTAGGAAAAGGTCCATTCCTGCCAAGTTCTTAAACATATTAGCATAAAGTTTTGAGAAGTATTCCCTTATAATGTTCTGAATCTTGGTTGTTTTTTGGTTATGTTTCCATTCTCATCTCTGAGTTTATTTATTTGGATGTGTTCTCTTCTTTTTCTGATAAGATTTGCTAAGGATCTGTCAATTTTGTTAGTTTTTTCAAAGAACCAACTCTTTGTTTTGTTGATTGTTTCTATGGTTCTTTTGTATTCTAATTCATTTAATTCTGATTTAATTTTAATTATTTCTTTCCGTCTACTGGATAAGGGGTTATCTTGCTGCTCTTTTTCAAGAAGGTTCAGCTGTCTCATTAAATTGTTGGTTTCAGATCTCTCAAATTTGTGGATGTAGGAAATCAGAACTATAAACTTGCCTCTGCGTACTGCCTTTTCTCTGTCCCAGAAGAGCTGGTAGTTTATGTGCTCATTTTTGTTGAATAGCATGAACACTTGAATTTCATTTCTAATCTCTTCCATGACCCACTGGTGATTAAATAGTGTGTAGTTCAGCCTTCATGTTTTACAGGATTTTCTTTGGTGGCTTTTGGTGTTGAGTTCTAATTTTATTTCTTTGTGATCTGAGAATGACTTCAATATTTCTGAATTTGGACAAGTTTGTTTTGTAACTAAAATGTGGTCTATTTTGGAAAATTTTCCATGTGCTGCTGAGAAGAACATGTATTCTGATGCTGCTGGGTGAAATATGCGATAGATGTCTGTGAAATGTAGTCGATCTATGCAGTTGTTTAAGTCTGCAGTTTTTCTGTTGAGTTTTTGCCGTGTTGATCTATCTTTTTGGGATAGTGGTGTGTTAAAGTCTCCAATAATTAATGTCTTTGGATCTATATGAGATTTGAGATAAAGTAGTGTTTCTTGGATAAACTTGGGTGCTCCTTTTTTTGGCAAATACATATTTAGAATTGTAATATCCTCCTGAAGGAGAGATCCCTTAATTAGTATGTAGTGACCTTCTTTATCTGTTCTCACTAATTTTAATTTGAAGTCTATTTTATCTGGTATTAGGATTGCAACTCCCGCCTGTTTATGGGGGCCGTTTGTTTGGTAGATTTTGTTCCAGCCTTTCACATTGAAAATGTGTTTGTTTTTATGGGAAAGTTGTGACTCCTGAAGGTAGCAGTTAGAAGAATCTTACTTTTTAATCTAACTAGACAGTCTGTGTAGCGTGATTGGAGAGTGAAGTCCATTAATGTTGAGAAATAGGAGTGAGAGGTATTTGGGAGTTCCTGCAATTTTATCAACCTTCTTTAGGGATGCAGCTACTAGGTTCTTCCTATGGTTCTTGGATTCTCAGTTTGGGTGTCGTTTCTTGGCCGTTATTGTGGTCTTGTTGGTTTTCTATATGTAGGACATCTTTAATAATCTTTTGTAGGGCTGGTTTGGTGGAGATATATTGCTTCAATTTTTCATTGCTATGGACCATTTTTATTATACCTTCCATCATGAAAGAGAGTTTAGCTGGGTACAGTATTCTTGGTTGTCTCTGCTGAGAAATTTGAGGTCCTTCTAATTGTTTTCCCTTTATAGGTGATTTTCTCCTTGAGAGCTTTAAGGATCTTTCCCTTGGCCTGAATTGATCCTGTAGAGATTATAATGTGACCGTGGGATGTCCTGTTCTGGTCTGGTCTATTTGGAGTTCTAAAAGCTTCTTGTATCTGAATAGGCCTATCTTTCTGCATGTTTGGGAAGTTCTCTACTAAGATCCTGTTAAACAAATTTCCTAGGCAATTAACTTCTTTCTCTAGGTTCTCCTCTACACTCATTATCCTCAGATTAGGCCTTCTTATGGTATCTTCCAAGTGTTGAATAGATCTATCGTATTTTTTGTATTTGTCTTGGATGGTTGTATGTTCTTTCTCTATATTATCTAGGATGTTTTCAATCCCTGAGATTCATTCTTCTGCATAGTCTAACGTACTCTCAAGACTTTCTACTTTGTTTTTTATTTCTTTTCATTCTAATTGGTTGGCTTTGAGGGCTTCAAATTCTTTTTTGGAACTTTGTTCTAGATCTTGTAAAGTCTTCTTTACTTCTCTAATTTGGTGTTCCGTGTTTATTCTCAAATCACTGAGTTGATTAGTTATGGATTCCTTGGACTCCCATTCCTTCTGTTGGGCTCCACTGAGCATTCCCTTTGTGGTCTCACTGATGTCTTTCATGAATGCCTCCTTTGAGCTTTGTCTATTCTCATCCTGATCACTCAGTTCCTGTATTTCTCTTTGATTAACATCCTCACGTTCACACATTTCCTGTAGTTCTCTTTGAGTGTTCACAGCCTGTTCAAGCCATTCCTTTCTCTTTGTCTGTTCTAAGCCAGCTCAAGCAATTCCTGCCTATCTCTTTGACTGATCTCAACCTGCTCATGCAATTCCTTTTTTTTTGTCTTTGAGTGTTCTCAATCTGCTCATGCAATTCCTGTTTCAATCTTTGAGTAGCTTCTTCACAATCAGGAGACTCCTGCATTGATCTTTGGTTTGCCTCTTCTCTCTCCCTATCATGCTCACACTGAGACCTTTGCAAGTATTCACTCTTTTTATTTACCCCCGTTTAACGGTAATGTTTGTAGATCTTTTTGGTAATTCTCCTCTGGATTATTATTTGTTCTGTCCCCTGATTGTCATGAGTGGGAGTTGAGATCCCTGGGCTTACCATTTTTCTTATATTTTTCCGGCTTGTTCTGCCTATTTAGCATGTGAATAACACCGGTTTTGTGCTAGAACACTATTTTAAGGTAAACATCAACCAAAGTCCGTAGTTGCATAGTCTAAAATATGCAGATAATGTCTGGTTCAAGAGATACAATCTATTGAATATCAAGCAACTATGTCTTATTGGCCTAAGAACAGCAAAGGAGAATTTGGCAACCAGAAATTATTAGGTTTAGGAAAAACGTGTGGAAAATAGGATTAGAGGGATTAGGGAAGGTGAGGGAGACTGGAATTAACCATATCCTAATCTCAAAGAGGGAAACGCATTGGACAGAATGACAGCAGAGAGAGTGAAAAAAAGAAAAAGAAAAAAGAGAAGAAAAAGAAAAAAGAGATAAGAAAAAATGGAAAAACAAAAATTTTAAATTAAAAAGTGAAACCCTTAAACACTGCAAGTTTGAAGGAGTATTATTCAGAGAAGAATGGGGATGGGATGAGAGGAGGGGTGGGATAGAAAGGAGGCATGAACAACTAGAAAAATAAAAATGTTTTAAAATATTATATGAGTATGAAGAGGTAATACTGCTATTAAGGAATTTAAGTCTAAGAGGTTTTCATTTGAGTCTTCTGGTTTAAGTATGTACACAATGGAGGATAAGATCTAATAATCGATGACGGGCATATTTGAGGATGAGAAGAACATAATTAAGTCACGCAGAAAAGTATGAAAGAGAAGAAATGAAAAGAATGAGAAAAGAAAGAAAGAAAAAAAGGATCAAAAGGCTTGTAGATATTAAAACACACACACACACACATATACACCTAAAATAAAAATTATACGAGGAAGAAAAGAAAAAATAATTGAAAAAATTTCAAAAATTTAAAATTTAAAAAAATTAAAAAACAAGGTACAAAAAAAAGAAAGTCCTTTGATTTCTTTTTGGAGTGGATGGGAAGATTCTGTATCTCCTTTGTGTCCATAACCAGTCTCTTGGTGGAGTCTCTGGTTTGCTTGTGGTGTTTGGTTTTCCTGTGGCTTGATTGGTTTATTAAATCATTTTGTTTGGGCAAGCAGAAAAATGCTCTGCTTTACCCAGGATTTTGTGATCCTCCTCCCAGGTTAGTTCAGTAGGAGAGGGATCTGTTTTGAGTATCCCAAAAGAGGGAAATGGCTTTTTCCTCTAGTTTGGAGATGCTGGGTTGAGGCTAGGCTTTCAGCAAACAGTAGCTTTTCCCAGGGTTTATGTTTACTGAAATTCATTGGATTGTCTAGGCTGCTGTACGGAGGGGCAGCCTCTGGCTCTGTTTACCGAATGAAGAAAGCCACTCGTGGGGGCAGATTTTCCTCTGCCTGGGGTGGGTGACTTTTTCCTGGGTGGAGTTGTGCCTTGCAAGTCTGGGCAGTTTCCTGTGATCTGCTAAATGACTGTCTTGTTTTCTCCCAAAGCCTGAGTTGGAGTTGGCAGCTCAGCCTGGCCTTTGTCAGTATCAAAGATTGAGTTCTCCGGTAGTGGGATCAAGGATAGGTGCCTTCCCTCCTCTGCTCCCTGAGGAGTGAGGATGTCAGGCTTCTACTCACGCGGGAGGGTTGGTTCCTGGGTCGTCTCTGGTCTGCCATCTGCAGGGTGAAGATATCTGTTCCTTGTCAGTTCTTGCTGGTGCTAAGTAGTGTCTGTTCGTCTGCTGCATCTGGCACCTTTGTCCCAGACTCTCTGCGTTGAAGATATGGTGGCTACAGCCACCACTGCTGCTGCTGCCGCCGCCGCAGCTCCCAGCAAGTGCTCAGATTTGTCTCTTTGCCTGGATTTTCCCTTTCTGGCCAAACTCTCTGTACTGTGATGGCACACTTGGTGTAATTCTCTGGCCTAGGATTGTTCACTGGAACTCTAAAACTGCTTTTTATGGAATAGCTCGTTTAGCCTCCAGCTTCTCCTCTGCCATCTTCCTGACTTCTGAACATTATTTTTTGGCAGTTGAAATCATCCATCTAATTTGACCCATAATCCCAGGCGTTACTGAAAATTGCCAACTTAAATAAAAGAAACACCTTGGAAAATGTGGCATTTAATTTGTCCCAAATCAAACTTAAAGTGTTCCCAAGTCAGTGGTCCCCTTCTCCTTCCAGACAGCCTACAGCAGGTTGAAGAAATTAGCATTAAGAAAGCCCTAGCTAATTGCCACCTCCTGATATGAAGAGGGCTCCAGCAGGGGGAATGGACATGCATACCACTGTCCAACTGGAAACAGCCCAGGCGGGACAGAGATTGGAGTCTGCAGGACTCCAGGGAGGAATGAAAACTGGTGCAATGCCCCATGAGGGAATCCATGCTACCAGTGGGGGCCCAGAGCCCTGTGCCCGAATGCGCACAGAGACCATAAATGCCCTAGGTAAGGTTCCCCTCTCATCCTCGGTCATGGTGAACCATCTGCCATGTCACAACTTATGCCAGCCTCCAAAACCTCTTAGATTCACAGCCCCTGCTCTACCCTCTCCCCCACCTCATTCCCTAATTTTGTTCGGCAGACACATTCCCAACCCTTGAATTAGCTCCAACTATAAACACAAAAGCAGAGTGTCTGGGTGGAATAGTGTGCCTGTGGTCACACTCGCCTCACCAAACTTTTGGCTGTCGATAGAAGGATAGGTGACCACTCTAGTTCAGGGTTCACACAGGTCACCTATGGGAGGCACATGCAGGCCCAGCATCTACTGTGGGCTATAAGAAAGGGGGAAGAGAGAGGTGGAAATAGGAGGAAAGGAATGTCTACTGAAATCTTCCCATAAAGGAGGCAAGAATCTGTGAAGGAGAAAACAAAAATTGTGTCTGGGATTGTACTTGGTATTGAAAAAAGAACAACAACAAATACACACACAGAAATTAACAGCTTTAGCTGTTTTTAGACATGATGACTTAAATATATTTTCATTGGTCTCATCTCCCTGCACTCCCAATATAAACAAACACACATACAAACACACACAAATCCAGAACGGTGACAGAAGACTCATCATCCATGCAGCACCTGCAATTGGCCAACTGATCACTCACCTGAGCACAGTCAGGCTGTACAAGGAGAAAGGTTCTCTACCTCTCTCTCTCTCTCTCTCTCTCTCTCTCTCTCTCTCTCTCTCTCTCTCTCTCACACACACACACACACACACACACACACACACACACACAGACTCAGATTAGTGCCTCTCCTAAGTTTGTAGGTTCCTCATGTGGGACAATGTACATGCTGAAAGACAAAGGTTCCCATATCCTGTTCCCTTGTAAAAACCAAGGGCTCCCACCCAAGGGGAGCACTACTCTAATGACACAGCCACACCCACCTCTCCCCTGCTCTAGGGTCAGACCCTTCCCCTTGGGAACAACCAGCCTTAACTCCACATTCACCAAAATCTTAGGCCAGGATACAGGGTGAAGGAATCCCCAGACATGTGGCTCCTCAGAGGCAGGACTGAAAACAAGAAGGGGGTCATGGGGTTCTCAGGGGGGTTTCTGACCCTGGGTGGGGATGGTGTTAGGGAAATTGATTGGGTCTTAAAGGCTACGTACATGGACAGACTCCCTACTTCCAGCCTAGATGTTTCTGGGTGACTGAATAGATTCTTGGGGAGGACAAGGAGACCAGATGGACTGGGAGCACCAGCAGATGCTGACAGAGCTGGGAAATGTGATCACCCTGTGAGTAGTGTTGACAGCTGGGGTGGAGGGGACAGGCCGGGTGTACGTGCATCGGAGGGGGTGTATTCCTCCCAGATATTCACCTTCTATCTGACCCCCAGTGCCATCACCTCACTAGTGAGCTTTTCTGGGACCCTCCTCAGGTGAAAGGGTAACAGCACAAAGGACAAGGGCTCACAAAGCAAGATGAGGGCCTATCTTCTGCATCCAACATCCCCCACCCCAGAAAAAAGGGAAAGACCCAAGAAGGCAGGTGTGAAGGTGCTGCTCTCCACCTCTGACTAAAGCCACCAGGTTCCCACCAGAGAGAGGAAGGGTGCAGATGTGCAGCTGTGTGACTCCCACTACTCCAGGCCAGGGGTAAGGTGGCGCCCCCTTCTCACCCATTATTGCAACTCCCTGTTTCCTGGGATACTGACAACTAGGGATGGGGGTGGGTTCCTCCAGTAGACATCCACTCTCCCACCCCCAGTCCTGGGTTGCATTTGTCTCAGACTCAGGGATGGCCAGCTTGGCGCTGGGGAGTTGTGGTTGGAACACAAGAGGAGAGCTGAGAGTCGCTGGTCTGGGTCCGTGGGGGAGGGGAGTTGGGGGAGAAAGGGGTGCATTGGAGGAGTTGGTGAGGTGTGTGCCCATAGGGCAGCACTCATGTGTGCTTTGGAGAGAAGCTGTAGGCTCTGGTTCCAGGTGCACCAGGCAGTGATGGCAGTGGCTTGGTGGACGCTCAGGCTCAGAGCAGAGGACTGGTGGCTGGGAACAGGTCAGGGCCACAAGCCGGCTGGGGGTTGCAACATCGTTGCATGACTCCAAAAGTCACCACGGGCCTGAGCAGGCAGGGACATGTTTGAAAAGCAGTGCCGCAGGAAGGGCAGGAAAGGGGGCTGGGGCAGGGGCAGGCGGGTGGTGGGACTGAGTGCGCCTCCCTGAAGCTGAGCTCCCGGCCCAGGAACCTTGGACTTAGGGCCTACCCAGCCTCTGAGCTTCCCTGGGGCAGTGCGAGGGATGTGACTGCTGTGCTGGCTTTCTGTGCTCTGTGCTCCTGGTCCAGAACTGTGCTCCTTGAGCAGCAGAGGCCAGCCATTGATGCCACCTCCCCTGGTGCATGTGCCTGCTCTTCTCTCTGCTCTCTCTCTCTCTGTGCCCCCACTTCTCTCCCGGGCTGCCCCTCCACCGCCACGTAAGTGCACTAGTACCCGGGTGCCCCTGGCTGTAGCAGCTATGTGACCCCTTGGCTTTGCTCTGTCCGCCCCTCGGTCACACCCCATCCCTACCCTTGGACTTGTGCTGCCCTGACTCTGCCCTAAGGCTACCAGGCCATGGCAGAAGCAGCCTCACCTCAGCTCAGGGCTTCCTCTTATACCCAGCAGCTGCTCAGCCCAACCACTGGGGCAGACTCTTCTCCATGCACCCCACACATCAAGAAGATGCACGGTGAACCTCTGTGTGTGTGTGTGTGTGTGTGTGTGTGTGTGTGTGTGTGTGTGTGTGTGTGTGTGTGTGATTGTTGGGGATACCTTCTCAAGGAATCAGAACATAGCAGGCTTTGGGAGGACAGTACACAGCACACTTTAAAAAGATAGCACAAAGAACCCTGTGTAATGGACTCAGCACAATAAGCCTTTTGAAGGACTCAGCACATAGCAACCTTTGGGATCCTCATGGTAATCTAATGATCAATAAAATTAGATATGCCGTTTAGACATCATTAAACTTAAATATATTGGTATTATGACATCATATGTCATAGTGACATTATAGACATATTGTGAATGCCTATTCTGTGATTTCATTCTTTTTCAAATGAGCAATATTGGAGGATATCAGAAATCCATTGTGACCTCAAAGCCTTTGTGACATGAAAATTCCCTTTGTGACATCACAGTGTCCTTGTGGTATCATTAACTTGTTGTGACATCACAAATCTGTCCTGTCCATTGTGACCTCATCACTAATGTGACATCACAAAGCCTTTGTGATGTCACATTGCTATTGTGACATTACAATCACCTTGAGACCTCCCAAACCCATTATGACATCTTTACCACCTTTGAAAAAAACACGACCTTTTTGACATCACAGTACATTTGTGTATCCATATCTTCATTGTGAAATGTCAATTGAGATCGGATATGCCATTGTAATATCACAAAGCACTTACAATATAATCATTGGTGTGACATCACTGTCATTAGGACATAGCTCATTGTGACATCACAAATCTGTAATGACACCATACCACTATGACATCACATTGTCATTGTGACATCACATATACATTATGCATATCTATTATGTGATTTCATTATATTTCAAATGTGGCATGTGGGTTCATATCAAAAACACATTTTGACTTCATAACCATTGTGACATCACAATCCCTTTGTGACGTAACATTGCCATTGTGATATCTAAACAACTGTGACAACTCAAACATGTCCTGTCCTCATAAGTTTTGTGACATGTTACCACTATGTTATGTTAGGCCCACTGAGAGCTCACTCTATTTTTGACTTCATATTTTTTCAGGTATGACAAGAAATATTAGAAAGATACATTTGTGTATGTCATTGTGATTTCATTCTCATATCCTCACTATAAACTAATGGCAATTAAGATCTGACTTGCCACTGTGACATCACAAACCCTTTGTGACATCATCACCAGTGTAACATCAGACTGTAGTTATGACACCATCAGCTCATGGTGACATCACCAAGCTACAGTAACATCATAGCATTATGACATCGCATTGCCATTTTGCTGTCATAGGCACATTGTGAATGTATATCCTATGATTACATTCTATATTAAATGTGGCATATCAGTTGATATCAAAAACATATTGTGACCTCATAATCATTGTAACATTATAAACCCTGTGTGGCGTCATAACCAGTATGATATCACATTGTTGTTATGACATCTTTAGCTTATGGTGACATCGCAAAATGACAATGACATTACAGCATTTGCCATTATGTCATTGTGACATCATAGTCACATTATGAATGCCTAATCTGTGATTTCATTGTATTTGAAATGTGGCATGTGGGTTATCAGAATCTCATTGTGATGTCATAACCTTTGTGACATCAAAATCCATTTGTGACATCAATTTGGCAATGTGACATCACAATGGCAATGTGATGCTACTAAGGCATCATGATATCACAATGGTCATGAACCCACAATGGGTTTCTGATATCAACCGACATGCCACATTAGAAATAGAATCAAATAACATAAAGGGCAAACACAACGTGTCTATGATATCAGAATTTCAATGTAATGTTACAGTGCTATGATGTCATTGTAGTTTTACATGTCAAAATGAGCTGATGTTGTCATAATGGCAACATGATATCACAATTATGATGATGTCAGAAAGGATTTTTTTTATATTTCAATGGTATGTCTGATGTTAGTTGTCATTAGTTCCCCATGAGGATATGGATACAAAAAATGTTCTGTGATGTCACAGAGGCCATGTGTGTTTTCAAAGGTGGTAAGAGGTCATAATAGCTTTGTAATGGAACAATGTGATTCATAATATCACAATGGAAATGCGATGTCCCATTGGGTTTTTGATGAGGTCACAATGGTTTTGTGATATCACAGTTTATAATATCAGAATGATATATCTTATTTCAATTATTCATAATTCAATATGAGGATACCAGGTGATAGAAGAAGCTTCATAGTATGAGGTCATACTACATGAAAACCCAATGGGACACTTATTTCACAATGACAATGTGATGTCTCAACATCATGTTATAATAATATTTTGATGTCACAATTGGTGACGCCATACTGATGAGGAGGTTGCAATAGATTTGAGATGTCCCAAGGGATTGGTGATGTCACAATGGCATGTGGGATCTAAACTGTCATTAACTCATCACAAGTATATGGGTTTGGGAAGGGATTCTGATGTCCCCAAAGTATATGTTTCAAAAAGGTGAAGAACTAACAGGTCTGAGATGTCACAAAGTGACACAATGGTTATGATGTCCAGTGGTGTGATATCATGATGGTACACTGGATTTTAGATATCTCATGTCATATCTGAAATATCAAGTCAAACACAGATTTTCAACTCACAAAGGGCCTAAAATATCACAATGACATGTCACAAAAGTTATGAGGACAGGAGAGGTATTTGAGGTCACAATGGGTTAGTGATATAACAAAGGCAATGTGCTATGACAAAGAGATTTTGATGATACGAAGGTAACGAGTTCACAATGGTTTCCTTATATCAACCCACATGGCACATTTAAATAGAATGAAATCAAAGAATAGGCATTCACAATGGGTCTATGACATCAAAGTGACAATGTGATGTCAAGGCAGCAATGTTTGATAGGATATGTACTCATTACCTTACTCATGTAACTGTAATCCCTCTGTACACTATATTTACAATAAAAAACGTACAGAAGAAAAAAAAGAAAAAAATGGTATGATGTAATTGGGGTTTGGTGTTATCACAATGAGATGATGGTGTCATGATGACAATGTGATTTCACAGTCATAATTATTGCACAAAGTATTTGTGATGATACAATGCTATGTGTGATCACAATTTTCATTAGTTCACTATGAGAATATGTGTACACAAAGGGCCTGTGAGGCCACAGAGGTCATGTGTTTTTTTTAAAGGTGATAAGACTTTACAATTGCTTTGTGATGTCACAATGTGATTGTGAAGGTACAACAACAATGTGATGTCAAAATGAGTTTGTGATGTCACAGTGGTCATTAGATCACAATGAGTTTGTGATGTCACTATGATTTGTATTATTACAATGACATGTCAAATTTCAATTTCTACTCGTTCACAATGAGGATACAATTTCAAGAAAGAATCTTAAGATCCAAAGACCATGAGTTTGAATTTTTAGTCATAACTTGTGTGATTTGTTGCCATTAAGATATTTTAGGACTTTAGTAAGCTTATATTCTGTTTTCAAACTCATAATAATTCAGATAGGACATATGATATCAGAAATTGACTCTGACATTATGAATATTGTGACGTCACATTGATAGACATCAAGACCATGGTGTCACATAGTGAACTCACAAATCTGTTAGGATTTCATCACATTTGTGCCAACACATTACTTTGGAGACAACACAGTCCCTTTGTGAATTCATATCTTCATTGTGAATTACTGATATTTGAGAATTGGCATGCCATTGTGACATTTCCAACCAATTGTGACAGCACAAACTTATTATAGTAGAAATACATTGTGATCTAATAGTCATTGTGGTAGCACAATTCTTTGTGACCCTACATTTCCATAGTAATATCACTAATCCACTGTGAAATTCCAATCCTCTTTTACCCAATCCAGGTATGAAATGTGATACCCGAATCCAGTGTGACATTTAGATCATGGTAACATCACACTGAGAGATGATATGAGCATTTTGTCACATTCTGACAACATACACCTATTTGGACTTCATCACTTTTGAGACAACGCATGCCTTTGGAGACATCACAGTCCCTTTGTGAGCTCATATACTCATTGTGAGTTGACAATTGAGGTCACATATATCATTTTGATGTCACCAACCCATTGTGACATCACACACCTCTTGTAAACTCATCACTAGAGTGGCATCACCAATTGTCATATCAAAACTTTATTAAATCATCATATTGCAACATTACATTGCCGTAGTGATATCACTGTTCCATTGTGTTTTCAATAACCTAGTACGTCTTCATAGCATTTTAGAAAATTCATGGCCTTCTTCTGTGAACTCATATCCTCATTGTGAAATTGGAGCAACTGAAATTGGTCATGTGATTATGAGATATGACTTCACAAAACTTTGATTTCATCACCAGTGTGACATCACAAACCCATTGTGAGCTTTCATAGATATTTGACATCACTATCACATTGTGACATCCCAAACTTATTAGGACCTCGTAGCACCTTTGAAAAAACACATGGCCTTTGTGACATCACAGTAGCTTTGTGTAACTATACCCTCATTATGAACTGACAATTGATATCAGACGTGCCATTGTAACATCACGAACCCTTTGTGACAGCACCAGTGTGACAACATTCTCATTATAACAGCATCAACTACTTTTGACATCAGAAAAGTACGACAAGATAGTATTATGAGATCACATTCTCATTGTGATGTTATAGACAGATTATGAATGCCTGTTTTTAATCTGTTATGTTGTTGTAGTTGGTCATGGGACTTGAACTCTGGGCTTGGGTACTGTCCCTGCTCTACAGCTCTAGGCGAGCACACTATCACTTGAGCCACAGGACCAGAAGTGGTTTTCTAGTGGCTTTTATTGGGGATAAGAGTTTCATGGACTTTCCAGCCTGAGGTGACTTTGAAATGCAATCCTCAGATCTCAGCCTCCTGAGTAGCTGGGATTACAGGCATGAGCCACCCGCACCAGGCTTTTTCATTCTATTTAAAATTTGACATGTGTGTTGATATCAGAAACATAATGTGACCTCATAACCGTTGTAACATCTTAAATCAGCAGTGACATCAAATTGTCATTATGACACCATCAGCTCATTGTGACATCACCACACGACAATGACATCATAGCATGATAAATCACAGTGACATTGTTATGTCATAGACATAAAAGTGTGAAGGCCTATTCTGTGAATTCATTCTATTTCAGAAATCCATCTAACCATGTAACCATTGTGATATCACAATCCTTTTTGACATCACATTGCCATTGTGACATCATTAACCTGCTGTGCCATCACAAACCAGTCCTGCTTTATAAGTTTTGTGACATTATCATATGTTAGGCCCTTTGTGAGCTCATAATATGTTTTTAATCGCATATTTCTGATATGATATGTGATATCAGAAATCCCCTGTGACATCATACTGCCAGATATCATGCCCATTATGTCACATTGTGACATCACAAACCTGTGAGAACGCCATCACATTTGTGACAACACATGCCTTTGGAGACATTACAGTCCCTTCTTGAACTCATATATTCATTGCCAATTAATGACCATTGAGATCTGCCATGCCACTGACATCATGAACCCATTGTGACATCACAAACTTATCGTGACCTCATCACGAGAATAGCATCAACAACTAATTGTTGTATCAAAGCATTATTTTGACATGGTATTGTGGTATTGCCGTTGTGATATCATTGTCCCATTGTATTTTTACAAACCTATATGGCCACATCACATCTTAGAAAATTCGTGGCCTTTGAGACTTCAAGCTCTTTCTGTGAACTCGTGTACTTCTGACCTCTAAGGCAAGGAGACAAAGCATGTAGTCTCATTTAATATAATAAAACAATTTACACTAGAAAGGGGACTGTGATTACTTCATCCTGGAATGGATACCCAGGTCCAAGAGCAGCCTTGACCACCAAACCTCAGACCTCCAACGGGCAGCTCCACCCTTTATTAATTGGTCTGCAAACCACCAGCCAAAAAATTATGATCTTCGAATCTCCAAACCAAAATAGGCAAGGCTTTTTACTTTTTCATTCCTCCCTCATTCACTACAGACTTGTCCTTCCTTCCTGGTCTTTCCCTTTTTCCCTTCTACCACTTCGTTCTTCTCTTCAGGTCTCTCCACTCTCCACAGGCCTTCCCTACTCTGCCCCAGTGACCACTTGCCAACCTTCTGCTCTCCCTCATCTTCCTCTCTTCTCAGGTTTTTTTCCTTCCTGCTGTCTCATCACTTTCTTCCATCTGGGTAGCTCCCATTTTTATCCCCCCTTCCAATGCTCTGAAAATGCAACCTATATATAGGTTGTACCCTTCCTACGGGTCTCCTGCCTAACAATTTTTAACCATCTCTTCCCAATCTGCCCAGTGCTCAATTACCTCTTGACAGCTTACCATGTGAGACTTGACACCTCCACCTTTGGCGGCATTCCCCACATTCTCCTGTGGGCCAGGCCAAGAATTTACAATGATTATCGGCTCCCACAGATAATTCTGGCAACACTGGTTATTACAGTATTCTCATAGTGAATTAGAAGAAATTGAAGTTGTATATGTCATTGTTATATTAAAACTTGATGAGACATCACTAACGCATTGTGACCTCATCACTGCAGTGACATCACAAACTCATTGTGATATCACATTGCCATTGTGCCACCATGATCATATTGTGACATTCCCAAACCTATTATGACCTCAGAAGCTTTGAAAGCATGGCCTTTGTGTCATCACAGGCCCTTTGTGTACCCATATCCTCATTTTGAGCTGAGATCAGACATGCCATTTTAACACCGCAATACCTTTGTGACATCATCACCAGTGTAACATCACATTGTCATTATGACACCATCAGCCCATTGTGACATCATAAAACAACAATGACTTCATAGCATTATGACATCACATGGTCATTGTGATGTCACAGATACATTGGAATGCCTATTCTGTGATTTCATTCTATTTCAAATGTGGCACGAGGGTTGATATCAGAAATAGATTGTGACAACATAACCATTATGACATCACAATACCTTGATGACACCACATTGCCATTATGATGTCACTAACCCACTGTGACAACACAAAACCGTCCTATCCTCATAAATGTTTTCATATGCTGCCAGTGTGATCTCTGGCCTCTCTGAGCTCATGAATTGTTTAATTCATAATACATCAGGTATGACATGTGATATCAGAAATCCACTGTGACATCACGACCACTGTGATATCACATTGCCAGATGTCATGAACATTGACTCACATTGTGACATCACAAACCTGTTAAGACTCATTACACTTGTGCCAACATATGCCTTTGGATACATCATTATCCCTTGTGAAATAATATATTAATTGTCAATTAGAGACCTAGCATGAGATTGTGACATCACCATCCCATTGTGAAATCACAAATCTATATGACCTCATCACCTATATGGCATTACCAACTATTTTTGACTTCAAAACAATACTATCTCATGTAATGGTAACATTATATTGCCAATGGGATGTCTCTGTCCCATCGCATTTCCAACAATCTATTATGTACTCATAATATTTTACAAAATTCATGGCCTTTCTGACTTCTAGCTCCTTATGTGAACTCGTATCTTCATTGTGATTTAGTAATAACAACATTACATGGATACTTGGATAGTGACATCACTATCCAAGTGTGACCTTATTGCCACTGTGACATCACAACTCGTATCTTCATTGTGATCTAGTAATATCACCATTACATGGATTACTTGGATAGTAACATCACTATCCAAGTGTGACCTTATCCCCCTGTGACATCACAAACCCTTGTGACATCATATTTCCAGAGTGATATCACGATCACCTTGTGACATACCAAACCTGTTGTGACCACTTAGCACCTTTGAACAAGCACATGGTGTTTGTGACATCACAATCCCTTTGGGTAATTATATCCTCATTGTACCATTGTACCATTACAAATGCTTTGTGACATCATCTCCAGAGTGAGATCACATTATTGTTAGGATAACATCAGCCCATTGTGACATCCCAAAATGACAATGACATCATAGCATTATGACATCACATTTTCATTGTGAGGTCATAGAGACAATGTGATTGCCTATTCTCTGATTTCATTCTATCTCAAATGTGGCATATACTTTGATTTCAGAAACCCATTGTGGGAGCCTTGGGGAAGATGGCGGAGGAGAAGCTGGAATCTGAGCAAGCTCTTGCATAGAAAACAGTTTCAGAGTTCCAGTGAACAGTCCCAAGCCAGAGAATCACACCAAGTGTGCCATCACAGGACAGAGAGTTAGCCAAGAGAGGGGAAGCCAAGCAGACACATCTGAGCGTCTGCCAGCAGCTGCTGCTGCAGCGGCAGGGTCGCAGCGGCGACCGCAGCCGCGGCCATACCTGAGCGCTCACACAGAGAGTCCGGGACGAAGGAGCCAGACGCAGCAGGCGAGCGGATTCTACTCAACAACAGCAAGAACCGACAAGGAGCGGACAACTTCATCCTGCACTTTGCAGACCAGAGACGACCCAGGATCCAAGACTCGGCGTGAGTAGCCCCACTTCCTCACTCCTTCCCAGGGAGCAGAGGAGGGAAGGCCACCCCTCCCCCCACCCAGCACCGGTGATCTCCATCTTGGATACCGACAAAGCTCGGAGGAGCGGCTAGCTCCAGCTCAGGCCTTGGAATAAAACGAGTCATTTAGCAGGTCACAAGAACTTGACGGCGAAGTGACCTCACAGACTCAGTTCCATCCAGGGAAAAGTCACCCAGCTCAGGCGCCAGCCATTGGAGTGGCTCTCCTCACCGGGTAACCAGAGCCAGAGGCTGCCCCTCCCTCTAGCAGCCTCCACAATCAATTGAAAAACAGAAACCCTGAGAATGGCTCCAGGCTGGGTGCTGAGTTTTTTTCACAAAATAGCCCCAGGGAAAAGCTGCTGTTTGTTAAAAGGCCTCAACTCTACCCAGAACCTAGCCTCATCACTGCATCCCCCTCTTTTGTGATTCTCAAAGCAGATCACCCTCCCAGTAAACTAACCTGGGAGGGGGAATCTCAAAATCTTGGGTAAAGCAGAGCATTTTTCTGCCTGTTCCAACAAACTGACTTAAGAAACCAATCAAGCCACAGGACCTCAAGCTGACCAGAGACTCCAACCACACTCTGGTTACAGACAAAAGGGAGATACAGGACTCTTCCCACACCTCCCCCCCCCAAAAAAAAAAATCAAAGACCTTTTTTTTTTTTTTCTTCTTCTTCTTCTTTTCTTTTTTTCTTTTTTTTTGTTTTTTTTTTCTTCGTTTTTTGTTACCTTATATATATAAAAAATTTTTTTTTGCTTTTCTAAAACTTTTATTAATCTTTAATTTTTGCCTCTTCTGAAAAAATAATTGTTTTCCATTAACTTTTTTTTTTTCTTTTCTCCTCTTATAATTTTTATTTTAGGAATACGTGAATGTGTGTTTTCCTTTCTTTTCTTGTCTTCTTTCTCTTTTTCTTTCATTCTTAATTATCTTTTTGTTTTTTGTCTAGCTCTACTGAACTTCTGATCTTTTCTTCTCACTTTCCTATCCTTTTCATCTTTTCCTCTTTGTTCTTCTTTATGTGACTTAACTCTTGTCCTGCACATCCTCAGATAAACCCATAGTTAACCAGTAGACCCTACCCCCCATTGTGTACACACTTAACCCACAAACTTATTACTCAATTCAAAACCTCTGAGACTTAAATTCATTAATAGCAGTACTACCTCTTTATACCTATATAATATTTTAAGCATTTTTTTAAAGTTTTCCACATCTCCTCTATGTCCCTCCCTTTCTCTCAACATATTCATATTCCTCTATAAATAGATGGTCTTTTAATCTCTAAAATAACATTAATTTTTACGTTTCTATTTTTTTTTCTGGTCTCTTTTCATTCCCCTTTCCCTTTCTTCTTTCTCTCTCTCTCTCTACTTGCATCCTACCCAACCTATTTCCTGCACTGTGATTAGGACATAGTTAACTCTCCCTGTGCCTCCCCACACCAATCTATTCCTATTTTTTACCCACATCTCTCCCTAACCCTAATAATTTCTGGTTTTCCAAATTCTTCTCTGCGGTTCGAAGTCCTTTAACATATAGTTGTTTGATGTCGAATAGATGTATCTGTTGAACTAGATTGTATCTGTAGACTATTGACTGTACAAATGCAAACTTTGGTTGATGGTTGCCTTAAGATAGTGTTCTAGCACAAAACTGGTGCTATCTTCATCTCAAATGGGCAGAGTAAGCCGGAAAAACACAAGAAAAATGGCAAATTCGGGTATCTCAATTCCCAATCTTGATAATCAGGGGTTAGAACAGATAATGAATAATCCAGAGGAGAGTTCCCAAACAGCTCTACAAACACTGCTGGCAAACATGATAAATGAAAAGTTTGACAATGTACAAAGGACTCTGTATGAGCGTGACAGGGAGAGAGAGGAGGCATCCCAGAAGTTTATACAGGAATATCATAAGCGTGAGGAAGCTACTCAAAAACTGATACAGGATTTGCGTGAACAACTTGAGAATACTCAAAGAGAAAGGGAGGAATGGCGTGAGCAGGCTGCAGGAATCCCACGAACGGGAGGAAGCTAATCAAAGAGTAATACAGGAATTGAGAGACCAGGTAGAGAACACACAAAGATCACTAAAGGCATTCATGGAATCCATTAACAAAGAGCTGAAGGAAGTCAGGGAGACCACAAAGGGAATGCTGAATGGAACCCAACAGAAGGAATGGGAGCCCAAAGAAACCATAACCAATCAACTAAGTGATTTGAGGACAAACACTGAACACCAAATTAAGGAAGTAAAGAAATTCATACAAGACCTAAAACAGAGCTTCAACAAAGAACTTGAAGCCATCAAAGCTGACCAACTAGAAGGAAAAGAGATAAAAAACAAAGTAGAGAGTCTTGACAGCAGGTTAGACCATGCAGAAGATCGAATCTCAGGGATTGAAGACAGCCTAGATATTATAGAGAAAGAACATACAACCATCCAAGACAAGTCCAAGAAATATGATAGATCTATCCAACACCTGGAAGACACCATCAGAAGGCCTAATCTAAGGATAATGGGTGTAGAGGAGCACCTAGAAACAGAAGTTAATGGTCTAGGAAATTTGTTTAACAGGATCCTAGCAGAGAACTTCCCAAACATGCAAAAAGATAGGCCTGTCCAGATACAAGAAGCCTTTAGAACCCCAAATAGACCAGACCATAATAGGACATCCCACCGTCACATTATAATCCACACAGGATCAACTCAGAACAAGGAAAAGATCCTTAAAGCTGTCAGAGAGAAAAGGGTAATCACTTATAAAGGGAAACCAATTAGAATCACCTCAGATTTCTCAGCAGAGACAATCAAAGCAAGAAGAGCCTGGAACGATGTATGCCATGCCCTAAAAACAAACAACTATCAACCAAGAATACTGTACCCAGCTAAACTCTCCTTCATAACCGAAGGCCAAATAAAAACCTTCCATAGCAAAGAAAAATTGAAACAATACATCTCCACCAAACCAGCCCTACAAAAGATTCTTAAAGATGTCCTACACATAGAAAACCAACAAGACCGCAATAAAGGCCAAGAAACTGCACACAAACTGAGAATCCAAGAACCATAGGAAGAACCCAGTTTTCGCAGCCCCCAAAAAGGTAGATAACATGGCAGGAACTCCCAAATACCTCTCAGTCCTATCTCTTAATGTTAACAGACTGAACTCTCCAATTAAGCGACATAGACTGTCTAGTTGGATTAAAAAACAAGACCCTTCTATCTGCTGCCTGCAGGAGTCACATCTTGCCCGTAAAAACAAACACATTTTCAATGTTAAAGGCTGGAACAAAATCTACCAAGCAAACGGACCGCATAAACAGGCGGGAGTTGCAATCCTAATATCAGATAAAATAGACTTCAAATTAAAATTCGTGAAAAGAGATAAAGAAGGTCACTACATACTAATTAAAGGATCTCTCCTTCAGGAGGATATTACAATTCTAAATATCTATTCACCAAACAATGGAGCACCCAAATTTATCAAAGAAACACTACTTTCCCTCAAATCCCATATAGATCCAAAGACATTAATAGTTGGGGATTTTAACACACCACTCTCCCCACTAGATAGATCAACTCGGCAAAAACTCAACAGAGAAACCACAGATCTAAACAGCTGCATAGATCAACTAGACTTAACAGACATTTACCGAACATTTCACCCAGCAGCATCAGAATACACGTTTTTCTCAGCAGCACATGGAACGTTTTCTAAAATAGACCACATTTTAGGCCACAAAGCAAACTTGTCTAAATTCAGAAACATTGAAGTTATACCTTGCATTCTCTCTGACCACAAGGGAATAAAATTAGAACTCAACACCAAAAGCCACCAAAGAAAGTCCGGTATCACATGGAGGCTGAACAACACACTGCTGAATCATGAGTGGGTCATGGAAGAGATTAGAAAGGAAATTCAAATGTTCATGCTATTCAACAAAAATGAACACACAAATTACCAGCTCCTCTGGGACACAGCAAAGGCAGTACTCAGAGGCAAGTTTATAGCTCTGAGCTCCTACATCAACAAATTGGAGAGATCTGAAACTAGCAAATTAATGACGCATCTAAACCTCCTTGAAAAAGAGCAGCAAGATAAACCCCAATCCAGTAGACGGAAAGAAATAATCAAAATTAAATCAGAATTAAATGAATTAGAATCCAAAAAAACTATAGAAAGAATCAACAAAACAAAGAGTTGGTTCTTCGAAAAACTTAACAAAATTGACAGACCCTTAGCAAATCTTATCAGAAAAAGAAGAGAATACACCCAAATTAATAAACTCAGAGATGAGAATGGAAACATCACCACGGAAACAACCAAGATTCAGAACATTATAAGGGAATACTTCTCAAAACTGTATGCTAATAAGTTTGAGAACTTGACAGAAATGGACCTCTTCCTAGCAAATATTGACATGCCAAAACTAAACCAAGATGAGTTAAACTATCTTAACAGGCCCATATCAAGCATTGAAATAGAAACAGCAATAAGAGACCTCCCAGCTAAGAAAAGTCCAGGACCAGATTGTTTTACAGCGGAATTTTACAAGGCCTTCAAAGCAGAGCTCACACCAATTCTCCTCCAACTCTTCAATGAAATTGAAAGAGAAAGCTCACTACCGAACACATTCTATGAAGCCATCATAACCCTTATCCCAAAACCAGGCAGGGACTCATCAAAGAAAGAGAACTATAGACCCATTTCTTTGATGAACATTGATGCAAAACTTCTCAACAAAATTTTGGCCAACCGACTTCAACAATTCATCCAAAAAATCATACACCACGATCAAACAGGATTCATTTCAGGGATGCAAAGCTGGTTCAATATACGCAAATCAATTAATATTATTCATCACATCAACAGGAGCAAGAATAAGAACCACATGGTTATCTCAATAGACGCAGAAAAAGCATTCGACAAGATCCAACACCCCTTTATGATGAAGGTTTTGGAAAAATTAGGAATCCATGGAACATTCCTCAGTACAATAAAGGCTGTATATGACAAACCTACAGCCAGCATTATACTCAATGGTGAAAAACTAAAGCCATTTCCTCTTAACTCAGTAACAAGACAAGGATGCCCACTCTCTCCACTTCTCTTCAATCTAGTATTAGAATGCCTAGCTACAGCAATAAGACAAGATGCAGACATAAAGGGGATCCAAATAGGAAAAGAAGAAATAAAACTCTCCCTCTTTGCAGATGACATGATCTTGTATTTAAAGAATCCCATAGACTCCACTCCCAAATTACTTAAGCTGATTCAAAACTTTGGCAAAGTAGCAGGTTATAAAATTAACCCCCAAAAATCCATGGCTTTTCTGTATGCCAACAATGAGAAAAGTGTGGCTGAAATTAGGAAAGCAACTCCATTTGTAATAGCCCCACAAAAAATAAAATACCTAGGAATTAACTTAACTAAAGAAGTGAAGGACCTCTATGATGAAAACTTTAAAATCTTGAAAAAGGAAATCAACACAGAACTTAAAAAATGGCAAAACCTCCCATGCTCCTGGATTGGAAAGATTAACATTGTGAAAATGGCAATACTTCCCAAGGCTATCTACAAATTCAACGCAATACCTATCAAAATTCCACCCTCATTCTTCAAGGAAATAGAAGAGGCAATCCAAAAATTCATATGGAACAATAAAAGACCCGAATAGCAAAAACGCTCCTGAACGGAAAGAACACTGCTGGAGGAATATCAATACCAAATTTCAAACTCTACTATAAAGCCATAGTAATCAAAACAGCTTGGTATTGGCATAAGAACAGACCTCAGGACCAATGGAATAGAATTGAAAACCCAGAAATGAACCTACAGACCTATAGCCATCTAATCTTCGATATGGGAGCTAAAACAATAGAATGGAAGACAGACAGCCTCTTCAGTAAATGGTGCTGGCAAAACTGGTTAACTAAATGTAGAAAACTAAAGCTAGATCCTTATATATCACCCTGCACCAGAATCAACTCCAAATGGATCAAAGACCTTGAACTCAAAGCAGACACTCTGAAAACATTACAGGATGGAATAGGAGAAACCCTGGGTCTCCTCGGCTCAGGCCGAAATTTTCTGAATAGAGACCCGGAAACACAACAAATCAAAGAAAGGTTGGACAAATGGGATTGTATAAGGTTGCAGAGCTTCTGCAGGGCAAATGACATAGCTAGCAAGATCAATAGAAAGCCCACGGATTGGGAGAAGATCTTTACTAGCCATACAACGGACAAGGGTCTCATATCTAAAATATACTTGGAACTCAAAAAATTAAACCACCCAACAACAAATCCTCAAAGAAACAACTGCCCAATAAGTAAGTGGGCGAAAGACCTAAATAGAAGCTTCTCTGAAGAAGAAAGAAGGATGGCCAATAGACACATGAAGAAATGTTCAACATCCCTAGCCATAAAAGAAATGCAAGTCAAAACAACATTGAGATATCACCTCACTCCAGTTAGAACAGCAAAAATCAAGAACTCTAACAACAACAGATGCTGGAGGGGATGTGGACAGAAAGGAACCTTACTTCATTGTTGGTGGGAATGTAAACTTGTTCAACCACTTTGGAAAGCAGTATGGAGGTTCCTCAAAAGACTCCATATAGAGCTCCCCAATGACCCAGCAATCCCACTTTTGGGCATTTACCCAAATGACCACAAACAAGGCCACACTAAAGCTACCAGCACAACTATGTTTATTGCAGCATTATTTACCATAGCTAAGATATGGAACCAACCCAGATGCCCTTCAGTAGATGAATGGATCAAGAAGATGTGGTATATATACACAATGGAATTCTATGCCTCCATCAGAAAGAATGACATTGCCCCATTTGTTAGGAAATGGAAAGGCTTGGAAAAAATTATATTAAGTGAAGTAAGCCAGGCCCAAAGAAACATAGGTCCCATGGTTTCCCTTATTTGCAATATCTAGTATAGGTGTGAGTCAAGCGGAAAAAGTCAGAGAATGTGATGTTAGGAAAACGAACCTTCAAATATCTATTTTAATGTTTTTGTTTCATTCATGCATGTGTTTCTAACGCATTTATAATATTATTTCTTTGTTGCTTTGTATGTCCCTCCCCCACAGTGTAACCCCCGCTTTCACTATATTTGATGTCAGTATAACATGTGGAGGAGACGGGGACAAACAAGTCGTTTAAGGATTCAGGTGGACCTGTTGCAACAATGAGAAGTACAAAATGTCATGTCAAAACCAGCTTTACAATGTCGGTGGGGGGGAAGGAGGGGGGGTATGATTGGGTGGGGGGAGGGGGGAGGCTGGGAAGGGAGGTGAAGGGTAAACAAAGGAGGAGGCTGCAATGCTTGGTAAGAAATGTATGCATTTTCCTGCCCATGTAATTGTAACCCCTCTGTACAGTATGTTTTCAAATAAAATAAAATAAAATAAATTAAAAAAAAATAATAACAATAAAATTATATTAAAAAAAAAAAAAAGAAACCCATTGTGACCACATCACCATTGTGACATTACAATCGCTTTATGACCTCATATTGACGTTGTGATATCATTAATGCAATGTAACATCACAAACCTGTCTTGTCCTCATAAATTTTGTAATAAGTGATTATCTTGACCTGGGCTGGATGCCCAGAGCTAAATTCTGCCTCAACCATGAAACCTCAGAACTCCAAAGAGCAGCCCAGCCATTTGTTAACTGGTCTGCAAAGAACCATCCCCCAAAATAATGATCTTCAAAACTCCACACTTCAAAGGCAAGGCTTTTTCCTTTCCCTTCATTCTCCTTCTCTCCAGACCTGTCCTACATTTCAAATCTTTTCATTTTTTCCTTCCATCATTCCCTCCTTCTCTTCGGGTTGCTCTACTCTTAACAGTCCTACCCTGCCCTATCCAGGTGGACAGCTGCCATCCTTCACCTCCTGCTCTCCCTCAATTTCCTTTCCTCTTAGGTCTTTACCTTCCTACAGTCTCATCACTTCTTTCTTTCCAGGCCTTTCCCCTCTTTCTCTGCCCTTCTGTTGCTCTGAACATGCAGCCTATATATAGGCTGTGACCTTCCCCCACTGTCATATGTTTCCTGCATAAGAGTTTTCAATCATCACTTCCAAATGTTCATGCCCAATCACTTCTTGGCAGCTCACCCTGTGGGGCATGACATCCTATCTCCTTCAGCAGCATGTCCTGCCCTCTCCAGTGGCATGCAACCCCCCGCTTCGGTGGTCCAGACCAAGAGGCCATGATGACTATCTATTCCCGTGGATTATAGGGGCACTGCTGGTTTTTACAGTGTCCTCATGGTGGTCTAGTAGCAATTGAAATTGGACAAATAATTGTAATATTACAAACTCGTGGCATAACTAATCCATTATGACCTCATCATCAGTGTGACATCACAAACCCATTGTGACATCACATTGCTGTTTTGACACCAGGATCACATTGTGACATCCAAAATCTATTATGACTTCTTATATCCTTTGAAAAAATACATAGCTTTGTGACATGACATTCCCTTTGTTTACTCAAATCCCCACTGTGAAATATTGACAATTGAGAATTAGAGAGGACATTTTAATATCAAAAAGAGTTTGTGAGTTCATCACAATTGTGACATCACATTGTCATTTTGACATCTGCTCATTGTGAAATCAAAAAACTAAAATGATATGATAGATTTAGAACTTCACATTGATCTTGTGACATCATAGACACATTATGAATGCCTTTCCTGTGATTTCATTCTATTTAAAATGTGGCCTGTAAGTTGATACCATAAACAAATCGTGAACTCATAACCATTGTGACATTACAATCCCTTTGTACATCACGTTGCCACTGTGATATCACAGTAACCCACATATCACAATATCACATAACCCACCGTGACATCACAAACCTATCCTGTCATCATAACTTTTGTGACGTGCTGCAATTCTAATATCAGGCCTTTTTGTCCTCATAATCTCTTGTCGACCTCATTAAATTTCACATATGACATTTGATATTACAAATTCCCAGTGATATCATGACCATGGTGCTATCACACTACCAGATTTCATAACCACTGTGACAAATTCTGACATCACAAACCTTTTAGGGTTTCAATATATTTGTGACAACACATACTTTTGGTGAAACCAAAGTCCCTTTGCAAACTCATATACTCATTGTAAGTTAAAGACAATTGAGAACCATCCTGTCATTTTGACATGCCCAACACACTGTGATATCACCAATCTTTTGTGACTTCCTCACCAATGTAGCATCATCAACTAATTGTGACACCAAAACAATAGTTTGACATGATGTAGTGAGTTGACATTGCCATGGTGATATCACTGTACCATTGTGTATTCACAAACCTAATATAACCTCATAACATTTTTAAAAATTCATGTCCATTAAGACTTCAAGCTCCTACTGTGAACTTGTATGAACATTGTGAAATACTAGCAGTTGAAATTCGACATGTGTTTGAGATACTACAAAATCATTATGACATCAAAGACCTGTTGTGACCTCATCACAACAGTGTATCATAAAGCTATCATGACCCCTAAGTACTTTGAAAAAACATATGATACTTGTGACATCACAGTCCCTTTGTGTACCCATATCCTCATTGTGAACACATGATAATTGAATTCATATATGCCATTGTAACATCACAAACCCTTTGTGACCCAATCACCAGTGTGACAACACATATTCATTATGACAATATTACCACCTTGCAACATCACCAATTTTCAATAACCTCATAGCATTATGACATTAAATTGTCATTGTGATGTTATAGACACATTGTAAATGCCTATTCTCTTAGTTCATTCTATTTCAAATGTGGCATTTGGGGTGATATCAGAAAACCATCGTGATCTCATAAATATATGGCATCACAATTACTTTGTGACATCACAGTGTCATGGTGATATCACTAACACACTGTGACATCACAAACCTGCCCTCTTCTGTCGGGTCTTCATCCATCCCATGAAAGCTGGACAAGGTCCAAGGAAAGCTAATTGCGGCTGCTCACCCGTTCCCCAGCCTCCCTTAGCCCTTGAGACAATCAGATGCGGGGAGTCAAGTCAAGAAGGAACTCGTTTATTAACATAGAGCAAGACCTATTTAAAGCAAAACACTGCGTGGGAGGAGAGGAAATGGAACCAATCATTTACTGTAAAGGTCACACCTTATCATGTACCTAAGCTTCCACAAGCTGTTTACACAAATCAGGCTCTGCTCAATCAACTTCCTCTCAGGGCTATCTTTGCTGCCTGGGTGCCCTACAGATTTCCCCTTTTTGTTTTAATGGCAGATACACCTCTCAGTTAGTTATCCTTTTCCTCTCCTCTGTAAAGGTTATTTTAACAGGATTACATTGGAGAGAATAGCATTGGCTATGCAAGGAGTTTGAGGCAAGTCTAGGGGGCGAGATTCGCCAGACAGGGATAGGGCTCTTGTGTGTTATACAAGAGCCCGTCCCAGTTACCTCACATCCCCAACTAGCACAGTAATAAACAGCAGCCCCACTGCAGTTAGAAATGTCTGAAGCAGTTTGATTAATTTCGGGGTATATAGAACTGTCATTATCTCATCCTCTTCAGAACATGGGAGCAGCTTGGGTATTGGGAATTCCACACATGCAACACGGTACATCCTGGTGGGTCCCCACTCTCAGGCCATTCTACTATAGTCTAGAGAAACAAGAAAAATTTAAAACAAGCTCTGCAGACATAGCAAAGCAATTCCGGGTACCTGGTGTCTTTCAAGTAAGCCAGTTCTTTGTACCTTCAAGCACGTACAGGAGTCAAGATGACCTTTCAGCATTACTGTCGGCCCCCAACACCCCGTCTTTGTTTAAAGAAGGGAACCCGCCTGTCTTAGGTTGGGTGGATCGTCTTGTCTGTCTTACCATTCATCGGGAACTTCTTCAGAGCAAAGCTGAAGGCCCTGTCTTAAGTTGGTCAGACTGGCACCCCCACTTACCCATCTTTGGCTGCAGTTCCTCTTGGGGGAAACTTATAACTGGCTGTCTATACTCATAAGAGGTTTGCAGTGCACATATAATGCGAGGAAGGCATAGAAAAAGCATCAGCAAAAGCATTCCCAGGCCAAGCAATGTCATTAGCAGTCCTTTAACAGTCAGGGATGGGATAGCAGTCTTTGCCATTTCAGAGTCCAGAGGTGGGGCTTGTAAAAGGAATATTAGAGCAGGTAGCATTAAAATAAATAGTTCCTACAGAAATATTAAATGGTCCATATGTAATGACATAAGGTGGTGATCAAAATGAAGGTCAAGCCACCAGGTCGAAGGGACAGCTTCTCTTGTGGAGCTATGTCTGCATTGCCAGCGCTGATCACTGTCCAGGTCACCCATTGAGGTTGATGGATTCCGTAGCCATTGCCAGGGCTGGGAGGGTCAGAAGAGCCAACAGCTGGAGTATCGCCATCTGCAATTGTAAGAGAACACAAGAGCTTCTCAAGGGTTGATTGCCCTTGAGAATGGTTAGTTATCTTTCTTGCTTTCCCTTCTTTAAACACAAGCCTCTGCCACCATAGCCATTTTTCTTTCCTTGTTGGTTAGTTTACACTTAGGCTTCCTCCCATATAGAAGAAATGGGAAAAACTTTAAGGTTCCTGGCAGGGATCCAAATGGAGGCTATCACCTCTGTGGGAAAAATGTATCCAAATCCCCTGTCCATGGTAACTAGCAGGTCAGGTCCTCTCTATTGTTGTGTCAGTGGGTCCTTCCACCTGAATTTCACTTGGGGCTTAGGGTTTAGTTGTCCCCTGTGCTTCTGAAATATGGATTCAGATGCCCTTTTTGGAAAACTTAAAATGTTAATGGCAAACAAAGGTATCTGTAACTGTATATGGGGGCTAACTCCCACGTTTTGTTTTAATAATTGCTCCTTAAGACATTGGTGATTTCTTTCTATAATTGCTTGGCCTTGGGGATTATAGGGAAATCCTGTAGTATGATTAATGTGCCATTTGTTGAAAAACTCTGACATTGCTTTACTAACAAAAGAGGGTCCATTATCTGTTTTAACTTGTGCTGGTAGACCCAAGGTGGCAGAGCATTGAAGAAAATGTTCTTGTGAATGCTTAAGTCTTTCTCCTGTATGTGTGTGGGCCAGCATGCTCCTGAGTAGGTATCTATACAGACATAGATATATTTAAACTTACCAAAGGCTAGAAAATGAGCAATGTCTGTTTGCTAAGATTAAGGCCTCTGGGATTTACCACTGGTGGTTGTAACGGGGGTACTTTTAAGAAGGGCTGACATGTTTTGCAGGTATGTACTATTCTTTTGAGGTCCTTTACAGGAATCTGAGGAAATCTATGTTCAAGACCTCTCCAGTTAAGTGGGTGAAATCATGCAAACAGGTAGCCTCTTGTAACGTTAATACTTGTGGGCCTGTAGCTAACTGGTCTGCCCAATTATTGCCTAGGGATAAAAACACAGGAAGTTTTGAATGCCTTCTCAAATGTTGAATATGAATAGGGGCTCCTCGCCCTTCTAATAGACCCTTAAGGGTAACCATAACAGGGGAAATAGGGTTTTCACCCAGCTTAATATATGCCTAAGGAATATGGAGGAACGAGTTAATAACATATAGGATATCAGAAATACAAATTAAAGGGTTTTTGAATGATCTGAAGGGCCATAATTATAGCCAGCATTTCTTTATATTGTGCTAACCCTTGACAAGGTTGAAATCTTTGTTGGCTCGGGGTCTTTTGTTGCTCCTCAAAGGCTGCATAGGCAGAGACTGCTTTACCTCTGTCAGTAAAAACATGGAGGGCACCAGGAAGAGTTGTAGGAGAAAATAGAGAAGGCATTTTGAGAGGAAGTCACCATAACATGACAGTCCATTTGGATGGCCCATAATGGCAGTTACTTTGGCCTAGGAATCCCTCCACAAATAGATCAAGATGAGCATTGCCTCGAGTGAGCCAATCAACTTCTACCATCCAAAAAGGAAAAACAATGTAGTGAGGGTCGAGGCCATAATGCCTTTGGGCTTGGGTCCTTCCCTTGACAATAGCATCTGCAAGTTGGCCTGCCTGAGAGTACACCCGAGTTGTGCCCCCCAGTGGAGTATGAACCACTCTAATGGCTCGTCCCTTTGAGTTAAAACTGCAGAAATCAATGTAACACCCGCAAACAACCAAAGGAAAATGGGCTCAAAAATAGAATACCCCTTCCGGTAAACTTCATCCAGGGCTTTTTGGAACTGCAAAAGTATTGCCCGATGACTGTCTGAAATTGTAATAACTTCTTGGGGCATTCTGTCTTTTAGTAGAGCATATAAGGCACAAGACTATCTTTAGGGAGAGGAACCCATGCCAACAGCCAATTGATTTCCCCTAAAAGGCTCTGAAGTTGGGTTAAGGTCAGAGAGGCTAGAATGTCCAGCAAAGGCTTAATGGAGCTGGCCTGAGTCAAGGTAAAGTGGGACACAAGCACCTTAAAAGGAGGTACCTTTTGAATTTTATTGAGGGCTATGGTAAACCCCCATTTTTAATATGGTAAGAACCTGGGCCAGAAGCCCTCCAGGTGGCCCGGGTCTTGGTGCCCCTGAATTATATCATCCATGTAGGCATAGGCAAGGGAGGTATCTGAACCCAGCACAGGCCCTAAAAGTGTGGCCAAGTATTGTTGGCAAAAGTCCGGGCTATTGGCTATTCTCTGTGGTAGCACCGTCCATTCAAACCTCCGATCAGGCTGGGAAAAATTGAGAGAAGGGATGAAGAAAGCAAACTTCTCGCAGTCATCTGGATGCAGGTGATAGAAAAAAAAAATCTTTAATATCAATCACAACTAAGGTATATTCTGAAGGTAAAGTGGGAGTCCAGAGCATGCCTCTTAGGGGCGTTCCTACTAACTCCATCCTTTCATTTACCTTACTTATATCTTGGAGTATATGCCAAGCCCCAGAAGGCCTTTTGAATAACAGATATGGGTGTGTTCCAAGGACTAACAGAAGGACATACGTGTCCAAGGTTTATCTGTTCCTTCACCAAAAAGTGGAGGGGTACAAGTTTAGGTTTGGTCAATGGCCACTTCTCCACCCAGAAAGGGCTTCTGGGTTTCCACTTAATGGGAGGTACTCGAGAGCAGTGGCCTTTATGATTGGGGGTGCACCTGAGCGGATCCCCTATGTTCTTCTCTGTAATTATGAAAGTTAAAAATCCTTTTCCTTAACACTTCTAGAGTTTTAGCCTTTGTGCTTCTTCTCCATCCTGAATATCATCATAGGATGCTTGATGGTCTGTAGTGACCACGGCATCCATTTATCTTAGCATGTCTTGCCCAAGTAAATTGGCGGTGAGGTTTTTGCCACTAAAGGGTATATCTTTCCCTGTTCTCCATCTGGGCTAGTCCATTTCATAAGGGCAACCATCTCTTTGGATTGGGAATTGCCCTCTACCACTAATATTGGGGTCCTGGGTGCAAGCTTCCAGTCCAAGGTCACTTCCTCCTCCCTGAGTATGGTTCAACCTGCCCCCATGACAATTAGGCAGGGAAACTGCTTCTGACCTATGTAAATAGTCATTTTAAGGCAGAGTACTTCCTCCAGGGACATGGTTCTATCGACCTAGGTCATCCTTCCATGAGGCTGCCTGGGCCTCACAGCAGAGGGGGTTCCTCCTTGAGTTAATGGGGCTGGAGGAGGCCACTCCCCTAGTTTAAGGGCTTCCTATTTACATCAAATTTGAATCAACAATTTTTTTTCCAATGGTACCCTTCCTGCACCTGGGGCAGGGTGTAGGGGTGGTTTGGACCCCCCGGGCCTTTTGGCAGGGGGATTGTTGTGAACAGTCCCTCTTAAAGTGCCCCTCTTGACCGCATTTAAAACAAGTCACTCTCCCCGATGGTTTTCGGGTTCTTCGGCCTTAGGCTGCCAGCACCTGGGTAATAGCCTCAGTCATTGCAGATGTCTGAGCCTGTAAAGCTAAAGGTTATGATTGGGACTGGTGCTGTTGCATTCCCACATCCTGCCAGGCCACCACCCATCTGCTCATGGAACTATCCCTAAATCCTCCGCAGGCCATGCAGTGGTCTGCATTCATCCCTTCCCAAACCAGCAACTTTACAAAATGATCTTGGAGGTTCCCTGCCAGCAGCTTGTGGTTAATACTCTGTTGGACTCAGTCTAAACTCAGCTAGAGGCTCCCTAGGTTTTTGTCTCACTCCTGCTATGGGGGATTCAGTGGGCCCATCATCCAGTTTGTACCATGCAACAAGTCTTGCCTGTCTCACCTGGTCACAGTACTGGCCAGGTATTGTGGCCTGTTGGATGCCAGTGGAGTACCTTATCCCTGTCCCTGTTAACATAGCATAAGTAATAGGTATTGTGGGTTGAGCCTGCCGGTTATTCTCCACCTGCACTCTGCATTCCTCCTTAAAGAAGGCACACCATTTAATAAACTGAGAACTCATGAGGAGGGCTTTGGCCACATCCCACCAGACACACAGGTGGTAAGCAATGTCATGTAATAGGGTCTGGGCCCAAGGGGAGTTCAGGCCATCCTCCACCACCGCCTTGTGGAGCTCTTTCAGATCCTTAGCTTCCCATGGATACCATTCCAAGGGCATATTACTTCCTGGTGCCAGATTGACTGGATAAGCTTGGGGAAGTGAATCCTGTGGCCTAAGGTCCGGACTCCTGGGTGGCGCTTCCCTTAAATGTCTGGAGTCCAAGTAGGTTATTTCCTAGCCCTTGGCCTCTCTATAGAAGGTTGGTAGGGGTCCAGGTCTTGCAGGTCCCTCTTGCAGGTCCCATAGGGCGCCTTACCTCCCCACCTCCAATCAGGGGAATAGTGTGGGGACCTAGCACCGTCAAGGGCACACAAGTCATAGGGGGTAACTTTCACGCTCGTTTTGACTTCCACTGTGCATGTTTTGATGCATTCTCAGTGGAATTTGACCCATTCCATTTCCTTCTCACTTCCCAAGTCCTCCTTTATTCCCTCTAGGCCTAATGTTGCCTCCTCCACCTTCTTCTGTGAAATAGCATTTCCCATACTAAGGGTTTCACTTACCCTGAGAGAGCGCTTAGTCTCAGCTGGTATCTTTTATTTTCCAGCCCCGTGTGGGGAGCCAGATGTCAGGTCTTCCTTTGTCCCACAAAAGACGGACAGGGTCCAAGGAACGGTAAGTGCAGCTGCTCGCACTTTCCCCAGCCTCCCTTAGCCTAAGAGACAATCAGACACAGCGGGGATTCAAGTCAAGCAGGGACTCATTTATTAACACAGAGCAAGCCCTCTTTAAAGCAAAAGACTGCGTGGGAGGGGAGGAAATGGAACTAACCAATGACTGTAAAGGTCACACCTTATCATGCACCTAAGCTTCCACAAGCTGTTTACACACTGAAACAAATCAGGCTCTACCCACTCAACTTCCTCTCAGGGCCATCTTTGATGCCTGTGTGACCACACTGTCCTCATAAGTCTTGTGAGTACTCCAATTGTGATGTTTTAGGCCCTTTATGAGCTCATAAACTGTTTTCAATCTTATAATTTTTCAGTTATGATATGTGATATCAGAAATCCACTGTGACATCATGACCATTGTGACATCATACTGACAGACGTCATGACCAGTGTGTCACACTGTGACATCAAAATCCTCTTAGGATTGCAACACATTTGCGACAACCCATGCTTTTGTAGATACCACAGTCCATACGTGAACTCATATTCTCTGTGATTTCATGACAAATGAGATCCTTTATGCCATTTGGATATCACCAACCAATTGTGACATCATAGACTTACTGTGACCCCTTACCTGTATGGCATCACCAACTAATTGTGACATCAAAACTTTTGTGATGTCACAATGTGACACGATGATCAAGACATCTGTCAGTGTGATGTCACAATGGTCATGATGCCAGTGGATTTCTGATATCTCATGTCATACATGAAATATGTAGTTGGAAAATTATGAGGGCAAAAAGGTCTAAGATATCACAATGGTAACAGGTCATAAAAGTTAAGACAGGAGATGTTTGTGATATTACATTGTGTTAGTGATATCACAATGGCACTGTGATATCAAAAAGTGATTATGATGTCAAAATGGTTATGTAGGCACAAAAATGTGTTTCTGATATCAACTCTCATGCCACATTTGAAATACAATGAAATCACAGAATAGGCATTCACAATGTGTCTATGATGTCACAATGAGAATTGTTGTCATAATGTGATTATGGCATTGATTTTGGTGATATCACAATAAGCTGATGCTCTCATAATAAAAATGTGATGTCACATTGTTGAGGATGTCACAAACACTTTTTGATGTTATGTCTGATCTCAATTGTCAGTTAACAACAAGGATATGGGTACACAAAAGGACTGGGCTGTTGAAAAGGGCATGGATTTTTCAAAGCACCTAAGAGGTCAACATAGATTTGAGATGTCACAATGGAATCATGATGTCACAATGACAATATTGTCACAATGGGTTTGTGATGTCGTGCTGATGATGATGTCAAAATGGTTTTGTGATGTCACAATGAGTTTGTAATATTACAATCAAATTTCCAATTTCAATTGCTACTAGTTCACAAGGAGGATACTGTAATAATCAGCAGGGCCCCAATAATCTATAGGGTTCGATAATCAGCCAGACACCATGTCCTGGCAAGCTGGAGAGGACAAAGTATGCCACCAAAGAAGGTGGGGCATTCTGTGGGAGGGACTGGTGTATTAATCACCACATGTTGAGCTGTTAAGAAGTGATTGGGCTGTGGGCAGTTTGGGATGTGACAGTTGAAAACTGTTAGGCAATTAGTGTAGAGAAGACTTTATATAGGCTACTTGTTCAGAGCAATAAAAGGAAAGAGAAAAAGGGGAAAGCCCTGGAAGGAAGTGGTGTGATAGCAGAAGGGGAAAGACCATGGAGGAGAGGAAGTTGAGGGAGGGCAGGAGGTGAAGGATGGCAACTGACGACCCAAGCAAAGCAGTTCAGACCTGTGGAAAGTGGAGAGGCCTGAAGAGAAGAAGGAACTGGTAGAAGGGAAAAATGGAAAGACATCGAAGGATGTATATTTCTGTAGCCAAGGAGAGACAAAGGGAAGCGGGGAAAAGGCTTGCCTTTTGCTGTTTGGAGCTTTGTATGTCATAATTTTTGGGGTTGGTGGTTTGGAGAACATTTATTATATTAAATGTGTCTCGATGGATTCTCTTGAACTACAAAGTTCCTAATTTTCGGAAACCCCATCAAGATAATCAAGTTGGATAGCATCAGGCATTGGCCCCAGGGAAAAATCCCCATAGGTGAAAGTGTCAACTCCCAGGGTTAAGAATCTACCTCGAGTGTTTGTCGCTGGAGGATCAACATTGACAAAAATCATTTAGGTCCCTCTAAGGGTGCGTCTGGGAAAGCTTGCCAGCCTGTTTTGGGGACCCGATCTGGAGGTCATTTGTGGCTTGAGAGGTCATGTAGGGCTTCCTTGGGAAGCCATCTGGAACCCCATCAAGAGTACATCTGCGACTTCCTTGAGAAGCCATCTGTAACCTACACTGGAGTTCATCTGGGGCCTTCTCCAGGGGCCATCTTGGACTTTCTCCAGAGCTCATTTGGGGCTTTCGCAGGAGGCAACCTGAGACCTCTTCAAAAGTAGTCTTTGGGGCTTCCTTAAGAGGCAATCTAGGACCACCTCCTGAGGTCATCTGGAACTTCTTTGGGAGGTCAGCTTGGGTTACCTTGATGAGAAATGTATGACTGTCTTCAAACATCATCTGGGACTTCCTTCAGAAGTCATATAGGACCCTTTCTGGAGATCATCTATTACTTTCTCAAGAGGATTATCTGGACCCTCCTCTGGGGTTCATATATGGCCTCTTTGAGTGTCCATCTGGGAGCTATTTGAGAGGTAATCTCAGCCTCATTGAGAGGACATCTGGGACCTCCTTTGGAGGTCTTCTGACACTTCCTTGGGCAACCATTTGGAACCTCCATGAGAGATTATCTAGGGCCTCCTAGGAGGACATATGTGACATTTTCCAGGGGTCATCTGCGGCCTCCTCAAGAGGCAATCTGGGACATTCTCTCTGTCATCTGGGACCTCCTGTAGAGGTCAACATTGAGAGGTATGGGACATGTAATTTAAGTGTCTGTGGCTATTGGTATGATCGTGTATGCTGATAGTTCTATCTGTTTCCTGTATGCACCTCTGTTTACTCCTTTTCTCAAGATGGGAGAACAAGGCTTAAAGTTCCTATATCCAAAAAATATTCTCCCAAGGGTTATAGAGTCCCTCAGAGGCAGATGCATTGATGCACTCTCTCTCCTATTCTTTACCACCAGCACCTGCAATGTTAAGTCCTCCCATACCAAACGTGGTTACTTTTACCAGCCTGAGGTGGTACAATGTGCTATGTTACCATTATTACCCTTGAGACAGGAGCATGGAGGAGATGGTAGGCAGGCCCCCTTTTTAATATATGTTCCCTTTGCAACTAGTGACCTGTATAAAGGAAACAGCACACTCCATCCTTTTCAGAAAAACCAGGGGTTCATTATTTCATTAGAGACAGTAATTTTCACACACAAGCACATCCACAATGAGTTTCAGCAAATTTTACAGGTGCTTTTCACCTGGTAGAAAAGGGAGTGAATCCTGCTCGGTGACTTGAAAGTAGTCCTTGGACCAGACAGTAGCCCCACTATTAACTAGACCATTTGGAGCAAGTCTTTCCACAGACTTACCCAAGCTGAGACTAACAGTGATTGAGGTATGGAAGTGCTTACCTATTATTGCTAGGTTTGATTAGCAGGGATACCTCAGTGGTTAGAAAGCCAAGCCATCAATCTAAGGTGAGTGAGATGGTACAGTTCCCCAGTGAGTACCCTAATGCTTTTCTGGAACTTCTCCCAGAAGCCTATAGGACATATAGGCCTATAGATCTTGAATTTCTGGAGAATCAAAGAGCCCTAAATATGGCCTTTGTTACCCAGTCAGCCACAGATATTAGAAAAAATGCTTCAAAATTTAAAAGGTTTTGAGGTTGCCCAGTAGATGTTTGATAACAGAGATACCCTGGATAAAAAAGACTCTAAGAAAGGGGGTTGAGTTTATTTTTTAATTTAATTTTATTTTATTTGAGAACATACTATACAGAGGGGTGGGGGTTGAGTTTTGATAGGAGCACCAGAATAGGGATCGAGAAACCCTTGGCAAAGACAGTGCAATTCATTTGCAAATGGCAGTAGGGAACCTCTAGGACTAGATCAGTGTGCTTATTGCAAGCAAAATGGACATTGGGAAAAGGAATGTCCAAGGAGGAGAAAGATAGAAAATGACAGTTTATGTAATCACATTAACAACCTGGAAAATGTGTTCATATCTCTGGAGTAACATGCAAAGGAGCTTTGGGCTCTGAATTCCAACTGTGTTCAATTTTTAAAAAAGCCCACTGCACTTAAGAAGAAGTGTGGCAAAGAAAAATTCACACACTTCTATCTCAAAACACAGGCTTATAAAAGACAGAATCTCCATTATGTGCCAGTCAAAACCAACCAAGAGGTTAAAAACACATAGAAGAGCACATTGGAGAAAACAGAGAGAATTATTTGACGTGAAGAAAAGATTTGAAGATATAAACTTGTGAGAGTGAAAAATGAGAAGAAAATCCTCAAAGGAACCTAGACAACACTCAGAATCAAATGAAATTCAAATACATTAGCCTGGATGAGTATGAGGCAAATTAGGGGACCACAGGCCAACAGAAGCACAAGAGAACAATACTGCCATCCTTGTAAACCACAAGTGAAGCCAAGAAGAGATCCTGATGTTGCATTAAGAAATCGTGGACATGAAAAATTAGCTGGAACTGATATAAAAAATGTATAAGGCTGAAGTACGTGTCGATTATAAGCTTTGAAAATTGTCACCAGAAATTCAAAGCAACAGAGAGAAGGGAAGAGGAGTTAGCAGAGAAGACGGGGAAGTGCTGTCATAAATGAGTCCAAGAAAAGTGAACAGGAAAATATCAAGCTGAAGAAAGAGATTGTTACTCTTCAGAAAGAGTTAAAGGGCCACATGCTCTGATAGAGAATGCTGGGGAAAGAGAAAGAGCATTAGGAAGAAAATCAGTAGAGCTAAACAAACAGTTGAAAGATCTGTCACAAAAATACACTGAAGTGGAACACTAGAAAGAGAAACTACTAGAGTAAAAGCCCCAAAGGACTGCTGAGATCTTCATCATAAATGTAATGCAGAAGCATCGTGTCCCAATGGAACAGGTGGAGGTGGGAAAAAATACCTCGCAATAGTACCTTTGTGAACTTAAGGGAGGAGCTGAAGAGCAAGCAAAGGTGTGATAAGAAGGAGCAGCAGTTGTCCAGTCAAAGTAACACTCCTGTGACGCAGCCAAATCAGTTACAGTTTAAGGAGCACATTGAGAAGGAGAGTGGGATTTTGAAAGCAAGTTTGAGAGAAAATGGAGAGAATAAAATAGAAGAAGTCTCCAAGGTTCAGAGTACTGTACAGGAGTTAAAGAAAGTAGAGACCCTAAGATACAGGGGAACATCTGAGCTGATCAGGTAGCTTTGGAGATCACTCTAAAACCAGTGGGAACTCTAGAGCTACTAGTCGTTAAAATTAAAGGAAGAAGCAAAAATAGTTGTAAAAAGTGTGCAAATGTTGACACTGAACTTGTGAAAAAAGCATACAGGCTCAAGCTTTCTGTCAGTTTACGTGTAGATATTTGCACCCTGGTAAATTTCCTGAGACCACTAAACTGCTCTGAAAACCAGTGGGGCCTTAGCGTGACAATACTTTGTAAGGTGTGTAGGTAATTTCCAACAGGTAAATGCTGAAAAGCTGGAAACTATGGAAAGAATTCATATGTGAGGAACCTCAGATGGTGAATTTGTTAAAGTGGATTTCACAGAGGTAAAGCTTGGAAAGTATGGGTATTGGTATCTGTTAGTAATAGTGGACACTTTTTCAGGCTGAGCTGAGGTGTGTAATAATTCCTTGATTTGGCTTACCCTTAGCTGTGGGGTCCAAAGATGGCCCTGCATTCATGGCCCAAGTTCTCAATTATTAACTAACACTCTAGGAATAAATTGGAAGTTACAATCCATTTGTAGAACTCAGAGTTCAAGGCATTAGAAAGAATGAATATGCCCTCAAAGGAAACTAACTAAATTAAATACAGAGACCGTCCATAGCTAGGTGAGCCTCCTCCACTTTGCTCTCCTTCGAGGAAGATGTAGCCCTTATGATAAAGCATTTATCCCTTTGAAATACTTTCGGGTAGACCACTCCCTTTGGTTCCTAAATTTGGGAAGGCTATATTAACAGAAATGTCTAACTACAATCTGCATGCTTTACAACATGTTCTTTTAAGGACCTATCCTTTGGTAACCAAGGCTCACTGGCCACCTAAGAAAAACTCCACACCTTACTTTATTGTTGGTGGGAGTGTAAACTTGTTCAACCACTTTGGAAAGCAGTATGGAGGTTCCTCAAAAGACTTCACATAGAGCTCCCCTATGAACCAGCAATCCCACTTTTGGGCATTTACCCAAATGATTACAAACAAGACCACACTAAAGCTACCAGCACAACTATGTTTATTGCAGCATTATGTACCATAGCTAAGATACGGAACCAACCCAGATGCCCCTCAGTAGATGAATGGATCAAGAAAATGTGGTATATATACACAATGGAATTCTATGCCTCCATCAGAAAGAATGACATTGCCCCATTTGTTAGGAAATGGAAAAACTTGGAAAAAATTATATTAAGTGAAGTAAGCCAGGCCCAAAGAAACATAGGCCCCATGGTTTCCCTTATTTGCAATATCTAGTATATGTATGAGTCAAGTGGAAAAGGTCAGATAATGTGATGTTAGGAAAATGAAACCTTAGATATGTATTTTAATGATTTTTTCTTTCATGCATGTGTTTCTAACGCATTTATAAGATTATTTCTTTGTTGCTTTGTATGTTCCTCCCCCACAGTATAACCCCTGCTTTCACTATATTTGATGTCAGTATAACTTGTGGAGGAGATGGGGAAAAACAAGTCGTTTAATGATACAGGTGGACCTGCTGCAACAATGAGAAATACAAGTTGTCATGTCCAAAACGAGATTTACAACGTCGGTGCGGGGGGGGGGGGGCAGGGGGAGGAGGAGAAGGATTGGGATTGGGGGGGAGGGGGGAGGCTGGGAAGGGATGTGAAGGGTAAAAAAAGGAGATGGCTGCAATGCTTGGTAAGTAATGTACGCATTATCCTGCCCATGTAATTGTAACCCCTCTGTACAGTATGTTCACAAATAAAATAAAACAAAATAAATAAAATATAGAAAAACTCCATCTGAAGGGAAGGGGTCAAGATGGCAATGGAACAGCAAGAAAACACCACAGCTCTCCCCAAGGAAATACAGTGTTTGGATTTCAATGCTCCGTTTTTGCAAGTGACCCACAAAAATAATGCGATTACTCAGAGAGATACAGAAAGTGAAAAAAGAAAAGGGAAAAACCTACACAGACAGTAAAGAGGGAAGACCCTTCCCCTACCCCTTGTTGGTGATGGGGCTCCCCGCTGAGCAACTTAAGTGGTGGAGCTTTGTGCCAGGTTGCTTAAGTGGCCTGGCTCTGGACCCTCCAAGGACCACACACTGGCGATTTTCCCAAGGCTCCCAGAAGACTCCCAAGGTCCAGTGCCAACCCAGAGAATACAAACCAACATCTCAGAAGACAGAGCCGGCATGAAGATTCCCCTCACCCTCCCTGGCATGGCACCTCTGCCTGGCTGGTGCAAGCAGCCCAACCAAGGCAGGAGCAGCAACAGCTGTCAGCAGTGGCAAGCGACCCTAGACTCACAGTGTGGCACCTCTGTCCTGCTGGTCTAAACAGCTAGCCTAACCTGGAGCAGCAGCAGCAGCTAGCAGTAGTGGCAAACCACCCAGACTCTGTGCACAATGCCTCTTGGCACTAGTCCACAGGAACAGCCCAGACCAGCCCGGGGCAGCAGTAATAATTGTGGCGGGGACAGCTGCAGTGAACAACTCCAGACCCATGGCCCACATACGCAGCCTAGCCCAGCCTGCGGCAGTAGCACTAGTTAACACCTGACTCGTGGTGGGGTGGAGCACCTCTCCATACTGGCTTGCATAAGCATCCCAGCCCAGCCCATGGTGGCAAAGAGGGTGAACAACCCCAGACATGAGGCGGGGTGTGGTGCTGAACAACCCCAGAAAAGCCTCATGAACTTTCCTGCCTGGTCTGGCATTGAACCTGAATACACAGATCTGAGCCTCCTGAGTAGCTACAATTAGAGGCATTCACACCAGCAGGGTCTAACTCTTGCCAACCCCTTCACTTTTTCTACAATAGATCATTTCTTAGTTCATACAAGGAATTTAAGCAAATACAAGAGGATCAACATAATACACTGTACTCTATCTGACCATAGTGGAATCAAACTTGTTCCAAATAACAAGGCATAAAGTAGAAAAAACTTTAACACATGGAAATTAAACTAAACTAAGTTGAACAATACATGGGTCACAGAAGAAGTTAAAGAAGAAATTAAAAAGTTCCTCCAATTCAGTGAAAATGAAGAAACATCACAAAGAAACCTAGGGGACCCAGCGAAAGCAGTCCTGAGGGGCAAGTGTATTGCTCTCAGTGCACATATCAAGAAAACAGAGACCAAGTAAACAATCTTATGATACAGATAAAACTGCTAGAGAAACAAGAAAAAAAATGAACCTAAAGTTGTTAGACAGAGATAACTGACATAAGAGCTGAAATAAATGAGATAGAGACTGAGAAAATTATAAATAAAATTAATAAAACAAACAACTGTTTTTAAGAAAAAAATCAATAAGACTGACAGACCACTGGCAAGAGAAACTAACAAAATAAGAGAGGAGACCAAAATCAATATTATCAGAGATACCACAGGAAAAATTACAACAAACATTCACGACATCCAAATAATCATAAAGAAATAATTCCAGACTCTACTTACAAAGGATGGAAAACCTAGCGGACATGGATGAATTTGTACAGAAATACAAATTGCTATCTCCCCTTTCCTTTTTGGACCTGCTTCTCCACCATGTAAGGTTGGGGCAGCAGTTCGGTAAATAAACTTCTTTTCCTGCCTTAATAGTGTGTAGTATTCTCCTCATAGGCTACCGAATGAAACCTACCTATTTAATGTTCCTTACATATGATGCTGTAACTCAGATAGGGTTATTGAGTTGAAAATGTTAGAATTTCCTAACCACTCCTTTTCTGTGAACTAAACTGCCTTGAGACACCACGCGAGACTTCTCACCAATACCATTGCTGGACATCACATTCATGTCCACACCACTTCTCTTCTCTGGTGAGTGAAACTACTCTCTACTGCTCTCTGTTGCTCAATCTTTGTTCACATGTGGCACTATGCCAGAAAGCTCCTGTGGCCGTTACCAGAAAGGCTGGTCACTTCCGCACCTGAGGATGCTTGGTTATGGGGTCCTGGCTATTTCTCTCTAGAGACATCCCTAGGGACATCGCTTCTGCCTGGTCAGCTCTCCTTCACTCACCAGACTGACTCTCCTACACATTTAATGGGGTGCTACGAGTCATGCCCGAGCCATGAAACCCCTCTGAAATGCCTCCTGTGCTCCCTGGATAGCCAGAGCATCTAATTTCATATGCTTTTCTCAGATTTAGACAATTTTTGCCTCTGCAATGGTAAATGGTTAGAAGTCTGCTCACTTTCAGGATCTCTTTGCTCTCTGCTAATCATGTCCAACTTTCTATATCTTTCCTTTTCTTTTCTACAACTATTTGTATTGTGCCATGAAGCGTGCGACATGTGCTGGGTCCAACGGACCCATTCTAGGTTCCCTCTAAAAGGTTAGCCAAACTAGGATTGATTTTTGTTCAGGCTTTCTTTGCATTTTCTTTTAGAAATTTGCCATCTTGACTTTGCTATCTTGGCAAAACGGTGGGTTAAGGATTTGGCCCCCTCCAATCCTTACGCTTCCACCAAACTTACTTCTCCTCCATCCATCTATTCAAATGTGCCTTGCTAACAAGTTGCTCTTTTCACAGAATCTGGTAACTGAGGCCCAACCATCTGATGTGCTTGGTTAGCAAAGATGTCTAAACATTGTTCTCTAAAATTTTAGGATTTGAGTTTTGCCTTTTTTGTTTTGTGTTGTTTAGTACTGACTACGTGATTCTAAGATATTGGGCATATCTGTGCTAAGATTCTCCCATCTAACAAGTTTTGTCATTGAAGAATATTTGGTCAATTCTTGATAAGGACCAGGTAAGCTCTACTTATTCTATTTGATCTCTTTGTTGTTTTAATTGGAAATAACAAAGGGTTTTCGTGAAAAAAGTTGCAATTCAAATCCTGTCCGGGCTGAAAAATCCCTAAGACTCCATCTCCCAACTAACCTGCAAAAAGCCAGGCTGGAAGCTTGGCTAGAGCCTCTTAACTCTAACCAGCAAACATTGCAAGTGGTACTATAACTCAAAGTGGTAGAGTGCTATCTTTGAGCAGAAGTGCTCAGGGCCAGTGCCCAGGCCTTGAGTTCAAACCTCCTTGAATACCAACTGGGAGAAACCATCCCAGCAACGACACTTAGACTCAGACAGTCTGTAGAACAAAGGAACATGGAAAGGTGTAAGAGGAGATGATACACATCATCTACATTGTGCCTGCCATTTCAAATTTAACCAGAGCCATGAGGTTAATAGAAGTAAGAAGACTGCCCATCTAATGTCCATACCCGTCTACCTTTCAACTGGACAGGAATTTATATTCTTGCCTTTGTCACTTGACTTGTTCTCTACCCAGTCGCCAGATGTCAGAAGTAGATAGGGATATTTCTACCAACATTTTCAGCCCCAAGTCATTCCTCTTGCTATTTATTTGCTCTAGACTATTTTTTTTTCAGTCCCTCAATGCCTCGTGAGACTTCTCCATACTTCATCCAAGAGAATTGCCTCCTCCAGACTTCATCTAAGGACTCATTGCCAAAGTGACAGCTGTTGCCTGCTGCCTTCTCTCAGATGGGATCTCATTTCAGCCTTTTACCCCTACTGTTGATACCCCTTGCAAACAGGAAATAACCAGAGAGAATCTTCACCGTTTTTCATAATTATCAAAAAGCTGGAATGTAAGGTCTGAATAGGAACACCTCCCTCCTTCTTGGCTAAGTTTCCACCCAATATCTGTTACATAGGTAACTAGCAGACCTGGAAGCAGTCACTTTCCCCTCCTGCTAGGTCACATCCTGAGCCACCTCTGGTCACAAGCCTCCCATCTGATCTTAGGAGGGTCCCAGACCCTGAGGTAACATTGAGATCCAGTGTGGCCACACCTTTCCCCCACCTGACCACACTTCTTCCTTTCCCTAGGCTAGATAAGTCCTGGCTCAGAGGTGTGTCGCTCCCCTTCCTTTTAAGTCATGCTTCTCCACCATACATGGTGTGGGCAGCAGTTCAGTAAATAAACTTTTTACCTGCCTGTAAAAAACAAATACAAATTGCCCAAACAGAACCAGGAAAAAAGAAATCAATTAAACATGTCAATTACCTACAATGAGATAGTAGAAGTAATCAGAAATCTTCCAATAAGAAAAGCCCAGAACCTGATGGATTCACTACAGAATTCTATAAGGCCTTTAATGAGGAACTAATACCCACACTCCTCAAGCTCTTCAGAGAAATAGAAACAGAGGGAATAATCCTAAACTCATTCTATGAAGCCAATATCACATTCATCCCCAAACCAGGCAAAGACCCAACAAAAAAAGAACTACACACCAATCTGTTTCATTAAGACAGATACAAAGCTCCTCAATAAAATTGCAGCCAACTGAATCCAGAAACATATCCAAAAAAATCACATATTATGACCAAGTGGGCTTCATCCCAGAGATTCAGGGACTGATTTAACATATGTAAGTCAATAAACCTAATCCATCACATCAACAGATCCAAGGTCAAGAACCATATGAGTATCTCCATTGATTCAGAAAAGGCTTTTGATAAAATTCAGCACTCATTTATGTTAAAAGCTATGGAAAAAATAAGAATAGAAGGAACATTACACAAGTTAATAAAAGTCTTACATGGCACATCAAAGGCCAATATTATACTTAATGGGGAAAACTACAACCAATTCCCCTAAAAACAGGAACAAGGCAAGGATGCCCACTCTATCCACGCTTCTTCAATATAGTTCTGGAATTTTTAGCTAGAGCAATAATGCAAGAGAAAAACATTAAAGGGATCCACATAGGACAGGAAGAAGATAAACTATCACTTTTTGCAGAAGGCATTATTTTATAAATTACCAATCCTTAAAGTTCTATCCCCAAACTCTTAGAGCTTATAAACCCAAATTGGCAAAGTAGCAGGATACAAAATTAACCCACAGAAATCAGTCGCTTTTCTGTATAGTAACAATGTACAAATAGAAAGGGAAATCAAAGAAACAACCCCATTCACAATAACCTCAAAATAAAAAAAAAAAAGTATCTAGAAATCAACCTAACCAAAGATATAGAGAGTCTGTTTCATGAAAACTATAAAAGCCTAAAAAAGGAATCATAGAGATTACCAGGAAATGGGAAGAAATGGGAAAAATATTTACCAGCAATATAAAAGACAAGTGTCTAATATCAATTATATTATAATATCCATTATATTATATATGGTGAAGTCAAGAAACTAACCCTCCACAAACCTAACAAACCAATCTTGAAATGATCAAGGAAGCTAAAGAGAGACTTCTCAGAAGAAGAGTTAAAAATGGCAAAGAAACAAATGAGGAAATGTTCATCATCCCTGGCTGTAAGGGAAATGCAAATAAAAACAACTCGGAGATACCACCTTACCCCAGTCAGAATGGCCCACATCCTAAATTCAGCCAATGACAAATGCTGGAAGGGACACAAAGAAAGAAACATTACTGCATTGTTAGTGGGAATGTATACTAATACAACCACTTTGGATAGCAGTCTGGAGGTATCTTCGAAAGCTAAATATCCACCTGTCCTATGAACTGGCCATACCACCCTAGGCATCTACTCTGAACAACAGGAACCACTATACATAGACATACACACCTCTCTGATTATTGCAGCACTGTTCACAAAAGTCAAGATTTGGAAACAACCCAGATAAGCCACAACTGATAAGTGGATCCAAAAAATGTGGAACCTATATACAATGGAATACATGTAGCCATTAGAAAGGACAAAATGATAGAATTTGCAGGGAAATGGATGGAACTACACCAAATTATTTGAGTGAGGTAAGCCAAGAACAATGAGACAAACAGCATAGGGTCTACCTGATACGTAGATGCTAAAGCCAAAATGCAAGAAGGTACGACAAATTAAACAGGACTCCAGAAACAAAGGACAGCCACTCATTTTGTTGTATCACCATTAATGACTCCATGTTCTTGACTATGTAGACGGTAGAAATATGCACGCAATGGAGGGAAGCCAGGAGGAGGAACACCATACAACAAAGGGGCCTTTCAGCTGCACTGGACATAGAAGAAAAATAACTAAGCAACCCAAACACAGTGATGGGAAGAGATGAATGAGAGGGAAAGAGGGAAAGAGGGAATAGCTTAAATTAAGCAAAAGGAAAAAAATGTATATATCACCTGAGGTGGGAAAAATAATTTGGATTGTAAAAGACAATAATTTGTCTTGTCAAGGTTAAAATGTGTTGGTGACTTTAACTAAGTATCACAATTCCACAATACTGTAAAATATGTGTAATATATGTAATCACCTATCTCAATTTTTACAAAAAATTGTGAGAAGGGAAGGGTTAGGTAGGATGGGTCACAATGTTGTCAGATACCTTGTATTTGTGTACTGTTTTGTAGAATGGGAACTTCTTTTTACAACTATTTCAAGATAATAATAACCAAAAGTGTTTAAAATAAACATTAGGATGAAAATAAAAATTTCAAATATAAAATAAGAAATTAAATCCAGTTGGAAGGAAAATTTCTTTGGGGAGAGTAGTTTAGTTTATTCTCTAGCAAGTCTCACTTCAGAAATAAATCCAAAAACTAGACCCCAGGTAAGTGAAATACATTAAGAAATGGAGTTGAATAAAGAAAATAAGAAACTCCACTGACTCTTTCTTTCCTGGACAGCTGGTGTGGGTAAAAACTCATCATGTTCCTGAATTGGAACCGATGTGTCAAGGACTTTACTTGGTGGTCCTAACTTCACTGTCGCCTATTAAATTAGCACAAAAATAGCACTGGATCCATCAGCCTAAAGTGGAATAGGTAGGGGACCAATATACAGAGAAGGCTGCTAGATGGACTGTTAAGGATAAGACTTACTAAGTGTTAGTGTTAACTAGTGTGTTTCTATAATTTACATGTTTTCTATTAAATTTACCTTTTAAGCCTGTTCATTGGGTGGAAATAAGGGAATTTTTAGGATTTGGTTAGAAAGAATCAAGGATTTCATTGGACATGAAAAACAGCGGGGGATGTATAAAGCTGCATGGTCCTAATAATGAGCAGGGCCCACTAATCAATGTTGCCCCATGACCTGGCCCACTGCAGTGCATGGGGCATGCCACACAAGTGAGCAGGGCATGCTGCTGGAGGGGGTAGGATGTCATCCTCACATGATGAGCTGTGAAGAATTGATTGGGGAACAGGCAGTTTGTGAAGTGATGGTTGAAAACTGTTAGGTAGGAGACCCACTGGAGTGATGGAGGAGTTCAACCTATATATAGGCTGCATGGTCAGAGCAATGGAATTGGAGAAAACCAAGGGAAAACCTGCAAGGAAGTAGTGAGACAGCAGGAGGGGAAAGACCTGGGAGAAGAGGAATATGAAGGAGAGCAGGAGGGGAAGGAAGCCAATTGGCCACCAGGCAGAGAAGTGTAGTGGCGAGGCCTAAAGAGAAGAAGGAAGTGATGGAAGGGAAAAAGGGAAATGAAGGAAAGGTCTATAAACAAGGAAGGAATAAGGGAAAAGGAAAAAGCCTTACCTAATAAAGTTTGGAGCGTGGAGATGATAATTTGGGGGGTTGGTGTTTTGCAAACCAATTAACTATTCCTATTGGACGTCTGAGGTTTGGTGGTTGGGGCTGGGCTGTCACTGAGTGTACAGCTCAGGACAAGGCAAATGCAGGCCCATTTCTCGTGTAAATAAAATTATCTTCAATGTGCCTCATTGGCTTGCCTTGTTTTTTATGCATCATAACTGTACAAGTTCACAAGTTAATAGTCTCAAAGGCCACAATTTTTGTAAAATGTTATGAGGTCAAAATAGGTTTGAAAAACCCAATGGAACAATGATATCACAATGGCAATATGATGTCACAATATTGAGTGATAATATTTTGAAGTTATGCTTAGTTGGTGATGCCATAATGATGATGAGGTCACAATTACGATATTACAATAAGCCATAATAGGTTTTTTTATTGTGAAAATATTGTACATAGGGGTTACAATTACATGGGCAAGATAATGTGTACATTTCTTACCAAGCATTATAGCCTCCTCCTTTGTTTCCCCTTCCCATCCCTTCACATAAATACCATGATCACACAATAGGTTATGATGTCAGTTATGATGTCCGTTCCACCCAGGAGAAAGTCATCCCGCCCAGGCAGAAAAAACTCCGCACACAGAGAAGTGACTGTCTTCACCAGGTAAACACAGCCTGAGACTGCCCCTCCCTACAACAGCCTAGACAAACAATTGAAATTCAGTAAACATAAACCCCGAGAAAAGCTCCAAGCTGGGCTCTGTGAGTGTCTCAGGAATTAGCCCCTCAGGGAAAAGCTACTGTTTGCTGGAAGACCTCAACCCTACACAGAACCTAGCCATATCACAGCATCTCCAAACTAGAGGAAACAGCCATCTTCCTCTTTTGTGATACTCCAAGCAGATCTCCCTCCCACTGAACTAGCCTGGGAGGAGGATCAAAAAACCTGCCTAACAGAGCAGTTCTGTCGGCCCAAAGAGACCTAAGAAACCAATCAAGTCTTAGGAAAACCAAACACCACAAGCAGACCCGAGACTCCACAAAGAGACTTGTTATGGACACAAGGAGATACAGGGTCTTCCCATTCACCCCCCCAAAAAAACAAAAAATTAAGGAACTGTTTTTTGAAACTTTTCTTAAATTTTTATTGTTTAAAAGTGTTTTCTATTAATCTTTTTTCTCATAATTTTTATTTTTGGGGTATGTGTGTGTGTGTGTGTGTGTGTGTGTGTGTGTGTGTATGTGTATGTGTATGTGTTTAATCTCTTTTGACCTTTTGGTCCTTTTTTATTGTTTTCATTTTTTTCTTTCCTTTTATTTTTTTTCATGACTCAATTGTTGTTCTGTTCATCCCCAGATATACACCTGTCGTCAATTATTAGACCTTATCCCCCACTGTGTACATACTTAATCCAGAAATTTATTACTCAATTCACAACCTCTTAGGCTTAACTACTTCAAGAGCAGTATCATCTTTTTATGCCTACATAATTATCAAGTAACTAATTTTATTTTTTTAATTTTTCCTTTCATGTTTCCTTTCTATCCCTCCCCTCCCCTCATCCTATCCTTTTTCTCTCAATATCATTTCTTTAAATGTACATAATTTTTATGTTTCACTCCTTAAATTAATTTTTGTTTTTCCAATTTTTCTTATTTCTCTCCTGTCATTCTGTCCAATCCATTTCCCTCTCTGAGATTAGGAATTGGTTAAATTTACTCTCCTTTTACCCCTCCACATCTCTCTAGACCTATTTGTCCCCACATTTCCTCCTAAAGCTAATGATTTCTGGTTTGCCAAATCCTTTTTTTCTGATTGTAGCCCATTAATACATAGTTGTTTGATGTTGAATAGATTGTATCTGTTGAATTAGATTGTATCTGCAGCCATTTTGATTGTGCAACTACAGGACTCTGGTTGATGCTTGCCTTCAAATAGTGTTCTAGCACAAAATTGGTGTTACTTTCATACCAAATGGGCAGAACAAGCCTAAAAGTACAATAAAAATGGCAAGTCCAGGTATCTCAACTCCCACTCATGTTAATCAAGTGACAGAATTGTTAATGATAATCCAGAAGAGTTCCATAAAAACCTATACAAACGCTACTAGTAAACAAAGTGAATGAAATGATTGAAAACTTGCAAACGACTCAGTGTGAGTGTGATAGGGAGCGAGAGGAGGCAAACCAAAATTAATACAGGAATCTTGTAAGCATTAGGAAGCTACTTAAAAATTAATGCAGGAATTGCATAATCAGGTTGAGAAGAGTCAAAGAGAAATACAGGAAATGCTTGAGCAGGCTGAGCACAGCCATAGAGAATTACTAGAATTGTGTGAACTTGACTAAACTAATCAAAGAGTAATACAGGAATTACGAGAGCAGGATGAGAATACACAAAGATCTATAGAGGAATTCATGGAATCCGTAAACAGACAGCTGAAAGAAGTCAGGGGAATCACAAATAGAATACTGAATGGCGCCCGATAGAAAGAATGGGTGTCCAGGGAAACCACGACCAATCAACTAAGTGATTTGAGAAACAACACCAAATTAAGGAAGTAAAGAAGTTCATACAAGATCTAAAACAAAGCTCCAACTAAGATTTTGAAGCCAACAAAGCCGACCAATTAAAAGGAAAAGAAATAAAAAACAAAGTACAAAATCTTGACAGTAGGTTAGACCATGCAGAAGATCAAATCTCAGGGATTGAAGACAGCCTAGATATTATAAGAAAAACCATACAACTATGCAAGACAAATCCAAAAGTATGATAGATCTATTCAACATTTGGAAGACACCATCAGAAGGCCTAATCTGAGGATAATGGGTGTAGAGATGCACCCAGAGACAGAAATTAATGGTCTAAAAAATTTATTTAACCGAATTCTAGCAGAGAACTTCCAAAACATGCAAAAAGATAGACCTATTCAGATATAAGAAGCTTATGGAACCCCAAATAGACCAGACCAAAACAGGACATCCCACTGTCACATTATAATCTGCACAGGATCAATTCAGACCAAGGAATGGAGCCTTAAAGATCTCAAGGAAAAAAGAACAATCACCTATAAACAGAAACCAATTAGAATCATCCCAGATTTCTCAGCAGAGCTGATTAAAGCAAGAAGCCTAGAATGGTATATGCCATTCACTAAAGACAAACAATTATAAACCAAGATTACTGTACTCAGCTAAACTCTCCTTCATAACTGGAGGTCAAATGAAAACTGTCCATAGTAAAGAAAAATTGAAACAATATATCTCAACCAAACCAGCCCTACAAAAGACAAAAGTATCCTACACATAGAAAACCAACAAGACCACAGTAAAAGCCAAGAAACAGCATCCAAGGGAATAAAATTAGAACTAAACAACCAAAAGCCAACAAAGAAAGTCCTGTACAACATGGAGCCTGAACAACACACTGTTGAATCACCAATGAGTCATGGAAGAGATTAGAAAGGAAATGCAAATGTTCGTGATATTAAAAAAAAATGAGCACACAAATTACCAGCTCCTTTGGGACACAGCAAAGGCAGTACTCACAGGCAAGTTTATAGCTCTGAGGTCCTACAACAACAAATTGGAGACATCTGAAACCAACAATTTAATAAGACATCTGAACCTCCTTGAAAAAGAACAGCAAGATAAACCCTAATCCAGTAGATGGAAAGAAGTAATTAAAATTAAATAAGAATTAAATGAATGAGAAACCAAAAGCATCATAGAAGGAATCAACAAAACAAAGAGTTGTTACTTCAAAAAAAATTAACAAAATTGACAGACCCTTAGCAAATCTTATCAGAAAAAGAAAATAACTCACCCAAATAAAATTAAAAAACCTCAGAGATGTGAATGGAAACATCGTCACAGAAACAACCAAGATTCAAAAATTATAAGGGAATACTTTTCAAACCATTGTATGAATAACTTTGAGAATCTGGCAGAAATGCACCTTTTCCCAGCAAATTTTAACATGCCGAAACAACCAAGATGCAGGACCAGATGGATTCATAGCGGAAATCTATAAGGCCTTCAAAGTAGAGCTAACACCAATACTCCTCCAACTCTTCAATGAAATTGATAAAGTTCATTACAGAATTCATTCTATGATTCCATCAGAACACTTATCCCAAAACCGGGCAGGGACTCATCAAAGAAAGAAAACTGTACACCCATTTCTTTAATGAACATTGATGCAAAATTCCTCAACAAAATTTGGTCCAATCGATGTCAACAATTCATCCAAAAAGTCATACACAACAATCAAACAGCATTCATTTCAGGAATGCAAAGCTGGTTCAATACATGCATATCAATTAATAAAATTCCACATCAAAAAGAGCAAGGATAAGAACCGCATGGTTATTTCCATAGATGCAGAAAAAGCACTGACAAAATCCTACACTCCATTGTGATGAAAGCTCTGTAAAACCTATGAATAAGTAGCAGGGGAAAAATTAACTCTCAAAAATCAATAGCTTTTCTGTATGCCAACAATGAGAAAAGCATGGCTGAAATCAGGAAAGCAACTCCATTCATAATAGCCCATAAAAAATAAAATATCTATGTACTAACTTAATCAAAGATGTGAAGGATCTTTATGATGCAAACTTTGAAAACCTGAAAAAGGAAATAAAAACAGAACTTAGAAATTGGAAAACCTCCCTTGTTCCTGGATTAGAAGAATCAACATCGTGAAAATGGCATTACTTCCCTAGGCTATCTACAAATTCAATATGATGTTTATCAATATTACAAACTCATTCCTCAAGAAAATAGAATAGACAATCTAAAAATTCATATGGAAGAATAAAAGACTCTGAATAGCATAAAAGATCATTAACAGAAAGAAAAGTGCTGGAGGAATATCAATACCAAATTTCAAACTCTAATACAAAGCCATAGTAATCAAAACAGCTTGGAACTGGCACAAGAACAGACCTCAGGACCAATGGAATAGAATTGAAACCCCAGAAATGAACCCACACACCTATAGCCATCTAAACTTTGATAAGGGAGCTAAAAAAATAGAATGGAAGAAAGAGCCTCGTCTGTAAATGGTGCTGACAAAATTGGTTAATCACTTGTAGAAAACTAAACCTAGATTCATATATATCACCCTGCCCAAGAATCAACTGCAAATGAATGAAAGACCTGAGAGTCAAAGCAGACACCCTGAAAACATTGCAGGACAAACTAGGAGATAACCTATGTGTCCTTGGCTCGGGCTGAAATTTTCTTAATAGAGACCCAGGAGCACAACAGATCAAAGAAAGTTTGGACAAATGGAATTGCATGAAATTACAGAGCTCCTGCATGGCAAACGACATAGCTAGCAAGATTAATAGAAAGCCCACCGATTGCAAGAATATCTTCACTAGCCATACAACGGACAAGGGTCTCATATCTAAAATATACCTGAAACTCAATAAACAACAAATCCTCAAAGAAACAACTGCCCAAAAAATAAGTTGGCTAAAGACTAAAGAGAAACTTCTCTGAAGAGGAAAGAAAGATAGCCAATAGGTACATGAAGAAATGCTCAACCTCCCTAGTTATAAAAGAAATGCAAATCTAAAACTACACTGCGATACCACCTTACCCCAGTTAGAATGGCTATAATGAAGAACTGTAATAACAACAGAAGCTGGACAGGATGTCGTTGGGACTGTCATCTTGTTCAACCATGCTGGAAAGTAGTATGGAGGTTCCTCAAAAGACTCCATATAGAGCCCCCCTATGATACAGCAATCCCACTTCTGGGTATTTACCAAATGATCACAAACAAGCCCATACTAAAGCTACCAGCATCACTATGTTTATTGCAGTATTATATACCATACCTAAGATATGGAACCAACCCAGATGCCCCTCAGTAGATGAATATATCGATAAAATGTGGCAACAATGCTTGATAAGAAATGTACTCATTATCTTTCCCATGTAATTGTAACTCCTCTGTACGGTATTTTTACAATAAAAAATGTGGTATATATACAAAATGGAATACAATGCCTCCATCAGAAAAAATAGCATTGACCCATTTGTTAGGAAACGGAAAGCCTTGGAAAATATTATATTAAGTGAAGTAATCCAGGCCCAAAGAAACATAGCTTCCATGGTTTCCCTTATTTGCAATAGCTAGTATATGTCGGAGATAAACACAAACTCTCAGACAAGTTGATGTTAGGTGAAATGAACACCAAGATAAGGACTCCAATTGTTTTTCTTTCTTGCTCTTGTTTCTAGCATATTTACAAGATGATTTCTTTGTTGCTTTTTATGTCCCTCCCCCACGGTATAATCTCAATTTTCACTGTATTTGATGTTGATATAATTTGGGGAGGGGAAGTTAAAAACGAATTGGGATACATGTGAACCCGTTGCAACAATGACATGTACAAGACATTATGTCGAAAATTGAACTTTACAACTTTGGTGCGGGGGGGGGGGGGGGCAGAAAGGGAGATGGGAAGGGATGGGAAGGGGAAACAATGGAGGAGGCAACAATGCTTGATAAGAAATGTACTCATTACTTAGTTCATTTAATTGTTAACGCTCTGTATGTATTTTCACATTAAAAATCATGAAATAGTAAAGTAAAAATCCATGCCAAATTTTTTTACCTGTCGTGGGGCTTGAACAATGGGCCTGGGCACTGTCCTTGAGCCCTTCAGCTCAAGGATAACACTGACCACTTGAGCCACAGTGCCATTTCTAGTTTTCAAGAGATATATTGGCGATAAGAGTCTCACAGACTTTTCTGCCCACACTGGCTTTGAACCACTATCCTCAGATCTCAGACTTTTGGGTACTTAGGATTTCAGGCATGAGCCACTGTAGCCCAGATTCAAGACAATTTTTAAAAAGCATGCTTATTGAAAATTCTGGCTTTTTCTAATAAATAATGTTATTTTTCAGCTTTAATTTATAATTATGAGTAATTTTTAGATGTAACTGGGAATTTTTTACTAGAATCAAATATGTTTTACTATTACTCAGTATCTCACAAAAACCCACTGTAGTTGACTTTCCCCAAAAGAAATTATTACATACTATATTACTCATTATTATTATTACATTCTATATTACATACAGTGTGAAGTGAAAATAGTTTGGACCATTTCGTATAAATTAGTAGATTCTACTTTAACATTATAAATTCACAACTGTGATTTTAAATGAAGGAAAGAAGATTTTCGAGTTAAAATTAAATATAAATGTATAATGTGTCCCAATTGAATCAAAAATTCTGAGTTCATACAGATAAAAATATTTTCTTTCCACTGAAGTGTTTGAAGTAATACCATTGGAAATAGTGAGGAAAGAGGAGGAAGAATTAAAATCATGTCAAACAATGTCTGTTATTCTGCTATCCCCTCCACTATGAAGACCTGCCCATTCCCAGTTGTCACAAAATTTCAAGTGTCTCTCTTAGAATCTATTTGGAAAAGTTGTAAATCACTGACTATTTTTGTAATTTATGTTATATGAAACAAAATATTGACACAAAACAATTGAAATAAAATTCACACATATGTTGAAGTCACCACAACTGGAAAAACAACCAAAAAGTAGGAATCCCCCAGGAACAAAAACATGTTGTGACCAGTTTTTTTTTAAGCACAAAATCCACAAATACATGTTAACTTGAAGTAGAGCCATAAAGATAACTGTGTCTCAGAAATATGGTTGCATTAATATGTAATTAAATTCATGTAGATGAACCTACTGTTGCAAATACCTTCAATGGATAAAATTGTTTAAAATGAATGTGACTGTATGGGGAGTGGGATCTGCACATATTTAAAAGAATAAAATAACAAAATCATGACATACTTAACAAACTCAGAAAAGCAATGAATAAGTCCAATATTATCCATATTGAGAACTAATCCCTACTGATTTAACAACACAAAATATGCAACTAATAGAATCTGAGTACTGTACATGAGTATATATAAATTTAAACTATTCCAAATTACACTTTGTAGAAGACTGAATGTGGGTAATCTAAAGGAGAACATCAATACATGATATAAATGCAATTAGAAATCTCATGAAAAGAGAGAAGTAGTTTCTGGAAAATAATAGCTCAACAAATGGTGGTCAAAATCTTTCTAGTACTGACAAAATTGCACACCTATTTATTTAGATCCAAAAAAAGACCCCAGGTTCTCAAGCTGATTTGAAACTTTGGCAAAGTAGAAGGATACATCTGTAACATTATTATGTATGTTGACTCTGGCATGGAATTCATTTCCTCTTTAATCTGACAAATGAATATATGAAAGAACATAACTTCTCCAACTAAATATCAAGACTTAACGTATCACCAGAAAAGTCATTATGTAAGCCATATTGCAACTGGCATAGAAGAAAAATTAGTTATAGTGATACTGTATTTATTGTAAATGTTGATGTTTTTCATAAATTATTTCCTTTAGTTTGCATTTTTAAAACATTGTGTTACATTATGTATACCTTGGTAACTAATTTTGGGTCCATCCTTAAATTTTGTTCTGAGTATAATGTCTCTCTTCAGTTCCTAACCCATGAAATGATGTTGATTCCAAAACATTCTAATAACCACTGTTTATAATACACAAAATCTCATATGCATGACACCAGTAAGCACTGGTTAAAATTTGATACCAGGGTCTCATGAGTGATGAAGCCTATCTGCATGAGTTGCATTGTACCTAGATTCTTCAGCCTAAATTTAGCCACTGTTAAAGAGTATAAAGCCTAAGAAAAACGATAAAGTAAGAATTTAGATTTTCTGGATATAAAGTAAACAAAATGCAGCATAGAGTAACGCACTGGTTTAAAGTCAACCTATTTCATCAAAACATTCTAAGCATTACCTTACAAGGTGTATTATTCTCATGAAGGGCAAGGGGAATATGAGAAGAGAACTAACCAATCACCTGTCTTCAAAATATATATAATTTGGATTTATCTCTATATTTCGCTATAAACATTTCTGATAAAAACTGTTTGAATAATTGATTTATAATATATCCTAGTTTCATATACCAAATTACATTCAGAAAATGGGATATAACAATTAAATAAAAAAGTCCTGGCAGAAAAATGGCACCTCTATACTATGTGACACCCAATTCAGAGGTATTTCATTATGCCTCCATTTAATGAATGTGATTGTTTAAATGTTTCATAAAGTACTAATTAAATTGATCAGTGTATTATAATCTAATTTTTACAATTTTATCCGAAAATCATTTAAGAACTTCCCATTCAATCATGACATACATCACATTCCATTGTTATTCATATGGATAAGAATGAGTTTCTTAGGATCTCCTGCCATTTGGAGGTGGCAGGACCAGGATTCGAACTATGGGCTCCAGCTCCCACCACTTCAACCCTAGGATAAGGAACTCACTGGTCTGTTCAAGAACATCAGCAAGACCAATGACTAGGCAGGAACCAGTGGCTCTCAGAAGTCCTCCTTGATACTTACAAGGCTGTGATAGGAGGATCATGGTCAAAGACACCCTAGGCAGAAAAGTCCTTGAGAGCCCTGTCCAACTTCAGGGCCAACAAAGCCAGAAGTATAGCAATATGACTCCAGTGTTAGAGTGCTTGCCTTAAGTAAAGAAGCTCACGGACTGTGCCCAGATCCTGAGTTCAAGGTCCAGGAGTGTCAACAAACAGATATGCACAACAATCTGTTCAGCCATTTGCCTAAAGCAAGCCACCCTAAGCAGCCTTTATTTATATTTTATTATGAGGCCAATGTAGGAACAATCACAAACCAGGCAGGGCAAGATAAGGTCAGGTTTCTTAGAAGTAACCAATATTCAGAAAATTAAAATTAGGGACATACAATGGTAGCATACTTATGCAAAATCTACCATTAAGAAAAAGATGAGGGGGCTGTGAATGTGGATTAGTGAGAGAGTGCTTGTCTAGTATGCAAGAAGTCCTGGGTTTGATTCCTCAGTAGCACATTCAAGAAAAAGCCAGAATTGCTCTTTGATATCAGGAGGAAAGAAGGGAACACTCCCCAGTCATGAGGCCTTCTGCAGTGTGCCAGGACACCAACATGGTCTTCACACAACCACAGAGCAAGAAGACTGTCTCCCACTTCTCAGGCAGCCAAGGGCCCCAGAGTCAAGAGGGTAGAGACAGGTTCTAACTCAGGTACTTGTAGCCAGAAGAGAAAGGGCCCTGCCTCTCCTTGGACTGGGGATTTGCATTCATGATGTGGACTGGCAGAGGTAGAAGAAGGGCCTTCAAATCTGACAGATGGAGAGTCAAAAACCCACTCACTAAGACCAAAGAGCAATGCTCTGTATTGTTAACTTAAAGATAGCCTGAAGTTCCCTTCACCTGAGGGTGGCAGGTTAATTGGTCATTGTTTGAAGAGGCTGAGAAAAGCCTGATCCTTGTGTAACTCTGAAAAATGTTTCAGGTTTCCCCTCATTGCTGGCCGTGTCTGGAATGAATGTAGTGGTTTTGCAACTCACTTCCCTGTTGAGTGTGTACATTCTGTCTCCTAATTCTGTAGGCCTAGGTCTCTTCGCCTAATCTGGCTTTTGAAACTGTTTTCTGCCTTCAAATATTGTTACACTGGAGTTCTTTCTGCTAACAGGACTAGGGCTTGGAATCTGAGAACTTCATTTGAACCCAGGATTGGTCAATGATATTTATTTCCCGCTTTTATAGCTCAAGAACTCTAAGAACATTTAGAGTGCAAGCACTTCTCATTACCAAGGGAGACACAGGAAGCTCTTGAATATCTGACCTTTCAGCAGTAGAAGTCAGAGTGTCATAGACTTTCTAGCCCTGGCTAGCTTCATCCTGTGATCCTCAGACTTCAGCCTCCTGAGCTAGGGTGATGGGCATGAGCTACCGGTCTTCTGCTAGGTTCAGAACTGTAATAACTTTGGCATTACAAGTCAAAGATTTATCACAAAGGGCTTGGGCAGCATATTAGGCCTTTCAACATTGGACCTTTCAGAAACCTGTAGGACACAAGGTTATAATGCTGGAGTCTGAGAGGCTGTGCATATGGATGGGCTACACTTGAACCTTGAGCTCTAACTCCAATTCTGGTGTACGTGAAAATTCATTTCTCCAGAGAATGTTCTAATTAGCAAAAAGGAAAAGTACTTTGCTTAACCTTCACTTTATTTTTCCAGTTTTGTGTCTTGAACTCAAGCCTTGGCACTGTCCCTGAACCCTTCAGCTCAAGACGAACACTCTACCACTTGCCCCACAGCACCACATGTGGTCTTTTTTGGTTCATTGGAGATAAGAGTCTAACAGGTTTTCCTTGCTTAGGCTGTCTTTGAACTTTTGTCTTCAGATCTCAGCCGTCTGAGAAGCTAAGGTTCCTGTTGTGAGCCACAGGCATCTGGCCTGTTGTTTTTGCCAGACTTAGGGCTTGAACTAAGGGCCTGGGTACTGTCTCTGAGCTCCTTTTTCTGCAGTCTAGTGCTGTACCACTTGAGCCACTCCACAGCTTCTGGCTTTTTCTGAGTATGTGGCACTGAGGAGTCAAACCTTACCATTCATGCATGCTGAGCTAGCTCTCTACCACTAAGCCACATTTCTAGCCCCACCCTTACAATTTTATCCCTCAACTTGACTATCCCCAAGAAAACGCTTCTGAGTATAAATCATCTGAAGAAATTCCTATAGGAAGATTCTAAAGATAAAAAATACAAACTTCATACTTGGGAAAGACTCTGAATATGTGAAGACTGTGACAAATGCTTCCATTTAATTATGTATCATGTTTCAACACTTAATAAAATATTAATGAAAAACCAGCCAATGTCCTAAATTATTGTGTATAAATTGATGATAGATGTAGTACAACATGTACTAAATATTATGTGTATAATAATACTAAATACAATAAACAATAAGAAAATGAAAAGTAAAAAATAAAATAAATACAAAATCAATAATAAAAATTATAATATGTAATAAACATACATATGTAAATATATATCATATATTACACATATAGAAAATTTTCTCCATTGCAGGGCCTTCATTCAGACGCTGGTAACTCTAGCCTGAATTTCTTTTCCTGAAGGTCAGTGAGCTTTGCTTTCATCCATGGTGCAAAAGAGTTACCTGGATGGTGAGATGAAATCCCAGCAATGATGGAAATACTGGCCCCAGTTCCAAGACAGTGATTTATTTTTTTTAATGGAAGCAGTTATGTTTATTCAGTTACATATTGAACATTAAAAAATGCAGTGTAGAATTTTGTACATCTATTCAGACACCTTTCTCTTACCCCCAAAATGCTTATCTGAGCACTACTTTTTTCAATTTTTATTGTAAAAATATTGTATAGAGTGGTTACAGTTAAATGAGCAAGATCATGAGTACATTTCCTATTGAGCATGTTGCCTCCTCTTTTGTTTTCCCCCTACTATCCCTTCCCTCCCATCTCCACGACTACTCCCCCTGCAGAACTCAGTGACTTACTTTTTATTTTTGGATTTGCATGGGGTTTGAACTCATGTAGTGGCAAATCTGCACTTTCCCTCACATTGCTACATATTTACCAAGACCCTGAGTTCAAATCCCAGGCTAGGAAAGAAAACTGATAGAAATTCAAAACCAGGGAGCTTTATTCCTTTTTTAATTTAGTTAAATAATTAATTAATGTTTTTATTTATTCATTATTTTGCCAATACGTGGCTTGAACTCAGGTCATGGCAACTCTGCCTCAGCTTCAATCGCCCTAGGGTGGGGCACCCTCGAACCCATAGCCAAACCAGGGATCCTAGACTCAGAGGGCTTTCAGGAAGAAAAAAAAAAGAGCATAGTACAAAAAGTGGCAAGCGGCAGAGGGCTGAGGGTTTTATGATTTTTTCTTTGCACAGCGACCATTCTGGGTCTGAATAACATGGTTGCAAAGTGGACCTGACTTGCCATACCTGAAGGCTGGCTTGCTATCAGGGAATCCATAGGCCAACCTGTGAACATAGGCCCCGGGTTCAAATCCCAGTACTGACACATACCAATGGCAGGAGATCACAAAAGACTCGTTCCTATGCATAAGAATACCAATTGAAAGAGTCGTTCATGGTTCAATCTAGTCTAAAATTGGATGCAATAATACCAGGACGCTGATTGAACTTAATTAATAGGTTATTATGCATAAAAAGAATAATATTCCTTCAATGGCGATATAACAAATGCCTAAGAGTTGGTAGGAATGTAGTAGTTGTCATTCAATCATAGATAGACTGCTCTGGCGCTCTTTACTAATATATATTTATTTGTATACAATCCTCTGCCTACACATGTATCATTGTTTTAGCCAAACCTGAGGCTGGACCTCAGCACCTGGGAACCAACTCAGAGCTTACACTCATCCATTCATGAATTGGGCTTGCTAAACCCTGAGTTCACATCCCAGCACTGCCAAAACTTTAATCTTGGAGTAAGAAGCCAAGTGTGACACATGTTTTCCTTTTCTGTGGGAGTTCTGGGTGTCAAGCATGATGGAGAACAAATCTGGATGCTGTGATAGGATGTAAACAATGTACTAAATGGTAGAAGGGTCGTCAGAGTCAATGAAATAAATGGTAAATAAATGAATAAAACAAGAAATAAAATGAATAACCACACCCAACAAAATATGGACTGACTATGTGTATGGAAGTATAAATCATATCTTTCAAATGGATATAAGGAGTATGTTTTCCAGCTCTTAGGCTTGAATTCAGGCCTAGGGAACTGGCCTGACCTTCTTGTCTTCAAGCGTGTTCAGATTCCCTTCCATCACGGTGCTGTATATATACCCAGGGCTTGAGTTCAAATCCCAGGCCTGGCAGAAAAAATGTCATGAATTGCAAACCAGGGAGCTAAATATATTTTTTTAATTAAGGGCTATTGGAGAAGCCATAGTCCCACATGGCAGCATAGGCCTACAGTTCGAATACAGTCATGCCACTTCCAGATGGTGGGAGAACCAAGAAATTCGTTCCCATCCATAAGAATAATGATGGAATGTTATCAATGTCTCAGTTGAATGACATGCTCATGAATGATATTTGTACCCAATTAGACTTCATGATTTCAGTCAGCTGATTGATTTTATTTAATATCTTATGAAATATTAAATAATATTATTTCTCACAGGGACGCAATAATTTCAGGACACTGATTTACTTAATAGTTTATTAAAGATAAAATTAATGACATTAATTACATGGAGGCATAATAAATACCCAAGAATTGGTAGGAATGTAGTCTATATAACTGAACAATGGATAGACACCTCTGGCAATCTGTAAAGATATATATTTGTGTACTACGATCTGCATGTCAATCTGTTCTAATTTTGTCAACCCCTGGTGCTCGATCTCAGATCCTGGGAACTGCCTATCAGCTCAATTTGTTCCAGGATGGCATGCTGACACACACACATTCATGAATTTGGCCCTGTAGGCCTTGAGTTCAGATGCCATCATGCCCAAACAATGAATCATGGAGTAAGAAACTGATGGTGACACGTTTTCCTTTTCTGTGAAAGTCCTGAGTGTCAGGTATAAGTGGAATACATATGCAGATCTATATCCTATTTAATCAATACAACCAATGTTCTATGTGCCATATTAGTCAAAAAATAAACAGTCAATACATGTTGGGTCTTTGTTTGCCCCCCGAAAGATGGATGGGGCCCGGGAATGGTAAGTGTGCCACTTGTCCATTCCCCAACCTCCCTTATCCCAGGAGACATTCAGACACAGTGGGGAGTCAAGTCAAGCAAGAACTCGTTTATTACCACACAGCAAGCACCTTTTAAAGGGAAAAACTGCGAGGCATGGAAGGGGAGGGAAAGGAACCAACCAATCACTGTAAAGGTCACACCCTATCATGAGAAGCTTTATCCAATCAGATTTAAGGTAAACAATTGGGCTGTGCCCACTCAACTTCCTCTCAGCACAATCTTTGCTGCCCATGTGCCCCACAATCCCATGAATAAAACAAAAAATAAAATGAATAACCACACTGAATACAATATGAAGTCAACCTATGTATGTAAATATAAATCATATATTTAAAATGTAAAAAATAGGATGTATTCTAATGCTGGGGATTGATTTCAGACCTAAGGAACAGACATGAATTTCTTGACTTCAAGAAGTCTAGCTTCCCCTTTCCACACAGTGCAACAGAGTTACCCAGACCATGAGTTCCACTCCCAGTCCTAGCAGAAAAAATGGCACCTTTATACTATGTGACGCCCAAGTCTTAGGTATTTCATTATGCCTCCATTTAATGAACGTGATTGTTTAAATGCTTCATGAAATATTGATTAAAATCTATCAGTGTCCTATAATATAATTGTGTATAATTTTATCCTAGAATTATTTAAGAGCTGCCCATTCAATCATAACATACATTACGTTCCATTGGTATTCATATAGATAGGAATGAATTTCTAAGGATCTCCTTCCATTTGGAGTTGGCAAGACGAGGATTCCAACTGTGGGCTCCAGCTTCCACCATTTTAACTCAAGAATAGAGAACTCACTGGTCTGTCCAAGAACAGCAAGACCAATGATTAGGCAGGCACCCGTGGCTCTCACCAGTCCTCATTGATGTTTACAAGGCTGTGATAGGAGTATCATAGTCAAATTCACACTAGGCTGGGAAGTCCTTGAGATCACTGTCCAACTTCAGTGCCAACAAAGCCAGAAGTAGAGCCATGTAGCTCCAGTGGTAGAGGGCTATCCCTGACCAAAGCAGCTCACAACACACATACACACACACACACACACACACACACACACACACACACACACACACACACACACACACTGCAGTCTAATCATCTATGTATTGGCCATTCCTAGGGGTTGATCTCAGGTCCTCAAATTTGCCCGCCAACTTCTCTTGCATCAGACTGGTGTGCTAACATTTACCCACTCACGAAGTGGACCTGTTAGGCCCTGAGTTCAAGTCACAGAACTGCCAAAAACTTAATCCTGGTGAAAAGCCAATTGTCTCACTTGGTTTCTTTATCCATGAAATTCCTGGGACTCAGGAATGATGTAGAATACATAGGCAAATTTTTGTCTTATGTAATAGGATGTGTAATTATATTCACTAAAATATAGGAGTAACAAATAAAACACAAAATAAAATGAATACACTAACTGTAATATGCAGTAAAAATGTGTAGGTCAATAAAAAGCATGTACTTAAAATATATACGAATATTATTTTTTCGAGTGCTAAGACTTTAATTCAGGCCCTAGAATCAGGCCTGACTTTCTTGTCTTCCAGAACGGTGATCTTTCCCATCCCCCACAGTGCTGCAGATTTACCCAGAACCTGAGTTCAAATCCCAGCCCTGGCAGAAAAAATGGCATGAATTTTTAGCTAAGGAGCCTCATAACTTTTAAAAATATTTTTAATGTATGTATGTATGTATGTATGTATGTATATGTGTATCTATTTTTCTTTTGTCAAGCACAGGGTTTGAACTCAGGTCATGGCAATTCTGCCTCAGCTTTGATCACTCTAGGCTGGGTTGCAGCCCCTGGACCCACAGCCCTACCTGGGTTCCTGGGACCGAAAGGCTGACAAGAAAAAAAAAATAATTAATGTGACACAGAAAAAAAAAAAAAAAAACTGGCAACTTGCAGATGGCTACCGGTATTACATTTGTCTTCTTTGCAAGGTGACCATCCTGCGTCTGAATGACACGGTTGACGAATGTTGGTAACTTGGCATTGCTGAAGGTTGGCAGACTACCAGGGAAGCCATAGGCCAACATGGCAACATAGGCCCTGTGTTTGAAGCCAGGTCCTGACCCCTACCAATGGAGGGAGATCCTAAGAGTCTCCTTCCTATTCATAGGAATATCGATGGAAAATTATGAATGGCAAGGTTGAATTAGTTGTTTCTGAATACTACTATATAAATAGAGTGATTTTTGGAGGCAAATGGATTTTAATGAATATTTTTGACACATTCAAATAATACTATTAATTACATGGACACAATAATTTCAGGACAGTGGTTGATTTAATTAATAATTAAGGATGAAAACAATAATATTAATTACATGGAGGTATACTAAATACCCAAGGATTGATAGGAATGTAGCCTATATAACTGAATAATGTATAGACATCCCTGGCACTCTATAAAAATCAATAATTATTTTTGTACTACCATCTGCACGTCAACTGTTCTAACTTTGTCAACTCCTAGAGCTGGATCTCAAGTTCTGGAAATTCTTGTCATCTCAATATGCCTCAGGCTGGCATGCTGACACTCATCCATTCATGAATTGGACCTTGTAGGCTGTGACTTCAGATGCCAGCACTCAAAAAAATTGAATCATGCAGTAAGAAGCCCATGGCGACACATGTTTTCCTTTTCTGTGAAAGTCCTGTGAATCAGGTGTGAAGTTTCATACATAGGCAAATCTATATCCTATGTAATAAATGTAATAAATATTTCATGTGTAATAACAGTCAATAAAATAAATGGTAAATAAATGAATAAAACAAAAAATGAAAGGAATAAGTACACTAAGCACAATATGGGGTCAACATATGGGATTCTATTTCAGGGCCTGGGAAGTGCCTGGCAGCTGAATTGTCTAGAGGCTGCTGTGCTGACAGTCAGCCATTCATGAATCGAGCCTTCTAGACACTGAGTTAGATCCCACCACTGCCAAAAAATGTAATCTTAGAGTGAGAAGCCGAGCGTGACACGTTTTCTTTGCCTTTGAAAGTGCTCGGTGACAGGTAGGATGTATAATTCAGATGCAAATCTATATGTTATGTAATAGGATGTCATAAATGTAAAAAATGTCATAGGTGGAAGAGTTGTCACTACAATAAATGAAAAACAGATTGAAATAGTAGTGAATCATTCTAGGATAAAATTAGAAACAAAAACTATAGGATGTGGATTAAATTTAATATTTTATTAAGTATTACCAGAATAAAAATGTCATGGAAATATAAATACCTAATAATTGGTAGTAACACATGATGCATAATTTAATAATGTATGGACATCTATCTCATTCTATAAAATATGAAGTTATGTGTATGGATGTATGTACATAATGTGATAAACAATAATAGGATATTGAGCAATTTAGTTAATGCTTTATTAATTGTTAACTGGGACACATCATAAAATGGAGACATAATTTAATAAGTAATAATTGGGAGTAATATCTATAAACTAATAATATACAGACATCTTTCTGTGTATATAATGCTTACATATATATCAATCTCTATCTATTTATACCTCGTTCACTCCTGGGGCTCGGTGGTTAAGTTCTCACCTTGTGAGTATGAAGCCCTGGGTTCGATTCTTCAGTGCCACATAAACAGAAAACACGGAAGTTCTGATGTCTTTCAATCAATTGCATTCTACCCTTGAGCACAAATGCTTAGGGACAATGTCAAAGCCCTTAATCGAGCCCCAGTACTGCCGCCAAAAAGAGGTACTATGTTCTAACTGCAACTATATAAGGACAGTACTTCAAATACCACATAACAGAGCAAGCTAGGAGTCTGGTGCTGACAGCTGCCACCTAACCTGACTTAGCCAGATGTAAACTGCTTCAACCCAGCTCCATGGGTTACCCCCATCATCCTGGCTTACCCTGGCATACCCCCGATATCCTGGTTGCTCTGGGGCTTTAAAACCTGGCAGGAAGTCTGCTAGACTCTTTGAAATATGGCTCGAAGTGGTAGAGTTCTAGCCTTGTGCAAATGTTATTAGAACAATAATATCCCCAAGCTTTAAGCTCAAGCTCCATGACTACCCCCCCCCAAAAAAATAAAACATCCCAATAAACATTTAGGTGTGAACTTTTGTGGTTTGTGAAATGTTCCTCAAAGAATGGTGATATTGATTAGAACGCCCTAAGTCTAATGACAGCTTGTGGAAAAGAGCTATGTGCTGAGTCCTCCATAGGGTACTCTGTGCTGAGTCCTGCACATGGTGCTATGTGCCAAGTCCTTCACAGGGTGCAGTGTGCTGAGTCCTGCATTGGTGCTGGGTTCCGAGTCTTTCACAGGATGCTGTGTGCTGAGTCATGCAAAGAGTGCCATGTGCTGTGTCCTTCACCAGGTGCATTCTTTCATTGGGTCCTTGTAAGATCTCCCCACTGAGATGATTTTGCAGACAAGAATATTGAGGCTCAGATATGTCTCCATTGGAAGGACAAAATTATGTATTACTGAAGAGTAGTGAGTTGTCTACTACAGACAATTGTTTGTTTTGTTTTTTCTCAGTCATGAACCTTGAACTAGGGGCCTAAGCTCTCACCCTTACCTCTTGGGCTCATGACTAGCACTCCACAGGGTAGAGCCATGGACCCCCTTTCTGCAAAGGCCACAACCTAGGGGTCTATAGCTGAGGTCTCTCATCCTGCCTTCTCAGGAAGCTGAGATCTGAGGATCTGGGTTCCAAATTATCCCAGACACAAAAGGTCCCCTTAGCCTATTATCTCCAATTCACTACTAAGAAAGCTGAAGTGGAAGCTAGGTACTTGTCACTCATGCCTGTCATCCTAGCTACTCAGGAGGATGAGATCTGAGGATCATAGTTCAAATCCAGCCTGGACAGGAAAGTCCTTGAGACACTTAGCTCCAATGGACCACCAAAAAGGCGGAATTGGCTTTTGGCTCAAGTGGTGGAGCAAAGACTTGAGCTAAAGAGCTCAAGACCAGCACCCAGGCCCAGACATCAATTCGTACAATAATAAAAAAAGAAAGAAACAAACTAAGAAACCTGAAGTATAGGGCTGAAGAAATCTGAAGTATGCGTCAATTATGTTTCTTTCTTGCTTCTATAGCTCAAGAACTCTAAGAAAATTTAGAATGCAAGTACTTCTCATGACCAAGGGAAACCCGGAAAGCTCTTGAACATCTGACCTTTCAGAAGTGGATGTCAGAGTGTCATAGGCCTTTCTGCCCTGGCTGGCTTCACCCTGTGATCCTCAGACCTCAGCCTCCTGAGCTAGGATGACGGGCCGGAACTACTGGTGTTCTGCTAGATTCAGAACTGTGATAACCTTGACAATACAAGTCAACTGCTTATCACAAAGGGCTTGGGGAGCATATTAAGCCTATCAACATTGGACCTTTAAGAACCCTGTAGGACACAAGATTACAATGATAGAGTCTGAGAGGCTGGGCATATGGATGTGTTACACACTTGAACCTTAAGCTCTGACTCCAATTCTGGTACACATTAGTGTTCATTTTCCAATGGATGCTCTCATAATTAGCAAATAGGAAAAGTACCTTGATTAACCCTCACTTTTTTTCCCAATTGTGTGTTTTGAACTCAAGCTTGGGCACTGTCCTTTAGACCCTCAAGTCAAGGCTAACACTCAACCACTTGAGCCGCAGTGCCACATGGGGTCTATTCGTGGTTCACAGGAGATAAGTGTCTAACAGGCTTTCCCTGATTGGCTGTCTTTGAACTGTGGTCTTCAGGTCTCAGCCTCCTGAGAAGCTAGAGTTCCATGTGTGAGACATTGACATTTCATCTGTTGTTTTGGCAGTCCTTGGGATTGATTTTAGGGCCTGAGTACTGTCTCTGAGCTCCTTTTTCTCAGGGTTAGCCACTTGGGCGACTCCACAGCTTCTGGATTTTTCTGAGTATGTGGCACTGAGGATTAAACCCTGGCATTCATGCATGCTAAGCGATCTCTTTACCACTAAGCCACGTTTCTAGCCCCACTCTTACAATTTATCCCTCACTTGCCTATCCTCAGGAAAAGATTTCTTACTATAAACCATTTAAAGAAATCACAATAGGAAGATGTCCAAAGATTGTATAAAGCTCATACTTGGGAGAGACTCTAAACATGTGAAGACTGTGAAAAATGCTTCCATTTAATTATGTATTACGTTTCAACACTTAATAAAATATTAATAAAAATGAGTCAAAATCCTAAATTATTGTATAGAATTTTATTATAGATGTGCAAATTGTAATAAATATTATGTGTATAATAATACTAAATACAATAATCAATCAATAAATGGATAAAAGAAAAACAAAATACAAAATCAATAATAAAAATCATAATATGAAATTAACATACATATGTAAGTGTATATCATATATTAAAATGTATAGACACATTTTTTTCCATTGCAGAGCCTTCATTCAGGCCCTGGGAACTCTAGCCTGAATTTTTTTTCCTCAAGGACAGTGAGCTTCGCCTTTACCCATGGCATAAAAGAGTTACCTGGACAGTGATCTCAAATCCTAGCAATGGCAGAAATACTGGCCCCAGTTCCAAGAGAGTGACTACTTTTTTTTATTGGAAGCAGTTATGTTTACTCAGTTCCATACTGAACATTAAAAAAAGCAGTGTAGAATTTGTACAGCTATTCTGACATCCTTTCCTTACCTCTAAAGTGCTTCTCTGAGAATGACATGGTTTCTCTTTTTTTGTACTTTTTTATTGCAAAAGTGTTTTACAGAGGGGTTACAGTTACAGGAGCAAGGTAATGAGTACATTTCCTATTGAGCATTGTTGACTCCTTCTTTGTTTTCCCCCTACCATCCCTTCCCTCCCATCTCCACATCTACTTCACCCTGCCGAGGTCAGTGACTTAGTTTTTCTTTTGTGGTTGGCAGGGGTTTGAACTCAAGTAGTGGCAACACTTCCCTCACGTTGCTACAAATTTACCAACACCCTGAGTTCAAATCCCAGGCTAGGAAAGAAAACTGGCAGAAATTCCAAAACAAGGAGCTTTATTTTTTTTATTTAGTTAAATAATTTATATTTTTATTTATTTATTTTTTTTTAGCCACCCATGAGACTTGAACTCAGGTCGTGGAAACACTTCCTCAGCTTGCATCTCCCTAGGCTGGGGTGCAGTCTCCAGACCCATAGCCAATCCTGAGATCCTAGGTCAGAGGGCTTGCAGGAAGAAAAAAAAAAGCTGGAAAGCACAAAACATGGTGAGCAGCAGAGGGCTGGCATTTTATGATTTTTTTGGGCATGGTGACCATCCTGGGTCTGAATGACATGGCTGCAAAGTGGACCTGACCTGCCATTGCTGATTCTGGTGAGCTATCAGTGAAGCCATAGGCCAACCTGTCAACATAAGACCTGGGTTCAAATCCCAGTCCTGACACTAATGGCAGGAGATCACAAGAGACTCATTCCTATGCATGGGAATACCAATTGAATGAGTAGTTCATGCATCCGTCTAGTCTAAAATTGGATGCAATAGTCCTAGAATGCTGATTGATCTTAACGTATAGTTTATTAAGCATGAAAAGAATAATATTCCTTCAATGGTGGTATAATAAATACCTAAGAGTTGGTAGGAATGTAGTAGGTGTCATTCAATCATAGATAGACGGCTCTGGCACTCTGTAACAATATATATTTATTTGTATACCACCGTCTGCCTATCCATGTATCGCTGTTTTGGCCCAACATGGGGGTCGATCTCAGTGCCTGGGAACCACTTGAGGGCTTCATTGGCCTGAGGCTCCCATGCTCAAACTCACCCATTAATGAATTGGGCCTGCTAGGCACTGAGTTCAGATCCTCACATTGCCAGGTATGATGGAGAACACATCTAAAATCTAGATTCTATGTGATAGGAGGTAAACAATGTAATAAATGGTAGAAGTGTCATCAGAGTCAATAACATAAATGGTAAATAAATGAATAAAATGAGAACTAAAATTTATAAACGCACCAAACACAATATGGACTGAACATCTGAACGGAAGTATAAATCCTATCATTAAAATATTTATAAGAAGTATCTTTTCCAGGACTAAGGCTTGAATTCAGTCCCCCAAGGAGAAGGGAATGGCGGGAGATCGTGCGACACTCGTTTCTGGACCTAGGAAGAGCCATGGCATGCGATTGATCTCATCCTTGAATGAGTAGTTCGTGCATGATGTGAGTAGGAAATGATACATAAGACTCATGGACTATAGATTATTTGTAAAGAAGAGTTGATGAAGCAGTGCAATAATCATCATATACATGAAATGGATGCATCAGAAAAGATCCAAATATAGGTACTCACAGATTGGATTCCATCGCAGGTCACCACAATCTTACTCTATACAAATATGTACTTATTTGCATTCTACCTTCAGCTTATGAAAGGATGACTATTGTGCTCCCCACTCTCCCCCCACGGGGGCTCTAACTCAGGTACTGGGAACTCCTAGCTACTTTGTTGCTCACAGGCATGTGTGCTCATGTGGACCCATTCACCAATTGTGCCTGCTAGGCCCCTAGTTCAGATCCCAGCCCTGCCAAAATATTCATCTTGATGTCAGAAGCCAATTGTTGCATCTATTTTCCTTTCCTGTGCAAGTCTTGGGTCTCAGCTAGGATGCAGAATGCATGGGCCACCGTGTGGTCATGGGAATAAGTTGTTATCCATGTCAGCCCAGTTATACCTGTCATCATATACATAAGAAAATACACAATACATCCATGAATATCATACAATATAAACACAATAAGTACGCTCAATGCATGATGCAGTCCACACACGGATGTGAATATACATCCCATGTTTCAATGATGCATTGAGCACTATTTTGGCCTCCCTGAGGCTTTATCTCAGTTCCTGGGAAGAGCCCATCTCCTTAGTGGCTCACAGTCTGGTGTGATCACGTGGACCGATTGGGCAGTTGGGCCTCCCAGGCCCCAAGTTCGAATCCCAGCACTGCCAAAAATTCACCCTGATATGAGAAGCCAGTCGTTGCACCTGTTTTCCTTTGCTGTGCAACTTCTGGATCTCAGCCAGGATGACTACACCAAATACAAGATGCAGCCCACCAATGTTTGGAAATACAGATCCTTTGTTTAATTATGAATTTTTGACTATATTGGACTCCCACCAGGGCTCAATCTCAAGTCCTAGGAATGGCCTGGCTCCTTAGAGGCTCACAGGCTGCTGTGCTTAACATGACCCATTCAGCAATTGGGCCTGATAGGCCTTGAGTTCAAATTCCAGCACTGCCAAAAGATTCATTCTGATGTGTGAAAACCAAGGTTGCATATGTTTTCCTGTTCTGTGAATATCCTGGGTCTCATCGAGGATGGAGAATGCTATATACGCAAATCTATAGCCATGGGAATAGGTTGTCATCCATGTCAGCACAGTTATATTTGTCACCATATTCAATAAAATGCACAATACATCAATGAATAAGACACAAAATAAAAATAATAACTACCCTGAATGCAAGATGCATACCACTCCTGCAGGTAAAGAGAGATCCTATGTTTAAAAAAGGTGGGCTTGCTATTTTGTCCAGTGCTGGGGCTTCAAATCAGGCCCTACACCAGGCCTGAAATTCTAGTCTTCAAGGATGGTGAGCTTCCCCATCCCCCACATTGCAACAGAGATACCCAGACCTGAGTTCAAATCCCAGCACTGACAAAAATTTCATCCTGATGTCAGAAGCCAGTTTTACAATATATATAAATAGTATGTTTCCAGGGCTGGGGCTTCAATTCAGGACTAGTGAACAGGCCTGACATTCTTATCTTCAAGTACAATGATCCTCCCCTTCATCCACATTGCTGCAGATTTACCCAGATCCTGAGTTCAAATCCAAAGCCTGTAAGAATAAACTGTGTGAACTGCAAGCCAGGGAGCTAAATTTTTCATTTTACTTTTCTCAGTACGGGGCTTGAAGTCAGATTGTGGCAACTCTGCCTCAGCTTCGATCACCCTAGGCAGAGCGCAGCCACTAGATCTACAGGTGCTTCTGGGATCCTAGACACCCAGGTCTTGCAGGGAAAGCAATTCACAGAAAAAATGTGGCCTTTTTATGTTTTCTTCACTTGCTCGGTGACCCTCATGGGTCTGAATGACACTGTTGCAAAGGGTACTTCACCTTGCAATCCTGAAGGCTGGCAGACTATCTGGGAAGCCATAGGCCCACATGGCAACATAGGCCCTGATTTCGAATCCCCCTCTTAACACCAACCAATGGCAGGAGATACTAAAAAATGGTTCCCATCCATAGGAAGAACAATGGAATATTATCAATGTCAAGGTTCAATGAGTTGATCATGAATGATGCTCCTATAAAATTATACAGCAGCATTTCAGGAAGCTAATTGATTTTATTTAATATTTATGAAGCATAAAAAGAATATTATTACTTACAGGAACGCAATAATTTCAGGACACTGATTGATTTGATTAATAGTATAAGGTTGAAAACAATAACATTAATTACATGGACGCATGATTATTACCCAGGAATTGGTAGAAATGTAGTCTACATAACTGAATAATGTATAGACATCTCTGATACTCTCTAAAAACACATATTTATTAGCATACTTCCATCTGCATGTCAATCTGTTCTTATTTTGTTAACTCCTGGGGCTTGAGCTCAGGTCCTGGGAACAGCCTGTCAGCTCAATTTGCCCCAGGATGGCGTGCTGACACTCACCATTCATGAATTGGGCCTTGTAGGCTTTTAGGCTGTGAGTTCAGATGCCAGCACTCCCCAAAAATGAATTGTGGAGTAAGAAGTTGATGGTGACAGATGTTTTCCTTTTCTGTGAAAGTCCTGGGTGTCAGGTATGAAATGGAATACATATGCAAGTCTCTATCTTATGTAATCAATGTAATCAATGTTTTATGTGCCATAATAGTCAAAATAAATGGTCAATACATGAATAAATCAAAAAATAAAATAACTGCACTGAATGCAATATGGAGTCAACATATATATATATATATATATATATATATATATATATATATATATAAATCATATATGTAAATTGTACATGAATAGGATGTTTTCTATTTCAGGCCTAAGGAATAGACATGACTTCTAGGAGGCCAGTTTCCCCTTCCCACACAGTGCAACAGAGTTAACAAGACCACGGGTTCCAATCCCAGTCTTGGCAGAAAAATGGTACCTTTATAGTATGTAATAGTATAGTAATTCTAAGGTATTTCATTATACCTCCATTGTACTAATGTGATTGTTTAAATGCCTCATAAAATATTAACTAACATCGATCAGTGTCCTATAACATAATTGTGTATAATTTTATCCTAGAATCATTCAAGAACTGCTCTTTCAATCATGACATACATCATATTCCATCGGTAATCATTTGGACAGGAATAAGTTTTTTAGGATCTCCTTCCATTTGGAGGTGGCAGGACCAAGATTCCAACTGTGGACTACAGCTCCCACCACTTAAACTGGAGGATAGGGAACTCACCAGTCTGTCCAAGAACATCAACAAGACCAATGATTAGGCAGGCACCAGTGGCTCTCATCAGTCCTCCTTGATACTTACAAGGCTGTGATGGGAGGATCCTTGTCAAAGTCACCCTAGGCAAGAAAGTCCAACTTCAGTGCCAACAAAGCCAGAATCCCTGTGGATCTAGTGTGGAAGGCCAGCCTTGATCAAAAGCAGCTCACAGACTGTGCTCCTATCCTGAGTACAAGGTCTGGGACTGGGAGCAAACAGACATACACAACAATCTGTGAAGCTATCCAGCTAAATGAGGTCATTCTCTTTTCTCCAACTGAATTGGACATTGTTCCCTGGGAAAAGGGCTGGGGAAGCTGCTATCTTCTTGACTCCGCCCATGCTGCTTGCATCACAGGATTCTGGCCACACCCCCATTCTTTCATAGTTCTTTCTGACCAATGAGAAGCAAGAATGGTGGCCACGCCCACATTCCATGCTGCCTGGTAGCACCAGGATTCCCTCTGTTAGTTTATACCACTACCAGCAATTGAGGAAGGTAGAGATGGTTGAGTGGTGAGGAAGAGACTCCAGGCAACTTTGGAATATAGAAGGAAATTGAGATGCCTGCCCACACCCAGGCTTCCTTCCCTCCTTCACAAGGTGCGGAATTTCAAACATCAGGCAATGGCACCCTGCCAGGCCTTGTAAAGCCCCAACATGATCCCTGGCCCTGGTTCTTTGCTCTGAGGCCATGTGTCTGCAATGCCACTGCCATCGCTGCTCGCCCCACATGGAGCAGCCTAAAGCAAGTTCTCCCAGCAGCACAGGTGAGTGGCTGCCCTGAAACCACCCCTACCCCGGGTCAGACACCCCTCTGGGGGCACCATGACCCCCTACTTGTGTCCTCTCCCTGGCTCTGAGGAGCCACCTTTCTGTCTTGGGGATTTCTGAAACAGAGACTCAAGATATGCTCTGGCTGGGCTGGATCGAGGTCCTCCTATCTATGACAGGTATGCTACACCAGACCTGGTCCTCTGGAATTGGGATGGTAGATGTGTAACAACATGCCCAGTCATCGATTTAGATGGATTATCGCAAACGTTTAGTCCACAGCAGATGATTCTTTTTTTCTTCATATTTTTATAGTGAAAATACTGTACAGAGGGGTTAAAATTACATGGGCAAGATAATGAGTACATATCTTATCAAGCATTGTAGCCTCTTCCTTTGATTCCCCTTCCCATCCCATCCTTTCCCCATCTCCCTATCTGACTCTCCACCTCCCCCTAAAAAAGTTGTAAAGTTCATTTTCGACATAGGACTTGTAAGTCTCATTGTTGCAATGGAACCACCTGTAATCCCTATTTAAATGATTTTCTTTTCCTTCCACTCCATAAATTATAACAACATAAAATACAGTGAAAGCAGGGATTTTACCGTGGGGGAGGGACATAAAAAGCAACAAAGAAATAAACTTATAAATGTACTAGAAAAAATGGAATGAAAGTAAAAATTTTTGAATACATATCTTAGGGTTCATTTCCCTAACACCAACTTATCTGAACTTTTCTGCTTGAGTCAGACATATACTAGTTATTGCAAATAAGGTAAACCATGGGACCTATGTTTCTTTGGGCCTGGCTTACTTCACTTAATATAATTTTTTCCAAGTCTTTCCATTTCCTAATAAATGAGGCAATGTCATTCTTTCTGATGGAGGCATAGAATTCCATTGTGTATATATACCACATTTTCTTGATCCATTCATCTACTGAGGGGCATCTGGGTTGGTTCCATATCTTAGTTATGATAAAAAAAAAAGGCTACAATAAACATAGTTGTGCTGGTAGCTTTAGTGTGGTCTTGTTTGTGAACATTTGGGTAAATGTCCAAGAGTGGGATTGCTAGGTCATAGGGGAGTTCTATGTGGAGTCTTTTGAGAAACCTCCATACTGCTTTCCAAAGTGTTTGAACAAGTTTACACTCCCAACAACAGTGCAATAAGGTTCCCTTCTGTCCACATCCCCTCCAGAATCTGCTGTTATTAGAGTTCTTGATTATAGCCATTCTAAGTGGGGTGAGGTGGTATCTCAATGTTGTTTTGATTTGCATTTCTTTTATGGCTAGAGAGGTTGAGCATCTCTTCATGTGTCTATTGGTCATCTTTGTTTCCTCTTTAGAGAAGTTTCTCTTTAAGCTTTTAGCACACTTATTTATTGGGCAGTTGTTTCTTTGGAGAGTTGTTGTTGGGGGATTTATTTGCGTTCGAGGTACATTGTAGATGTGAGACCCTTGTATGTTGTATGGCTAATGAAGATTTTCACCCAATCCGTAGGCTTTCTATTGATCTGGCTAGCTATGTCCTTTGCCATACAGAAGCTCTGCAATTTAATGCAATGACATTTGTCCAAACTTTATTTGATTTGTTGTGTTTCTGAGTCTCTATTAAGAAAATTTCAACCTCTACCAAGAGACCTAAGATTTCTCCTCTTCCATTCTGTAATGTTTTCAGTATATCTGCTTTGTCATCGAGGTCTTTGATCCATTTGGAGTTGATTCATGTTCAGTGTGATATATAAGGATCTAGCTTTAGTTTTCTACAAGTAGTTAACCAATATTGCCAGCACCATTTACTGAAGAAGCTGTCTTTCTTCCATTGTATTTTGTTAGCTCCCTTATCGAATATTAGAAGGTTATAGGTCTATAGGTTCATTTCTGGGTTTTGAACTCTGTTCCATTGGTCCTGAGGTCTGTTCTTGTGCCAGTACCAAGCCATTTTGATTACTATTGCTTTGTAGTAGAGTTTGAAATTTGGTATTGATATTCCTCCAGCACTGTTCTTTCTGTTGAGGACTGTTTTTGCTATTTGGGGTATTTTATTGTTCCCTATGAATTATTGGATTGCCTCTTCTATTTCCTTGAAGAATGAAGTTGGAATATTGATAGGTATCGCATTGAATTTGTAGATAGCTTTGGGAAATATTGCCATTTTCACGATGTTGATTTTTCCATTCCAGGAACATGGCAGCTTTTGCTATTTTCTAAGATCTGTTTTGATTTCATTTTTCAGGTTTTTAAAGTTTTCATCGTAGAGGTCCTTCAGTTCTTTGGTTAAGTTAATTCCTAGGTGTTTTATATTTGTAGGGCTATTACGAATGGAGTTGCTTTCCTAATTTCAGCCACACTTTCCTCAATGTTGGTATACGGAAAAGCCATTGATTTTTGAGGGTTAATTTTATACCCTGCTACTTTGCCAAACTTTTGAAGCACCTTGAGTAATTTGGGAGTGAACTCTATGGGATTCTCTAACTACAAGATCATGACATCTGCAAAGAGGGAGAGTTTTACTTCTTCTTTCCCTATTTGTATCCCCTTTAGGTTTGCATCTTGTCTTATTCCTGTAGCTAGGCATTCTAACACTAGATTGAAGAAAAGTAAAGAGCTTCGACATTCATGTATCATTCCTGAGTTAGAGGAAGTGGCTTTAGTTTTTCACCATTAAGTACAGTGTGGCTGTAGGTTTATCATATACAGCCTTTATTGTATTGAGGAAAGTTCCATGGATTCCTAATTTTTCCAGAACCTTCATCATAAAGGGGCATTGGATCTTGTCACATGCCTTTTCGGCATCTATTGAGATAACCATGTGTTTCTTACCCTTGCTCCTGTTGATGTGATGAATTATATGAATTGATGTGGGTATATTGAACCAGCTTTGCATCCCTGAAATGAATCCTGTTAGATGATGTATTGTTTGAATGAATTGTTGAAGTCGATTGGCCAAAATTTTGTTGAGAAGTTTTGCATCAATGTTCATCAAAGAAATGGGTTTATACTTCCCTGTCTGGTTTGGGGATGAGGGTTATTATGGCTTCATAGAATGAATTCGGTAGTGAACTTTTTCTTTTAATTTCATTGAAGAGTTGAAGTAGTATTGGTGTGAGCTGTGTTTTGAAGGCCTTATAGAATTCTGCTGTAAAGCCATCTGGTCCTGGGCTTTTCTTAGATGGGAGGTGTGTTATTGCTGCTTCTATTTCAATGCTAGATATGGGCCTGTTAAGATGTTTTAACTAATCCTGGTTTAGTTGCAACATGTCAATATTTGCTAGGAAAAGGTCTATTTCTGCTAAGTTCTCAAACATATTAGCATAAAGTTTTGAGAAGTATTCCCTTATAATGTTCTGAATCTTGGCTGTTTCTGTGGTGATGTTTCCATTCTCATCTCTCAGTTTATTTATTTGGGTGTGTTCTCTTCTTTTCCTGATAAGATTTGCTAAGATTGTCAATTTTGTTAATTTTTTTGAAGTAACAACTCTGTTTTGTTGATTCTTTCTATATTTGTTTTTGGATTCTAATTCATTTAATTCTGATATATTTTTAATTATTTCTTACCGTCTACTGGATTGGGGATTATCTTGATGCTCTTTTTGAAAGAGGCTCAGATGTCTTATCAAATGGTTGGTTTCAGATCTCTCTAATTTGTTGATGTAGGAACTCAGAGCTATAAACTTGCCCCTGAGTTCTGGCTTTGCTGTGTCCAGAGGAGCGAGTAATTTCTGTGTTCATTTTTGTTGAATATCATGAACATTTGAATTTCCTCCATGAGTTACAGGACTTTCTTTGGTGGCTTTTGGTGTTGAGATCTAATTTTATTCCCTTCTGGTATTATGAGAGAATGGAAGGTATAACTTCAATGATTCTGAATTTGGACAAGTTTGCTATGTGGCCTATAATGTGGTCTATTTCAGAAAACATTCCATGTGCTGCTGACAAGAACATGTATTCTGATGCTAATGGCTGAAATATTGGTAGATGTCTGTGAAATCTATTTGATCTATGCAGTTGTTTAGATCTGCCATTTCTCTGTTGAGTTTTTGACTAGTTGATATATCTAGTGTGGAAAATGGTGTGTTAAATGCCCCAAAAATTAATGTCTTTGGATCTCTGTGGGATTTGAGGGAAAGTGGTGTTTCTTGGATAAATTTGGGTCCTCCGTTATTTGGTGAATAGATATTTAGAATTGTAATATACTCCTGAAGGAGAGATCCCTTAATTAGTATGGAGCGACCTTCTTTACCTCTTCTCACGAATTTTAATTTTAAGTCTATTTTATCTAATATTAGGATTGCAACTCCCACCTGTTTACTGGGGCAGTTTGCTTGGTAGATTTTGTTCTAGCCTTTCACATTGAAAATGTGTTTGTTTATATGGGCAAGAGGTGACTCCTGAGGCAACAGATAGAAGGATCTTGCTTTTTAATCCAACTATATAGTCTATATCACTTAATTGGAGAGTTAAGTCCATTAATGTTGAGAGGACTGAGAGGTTTTTGGGAGTACCTGCCATTTTATCCACCTTCTTGGGGGCTGAGGCAACTGGGTTCTTCCTGAGGTTATTGGATTCTCAGTTTGAGTGCAATTTCTTGGCCTTTATTGTGGTCTTGTTGATTTTCAATGTGTAGGACATCTTTAAGAATGTTGTGTAGGGCTGGTTTGGTGGAGATATATTGTTTCAATTTTTCTTTGCTATGGAAGGTTTTTATTTGACCTTCAGTTATGGAGAGTCTATGTGGGTACATAATTCTTGGTCGATAGTTGTTTGTTTTAGGGCATGGCATACATCATTCTATGCTCTTTTTTGCTATGATTGTCTCTGCTGAGAAATCTGAGGTGATTCTAATTGGTTTCCCTTTATAGGTGATTGATCTTTTCTCCTTGACAGCTTTAAGGATCTTTTCCTTGGTCTGAATTGATCCTGTGTGGATTACAATGTGACAGTGGATGTCCTATTCTGGACCGGTCTATTTGCAGTTCAAATAGCTTCCTTTATCTGAATAGGCCTATCTTTTTGCATGTTTGGGAAGTTCTCTGCGAGGATCCTGGTAAACAAATTTCCTAAACCATTAAATTCTGTTTCTAGGTGCTCCTCTACACCCATTATCCTTAGATTAGGCCTTCTGATGGTGTCTTCCAAGTGTTGGATAGATCTCTCATATATCTTGGATTTGTCTTTGATGGATGTATGTTCTTTCTCTATAATGTCTAGGGTGTCTTCAGTCCCCGAAATTCGATCTTCTGCATGGTCTAACCTGCTGTCGAGACTTCATACTTTGTTTTTTTATTTCTTTTTCTTCTAGTTGGTCGGCTTTGATGGCTTCAAATTCTTTGTTGAAGCATTGTTTTAGATCTTGTATGAAGTTCTTTACTTCCTTAATTTGGTTTTCAGTGTTTATTCTCAAATCGCTCTGTTGGTTGGTTATTCCCATTCCTTCTGTTGGGTTCCATTCAGCATTCCCTGTGTGGTCTCCCTAATTTCTTTCAGTTCTCTGTTTATGGGTTCCATGTATGCCTTTAGTGATCTTTCTGCATTCTAATCCAACTCTCTCAATTCCTGTATTACTCTTTGCTTAGCTTCTTCGCGTTCATGCAGTTCCTGTAGTTCTCATTGATTGATCTCAGTCTTCTCACGACATTCCTTTATTTCTCTTTGAGTGTTCTCAAGCTGCTCATGCAATTCCTGTATCAATCGTTGAGTAGCTTCCTCACACTCATGATATTCTTGTACTAACCTTTGTTTTGCCTCCTCTCTCTCCCTATCACGCTCATTCAGAGTCCTTTGCAGTTTTTCAATATTTTCATTTAACATGTTAACCAGTAGTGTTTGTAGAGCTTTTTGGGAACTCTCCTCTGGATTATTCATTATCTTTTCTGTCCCCTGATTATCATGAGTGGGAGTTGAGATACCCGGACTTGCCGTTTTTCTTGTGTTTTTCCCGGTTGCTCTGCCCATTTGAGATGAAAGTAACGCCAGTTTTGTGCTAGCACACTATTTTAAGGCAAGCATCAACCAAAGTCTGTAGTTGCAAAGTCAAAAATCTGCAAAAGTCTAGTTCAACAGATATACCTATTCAACATCAAACAACTATGTATTAATGGGCTACAAACTGCAAAGAAGAATTTGGCAAACAGAAATTATTAAGTTTGGGGAGAGATATGGGTAAAAATAGCATATAGGGATGTGGAAAGGCTGTGGGAGAGTTAACTAAAGTCAATCCTAATCTCAAAGCGGGAAATAGGTTGGATAGAATGATAGTGGAGAGACAATAAATAAGAAGAAACAGAAAGAAAAAAGACAAGAAAAAATAGAAAAACAAAAATTAAAAATTAAGAAGTGTAACACTTAAAATTATGCAAATTGAAAATGTAATATTCAGAGAAGAACGTGGATAGAATAAGAGAAGGGAGGATAAAAAGGAAATGTGAAAAACTTTAAAGTAAATTGCTTAAAATATTATATAGGTATAAAGAGGTAGTACTGCTATTAAGGAATTTAAGTCTAATAGGTTTGAAATTGAGTAATAAATTTGTGGGTTAAGCTTGTACACAATGGGGCTAAGGTCTAACAATCAACTATTGGCATATCTGAGAATGAGCAGAACAGCAATTATGTCATGCAAAGAAGAATGAAAAAGAAGAAATAGTGAAAAGAATGAGAAGGAAAGAAAAAAATGATCAAATGGTCAGTAGAGCTAAACAAAAATTAAAAAAAAAATGTACACACACATATACCCCTAAAATATAAATTATAATAGGAAGAAAAAAAGTTAATAGAAAACAAAATTTAAAAGTTAAAAATTAAAAAAAAACTTTTAGAAAAAATTTTTTATAAAAGATATTAAAAAGAGTTCTTAGATTTTTTATGGGGGGGGATAGGAAGATCCTGTATCTCACTGTGTCCTTAACTTGTCTCTTGTTGGAGTCTCTGGTCTGCTTGTGGTTTTTGATTTTCCTGTGGCTTGAATGGTTTCTTGTCAGTTTGAGCAGGCAGAAAAATCACAGCAGACGATTCTTGACCACAGGTGAAGCTCTGGGTAGGGTTGCAACCATCGAACCTCATTCTCCTCACAGGACAGTTGTAAGGAAAAAAGGGATTTAGACAGAGGGATCTCTGGAGCATTGCTAGGCACAGAGGGAGTGGCCTTCAGAGAAGGTTCTCTGCAATTCTGTGAGCAAATGACAGGAAGATACCCGGAAAAGGCTCAGGTGGACCCTGTTATTAATCGTGCAACAGATTTGGATTATCAAACAAAACATGGCTGTATTTCATCATTACCCTATGCCCATGAGGAAGAGGATCCTTCACTGTGTTGAGTTTTGCAGCTGGCGAAACCAAGGCACAGAGAAGCCAGGTGACCTACTTATGACGTCAACTTCACAGGAATCTCTGTCTGACTTCGCTACCATGCTCCCTAGGACAATGGGTGCTATTCAGTCCACTTCTTGTGTTAGGAAGTTCACTTCTTGTCAGTCGTGGGGCTGGAACTCTAGGCCTGGGTGCTGTTACTGAGAGCCTCAGCAAAAGGCTAGTGCTCTACCACTTGAACCCACAGCACTACTTCTGATTTTCTGGTGGTTCTTTGGAGATAAGAGTCTCACAGACGTTCCTGCCTGGGCTGGTTATGAACCATGATCCTCATATCTCAGCCTCCTGTGTAGTTAGGATTAGAATTCTGAGTTACCGGCACCAGACTTAATTGTAATTCTTACTTTTTTCTCTCTCTTTCCCAAGACCTGGTTAAATGGGTGCTGGAAGAGGGGCCCAAGCATCCCCATGCAGATGGAACCCAAGGTGGTCCTCTCATTCTGGAGGTGGGCTGTGGGTCAGTAGCTGTCTCGCTAGCTTGTTGAAACAGATTCATGAGATAAGCCCTTCTGTTCCCTGGCTAGACCATGATAGTTATTCATTGTCCATCCAGCCTTACTAGACTTTTTGTATTGTATTGCTTTCGACATCATTTTCTAGCACCTGGCTAAAATTATGATATATACCTATGGAATGAAAATGTAAGGCCATCTTAAGAAAGTTATTTAGGGCTCTGGGAATTTGGCTTCATGGTATGGTGATTGCCTAGCAGCCGTGAAACCCTGGGTTCATTCCTTAGTAACACATTAAAAAAAAACAACAACACTGGAAGTGTTGCTGTGCCTCAAGTGGTAGAGTGCTAGCCTTGAGCTAGAAAGAAAACCTCAGGAAAATTCCCTACCCCTGAGTTTAAGCCCTTCGACTGGCAAAAAGAACAAAAACAAAAACATTTAGTTAGTAAATACAAAATAAAGAACCCACACTTGGAATATAGAATTGCTTCTTCCATACTGACACCTGACAACAGTCCCTAATTTATGTACTTTACTTATGTTAGGATACTGTGTTGAAAAAGCTTTGTTCATTAAGTCACAGCAATTAATGCCAGGAATGTGCTTAGATTTCAGGTAAAGTTTAATTCTGGAAATTCAATGATTCCAGGATTTGTGTCGTCACTGCTAATCACAAAGAGAAGGGTAGGCTAAGTGTGATTTTGAAACCTTTTTGGTGAGTTATAGCACCAAAAAGGCAGAGGCTAATTAATAGTTGTGAAAGAAAATAAGGAATAACTCCAGATAGAAGGAATAAATGATAGTAAGTAAGGTATACCAGAAACTGTTCTAGAGAACCATTTTTGATTATTGTAGAACTTGTTGTCAACTAGGCTTTTCCTCATTGCTTTTAGCATTCTAAATCTCTTAGGCTAGCTCTTAGTCTCTGTGTGGTAAATGTATCTCCTATGCTATTCTTTCATACCTTATCTCCTTTGTTTTCTAAAAATCTCATTCTTTCCATATTTCTCTATGAATATTTCCTGATACTAAATACACATGTACTGATGGCAGAGGATGCTAATGTTAGGGTCCCAAAGCTCATCATTCATTGATGTAACAAAATGGAAAAGGAGGACATATTTATTGCTACTTCAATTTTTCTGAAATGCTGCAATGTCATTATTTGGTTAAAATTTCCATTCTTTGTCTACACAGTGTCATTCAGTGCACATAAATGCAAATATGAGCCAGGTGCTGGTGGTCTACACCTGTAATCCTAGCTACTAAGGAGGTTGTGAAAAGAGGATTGTGGTTCAAAGTCAGCCTGCTCAGGAAAGTCCAAGAGACCCTAACCTTCAATTAACCACCAGAAACCAGGAGGTGGTGCTGTAGCTAATCACCCAGGATCAGTGTTCAAGCCCCACAAGAACACAAGTGGTTAAATATGACTTTAAGTTTCCCTAAAAGGAACGACAAGATCAATAATCTTCCCAATCAAAAAAAAATTCCAAAATGATTCAGTGCACCTACTTTTGCTGAGTTATGTTATGGATTGTTTGCTGGACATATTCTCTAAAAACAAATCGTTTAACTAGGGATACAGGTGGACCCATTGCAACAATGAGATGTACAAGTCGCTTACAACTTTGATGGAGGGGGAGAATCGGATGGGGGAGGAGGGTATATGGGAAGGGATGGGAAGGGGAAACAAAGAGGAGGCAACAATGATTGATAAGAAATGTACTCGTTATCTTGTCCATGTAATTGTAACTCACAAAAAAGATAGAAAAAATGTTCAAATATTAGCTTTACAATAAACTTCATCTAATATTTCTCATTTGAAAAGAGAAGACTGTATAGTTGATGTCTCTTGGCTTTCTTACTATCTTAGTTCAAATCCAACCCAGGCAGGAGAATCTGTCAAACTCCTATCTGTAATTACACAGCAAAAAATCGAGAAGTGGAGTTTTGGTTCAAGCAGTAGAGTACTAGCTTTGGGGGCTAGTGGGCAGGAACAAAAACTGTTCAGGGACAGGGTCCAGCCTCTGGATTCAAGCCCCAGAACCAACATAAACTAAGCAAAAAAGCAAACAAAAAAAAAACAGATTATTTCATTGGGACCCTCCTTAAAGGAGTACTGGTCTGAGAAGTGGCTCCTTTTGCTGATCATATGCACTGGGTGCTCTTTTGGAATCTTTATTGCTCTAGAAAACTCATGACCAAACTAAAGGAATTGATAACTGACTCCTGCAGTAAGAGAATCATGTCAGGAGTGACATATCCATCCATAAAACACTTTAAAACCTCCATGTCTTTGTTTCTTTGGAGTAGAATTTTTTGGGGGGTCCAGTCGTGGGCCTGAACTCGGGGCCTCGGCGCTTTACCTCAGGTCTTCAACTCAAGGCTAGCGCTCTACCACTTGAGCCACAGCACCACTTCTGGCTTATTTTTGCTCATGTGGTGCTGAGGAATCAAACCTAGGGCCTCAGGCATGCAAGGTAAGTTCTCTACCACTGAGCCACCTTCCCAGCCCCTGCAGTAGAATATATTTAAAACAACGTTATTTCCTTCTGTTCTATGCTGGCCACCAAATGGCACATTATTTCTTTTTGAAATTCTCTCAACTAGAAGTTTACAGAAAAATTATATATGAGTAAAAACACACTAGAAAAAGTTAAGGACAGAGTTTTCTTCAAGCCTTCGGATTCTCTTCTTTTACAGTAAAAAGGAGAGCACAAGTTAACTTGAGCTTTGTCAATCCTCTATGTTCCATTCCTCTCCTGGGATCAGTTTCCACATCCAGTAACAGTTACTTCCAGGAACAATCTATGGTGCTGCTTGAGGTATAGTGAATGATTTCTGGCTTCACTGAAATAACACAAGGACACCTTTGTACCTGAAGTAACACGAGTTTTAGACACAACTTAATAAAGAGAAAATATGAAAATTATATTGCTTATAAATACATTATCCATGAGTATATTGAGTTCAAACTTTGTAAATTCTCTGTAAATTAAGGCGAATTTTAAAAGGGAAGAAGTTTCTCAGATCATTTTTTTTTGTGAGTGTGCTGCGCATTATTTCTCAAGTGTACATGAATTTGTTAACTCATGTTAACTATAGCAATAATAAGAGAAAGAGAAATTCTGTGTTTAAGTATAAGGGTTCATTACACTATAGAAGACTCTACGAATAAGACCACATTGAAACAATAAAGCCAAGTCCAGTATGTAGATTTATGAGAGTGATATAGAGAAAGCATTACTCCTACGTGGAACAGGAAGTATAAGGCCACCACCTTTCTAAATCACGCTTGCTAATGACACAACTTTCTAGAAAGTAGAATGGAAGAATAATTCTGTTTTCAATGCAAGCCAGATATAAGAGCATGGACTTAATTGAAAAAAACAGTCCATCTTGAGCGAGCAGGGATTATACTAGCTATGAACTGGTGGATAAGATCACATTTTTTTCTTTCCTTTACTTATATATTGTTTGTTGTTGGTGGTCTTGGAACTTGAACTCGGGGCCTGGGCACTGCCCCTCTGCTATTCAGCTCAAGGCTAGCGCTCTACCACTTGAGCCACAGTGCCGTTTGCCTCCTCCTTTGTTTCACCTTCCCATCCCTTCCCATCTCCACCCCTCCAGCCAAAGTTTTAAAGCTCACTTTTCGACATAATGTCTTGTACATCTCATTGTTGCAATGGGGCCACCTCTATCCCTAAAATTGTGCAGCAAAATATGTCTAAGAAATATATTTTTCAATAAGATGTTTCAATCCTTAGATAAAGTTCATTTTACTTTAATATAAAGTTATCTCCAAAAATAAATTGTGCAATTAACCTAATGTATGTTTTCTTGCACAAAATGCTGTGACTTCTAGTCTTGTTATGTGATTTTAATTATATTTTTATTCACGACATAATACCTACTTACATTTATTACAAATTTCTGTAATTATACAAATCATGCCTGTACACACTATTTTGCATACTCTAATATTCAAACAAAATTATCTTTTTTCCTGTCTCCCACAGAGAAGGATGAGGTGCTGAAGTACATGGAATGGAAATTTGCAACGTGAGGATGGGATCATGAGGAATTTCTACTTGGCTGAACAGGAATTCTTGTTTCTAAAATACATTCTTACCATTTAATCACACAGGGAAAGCCACAAAATTTGAAGTTCATATGAAGGAATTACATTCCTAAAAGATGTTGCAACCCGGCTCAAAAGTTCAATCTTATCACCAGTTCTTTGTGCTTGCGGGCTGATCTATTTCTCTATCCTATGTTTCATGTTGTTAAGTATATTAGTAATTCAGCTGTCAGTACATGGCAGGAGACTCCTAAAATCACAGCAATTGCTGTGTAATATTCCGAAGATAGGAAAAAGATTATATTGATCTCCAATTCCTCTCTTTGGCCTTTAATATACTAACTAATTGTCAAAACAATCGCGTAAGATGTTAGTTTATTTTCCCTTTTTAATTAGAGATTAAGCAAGTGTTTATCACAGCAAAAAGTGTTAGTGCTATCAGAGGTCTGATATGAACACCTTCTCCCTAACAAGTAATGCTCTATGGACTGTAAATATGGAAGCCACAATAAAATTCTCTCTCTTTCTTTCTCTCTCTCTCTCTCTTTCTTTCTCCCACTCCCTCTCTATTTCTCTCCCTCTCTCTTTCTCTCTCTACACACACACACACACACACACACACACACACACACACACACACACACACACACAAAGCTGGCACCCAGACAAATGAGACATCAGTTCCATTCTTTTGTAATTATAGTTGATTGGTGTTTCCTCCATAGGTTTTTCTTTACTTAAGGATCTTGCCTGGACTTGTATCTTTCCCTGAAATCAAGTACATTCAAGTCAAACTCCATGAATTCATACTACTACTCCAAAATACTAAAGTGTATTGGATCTAGAGACCAATAAAACACCCACCTTGTTATTTTAGTAGAAATTGACATCAAGAAAGTAGAGGAGTATTGATCAGGAACTGAGGTAAGAGAACAGGAGTATGTGGGAAAATGTAGAATACTGTATGTGTGTTAGAGATACAGAATCAACTTCTGTAGACTCATGTATGAAAAACTTGTCATTCTATATTGAAAGCTCAATTTACATATACAGTTTTATAGTTACTTTGCGTACCTATCACTTCTGATCCCAAATCCTCTTATGAATGTTCATAGTATCTGAATATATCACAAGATTTGCATGTACTTATAATCTTAAGCAGTCTGCTTCTACATCTCTCATTCTATGTGATGAACCCTTATTTTTTGTTTCTCTATTTGCTGAATAAATGTATTCCTGGAAACAGGATATTGACAGCAAATCTGGGTGTAATTTACATTTTGTAAATTTCAAAAATAACAGACTTTCTATTGACTAATCATTTTCTAAAAATGAGTGATATTCATGAATACAATATTTTGGTGCCTTTAAGTAAATTGAGAATTGATGTGATAGTTCTTGTGTCTAATTTACATAACCACTGGATTGTTCATGTACGAACATGTACATTGGACTTTTTTATTTTTACATATAAAGTAGTCCTCAAGGGTTTGCTTTAAACTGATAATGGGGTGGTATCTTCCTATTCCAAACTTCATATATACTTCAGTAAAAGTACTAGAAACACATGATGTTTACTGGAGCAATATAAAAGATGAGAACATATTTCTAAAGAGATTTGATTTGTTGATTAAAACACAGAAAAGAGTAAAATAGATTCCTCGCTTGATACTGAATAAATTTCATATGAATGTAGCTCAAGATGAGACTCAGATAAATTCATATTAATAATACTGAGATTTACATCACAATATAAGCAATATAGGTATTTTTAAGGAATTGGTCATTCAAAGCCCTAGATACCTCATGGATGAAGAATGGAATTGAAAATAGCAGAGAAAAACAATTCAACATGCAGCTATTATGATTTTATAATGCTAATATGAAAGAAATGGAGCTTTTGCTTTTCTGAAGAAGAAAGTTTAGACAGCAATATCAATGTAAAGCATCAGTTATAATGAGTCTAACGTCTTTTCCTCCAAGATATCCAAGAGTACTATACTCATCCTCTGTAATGTAAATAAGTAATAATTTTAATTAGCCTTTGTTAATATTAATTTAATTGTGTAGCAAAAAGTTAAAATGTTTGCTATCATTCCTTCAATATAGTAGCATACCTTTATACTTTACTGTCTCTTCATCCAAGCCTAAATCACTACTTCAAAGAAGCACAAACAGAAAAGCAAAAATAACCTAATACAACAATCACAAATCCTAAATTATGTGAAAAGACCACAATAAAAAAAAATAAATCTGGGCTGGGAAGGTGGTTCAGTGGTAGAGCTCTTGCCTTGCATGCCTGAGGCCCTGGGTTCAATTCCTCAGCACCACATAAGCAAAAAGAAAAAAAAGGAAGTGGCACTGTGGCTCAAGTGGTAGAGTGCTAGCCTTGAGCTGAAGAGCTGAGGGACAGCACCCTGGCCCATAGTTCAGGCCCCACGTCTGGACCCACCCCCCCAAAAAAATAAGATGAATAAATAAGTAAATCTGAGGAAGAGGAAAAACAATGACAGAAGAACAACAGAATATTACTCTAGCTCTCTCTAATGAAACAGATTGAGTTCTAGCAGGTACTTCAGGTCTAGAGGGTCACACCAAGTCAGCTATAATTATATATAGATATCCTATTCGAATGAAGAGTTTATACTGTCTTCAGAAGAAAAGAGAAATCTATGCAAAGTTACCCAGACAGGTAGGTGACTGCCGTGACTGTGTTGGCCAACATATTCAAAAGCACATCTGCAGTGTGGAAATAGGGCAACATGGAAAAAAGCAGGAACAAAAATGTACATCAGAGAAAGCCACAGCCATCTACAGAGACAATTCACCATACCACTGGACAGTGTGAATTGTAGCTGAAACCACAAATATTAACATCACAACATCTCACCTCAATTTGTTTCTACGCCTACACTTAATGGTCTAGACAAAAACCTAATTCCAGAAAAGCAAATCACAACAGAAAACCAACACCAGGCAAATCAACCAAGAATAAAGATAGTCATGTATGAAGATCATAGATTCCCCCAAAATAAAACCTCCAAATGACAGAACAAATAAGAAAAATACAATAAAAATGATGTCAAGGTAGTATAATTCACATAGTAAATAACCAGGCATTGGAACAGACAAGGACCTTGAAGTTAGTTATCAAAATACATTAAAATCCTGCTGAAAAATGTGATTAATGGAAAGATAGAACACCTCTACAAGGAAATGTGTGAACAAGATGAGAGCAACCAAAGATTAGCAAAATAATTCATGGAGACTACAAACAGAACGATAAAAAAATTCTGAGAAGGCAAGAGAGTACAAGAAAAAATAGATGCCTAGTTAAAAGATATGAGAGAAGACACAGAAAACAAGCTTTTATTCTCCCCCACCCAAAGAAAATACATACAGAAAGTCTATACAGGACCTAAAACAAAGCTTTAATAAAGAGATAGACCCCCTAAAAATGACCAATTAGAAGATGGGGAAATCAAAAACAAAGTAGAAATTCTCCATAGCAAATAGATGACATAGAAGGTAATCTCAGGGTCAAAGACAGAATAGGTCTAATAGGAAAGAGGAGATAATCATTTAGAACAAACCCAAGAAATAAGAAATGATCTTGCAGAACTTCAAGATTCAGAAGATCAAATTTCGGGGAGATAGGTATCAAGAAAGAGAAGAGCAGGAAGCTAAATTGATGGGAAACAAATTACAGAGTTCTAGCATAGAACATGCCAAACATCCAAAGAGATAGGCTCATTCAGAGAAGAGAAGCCTTTAGAACACCAAACAGAGAATTCTAGAACTGAAAAATCCACCACCACATCATAATCCATTAGAGGATCATTAAAGATCAAGGAAAGGATTCTTACAGCAGCCAGAGTGAAAAGACTGATTATTTATAAATAATATATAGTCAGAATAAATACAGATTTCTTAGTTGATATAATACAAAGGAGAGCCTGACATGATATATGACAAACATTAAGGGTAAACATCTACTAATTCATCCCAAGCGAAACACTCCTTTACATTTAAAGGATATATAAACATATTTCATGACAAAGAAAACTTGAAACAATGTATATCCAGCAAATCAGCTGGATAGAAGTTAATCAAATATATCCTACATAGAGAAGATCAAGAAGAACTGGAAATGGTTATATAAAATGCTCCCTACCAGAGAACAAGGTAAATATGTTAACAGTAGATGAGGAACAGCTCCTAACAGCAGGGGAATAACATAGCAGGGCTTATCAGATATTTCTCAGTCTTAACTCTCAATATGAATGGATTTAAATTTCCAAATAGAAGACATAGATTAGATAGTAGTATCAAAAAAACAAGAGACATATTTTATTGACAAAAACAAACACGTACTCAAACTAAAAGGCTGAAAGGAAAATTTTCAAGCAAATTGACAACATAAACAGGCCACAGTAGGATTACTAACATAAGATAAAATAGAATTCAAATTAAAATTAGTAGGAAGAGACATTACATATTGATAAAGGCAACTCTCAATTAGGAGATATAGCCAGTGTAAATATCAATGACCTGAATCCTGGAGCATTCCACTTCATCAACCAAATTCTACTTAACCCCAAAAGACATCTCAACATATCATTCCCATCTATGGATTTGTTATCCAGGAAAAACTCAACCAAGAAACTGCAGACCTACATATCTTCATTGACCACCTAGCCCTAACAGACATCTACAGAATATACATTCAGTGTCAGAATATACATTCTTCACATCAGCTCATGGAAGATTCTCTGAAACAGAACATATCCTATGTCACACAGAAATTCTGTTCAAATTGAAACAAAAATTAATTGAATTCCCATGTCTTGTCAGACCATAACAGAATAAACTTAGAATTAAGCAGCTAAAGCAAAAAAATTGTCAAACCCATGAAGAGTGAACAAAAAGTTGCTGAATAACCAGTGCAACACTGAAGCGATTAGAATGGAAATCCGAACTTTTCTAGAATTTAACAAAAATGAACACACACAATACAAGCTCCTCGGGTATTTGTAGTAATTACAAGAGGATTTATAGCTCAGAGTCCCTACATCAATAATTGAGGAAATCTCAAATTATTTTAATTATGTATCTCAAGCTCCTTGAAAACAGGAAGAAGCCCAAAACCCAAAGCAGTAGGCAGAAACAAAAAAAAATCAGAAATATCTAAATATAGTCAAAATAAAGCATAGAATCAACAAATCAGAGTTGGTTTTTTAAATAAATGAACAGACTTGACAGATCCATACCAAATCTGACTAAGAAGAGAATTTATATAGATAGATAGATAAAAAGCACGAAGATTGGGAGAAGAATTTTAGTTGCTCTGCAACTCACAATTGCCTCACATCTCAAATATAAAGTTAACCCACCAAAAAAAAATTCTCAAAGAAACAACAACCCTCTTAATAAGTGGGCTAAAGAGAGGCCTCTCTGAAGAAGAAATATGCATGGCCAAGAGACACATGATGCAATATGAAAAATTTCTGATCATAAAAGAAATGCAAATTAAAGCAACATTGACATTCCACCTCACCCCAGTTAGAATAACCATTATGAAGAAAATTAATAACAGATGCTGGGATGGTGGAGATGTGGCCTAAAAGGAACATTACTACACTATTGGTGGAAATGTAAACTTGTTCAAATACACTGTAATAAAGTATAGAGGTTCCTCAATAAATCTCCCCTATCACCCAGCAATGATGGATCAAGAAAATGTCATATATATTCACAACCAAATTCTATGCTTCTGTCAGAATGAATGACATTGACCCATTAGTAAGGAAATAGAATCACTTGGAAAACATAATAAGTCAAACAAGCCAAACCCAAAGAATCATAGGCTAGAGGTTTGCAATCATTTGAAAAAACTAGACTATGTCTAGGATATTCACAATAGCTCAATAGCAACGTGCATATCACCATATAAAATGAAGCTTATTGAAATGAGCTCCAAGAAATGGATACAAGGTGATTGAATAGTGAACTGTGTTTAGTTATTTCTATTTAGTTTTTACCCTTTGGCTTATTCCTTGTAGTCATTTGTTTTTATTTCTGTACCTTTGTCTTATACATAAATTAATGTGATTTGGGGAAGGGAAGGGAAATCACAGAAATGGTCGGATAAAGATGAACCAAAGCAACAGTAATATACACTAGACACTATGTTAGAAATGAACTTCATAACTTTAGGGTGTAGGATGTCAGGGTTGGGGGAAGGAGGAAAAAATGAGGAAGGGTAACATTGTTAAAAAAAATGTACTCATTACTTATGTAACTCTAACCCACCACTCAGTATACCACAGTCATGATATAAAATCAAAAAAAATATAAGAGCACTCACACAATTAGAGAAAATTAGAGACAAAAATGAGACAACACAACAGATACAAGCAAAATTAAGAATGCTATAAGAGAGTACTTTGAAAACTTTATGCCAATCACCTGGAGAATCCTGGAGAAAATGATGCTTTCCTATACTCGATCTGAACCAAGAAGTAATGAAAATGACATGTCAATAAACAACTTCCCATTTCAGAAAAATCTAGGACTCAATGAATTTATCATGAAATTAAGGCCTGTAAAGAACTTACAGTACTCAGATCTAACTCTTCTATGGAATAGAAGAGGAAATGGAATTTTCAAAACACATTCTTTGAGGCCAGAATTAGACTCTTCCCCAAATCACATAGGAACTCCAAAGAAAGAGGACTATTAACCCAAATCTTTGATAAGCATTGATGCAGAACTTATTATTAAAATTCTCGCCAACCAATTTCAGGAACTAACAAATAATCACATGGTATGATCAAATAGGATTCATCATTCATAAAAATGGATTCAATATTGTTGTCAATAAATATAATACAAACCATCAGCTGAAGCAGGGACAAGAAACACATGATCCTCTATAGGGGCGTAGAAATAGCTTTTAACAATCTCGAATACCACTTTATGATTAAAAGGACTGAGAAGCTAGGAATGCATGGAACATTCCTCAATATAATACTGAGTATGTATATGACAGAGATAATTAGCCTTTACCTAATAGTGGAAGCAGGAAAACATTAACATCAGGAATGAGACAAGGATTTCCATTCTCTCTACTACTCTTTAATATGGTAGTGGACTTTCTAGCACAAGCAATACAAGAGAAAAACAGAAATCAGATACAAACAGGGAAGAAGTAACACTATCCCTTTTTACAGATGAAATGATCTTGTATTTAAAGGACCCTATAGCTTCCTCCCTCAAGTTAGTAAAGATGATGCTACCCTTAAGCAATGTAGCAGGGTATAAAACACACAAGAATCAGTAGTTTTCTGACCAAGAATGGGAAAATCCAGGCTGAAATCCAAAAAACCTCATATGTATTAGCCTCAAAATCAAATCAAATCTAAACAAAACCAAACAACAACAACCAAACTAGGAATTAATTAATTTAACTAAAAATGTGAAGGACCTCTACTCTGAAAACTTTAAAAATCTAAAAAGGAAAATTGAAGGAGATTCAAGGAAATGGAAAGTTTTTCAATGCTCCTGGTTGGAAGAATTAGCATTGTGAAAACTGCAATACTGCCCCTAAACAATTGGCAATGCAATACTCATCAAAATCCCAACATTATTCTTCAATGAATTTGAGAAAGCAATTCAAATTTAATAGGGAATTACAAAATTACAGATGAAAGAGAAAGCTTAGAAATGAACACATACACACACATAATGGAATTCTATTCACCCATCAAAAAGGATGACTTTTCACCAGTCTTAAGGAAAATGAAAGGCTTGGGAAAATTATAATAAGAGAAAAGAGAAAGGAATGCAGACACAGAGCAATATAGGTTTCATGGATTCATTCATTTATGGTAGCTAGAAGGTGCTCACAAATCTACAAGTAAACAAGATATATTCTACCTCATCCCAGTTAGAATGGCCATTATCAAGAAAACTAACAATAGCAATTGCTGGCATGGATGTAGCTAATTGGGAAGTCTATTATACAGTTGGTGGGAAATTAAACTTGTTCAACCGCTGTGGAATGCAGTACGGAGTTTCCTAAAAAGATTAAATATAGATCTCCCTTAAGACCCAGTAATTCCCCTCAGGGGTAGTAATCCAATAAATAACAATCTCATATGCAAGCTACCAGTATAACCACGTTCAGTGCTCCTGCCCAGAGTTCAAGGACTGGAAAAAAGTTACCACTGCTGGTATTTGTTCCCGCAAATATGAACTGTTTGACATAAGATACCAAATCATTCTATTTTCAGTAGCTAGGATAGGACTTAAAGGTAGTGGGTGATAAAATGGCTTCTTTGTTGAATATTAAGAAAAGATATAGGCAGTCCAAGAAAAGAGAGATTTTTTTGTTGTTGTTGTTGCTCGAGGGGCTTGAAGTCCTGGCTTGGGAACTGGCCCTGAGCTCTTCAACTCAAGGTGAGTGCTCTATCTCTTGAGCCACAGTTCCTCTTCTGGTTTTCTGGTGGTTAAATGGAGATAAGAGTTTCAGGGACTTTCCTGCCCAGGCCGTGTTTGAACCGCAGTCTTCAGATCTCAGATTCCTGAGTAGCTAGGATTATAGCTGTGAGCCACTGGCACTAGTCTAATAATGGGGAATTTTAGAAAAGAAAATACACCTCTTCACTTGTGTCTAGACCTCAGATATCACTATTAGAACACTTCACCTTCAACTCATTTCATCAGACATTTGTAAATTTTCTCTTTTTGTTCATGTAGGAATACTGCAGTCAATATCAACTCAGCTGTGGGATTGGATCAATTGTAGGGCAATTGCTAGCACCTAAATCAAGGACTGTTACATCAAAACAAATGAGACCCTCTTTTGGAATAATTGTTTTCTCTTTTTATTACAAATCTTTGCTTGATTACTTCCTAACGTGATATTGGACCTCCTAACAGAGTGATGACCTTTTTGTTCTCTTCAGCTTTCTCCCACATGCGGTCAAGTATTTAAGAATTCAAAGACGTCCATTGATAATTTATTAAGCTGACCTCGAAAGAAATGTGCATTTCTAGAATTTGGTCAGCTGTCTTGTTCTTACATGCACAGGCTTTCTTTGATTTATTTGTTCTACAAGGAATTATACTTTCTAATCTTTGTGTGATCAATTTTAGTCTCTCTGATCAGTCTTTCTGACCTTCTCTCTGGAGTCTCATTTCAGTCTGCCTCATAAAAAATATATTATTTATCAACAAAATGACTCTCAGCTTCTGTTTTTTGCCTGACCTCGTTTAGGGTGTGATAGTAGCCCTGATAGCAGCCAGTGCTTACTGGAGTTTTTGTTTGTTTGCTTTATGTGGGTTTTTATTTTGTATTAATGGTCTAGGACTACTATTCAAGGTAGTAGCTTCTCTGGGTCCCAGTGATCTCCTGACCTAGATTCAAGGGATTTTTCTCCTAAAGATACAAAAACAGCTGACTAAATTCCTGTTTTAATTTTCTCATAATGAGGCAATCTGGCATCCTTGCAAAGCCATCAATAATCCTCTGTACCCACTTACAGAAATATTCTATGAAGATGGCTTTTCAAGGTTGAGTGTAAAAATTTTTCATTTCCAAGTCACCCACCATAAAGCAGATCACATTCCTCAGAGCAGACTTTTGGAAGGAAGGTAACCCTTCCTTCCTTCTCTTATGATACATCAAACCATAATATTCTGCAGTTGTGGCCAGCCTGGAGCACATTTTCTCAAGAATATTTTGTAGTGTAAAAGAGGACCAACTATCAAAATAAAGGTGAAAATACTTGTCTACTACAGACTGATTTATCTTGCTTATATCTGTTGTTATTTTCATTACTTCAAACACAGGGATAAATTATATTGGGATTAGACAAGTGGCAAAGGATTAATGGAATAAACATTCAGTTTACTTTCATATATCCAATATAATACACTTAACCTCTTAAGGAAAATTAAATCCAATTGTAGAAACAATGTCAGAAATATAAAATAAGCCTCAAAATGAATAATCTGGCACACATACACCACCATCTACTCACAAATTCAGTCTCTCCATAAATATTTATTTGGTACAAGATAATAAAAATTTAATTAATGAATATGACTGCTAAGTATCATCTGAAATACTCCTCGTATATATAATTGTATATAATTTTTAGATGTCGCGTAGACAGGAATTTAACATGCATGTAGAAATCAAATTTCCACAACTTAAGTGAGATTAGAGGAGTCATACCCTCCTCTATTGTGTGGTGTGAATCTTACCACAGTGCTGAACCTTTCCATGTAATACCAAGAGTCATGCGCAATAATTTATTATTTGATGTTAAGATGAGTGTTGAGTGTAGGATACACTTTGCATTAATATATTAATTCACACAAATGAAATGATGATGATATTTGTTTAAATATTAATGCTTCTCAATTTTACAATTCATGAAATATATTAATAAAATTAGTTTCACTTTTTCATTTCTATAAATGCAGAAATTAAAATTATCTATTAAACATTCAATATTAAGATATCAATAATAAATATACTATTATTAAAATGATATACTATTAAAATGTGGTTTGAATTATAGTTCTAACAAATTGTAATGTAAACAACATTTAATAGAATTATGGGTAATACTTTTTAAACTTACCAGCTTGTTATTGTTTCCTAATTGTGTCATTTGTTATTCTTGGTCCAAGTCATCTATTCACCTTATTTGTTTAGTTTTCTATTTTATCTCTATTGCTTTGCTGATTATGCATTTTGTTTTTTCTTTTTAGTGACCGACATGAGGATGAAAATCTGTATCCTAGTTTATTACTTCTGATGTTAAAGTCAAATTGCTGCTCTTCACAGCTGTTCTACACTTCTTTGTATAGTATAGAATTTCCCCTAGTCCCATCGACTGTATTTTTGCTCTCATATATTTTATTTTATTTAAATTTAAATTTTATTGTCAAGGTAATGTACAGAGGGATTATAGTTACATAAGTAAGGTAATGAATTCATTTCTTTTCTAACTTGATACCCCTTCACCCATTTTTCTCCCTCTTCCCTCCCAATGCAACTCCCAAGATCATTTCCAACATATTGTTTTGTGAGTATCACTGTTGCATAGATTCTCTCTTTGTCCTTTGTCTCACCATTTTGTTTTGTTCGTTTCCTTTCCCCAGTTCAGATCAACATATTTACAATACCCAGGGTATCAAAATCAAATACAGTGACTAAAGAGGATACACCATAGTTGGGTAAAACACAAAATGATAAAAATAAATCAACTAGTACATTAACAACAACAACAACAAAGAACATATCTTGGAGTTCATTTCACTTAAAATCACCTTATATGGTCATAGGTACATAGCTTTGAACTATTCTGCTCATCTACTAAGATTGTCCTTGATGTACACAATAATGCTCCCCTATTACCCAGTAATCCCACTTCTGGGCATTTAACCAGGTGACCGCAAAAAAGGCCACACTAAAGCTACCAGAACAATTATGTTTATCACAGTAATATTTACCATAGCTAAGATATGGCATCTAATTTGAATTACCCTTTCTTTATCAGAGGGTAATCAACTTGAATGTTATCCACCTATACAATATTTTCACAATATACTTGTCAGTATTTTGACAAAAAGCATATTTTAGTATTTTCTCATAGTAAAACAGAAAATAGTTTAATTCAATTGAAAGTTCTAACTTTCAAAACTGAATAATTGTTAACAGGACAGAATATATGTGTTCTTCAAAATTCTTGTAACTACTAATTATTCATTTTCAAATTCTGAACATTTCTTTCAAGAGACATTCAAAACAGTACCTTTTTGCATGTTATTTAATTCTGCGATAGATACAGATTCCAATGGGTTTTTACATATTGATAAGTCAACAGAAAATATAGCCACATTTTAGTAGAGGATAAAACTATGAAGTATTTATAAAAATTAATTCCTCAAAAGTAAACATTTGTTCATCAGAGTAAGCTATTATGTCTATGACCATCAATCCTAAGCTTTTATGCCATAAAGTCATCCCACCCCAACAGTTTCCAACTTGTAATGTGCAACTTAAAATTCCCTTAATTCACATCATGCATAGCTTATGACTATTGTGAAAAAATTCTACACTTCTGCTAATATGATGCCCTTCGTATTGTGAAAAGAACACTACACTAAACTTTGTTGCAACATTCCCCCATCCCCCTCCAGTGGTATTCTTGAAATCAAAACACTTGCAAAATATTATTTATATTTATACTTTTTTAACTATCATAGATATTCAGGAGGCTATGTTCTGAAGATTGTGCTTCAAAGCCCACTCAGGCAGGAAGGTTCCTTAGATTCTTATCTCTAGTAATCTTCTCAGGAAAAGAAAGAGACAAGTGGCTCTGAGGTTGAGGTGGTATAGCACTAGCGTTGAGCACAAACAGGCTCAGAGAGAGTGGCCTGACACAGAGTTCAAGTTCTAGGACAAACCAAAATAAAATAAAATAAAAACAAACCTCAACTCTAGCATTTTTCTCATTGTATGCAGAGGCACATAATTTAAGAAATTGCTTAATGTGTTAGGAATAGATAGAAGAACCAAGATGTCACACATTTACTCTCTTCATACCATGTTACACCAAAGCCTCAAAAAATTGCTTTTTATAAATTTATAAATTAATATCATCCATTTGTTGGCAACTGTGTCTAGGTTATTCACATTATTTTATACATGAATTCTTGGAATCATCTATTAACTAAGTTCTAATTATACCTTGCTTGAAAGAATATTTTAGGAAAATTGAATGTATGAATCATTCGTGAATTTGTCAATTAAACCTTCTACTTAAAAAAAAATTTGTAGTATCCTATAGAATATAAAATTACAAACAAAAACAAAATATTTATTTTAAATCTAAATTCTAATTTAGCAAGCTGTACAAAATCCTACATTAGATGAACTTTGCAATTTTTCCAGGCTTAAACTTTTGTAATCTGTCATCATTTCTTTGGAATCCAACAGAATGATGCTTACTTTTTCAAATTTTTGGTTAAAATCATAAGCCGTTTTCCATCTAGGGATGTTATATAATGAAGAGAGCATTAAAAACACAACTGAGTATTATTTTTAAGAATTTTTATTTTTTTTGTTTTTCATGTCTCCTTTCTAACCCTCTCCTTCTCTCATCCTATTCTTTTCTTCTCTCAATATCATCTTTAAACTTACATGATTTTTATGGGTTTTACTTTTTAAATTTAAATTTTTGTTTTTCCATTTTCTTTGTTTTTTAAAATCTCTCTCCTATCATTCTGTCCAATCCATTTCCCTCTCTGAGATTAGGACTTGGTTAAATTCACTCTTCCTTTACTTCCCCAAATCCCTCTATTCCTATTTTTCCCATTTTCCCCTAAACCTAATAATTTCTGGTTTGCCAAATTCTTCTTTGCTCTTCTTATCCAATTAATCCATAGATGTTTGATGTTGAACAGATTGTATCTGTTGAATTAGATTGTATCTGCAGCAACTATAGGACTTTGGTTGATCCTTGCCTTAAAATAGTGTTCTAACACAAGACTGATGACTGGCATTTCAATAGAAAAATTGACTTCTCAAAACATAATGACAAAATTAACCCAAACATCCAACTTTGTATACCGTTCTTGTTGTTTGGTATGTTTCATTGAGACAAAATTATACTACCTGGTCAAGGGAAGGTATCACTATATAATTCCACTTTCTAACCTCATGTCTTAGTCTGAATGCTAGAATTCCAGGCTTTTATCACATTGTCCTGCCATAATTTGTTGGTTTATTTAATCTAGAAACAGACTAGCAATTCTGAAATTCTCCAATGATCTTATCAACTAGGCTGATTGCTCAGACTGTATATGTACAATTTTTAAAGATATTCTAACATTTGACACAGGATATGAACATTTTCAGATGCACCTGCAGGGGTCTCTGATCCATTCCTCCATGGATCTGATCCATTTAATCATGATTACTTAACTCTCTTACTATCTCTGTTCCCTACCTATGTATTAGTCTCAAAGATTTTTGAAGAATGTTCACTTGAGGACTTTTTAATATTAGAAAATGTCATTTAATCTAGTCTTATTCAGGACATATTTTCCATTGTTTTCTAACTTTTCTACATATTCTGAGAGTTGTTTCATTTGTGTATTTGTGTGTGCACATATACGTGCCTCTGTGTGTATGTGTATGTTTGTATGTATGTATGCAAAAGCCTCAAGCTCTTATTCAACAATCTTGATCATGACTGATATTCCATCTCTTGAACCATTCTTCCAAAGCAATTTTGGCTGGTTAATTATAGATAGTGTCTCAAACACTGTTTTGCCCAGGCTGGATGCAAACTGAACTTTCCAGAATCCTTTACCTCCTTAGGTTTTATTTTTTCCAGCAGTATCAACTTTAAAACCAGAAATATTTTCGTGAGTGTGAAGTCGAAGCTCTAGCCTAGATTTTTAACTCAAGAATTCATATAAAGATAGGTGAACATACACACTACATATTCTGAGTATATACTGTTAGAAACGTGAGCTTAAGCTATGTGCCTTTGTCTCATGCCTATAATCCTAGCTACTCAGGAGGCTGTGATCTGAGGATTGCAGTTCAAATCCAGCATGAGTAGGAAGGATTATGAGGCATTTATCTCCAATTAACCACAGAAAACTGGAAATGGTGCTGTGGCTCAAGTGGTAGAGCACTAGCCTTGAGCTGAAGAGCAGAAAGACATCGCCAGGGCCCAAAATTCAAGACCCCCCCCATGAACATAAAAATAAAACAGATAGAAAAAACAAAGACAAAGAAATGGCCTATTTTTCCAGTTAAGTCCATGATGTCTAACTTGCTTTGGAACCAGAATTATTCTTCCATTCTACAATTTACAAAATCGATTGATTAGCTAACATGATTTAGAGCTAAAAGATGAAAGAGAATGGCCTCATCCTTCATGTTCCACCTAGTAGTAGTGCTTTCTCTATATCACTCCCATAGTTATACATACTGGTCTTGGCTTTAAAATTGTTTCAAAGTTGTCTTCTGTAGTATATTGAACCATTATATTCAAACACAGAACTATTCTTTCTCCTATTATTCCTATTGTTTCTTCTACCGTTAACCTATGTACACTTGGGAAATAATGCACAACACACACTCACAAAAAACAAAACAAAAAAAACGAACAAACAACAACAACAAAAATAAACGTTTATGAGAAACATATTCCCACTAAAAATTGGCCTTAATTTATGGAGTACTTATGAAATTTGAATAAAATGCTCCTGGATAATGGTTTTTTCATATTTTTATTATAAAAATAGTGTACAGAGGGTTTAGAGTTACATAAGTAAAGAAATGAGGACATTTCTTATCTTGCATTGTTACCTCCTCTTTTGTTTTTCCTCTGCTATCCCATCCTTCCCCATCTCCCCAACTCCCCACACCACTCCGCAACTTGTAAAGTTCGTTTTCTACATAGTGTCTTGTTTATCTCATTGTTACAAAGGGTCATACAGTATCCTTGTTTCAGCATTTTGTTTTTTCCCTTCCCCTCCCCACATTAGATAAATGTATATACAAGATGCAGGGCACTGACATCAAATCCAGTGAAAATAGGGATTATATCGTGGGGGAAGAGCATACAAGAGAAAAAAATCACGTAGTACATTTTAGATACATTAAAACAATAGCAAGAAAGAAAAAAATGCATGTTGTGTAACTATCTTGGGGTTCATTTCACTTAACATCATCTTATATGCCATATGCATATGGATAATGCTTTGGTATACCATTTAAATTCCATATTTTGTCTTTTCTAAGTTGTCTCTGAAACTCGTGTTACCTCATGACCAAAGATGTCTTTGTGCTATTTCAATGAAGCCAGAAAATATTCATTTTACCTCAAGCAGCACCACAGATTGTTACTGGAAGTTAAGTGGAAGGAACTATTATTGCAAGTGGAAACTGATCCCAAGAGAGGATTTGAACATAGAGAAATGACAAAGTTCTAGTTAATTTGTGTTGTACTTTTTACTGTACAAGAAAATAATCCAAGACTTGAAGGAAACTCTGTCCCTGAATTGTTTGAGTGGTTTATTTACTCATATAAAACTGTACCATGAAGCCACATTCCTAGAGCCCTAATGAGTTTCTTAAGATGGCATTACTTTTTCATACTGTTACTACGTATTATAATTCAGGCCAGGTGGTAGAAAGAAGTGGAACACAATACTAAGTCTAGGAAGGCTGACATTCCTATTACATTAAAACCTGCAGGACTCATAGGGCTGTTACATGTGAAATTGTTACATAAAACATCATTAACCCATAATATTCTGCTTCCACTTACAAGCTAAAGAGCCAAATATCTAAGCCTTTTTATTGATTGGGTATGTTTCCTAGGAAGGAAGAAGGAGGATGTGGAAGGTGATGGGGGAATAATATGTATATTGGCTCCCTGTCCACATTTTCTGCATTTTTAAAAAGTGCTACTGATGAACTCTCATTTACATCTAATTGAGTATGCTATCTGCAGAAGATGCAGATATATGAAGTCATTTATTCTGGTGTATAGTCACATACATTAACAAATTCCATTTCTGGAAAAAAAAGATACTAGGTAAGAAAGTATAAAGTATTGTCGATAAAATGGTTTCTTCTTCTAGAAGAAGAAAATGTAGTATTGAAATAATAACTCCAGGTTTCTTTGAAATTTTATGTTGTCTTATTATCAAAATGTGCTCTAATTCCATGGCCTTGGCTAATTTTTTTAATTTTTTTTTTAAATAAATAGTAATTTTTAAAATTTTTAAAAATAATTTTAAATAATTAGTAATTTTTTGTTTGCTTTTGGCAGGCATGAAATAAGACTGCATTAACATTGTGTGAGTTGAGAGGCTAAATTTTTATCAGAATCTAAACATAATGAAAAATAGATGATTTAAAGCAAATAGCTTATATGTTGTTCAAATTTAATGACAGGATAACAGTTTACAGTAGAAAGAATGCTAAACAACAAAATACCTTCCCATATATCTATCATCCCCACATATCTAGTGCTTCAAATGTAGATTTACAGTGTATATATATATATATATATATATATATATATATATATATATATATACACACACACATATATGTTTATATATGTAAAATAATCACCTTTCATCACTCAAGGAATGCATATTTGAATAATTATCAGATGGGAGAAGTATACTCAAATAGGTATTAAAAGTCCCACTTGTATTTCGAAAGGGACATGATAATGTAAGGACCAGCACAAAGATGTAAAGAAGCTACATTAGAAGATAAAGGAAAAGACAATAACCCAGATTCTGAATTTTCTGGAAAGCAGAAGCGGAAGTAAATGCCTTTTCCACTAAAATCATCTGAAAAGTATTTCAGCTCTGTCGGTGGCTTGATTTTAATCTAGTGAGACGTCTTTTAGATTTCTGTCCTTTAGAACTGTAAAATGATAAATACAGATGGTAAAATCCACTTAACTTGTAGAAATTTGTTACAGCACATTTAGTTTAGTAAACTAACTCAACTACAGCCTTTTCTTGATGCAAATACAGGGACAACATATGTCCTTGTTTCTGAGAATAAAAAACAGTTGCCACTAGTGTTGTACACATGTATGATGTACATACTACTAAGGGCCTTGCATTAATAAAGTCTGGAAATTCTAAATAATATCTAAATAAGAAGCTCCGTATCTTTATTTTCACATATGGGGATCACTAAGTACCAAAGTTATGTAGAAGGCTACGGTAAGAAAATGGAAATGAATGCATTAGAAACAAATGCATGAAATAAAAAAGCATTAAAATACATATCTAAGGGTTCATTTTCATAACATCACATTTTCTGACCTGTTCCATTTGACTCATACATATACTAGATATTGCAAATAAGGGAAACCATGGGGCCTATGTTTCTTCGGGCCTGGCTTATGTCACTTAATATAATTTTTTCCAAGTTTTTCCATTTCCTAACAAATGGGGCAGTGTCATTCTTTCTGATGGAGGCATAGAATTCCATTGTGTATATATACCACATTTTCTTGATCCATTCAACTACTGAGGGGCATCTGGTTTGGTTCCATATCTTAGCTATGGTAAATAATGCTGCAATAAGCATAGTTGTGCTGGTAGCTTTAGTGTGGTCTTGTTTGTAATCATTTGGGTAAATGCCCAAAAGTGGGATTGCTGGGTCATAGGGGAGCTCTATGTGGAGTCTTTTGAGGAACCTCCATACTGCTTTCCAAAGTGGTTGAACAAGTTTACATTACCACCAACAATGAAGTAAGGTTCCCTTCTGTCCACATCCCCTCCAGCATCTGGTGGGGGGGGAGGGAGGATGAGGCGGAGAGGAGAGGTAGGGAAGGGATGTAAAGGGTAAACAAAGGAGTAGGCTGCAATGCTTGGTAAGAAATGTACGCATTATCCTGCCCATGTAATTGTAAGCCCTCTGAACAGTGTGTTCACAAAAAAATTAAATTAAATTAAAAAAAAAAAAGAAAATGGAAATGAAATCTGTCTCCTAATATTATAAAAATAATTTACGTCATTTTGAGGTACACTTTCTAAAGTAATAAAAGAAATAAGATAAAACAGAAACAGAAACTCAATTTTTCATCCTTCTTAACATTCCAACAGAAATTAGAGAATCCAATAAACATATAGCTATCCCAGAATGGTATAGGATGTTATAGGATCACTAGATGATGAAAAAGAAGATAACAAAAATGGATCTCCTGATACAATGGGAAACAAAATCTACACCTTCAGATTGAGATATAGCTAGAAAATAGTTTCCACTATGGTAAGTATTTGATATTTTTGTTTGTTTACACAGCAACATTCCTCTCAGGAAATGATTTTATTAATACTCAAGGGTTTGCATCTTATAACCCAGCATCAAATAATGTTTCTAAATTTAAACAAGCATGATTCCAAGAGTAACCAAGGCTACTCCCATTGCTATAGCTGATAAATAAAAATGTTCTTGGGGAATAGTCAGTCTTGAACTTTTTCAATCCTTTCCTCTTCTCCAACATGAGAAGTCCAAGGCAAGATATGTAAAACATTAACAGAGGATTCTTATCTGTTTTATTGTTCACACTAAAGCAAATACAGTTTCACACTTTGTGAGCCTGACTTTGAGAAAGTCAGACCCTCGCAATCATTTTATAGACAAAAGTTTACTGCTTTGGCTTAGATGTTTTCTAGCCTTTCGGTGTTGCTCTCTATTATTTTGGCAACTACATTGAAAAACAAGATAAATCCATCATGGATATGTTGGATTGCTCAAAGTCAAGGTGTCTCCAAACAAAGTTTTCTTTCTTTATTTTTTATTGTGAAAATACTGTACAGAGGGATTAAAATTCTATGGGCAAGGTAATGAGTACATTTATAATCAAGCATTGTAGCCTCCTCCTTTGTTTCCCCTTCCCATCACTTCCCATCTTCCCCCTCCCCCCCCACAAAATCCTCCCCCCCCCCCCGCACCAAAGTTGTAAAGTTCGCTTTTGACATAACGACCTGTACATCTCATTGTTGCAACTGTATCCCTATTTAATTGATTTGTTTTTTCCCTTCCCCTTTACAAATTATACCAACATCAAATACAGTGAAAGCACGGGTTATACTGTGGAGAAGGGACATACAAAGCGAGAAAAAATAATCTTATAAATATGTTAAAAACAATTGCATGAAAGAAAAAAAAACATTTGAATACATATCTTAGGGTTAATTTCACTAACATCAACTTATCTGACCTTTTGTGCTTGACTCAGACATATAATAGATATTGCAAATAAGGGAAACAATGGGAACCATATTTCTTTAGGCCTGGCTTACTTCAATTAATAAAATTTTTTCCAAGCCTTTCCATTTCCAACAAATGGGGAAATGTCAATCTTTCTGATGGAGGCATAGAATTCCATTGTGTATATATACCACATTTTCTAGATCCATTCATTTACTGAGGGGCATCTGGGGTGGTTCCATATCTTAGCTATAGTAAATAATGCTGCAATAAACGTAGTCGTGCTGGTAGCTTTAGTGTGGTCTTGTTTGTGATCATTTGGGTAAATGCCCAAAAGTGGGATTGCTGGGTATAGGCAAGCTCTCTGTGGAGTCTTTTGAGGAACCTCCATACTGCTTTCGAAAGTAGTTGAACAAGTTTACACTCCCACCAACAATGCAGTAAGGTTTTCTTCTGTCCACATCCCCTCAAGCATCTCTTTTTAATAGAGTTCTTGATTTTAGCCATTCTAAATGGGATGAGGTGGTATCTCAATGTTGTTTTTATTTGCATTTCTTTTATGGCTGGGGAGGTTGAGCATTTCATCATGTGTCTATTGGCCATCATTCTTTCCTCTTCAGAGAAGTTACTCTAAGTCTTTAGCCCACTTATTTATTGGGCAGTTGTTTCTTTGAAGATTTGTTGTTGAGGGAAATAATTTTTTGAGTTCCAGGTATATTTTAGATATGAGACACTTGTCCGTTTATGGCTAGTGAAGGTTTTCTCCCAATCCGTGGGCTTTCTATTGATCTTGCTAGCTATGTACTTTGCCATGCAAAAGCTCTGCAATTTCATGCAATCCCATTTGTCTAGCATTTTTGATTTGTTGTGTTTCTGGGTCTCTATTAAGAAAATTCCAGCCTGTGCCAAGGAGATCTAGATTTTCTCCTATCCCATCCTGTAATGTTTTCAGAGGGTCGGCTTTGACTCTGAGGTCTTAAATCCATTTGGAGTTGATTTGGGTGCAGTGATATATAAGGATCTAGCTTTAGTTTTCTGCAAGTAGTTAACCAATTTTGTCAGCACCACGTACTGAAGAGGCTGTCTTTCTTCCATTCTAATTTTTTAATTCCCTTATGGAAGATTAGATGGCAATAGTTCTATAGGTTTATTTCTGGGTTTTCAATTCTACTCCATTGGTCCTGATATCTGTTGTTGTGCCAGTACCAAGCTTTTTTTGTTACTATGGTGTTGTAGTAGATTTTGAAATTTAGTATTGATATTCCTCCAGCAATGTTCGTTCTGTTGAGTATCGTTTTTGCTATTCGGGGTCTTTTATTGTTCCATATGAATTTTTGGATTGCCTCTTCTATTTTCTTGAAGAATAAGTTTGGAATTTTGATAGGTATCGCATTGAATTTGTAGATAGCCTTGGGAAGTATTGCCATTTTCACGATGTTTATCTTTCCAATCCAGGAGCATGGGAGTTTTTTCCTACTTTCTAAGTTCTGTTTTGATTTCCTTTTTCAAGTTTTTAAAGTTTTCATCATAGAGGTCCTTCACTTCTCTGTTTAAGTTAATTCCTAGGTATTTTATTTTTTGTGGGGCTATTAGTAATGGAGTTGGTTTCCTAATTTCAGCTACACTTTTCTCATTGTTGGTATACAGAAAAGCCATTGATTTTTGAGGTTAAATTTTATACCTTGCTACTTTGCCAAAGTTTTGAATCAGCTTGAGTAAATGGGAGTGGTGTCTGTGAGATTCTTTAAATACATAATAATGTCATCTGTAAATAGGGAGAGTTTTACTTCTTCTTTCCCTCTTTGGATCCCCTTTATGTTTGCATCTTATTGCTGTAGCTAGGCATTCTAATACTAGATTTAAGAGAAGTGGAGAGAGTAGATATCCTTGTCTTGTTCCTAAGTTTAGAGGAAATGGTTTTAGTTTTTCACCATTAAGTATAATACTGGCTGTAGGTTTGTCATATACAGTCTTTATTGTATTGGGGAAAGTTCCATGGATTCCTAATTTTTCCAGAACCTTCATCATAAAGGGGTGTTGGATCTTGTAAAATGCTTTCTCTGCACCAATTGAGATAACCATGTGGTTCTTATCTTTGCTCCTGTTGATGTGATGAATTTTATGAATTGATTTGCCAGGTTTGCCTCCACGATATGAATCCTATTTGATCGTGGGGTATGATTTTTTGGATGAATTGTTGAAATCGTTTGGCCAAAATTTTGTTGAGAAATTTTTCATCAATGTTCATCAAAGAAATGGGTCTATAGTTCTCTTTCTTTGAAGAGTCCCTGCCTGGTTTGGGATGTGTGTTCAGATGGCTTCTTAGAATGTGTGCGGTAGTGAAATTTCTCTTTCGTTGAAGAGTTGGAGTAGCATTGATTTGAGCTCTGCTTTGAAGGATTTGAGGAATTCCACTGTAAAACCATCTGGTTCTGGACAGTTTTTACATGGGACGTCTCTTATTGCTGTTTCTATTTCAATGCTCGATATGGGTCTTTTAAGATGGTTTAACCCATTTTTTTTAGTTTTGACATGTCAATATTTGCTAGGAAAACGTGCATTTCTGCCAAGTTCTCAAACCTATTAAAATAAAGTTTTTAGAAGTATTCCCTTATAATGTTCTGAATCTTGGTTTTTTCTGTGATGATGTTTCCATTCTCATCTCTCAGTTTATTTATTTGGGTGTGTTCTCTTCTTTTTCTGATAAGATTTGTTAAGGGTCTGTCAATTTTGTTAATTTTTTCGAAGAACCTACTCTTTGCTTTGTTGATTCTTTCTATAGTTTTTTTGGATTATACTTCACTTAATTCTGATTTAATTTTAATATTTTCTTTCCATCTACTGGATTGGGGTTTAATTTGCTGCTCTTTTTCAAGGAGGTGCAGATGTCTCATTAAATTTTGGTTTCATATGTCTCCAATTTGTTGATGTAGTAACTCAGAGCTATAAACTTGCCCCTGAGTACTGCCTTTGCTGTGTCCCAGAGGAGCTGGTAATTTGTGTGCTCATTTTTCTTGAATATCATGAATATTTGAATTTCCTTTTTAATCTCTTCTAATCTCTTCAATGACTGATGACTCAGCAGTTTGTTGTTCAGCCTCCATGTGTTACCGGACTTTCTTTGTTGGCTTTTGGTGTTGAGTTCTAATTTTATTCCCTTGTTGTCTGAGAGAATGAAAGGTATAACTTCAATATTTCTGAATTTTGACCAGTTTGCATTGTGTTTTATAATATGGGCTATTTTAGAAATTGTGGCACATGCTGCTGAGAAAAACATGTATTCTGATGCTGCTGGGTGAAATATTTGGTAGATTTCTGTTACATCTAGTTGACTATGCAGTTGTTTAGATTTGCGGTTTCTCTGTTGAGTTTTTGCCGTGTTGATCTACCTAGTGGGAAAGTGGTGTGTTAAAATCCCCAACATTTAATGGCTTTGGATCTATGTGGGATTTGAGGGAAAGCAGTGTTTCTTGCAAAAATTTGTGTACTACGTTTTTTGGCGAATAGATATTTAGAATTGTAATATCCTCCTGAAGGAGAGATCCCTTAATTAGTATGTAGCCACCTTCTTTATCTCTTCTCACGAATTTTAATTTGAAGTCTATTTCATCTGCTATTAGGATTGCAACTCCTGCATGTTTTTCCTGACGTTTTGCTTGATAGATTTTGTTCCATCTTTTCACAATGTGTTTGTTTTTATGGGCAAGATGTGACGCCTGAAGGCAGCAGATAGAAGGATCTTGTTTTTAATCCAACTAGACAGTCTATGTCGCTTAATTGTAGAGTTAAGTCCGATAATGTTGAGAGAGAGAACTGAGACGTATTTGGGAGTTCCTGCCATTTTATCCACCTTCTTGGGGGCTGCAGCTACTGGGTTCTCCCTATGGTTCTTGGATTCTCAGTTTGGGTGCGGTTTCTTGGCCTTTATTGTGGTCTTGTTGGTTTTCTATTTGTTGGACATCTTTAAGAATGTTTTGTAGGGCTGGTTTTGTGGAGATATATTGTTTCAATTTTTCTTTGCTATGGAAGGTTTTTATTTTACCTTCAGTTATGAAGGAGAATTTAGCTGGGTACATTATTTTTGGTTGATAGTTGTTTGTCTTTAGGGCATGGCATGCATCATTCCAGGCTCTTCTTGCTTTGGTTGTCTCTGGTGAGAAATATGAGATGATTCTAATTGGTTTCCCTTTATAGGTGTTTGATCTTTTCTCTTTGACAGCTTTAAGGATCTTTTCCTTGGTCTGAGTTGATACTGTGTGGATTAAATTGTTACGGTGGGATGTCCTATTCTGGTCTGGTCTATTTGGAGTTCTAAAAGCTTCTTGTATTTGAATAGGCCTATCTTTCTGCATGTTTGGGAAGTTTTCTGCTAGGATCCTGTTAAACAAATTTACTAGACCATTATCTTCTGTTTCTAGGTGCTCCTCTACACCCATTATCCTCAGATTAGGCTTTTTGATGTTGTCTTCCAAGTGCTGAATAGATCTATCATATTTCTCGAATTTGTATTGGATGGTTGTATGTTCTTTCTCTATAATATCTAGGCTGTCTTCAATCCCCGAGATTCGATCTTCTGCAAGGTCTAACCTGCTTTCAAGTCTTTCTATTTTGTTTTTTATTTCTTTTCCTTTTAATTGGTTAGTGAGCTCAAATCCCACCAATGGCAGAAATACTGGCTCTAGTTCCAAGACAGTGACTTAATATTTTTAATGGAAGCAGTTGCCTGCCAAGATTTTATTTTCATTAACAATGATCTATTTGTTCCGTTATATAAATTTAACATATTGTTTGTTTCACAGTAGATTAATATTTATAGAATTTCTTTCCTTTGGAGACCAGGTTCTGCAGTGTAGAACAGGCTTTCCTCGCCTCCTTGTTTTCCTGTGTCAGGTTCCTGAGTATTGGCTGGCATTACCATGTGGTAGCATAGTACCATGTCCAGCTATATTATTTATATTTTGCACAGTAGAATATTAATGTGAACAGCTTTAAGCCACATATCTTCATGAGTATGAATGAATTTCTTGCGAAAATGTTATAAATAGAGTTATTGAGTGAAGCAAATTATAGTAGGCATGCCTTTAATCCCAACATCCAGGAGAATTGTTAGTTTAAGAGCAGCCTGAGTTACACAGCAAGTCCCTTTTAAAACAACAAAACAACAACTGGTGAGCTTGGTAGAAGGAAAGTATTGTTAAGTAAGGTGATAGTAATATACAAAATTGTGTGTGTGTGTGTGTGTGTGTGTGTGTGTGTGCTTGTGCAGGTCCTAGGGCTTGAACTCAGGGCCTGGGCACTGTTCCTGAGGCTTATGCTCCAGTCTATCACTCTGCCACTTGAACCAAACTCCACCTCAAGCTTCTTTAGAGGTCATTGGATATCAGTCTGATCCAGCTTCCTGTCAGGCTTAGAAACTTGATCCTCTTTTTTCACCCTCTTTTGTAAGTAGGATTACAGGCATGTTGTATTACTGTTAAGTAATATAGTAAACATCATGCCAGTTTATACACCTTCCAACAGTTATTGAGTGTTGCACACACACCTAAGATAAGACCAGCTCCATGTTTGATGACATCCAGATCTCATATCCTGTGAGGTAAGTATTGTTATGCTCACTCTACCTGAGAAGCAATTGAGATCCAGAGAGTTTAGTTAATTTTGAGTCCCCAGTTACTATACAGTGGAGCCTGTATTCAAGCTCAACTAGTTCTGATAATTTCAGAAAACATGGAGTCATCATGTAGTCTAGTCAACATGTGTTCTAGCAAGTACTGCTCTTTGCAAGTACAGTTCTGTGCCTGACAGATTACCTTTCTCTCTTTTTAACTGTTTGTACCCCCTTTCATAAGCTAGGGACAGCACAAATGATGAGAAGAGCCATTTTTGAACGAGAAATTGATAATGGGGATTGACCTTGGTATCACATACTTATTAATCTGATCTTCCATTTGAGTTATGCCTCCAGCAATATATTTGTTTTTTTCTTTTGTATTATTATTATAAAGACCAGTTACACAGATGTTACAGTCATATATCAGGTATGGATATATATCTTTTTTGACAGGTCACTCCTTCCCTTGCTCCTCAATTTTTCTCTCTCACCGGTTAAGTTTTATTAACTTTTCTTCTTCTTCTTCTTCTTCTTCTTCTTCTTCTTCTTCTTCTTCTTCTTCTTCTTCTTCTTCTTCTTCTTCTTCTTCTTCTTCTTCTTCTTCTTCTTCTTCTTCTTCTTCTTCTTCTTCTTCTTCTTCTTCTTTTTTTCTTCTTCTTCTTCTTTTTTTCTTCTTCTTCTTCTTCTTCTTCTTCTTCTTCTTCTTCTTCTTCTTCTTCTTCTTCTTCTTCTTCTTCTTCTTCTTCTTCTTCTTCTTCTTCTTCTTCTTCTTCTTCTTCTTCTTCTTCTTCTTCTTCTTCTTCTTCTTCTTCTTCTTCTTCTTCTTCTTCTTCTTTCTTCTTCTTCTTCTTCTTCTTCTCCTTCTTCTTCTTCCCCTTCTCCTTCTTCTTCTTCCCCTTCTTCTTCTTCTTCTTCCTCCCCCTCCTCCTTCTATTATTATTATTATTGTGCTGTAGAGGGTTTAGTTCGATTCGTTTGGTAATAGTTACATGTCTTTTGTCTTTGTTTTTGTTTTAGTCAATAATGAGGCTGGAACCCATGACCTGGACACTGTCTCTGAGCTCCTTTGATGAAGAATGGCACTCATATTGAGCCACAGCTTTAATTCCCTGAGTGCATTTCTTTTTGGACAATGTTACCCTTTCCCTTCATCTCTTACAGTTTTCCCGTCCTTCCCCACAAACAAGTTGCATAGGTCATTTTCAGCATAGTACCAATTGAATACCACTTTTGCACATGTTCATCCTTTGTCCCTCCTTTTCTATGATGCCTTTAACTTCTCAAAGAGAGGTAAATTTTAAAAAAATGTCAAAAATGAAAGAAAATAAAGAAAAATAACATCTTGTTTCTGTTTCCTGGTCACTGGTTATTTTTGAGATAGGGTTTGTGTGCGTGTGTGTGCATGTGTGTGTGTGTGTGTGTGTGTGTGTGTGTGTGTGTGTGTGTGTGTGTGAGTGTGTGTATGTGAATACTGGGGCTTGAACTCATGGAGCTGACCTTTAGCTTCTTTACTCAAGGGTTAGTCTATAACTTGAACCAAATTTCCACTTCTTCATTTTGAATAGTAAATTGGAGATCAAGTTTTCACAGGTTTTTTCCTACTTGGTCTAGCTCCAATTCAATTTCCTCAGATCTCAGGTGTGATCCACTGGTGGTGTTATGCCTACCATCTTTTTATTAAGTAGTTGAAATGTAAAAGACAGTTGAACCCATAGTAAAAATGAAATCAATTTAACTTTGCCAATTTCATTAAATTTTAATATTTTGTCACATTAGATATGTACAGGAAAATATTTTTGTAAATGCTTCTGCAATTTAGTTTTCATCTGTGTTTTTTCCTCATGATGAACTTGATTTTATAGCTTTCTATCTACTAAATATTGATGAGAATATGTCCAGAGGGCATTATTGACCTTTTGTTGGCTTTCATAAGGAAATGGTGCAAGCTAACACTTGTGATAAATTCGTGTGCAGGATCCCGATGATATTTCCACATTCTTAACCAGAAGACAGTAGTGCCTGTTACAAATCATCTAGATCTGACAAAACCCTGACTCAGGCCTTGTTACCACCTTCCTGTAGGTCCTTTTAGAGTGCAATCCTGACACTTCAGTGACCATGACAGAGCCCTGCTGGACATTCTCAGGCCACAGCCAAGGTCTCCAGTCAGATGTGGCACCTACAGTGTGATGAGAGATTGTTGACTGCTTCCTATGATGGAACGACACAGGAAAGGTTACATCGTAAGCTGTCATCAGTCCCGAGGGCTCCTCATTGAGCATTTGATCCTAAGATTTAAGGAGAAATCAAAGTCTTTCTTCCTTGTACCAGTTGTGGATCTGTTTTTCTTCTTCTGCTGTCATATTCTGTGGAAAGAGCTCTATAAGCCATTTTGCTTTTTCTAGGCCCTTAGGGTAAGTCTGGCTCTTATACTTAGACAAAAAGAAATATAGTGATAAAAAATAGGAAACAACTTTTTTTCTAGTCTAGTTATTACCCAACTATGTTTTCAATTCTACAAATAATTCTTATTAGTAAGAGGCACTTAATTAGCAGTCACTTTCTCAAACTCCTAGGTTCCTCAGTGAGCTGTGTGAGAGAAACCACAGCAAGTGTTAGGCATCCTCCAGACTAACTTCTTGGCCAGGGAGAAGTGTCTCTATGATAGGCCTCCAAATTGAACAAAGAATACTATTTATACCTCAGATTACCTGTCCAAGCTATACATACCAAAGAAAGCTAAGGACAAGACATTAATCTGACTTGGGAACAATGAAGATCACAAACATGAATTCTAAGTAAATAGAAATGGAAAGAAATTTTCCTTTATTCATATAATACGATTAAAAGAGCTACTTTTCTCATTATCACTTAATAGTGGCTATAGTTACTTAGTACTAGCTTCTTGAAAGTCCTAAAAAACTCTTTGACATGAACTCAGACGTAATGTGGTTATCATATCAGCTTGAGATTTTATGGAAAAAACTTTTTTAATTTTTATGTTTCTAAAAATCAATTTTATTATAAAGCTGCTGTACAGAGGGATTACATTTACATAAGTAAGTTACATTTCTCATTGAACACTGTTACCCACTACAGAGTTTTTCTCCCTCTGTCCCTTCCCTCCACCCCCCCACACCATTACATTGTAAATTTAATTTCTCCCATAGTGTACAGTGAATTCCATTGTTGCAATGGGTCAGCTTTTGTACTTCTTTCAGCATTTTGTTATTTCCCTTCCCTTCCCCCAATCAGATAAATGCATATACAGGATGCAGAGTACCAAAATCAAAGGAAGGAATTGCCATGGATAAAATCTAGAGGAAAAGAAAAATGACATAAAATAAGAAGAAAGAACTACCTGCAGTACATTGGCTACATCAAGCTTGACAACTAAACAAAGATGACTTGCTGTTTCTATGCCTTGCCGTTCATTTCAATTGGCATCATTTTGTATGGTCATATATATGCTCATAACTCGAACTATTATGATCCACTTTCAGGAGTAACAGGCTAATGCTAACCATTGCAAATGAAGGAAATCATAGAGTTCATGTTTCTTTGGGCCTGGCTTGCTTCACTTAATATGATTTTTTCCAAGTCTTTCCATTTTCTTACAAAAGGGACGCTCTCATGCTTTCTTATAGAAGCATAAAATTCCATTGTATAAATATACCACATTTTTTTGATCCATTCATCTATTGAGAGGCAATTGGGTTGGATCTGTAGCTTACCTATGGTAAACTATGCTGTAATGAACATAGTTGTTCTGGTAGCTTATTGTGCCCTAGTTTGAGATTGCTTGGATAAATGCAGAGGACTGGGTCTTCCTACTAAGGCAGGCAAGCCCACCTAGTCGTCCAGAGTGACAGAGCCCACCACAACAAAGTTGTTAACCAGAAAGCAATTTTATTGAGAAGTTTCCTACACTGACCTGTCAGGGCCCCAGCACAGGCTCGGGAGCTGATAATAGGACCCCTAGCAGCCCATGTACTTTGGTTTTTAATGGCAAAATTCACGAAGTCAAGCCTGGTCACGCAGGGTGACCAATGAGATTGTCACACACACACAAGATTGCACAGTCATACTAGACCACACACAGGTGGTCAATGAGGTTACAGTTTGTGACATAATGGTTGTTTAAAATAGCCTATCACTTTTGGTTTAAATGACTCACAAAGTCAATGGGTAAGGCGAAGCACACAAAAAAGGCAGAGTTTACGGTAATCATACACAAAGGAGGAGTTTAGCGGAGTTTACCATAAGCACGTGAAATATGTGGAGATATTTCCAGTAGGTGCCAAATTACAACCTATCTGTTTTATTGGTAAGTCTGTAACAGAACAATCAAGTTGGGTTAGATTCTTAAGGGGGGGGGGCATAGGGGCATTCTTTACATTCCAAGAACTGGGCTGGTTGGAGCCAAGGTCTACTAAACTTATTTTTAAAGTTGTTTTTTTTTTCTCTAAAATCCCTAAAGCAAAAGCAAAGCCTGGAAAGAAACTATACCAACTCAAATTTCCTTTCAGGGCCTACTTCAGATCTTGGGGGAGCTCTATGTTTAGTATTTTGAGGAACCTCCATATTGCCTTCCAGAGTGGTTGAACCAGCTTACATTCCTACCATCAGTGTAGTAATGTTCCCATTTAGCCACATCAACTACCGCATCTGTTATTATTTGTTCTCTTGATAATGGCCATTCTAACTTTGGTGAGTGGAATCTAAATGTGGTTTTGGTTTTGATTTGCATTTCTTTCATGACCAGTAATGCTGAGCATCCCCCTTCTCTTTCTGAGAGACCACACTATATCAGGTTTGTAGTGTCTCAACAGAGGCATAGAAACTTGTAATATTGTATGCTTTTTGTTGTACATTCACTTCACTTGGAGCTTCCAATGACTCCTATAACACATAGTAAAGGTTTATATTACTTCCCTTACTGAAAAAAACACCTATTTTCAAAAAGCATAGAAAAAAATCCCTGTGTCATGGGTCTCAGTGAATTCTAAGGAAGATTATTTACTGGGAAATTTTATTTGGTTGCTTGTTCGTTATATAGCTTAAACACATGTTGAATTTGGGGTTTCCCCACCAAATCTTCACCAAACCAGAAACTATGTTGCCTCATTGGATTTTGCCTCAAAAGTTACAAAATATTTTGACATATTTTTGATTTGGTGTTTTGGAGATTTTTGGCTTTTGGGCTAGACTCAGGCTTGAACTGAGGGTCTGTTGCTCTCGCTTAGATTATTTTACTCAATGCTGTCACTGTGCCACTCAAACCACATCTCCACTTCTGGCTTTTTGCTACTTAATTGAAGATGAGAATATTGAGAATTTATTAGCTTGGGTTGGCATCAAACTGTGATTCTCAGATCCCACCCTCCTGAGCAGCTAAAATTACAAGAATGGGCCAGAACCTGGATATATTGAGCTCTCTATGAAACTTAAACAAGGGCACACAATTCTGAAGCATGTATGAATGGCTATGTATTTCAAAAGTAGTTAGAAAAATATATCCTTAAAAAAAGAAAAATATAGCCCTTTATGTGTGTGTGTGAATGTTCTAAGGAAAATGAGGATGTATCTACTGATTTTGAGGAAAGAGTTCACCTACGGCTTTTCACAGACTGAGCTATGATGTACAAAATGCTTGAGACTAAAGGTGAGGTTAATCATGCCATCATCCCATTCATCTACATCCCTTGCTAACATAAGCATATACTGTGGTGTTGTCATGAGTATTTTGTATATGAGAGCCAGTACTGGGGCTTGAATTCCTGGCCTGGATTCTGTCCCTTAGCATTTGCACTCTACCATTTGAAGCATAGCTCAGCTTTCTTCATTACTGTTTAATTGGTAGTAAGAGTCTTTTTTGCTCAGTTGGCTTTGAACTGAGTTTCTCATATCTCAGGGTTGTGAGTAGCTAGTTTTCCAAGCCTGAGCTTCCAGTGCCTAGCTTTTGATTATTACTTTCACAAGATACATGTTCACACACATTCCTTGCATTTAAAAACCTCACTGTTCAGGCTGACTGACAATTTGTGTGGAAAGATGGTTGAATGGATAAGTTACCAAATGGGCCTCTAGCCCCATTAACATCATTCTGGTCAGTAACGTACCTTTCAGTGAGTAAGTACATATTTCCATTTTCACACTGCCTTTTTAAATAGGAACTCATGAAATGTTTTGAAATACCTTTTAAATATTATCTCCCAAACAGGAGATATTATTTGAATGTATTTGATAATATTTCAGATTGGGGTGGTCTTGTGTTTGGATGTCTATGGGCAGAAGCCCTCCAACTGGGCTTCAGGCCCAGAGCTGATGCTTCTGTCTGCTGGTTGCAGAGAGGAAGGTTTTCTTCCTGGCCAGGCTTTGAATTGAGATCCTTTCATCCTAGACTTCGAAGTAGCTAGGATAACAAGCATAAACCACCACCAACTAGCTTGTTTTAGAAGCATTAATTGTTTTTCATTCATTGCTTTTTTTCCTGGAAGGTTGATCTAGACAGGCTGCTTGTACCTCATGACGAGGTGATTTAAATAATACCCTTTGCCTCTGGCATTTCTGAAACTCATTTCCTCAGTTCTAGGCAAATGAATTTGTTCTAAAGCCAATAGCATTTTCCTTCTGAGATGTTAGGTCGCTTATTTAAATCTCTTATACTTTCCTTTGGCAAAACAATCAGGATGTTTTTTAAAACCCTATTTGTTGAGAGTATTATATTTAGAAGTTATCATGTGCACACTTTCATATAGTCTCTCCTTCTATAAACATATGTTACATGATTGGGTGGAAGAATGATGACTATTGAATTAATTTGATAACCACTCTAGAATTGTTAAGCCTTAATGCTTATTAAATCAAAGGATGATTAAAATATTCAGGATAGTGGAATGTGGCTACTACTCATTTGATGTATGTGGAAAATGATCAGAGTTCTTATGATTAATAAAATATATCTTCAAATTTCCAGTGGTAGACTGCTATGCTAACTGGGAGGAAACAGTGGTGATGCCAGGGCTTTGAAAGCTGGTAATGAAGAAAAATATCCGGGGAGAGCATTCGTTAACAATAAAATTTCCAAGGCTCACATCAATTATATTGAATTAGAATGCTAAGTGATGAATGACCGCACCAAATTTTGTTTGTTGGCTTCTTTGTTTTATGAAGTCCTGGGATTTGGACCTAGGGCCCAGGTCCTGTCCCTTAGTTTTCTCCTCAAGGCTAGTGCTCTACCAGTTGAACCACAGCTTCATGTCCATATTTTTAGTGGTTAATTGGAGATCAGTCTTACCAAAATCCCTCTTTGGGTTTGCTTTAAACCTGATCCTCAGATATCAGCCTCCTGATTAACTAGGATTCCAGTTGTGAGCCACCTGAGCCCAGCTGGAATCACATTTTAAAATTATTCTTTACTGAATCTGATGTGTCTGACTACTATTTTAGCACTTTGTTTCCAGTGGGTCAGATTTAAACTAAAAACAGAACTTTTCTTCTTGTAACCGGCAGCATCCAATATCTATCTGATTTATTCCTATCTTCATTTCTGATCTTTTTCTTCTTTGAACTTTTCCATTCTTATTTCACAAGCAAGCATGTCAGTGCTGTTTTCCTTTTCTGAGGTAAGTCAGTTCCATTCCCATCAATGGGGGATGCATTTACTGTTCTTCCTGCCTTGAGTACCTGCTCCTAGATAATTGCTTGGATGATGGCTCTCATATCAACATCCCTCATCAATGTGAAGTTGTTGCCACAAAATCACCGATTTCATGTCTCTGATTTATAAAAATTATCATTAATATTTCTGGTTTTCTTTCGAAATTAGTGAGGAGAGAGCCACATTCACTTCTGTTTCTCCAACACCTGTAATAGTGCCTAGTCCTTAGTACTCAGGAGCCTTACATGGAGATCAGCCTTCTCCAACTCAATTGATCCTAGGTTCTGGTCAGGAGAGCTCTTCAGGCTGAAGTTTGGTGGCCAATAGTCATTCCCTCTCATTCTTTGTGCCTTCTGGTGTTGTTGAGTCCACTTCAGGGCCACATCAGTGCCTGACACCTATGTCCTGCTATGGCAAAGGTGGCTGTGCCATCATCGAAGTTATGGCCATTGTATTGTTAAGCTGTGTGAGGACAACCACCCCCACACAATTTCCCAGGAGTCCATTCAACAATTCAGCAACCAAACTATCACCAGTTCCTGATCAACTCAAAGTATGTGTCCATTTCCTTTAAAAATAATTCAAGACATGCCTTTGATGATTTGTCATTGAATTACTGAAACAGAGTATATAATTTTATGTATTTGTATGTCTTTGACCATCTCTCTTGAGCCATTGCCATACTTCTACGTGTTTGCAGCTTGGGAAAGGAAATAAATTTTAATTCAATGTAGTCAGAGACTATAGTTCAGAAGGCTCTTTTTTGGAACCTTTTGGAGGGAATACCAACATTCCATTTGATGTTCTACAGGTGGCCATCTGGGTACAGGTACTGAGTAGACTGTCATAAGATCAGAGGCTTGTACTGATTTCTACTGACTTTCCTCTGGGGTCAGGTAGTGTGATCTCACTGTATATGTGTCTCTTTGCTACACTGGAGGGCCCAGGCCTCCTCTGAAAATCTAAGGCTTGGGTTAAGAAATAATAGAACTCAGAACCCAGCTGCTCACATCACTAGGATTACAGGCCTGAGTTTCATGGACTCAACTTTTGTATACATACTGCAGTCAATTTCATAATAATCACTTTCCTTATATTCATTTCATAGACAGATATATACAAATATATGTATATAATTATTCATCTATTTATAACAAGTGTTATATCTAGAAACACACGTATATATATTCATATAACTATAATCAAATTATATCACTTCTTTCCCCAATAATATTTACACTGTTTTATGCAAAAAATACTGAAGACTAAAAAGTTAAATGCCTTTGTAATTTGAAAAATCATATTCAAACTTATATATTATATAAAATAGTATGTATTATATTAAGAATATAACGTATTTACATAAAACTGATTTAATTGTGGAGTTTTTCTTCCTGATTTTGTGTTTGTTCACATCTGTAAGCCTTCTTTCTTCTATTGATGATGGTTTATATATTCCAGTGTGTATATATATATATATATATATATATTATATATTTTGTCAAATATTTTCAGCACTAAGTAGACTTTTTATATTATTGGAGCCAAATTTTTCTTCCATATTTGCCCAAAGCACAATGAAGATGTATACAGATTGGAACTCACTGTTGGAAGCGTGTCCCACATAGCACTATAAGTATTGGGGCATTTATACCAATTGACAGATTAACTTTCTAGGTCATCTGATCTGCTATGTCCTAGACCTTTTGTAGCCACCTTATCACCCCATGCTGGCATGGCATGGCTTCATTGTCACTCCCAGTGAGTTTAACAGTTCCCATTTTATCCAGTCAGATCTCTTGTACAGCCTCCTGTCACTCTGTTTTTTCCCTCCCACAGAACACGTATACAAGGTGCTTCAGATTGAAAGTTTAAAAGGAAATATATCAAGAATTCTAGAATATGTCAAAAAACATTGACATTTTAATAAAGTTCAAAAAATAAATAGAATGAACCTTTTACAACAATCAGGACAAAAAGAAAAAGAAGGATTTTCTCAGGAAGGGGAGAAGGAATCTCGAAATCTAGATTGGTCTCTAAGTTGCCTTCAGGCAGATATTCTGCTTCAGAGTCCTCAAAGTGACTTCCTCATGAAAAACAGTATTTTCTTCCTGAGTCCAGGTAGGGACAGATTCTAAATTCTCAATTGGAAATTGGATCCCCTGCAAAAACACAGATTGGTCTGGGAATTCTGTGAGGGAAGATTTTCTGACCTCATCGGAATCTAGATTTTGGACCTCACTTATTGGTTTTTCTCAGCATAGACTGGGGTCATTTTCCATTAGCATACATTTACCCTGAACATTATGACATGTTTTTTTTTTGACTGGTTTGGAGCTGATCTAGCTGGATTGTGAACATCAATGGGAAACATTCTGGATCATCTTCTTCCTTGGTGGTATGTGCAGGTACACCTGCATAACATGTGGGGTCCAAAACCAGTGGATTGCCCACAGGATTCAAAATCTACTTGAGCCTTTCTACAAATTGAAGAAAAAAAACCCTCTACCTTCACATGTTTTCTAGAGATCAGTGATGGATTCTGATCTCCATCAGTCACTATAAATGACATCACTGATGGGTTCTTTGTCTGGAGTTCTGCAGGAGCTGCTCTATGGTGATGCAAACTTGAGAATGGAAATAGGTACAGGAGTCTTAGAGTAGACTCTACAAGTTAAGGTTTGACTAAACTTCCATGAGGATCGAATGGGGGAAGCTGTAGAATTTGAGTTTGGACTGAACACTGATGAGAAGGTAGGGTGTTTTAAACGAGTGGCTACTTCTAAGTTTTTTCAAAAGGAGAACAGTTATTAAATGGCATAGAATATCCATAAAATGACATTTTTGCCAGACTGGGGAGTACTACGTGCTCTTGGCCAATCAGGCCCATCCCTAAAGATGCAGGTTCCATACCTACTCATGAGCTCTGAGGCATCTAAACAAGGACTTCTTCCACTTTTTCTTGGTCTCATGGGTTATGGGTTCCTCCAGCTAGTCCAAAAGAATGTGTAAGCAGAAGAGCAGGTCTGAAGAGGACACGTTGAGCTTGACATACTGTGTATGTTCTTTCAGGGTGTCATGGTCCTTGGGCTCATAGAAATCATCAGGGTAGAAGTCCCTCCACATAGGGAGGATGGAACAAACATTGCTATGGGAAGATTGGTGACAAGGAAAATGAGAGCCCACCTTCCCCATTCTGAGTCTTGTACTATAGCCTCTGTCTGGCAGGACTTGTTGTTGGGAAGTGGGAAGAAACTCCTGCAAGCAGGATGCTCCTCACAACCCACTTCTAGAAATTTCTCAAATATAATCCCCTAAATTTCTCCCTTTAATAGGAAGAAAATGTTGTTTCCCTACTGGATCAGACTTGCTATACACAGCCCTCCCTGTCATCCCTGAGAGTCCAAAACCGCAAGCACATCCACATCTATGTAATCTGCTATCCTCTGAAGTGCCAAGTCTAAATCCCCTAGTGAAAATCACAACTGGTGAGCAAAGAAGAAAGTTGACTTTGATTCAGAAACTTCAAACATACCAAGTTTTCAAGGACAAAACTTCTCTTTATGCCAACATACACTTACTTTTTTACTTGTTCATCTTCCTCCCAGTTACGGTAGAAGGATCAGTACCAATGGGAGGAGAGTAGGAAGTTAACTCTATGCTTCTCCTTTTCTGAATTAACATGACACACATGGGACTGGCTATGTCCCACATGGTAATATAAACATGAAAGACAAAAATTAGAGTTATGTCTATACAATTTCATGGAAATTCTGTGAGGATGCTTATATACATCTGTCCAAATACATACACAATGGATCATGCCTCTAATCCTACTAATCAGGAGAGTGAGATCTGAGGATCACAGTTTGAACCCACTCTAGTTTGTAAAATTCTAAAGACACTTATCTTCAATTAACCAGCCAAACGTCAGAACTGGACCTTGGGCTCAATTGGAAGAGTGCTACAAATCGATCAACACTCAGGCCCCAGATTCAAGTTCAAGTTGCATCCTTACTTATGTTTATATTCCTTCAAAGTCCTCCAAGGTAGTTATTTCCTAGGTGAGGGTGAATATTGGGTGCCACTTGCTCATTCCTTTAATCCTAGTCTCTCAGCATGCAAATTGCTAAACTTGCACTAGCTTATGAGGCAAATGAAATATTCTGGCAGCCCAGTAATTAGAAATTAAGCAGGAAGTGCACTTCTTTGTCTAAAGCCAAGTTCCTTTGATAAGAACCCAGTGAAACAGTCTCAGAGAGATAGCAATTATTCCAATACTCTGCTAGGGGGTCTCATCAGCCCTGGGTTTGTTGGTCATGGGGCTTGAACTCTGGGCTTCAGTGCTATCCCTCAGCCCTTCAGCTCAGGGGGAGTTCTCTTCCGCTTGAGCTACAGCACAACTTCCAGTTTTCTGGTGGTTTATTGGAGATAAGGGCCTCATGGACCTTCCTGCTCGGGCTGGCTTTGAACCGTGATCCTCAGATCTCAGCCATTGACTGTAGTGCTCTAACAATTGTCCAAAGTTCCACTGCAAGCTTTTTAGTAGTGAACTGGAGAGGAGAGACTCATAAAATTTCTTGCTCAGGCCATCTGAACTAAATCCCAGGTCTCAAACCCCTGATTATCTAGTTATAATTATGAGCCTACAGAACCTGGTGATAAAGCATTGTTACTGGAGACAGTGGGGTTGCAAGTTTTAGTCCACCTTCACAAAACTCTATATCATAAAACAGCAACAGTAAAACCCTGTATCAAAATACAATAATAAGAAGTATTTAGAATCTAATTTAGTGATATAGCCTGCTAGCAAAACTTTCAGGAAAACCTTGGTTTTAATGATTTAGCATCACAAAACCAAACAAATTGAGATAATTTCAAATTTTTAAATTAAATTTTAATAATTTCAACACATACAGGAAAACATTCATACTTATAAGGAAAATGTAAAAAAGATAAAAGATGGCAGATTATGAAATGGAAAATTCTACATTGTAGGAAAATTATTGTCATGGTGAATATATGATAATGTTCTTCAGAGCAGCAATAGATAAATATATATTTACTACACATAGTCTAACTTGTCTGTCTCTATCAACTTCCAATCTTCTATGAACACCAATGTATTTATGTTTATGGTATACTCCAAAAAATAACTGGCAGGGTCAGCAGGTTACCAAAATACATTAGCTTCAATGTTTTTGGAGATAAATGTGCTAATTATATTGACTATTCTATATCTTAAACATGTAGTATGTTATCATTGTATCTCTAAGTATATGCAAACACTACTTCAAAGTGAAACAGAACACAACAATGTTTTGAAGGCATATGCCTGTAAAGCTACCTATGTGGGAAATCATTTCAAGACCAGTGTAGTTTTACCTGCAATGCTGCCCAACCTCTGGCTCTGTGTGATGGAATATGTCTATAATCCCAGGTCCATGGGGAGCTGATAGCAGGAGGATTTGAATTCTATGTCATTCTAGGCAAGAACTTCCACATGGCTCCATCTCAACCAAAGAAGGTTCAATACTGGCTAGCATCTATCTCCCCCACCTAGGTGAAAATAAAAATAAGAACTTTGTAGTATAAGAAAATAACAATATTAAAACAAGCCAACACACACCTAGTGTTTGTATCTCATACCTGCAATCCTAAATATAGCTAGAACTATATATGTGAGCCAGAAGCACAAAGCAGTTCATCATATTTAAAATGACTATTTGAGTGTCTGACTCCGAGGTCTGATCTATTTGGAGTTGATTGTGGTGCCATGTGATATATTAGGATCTACCTTTAGTTTTCTACAACTGATTAACCAATTTTGACAGCACTATTAACTAAAGAGGCGGTCATTCTTCCATTCTATTTTTTTAGCTCCCTTATCGAAGATTAGATGGCTGTATGCCTGTAGGTTCATTTCTGGGATTTCAATTCTATTCCAATGGTCCTGAGGGAGGTTCTTGTGCAACTACCAAGCTATTTTGATGACTATGGCTTTTTAGTAGAGTTTCAAATTTGGTATTGATATTTCTCCAGCGCTGTTCTTTCTGTTAAGGATTGTTTTTGCTATTTGGGGTATTTAATTGTTCCATATGTATTTTTGGATTGCCTCATCTATTTCCTTGACGAGTGAGGTTATAATATTGATAGTTATCACATTGAATTTGTAGATAGCCTTGGGAAATATTGCCATTTTCACGATATTGATCCTTCCAATCTTGGAGCATAGGAGGTTTTTCCACTTTCTAAGTTCTGTTTTGATTTCCTTTTTCATGCTTTTTTTTAAAGTTTTCATCATAGTGGTCCTTCACGTCTTTGGTTAAGTTAATTCCTAGGTATGTTTTTTTGTGTGTGGGCCTATTATGAATGGAGTTGTTTTCCTGATTTTAGCGACGCTTTTCTCATTGTTGGCATACAGAAAAGCCATTGATTTTTGAGGGTTAAATTTATACCCTGCTACTTTGCCAAAGTTTTGAATCAGTTTGAATAATTTGGGAGTGGAGTCCGTAAATAAGAGAAACACTAGGTCAGCTTGGCACAGACCAATATTTTTGTAAAAAAGACCAAGAAGCACAACAAATAAAAAAATGTTTGGAGAAATGGGATTGCATGAAATTGCAGAGCTTCTGAAAGGCAAAGGAAAGAGTTATCAAGATCAATAGAAAGCCCACATACTGGGAGAAGATCTTCACTAGCCAAACAACGGACAAGTGTCTCATATCTAAAATATACCTGGAACCCAAAAAATCAAATCCCCCAAAAACAAATCCTCAAAGAAACAACTACCCAATAAATAAGGGGTCTAAGACTTAAAGAGAATCTTCTCCAAAGAGGAAAGAAGGATGTCCAATAGACACATGAAGATATGTTCAACCTCCCTACCCATAAAAGAAATACAAATCAAAACAACATCAAAACAAAAATCACCTCACCCCAGTTAGAATGGGTATAATCAAGAACTCTAATAACAATAGATGCTGTAGGGGATGTGACAAAAAGGGAACCTTATTGCATTGTTGGTGGAAGTGTAAACTTGTTCAAAAACCTTGGAAAGCTGTATGCAGGTTCCTCAAAAGACTCCACACAAAGTTCTCTTATCCCCAGCAATCTCACTTTTGGGCATTTACCCAAATGATCACAAACAAGACAATACTAATGTTACTAGCAAAACTATGTTTATTGCAGCATTATTTACCATAGCTAAGATATTGAACCCACTCAGATACCCCTCAGTAGATGAATGGATCAAAAAAATATGGTCTATATACACAATGGAATTCTCTGCCTCCATCAGAAAGAATAACATTGCCCCATTTGTTAGGAAATGGAAAGCCTTGGAAAAAATTATATTAAATGAAGTAAGCCAGGCCCAAAGTAACAGGTCCCATGGTTTCCTTTATTTTCAATAACTAGCATATCTCTGAGACAAGCAGAAAAATTCAGATAAGTTGATGTTAGGTGAAATGAACGCCAAGATAAGGATTCAAATGTATTTTTTTTCTTTCATGCCATTGTTTCTAACATATTTATAAGATGATTTCTTTGTTGCTTTGTATGTCCCTCCCCCACGGTATAATCCCTGATTTCATTGTATTTGATGTTGGTATAATTTGTGGAATGGAAGGGAAAAAACAAATTGTTTAAATAGGGATACGGTTGGACCCTTTGCAACAATGAGATATAAAAGATGATATGTTGGAAAAAGAACATTAAAACTTGCCCGGGGGAGGGGAGTGAGTGTGGGTTGGGGGGGTGGGGAGGTGTGTGTGGGTGAGATAAGAAGGGATGGGAAGGGGAATCAAAGGAGGGGGCAACAATGCTTGATAAGAAATGTGCTCATTACTTTGCCCATATAATTATAATCCCTCTCCATGGAGGGATTATACACACACACACACACACACAAGACCATTTCAAGCCAGGTGCCAGTGGTTCATACCTGTAATCCCAGCTACTCACGAGGCTGAGATCTGAGGATTGAAGTTCAAAGCCAGCCCAGGAATAAAAGTCCCCATAAGACTCTTACCTCCAATTAACAACTCAAAAGCCAGAAGTGGCTCTGTGGCTCAATTGGTAGAGTGCTACGTAACTTGAGGCCCAGAGTCTCAGGGACGTGCCCAGGCCCTGAATTCAAGCCCCACAACTGACAAAAAATATAAATAAACATGTAAATGTCTGAATTTCTTGTGAAATGGTAACCTCACTGTACATACTTACGTAACAATTACATTTAAAAAAGAATCAGAAATCCCGAAGGCATGGGTAATTAAGATGTGCATCTACTTTCCAGAATTTCAAAGTCCTATAGTCTGAGCTGGTAGCACACAGGTTGTAGCCCAGGGTGATGAGAAAATATGAAGTCAGAGATCCTTTCAGATTGTCCCACTAACTCTTTTATTACTTTAAGCAAAAAACAAACAAAACAAAGGAAAGCAAACAAAATAGACTTTATGGTTAATTAAAGTGCTATTAAAGATTCCAGGCAGAATTATATTGTTAAATGATGAGTAAGTATATATGTTTTGTAGATACTGAACTCACATGTGTCACAAAAGTATCTATGGATTCATTACTAGAAATTCTTAAGTGTAAAGCATATTAATTAGGCGAGTTTCATTAAGTAGTCAATGAAGAGAACACCACACGGTATTCAGTCAGGTAAGTTGTTATTTACTGAACTGCTACCCATGCCATGCATTGTAGAAAGGCATGTACAAAAAATAGGGTGACCCAACCTCGGGCGAGGACGTATCTAGGGATGAGGTGTGGCCAGGTGGGGGAAAATTCTGGCCACACTGGATCTAGATATGACTTTAAGACCTGGGACTCACCTCTGGTTAGACGGAAAGTGTGACAAGAGGATGACCTGGTTGTGACTTAGCAGGAGGGAGAGGTGGCTGCCCCCAGGTGTGCCAAATACCTAGATAACAAAGGGTGGAAACTTAGTCAAGAAGTGGGAAGGTGTGTGCAAAGGGTCTGCATGGCCTGGGGCAAACCTAATACACAATACAGGTAGTACCTCTACCATGTGATTCCTGACTCCAAAAAATTCATTCTCAATAATTTTCTTCCTTTCTATCTTTCTCTTTCTTTCTATCTTTCTCTTTCTTTCTTTCTTTCTTTCTTTCTTTCTTTCTTTCTTTCTTTCTTTCTTTCTTTCTTTCTTTCTTTCTTTCTTTCTTTCTTTCTTTCTTTCTTTTCCTTTCTTCCTTTTTTCTTTTTCTTACTTTCAAACTTACCATATATTTTAATATCAAATCACCTATATTAACCAATGATTAACTCAAATTACCTGTAATCATTTATTTCCATAATACCATCTAGAGGTAGGCAGAACTGGAGCTCACACCATTAACTAAAGTGATAGAATTTGAGAGGATCACTGTTCTGAATCCATCTAAGAAGGAAAGTATCACCCATATCAACCTACAAGGTAGGGATATTGGAATGCAATCATGATCCCTGCTTTTTGGGATGGGTGCAAAAATTGCTACTCTATGAGTACAGTAACTTAAACAAGAAAGGATTGCTAGTGACTCCAGTGATGGAATACCTGTCTGGCAAACACAAAATCTAAACTCAAATCAACTTCCTAAAGACAAAATAAGAAAAGGAAACAAAGAATAACTCATACTGAGCATGTGTTTAATGTAAACATTTACACTAAATTATTGTAGCTATAAATGCCATCATTTATTTAAGGGGCAAACACATTTTGTGTCAAGCCTAAATGAAAAAATAACACACTATATGTAAAGCTTTGGTAAAACACAGTTCTAGCTTATAATGAACACATAAGTTTGCATGTGCAGTGGTGTTGCATGGTTGATATACATAAATATACATACATATATATACATGTATACATACATACATACATATACATGTATGTATTTATATATCAAGCAACATAATAATTAAAAATAAAAAATTACAATGAATAAATTTAGTTCACAGATACCGTTCCCAGAGTATTATTTTACCTGAACCAATTCATGTCTTAAAGTCTCCAATGCTATATCACTCTTACATGGTTGCTGATCCCTTTCAGCTTTTTTATGATATTGTTTTTTCTTTGTTTTTCAGATGAAAAAGCCTGGCAATAAACATACTTGTATGACATTCCTTTCTTTAGAAAATAAAAAGCATGTTCTTTTAGCTGGCTCTTTATGTATCATCAAACTAATTTTTTATAATTTCAAGTACACATTATCTTAGACTGAGATCTCACTCATTCTCTTCCAATAGTACCCATGGGAAGGAGAACATGAAGGATCATTTTGTTACTTTGGGAGCTTCTGTCATTAACCACTGAAATAAATATTATGAAAATGAAACTCTGAAATTATTTAGAGAGATCACTTGAAAGTTACCTTTCTACACACTCATTATACTCCCTCAACTATATCATAGATCTTAAAATAAGTAACAATTTAGCTTTGTGCCAGTGGCTCATGCCTCTAATCCTAGCTACTCAGTAGTTGAGATCTGAGGGTGGTAGTTCAAAGCTATCCCTTGCAGGAAATCCGTGACATTCTTACCTCCAATTAACCACCAGAAAACAGGAAGTGGCACTGTGGCTCAAGTGGTAAAGTGATATCCTTGATCTGAAGAGCTCAGGGACAACGCCTAGATCCAGAATTCAAGCCCCATAACCAAGAAAAATAAAAAAAATAAAAATCGGTCAAAATGTAATATTTTAAAGCTAATGTGCACATATACACAAAAACTGTATATAAATAAAACTGTAACAGTCCCTGGACTGGCAAAGAAAAAGAGATTAAAATGAAATTGCCTTCAATAATTCATTTAGATGATATATACTGAGAGAGAAGCCTACTGGAACTCACATCACTAATTGAAGAGGTAAAATTTGAGAAGATCACATTTCAGGACCAATGTGCAAAGAAAGTACTAAGAGTCTTATATCATCCTAAAGCCTGGCATGTTGGAATGCATTTGTGATCCCAGCTATTTGGCAGGCAGAAGTGAGGAACTTAGCCTCTGTTAAGCCCTCAGCAAAATTGAAAACCTATGAGCAAAGTAAATAAATCGAAAAAGGATGTTCTAATTGTAGAATACTTGTTTAACAAACAAAATATCTAAATTCATACTCATTTCTTAAAAGAGGAAATAAAAGGGAAGAAATAATGTAAGAAAGAAAGAAAGGAAGAAAGAAAGAAAACAGAAAGGAAAAGGGGCTGGGAAGGTGGCTTAGTGGTAGAATGCTTGCCTTGCATGCATGAAGTCCTGGGTTCGATTCCTCAGCACAACATAAGCAAAAAAAAAAAAAGGCCGGAAGTGGCTCTGTGGCTCAATTGGGAGAGCACTAGCTTTGAGCTGTACAGCTGAGGGACAGCACCCAAGTCCAGAGTTCAGTCCCCACGACCGGACTCCCCCCCCCAAAAAAAAATAGAAAGAAAGAAAGAAAAAGAAAAGAAAGAAGGGAGGAAAAAAGGAAGGGAAAAGGAGAGGTATAAATAAAAACCTCAGCATGCATTAGATGTCAATAATGACCCTAAATCATTTTAGCTATAAATGCCATCATTTAATTCTGGGCAGAGACATTTTGTATCACGCCTGAATAAACCATAGCATACAAAGCTTTGGTAAAATACATGTCTGGCTTATTCTGTTGGACCAATAGGAGTGTATGTCCAGTGTTGTTGCAGGTATGTTAAGGTGTGTGGGAGTTTACCATCCTGATGATCTTACAATGATGAAATTGACTAACTACACAATTACCTGGGCAGATCCCTGCTGAGACCTATATTAAGTCACAGGTTAGCAAAGTACAATATTTATTATATATATATATATATATATATATATATATATATGTATATAATTTACAATGAAATATATATGTAATAAAAATAATTTTGGTCACAAAATTTTGTGACCAAAATTATTTTTACCTGATTCTGTGTATGTTTTTCATTCTATGTACAAGTTGTTCATTCCCTTCTGTCTCATTATGTTGTCTTTCCTTGGTTTTGTTTTGTTTTCAGAACCATGGTATAATAGGACATTTCTTGTATTTTTGTCTTCTAGTCTTCACAAAGTCTGCAGTTAAATATTCTTAAGTTCCTTTTGTTAGAAAATTTCAAGCACATTGAATGGGATCTTCATCATTATTTTGTTATGTTCTCAAATACATTTTTATTTCTGGCATTTCACCTGTGTAATCTTACTTCAATCTTTTCCAAAGGTCACTTTAGTGGAAGGAGGAAATTCAAAATGGATTCTGGTAGAGAATTTCTGTTACAAAAATCTCTGATACATACTAAGGCAAGCAACTCCAAAATTATTCATTAGAGAGATGAGTTGAAAGTCATCTTTTCAGAGGCTTGTGTTGGAGCAGGGTTGACTTTCCAGGCAGGCGATGGGCTGTGTGAGAAACTTCTAGCCAAGCAAGGTGTGGCTTCAAGGGCAGTTATAGGGAAGTGAAGGTTTTTTGGTATAGCATTATGGGCTTTGTGGGAAGAAGTTGGTTCAGGGTTGTGTTTGGGAGGTTACGCCATTTAGAAGTAGGCTAGTTGTGGGTGAAGTTTCTGATGATACGAGGAGGGGCTTGTGGGAGAAGGCTGGTTGTGGGTGGGGTATGAAAGGGAAGGGAGGAGCTTGGAGGTACTAGGATATGGGAGCAATGGGACTATGAAGGACTAGAGTAGTTATGGGCCCGGTATCTGATGGATGAATTGAGGATTCGAGGGAGGAGCCTGATGTAGGCGGGTTTCTTAGTGCAGCAAAGCAGGATAGAGAAGGAGGAGATATGGATGTATCCTGGTTTCTGGTGGTGCAGAGCAGGGATTGCAGGACAGGGTGGAGTTGAAGAAGATTTTCCCTGTAGCAAAGGAAGGCTTTCAGAAGGAGTCTGATTGCAGTCAGGCCTTTGAAAATTTATAGTGGGACTACCAGGTGGCATGTTAGTTAAGTTTTGACTTTTTAAGGAGGAGGCTGACTGGAAGTGGTTTTCCAGTGGATCAAATCATGTTTTATGGGAAGAGGGAACTGGAAAGGCGCAAGACTTAGTGAAGAGTGGGGCTACAAAAAATAAACAGTTACTGCTAAAAGGAACACCATTTTCTGTCACTATAGAATAATATTACTTTATGTATGCGAGAGATATTGGAGAAAGTAACCAAGTAATTTTTCCTCCTTAGTGAAATTTTTCTTTATTCTAGTTGAGTGAAAGTAAAACCACAAGTCACATCAGGCTCAGGCACGCGGTAGACTAAGACACATAAAGCACTGGACTTGATTCCCCAGCACAACCTTTTAGGACCACAAATAAAAAGTTTAAAATGTCTCACTTGAACATAATGGACCCTCTATGGTCTTAATATTGTGAATGAATAGAACTTTTACTCTGGCCAATTTAGAAATCCAAAAACTAAGTAAGTAGTAATGTTTTAACATTATATAATATTGTAAAGTATATTAAAATAGTGAGGAAAATATAAAATTGAATATAGAATGTTCATTCTCCCCCATCAATTTTTAATCTAAAAGAATTTTAAACCAGAAAATTGAGATTGCAGCATGGTTTCTTTTCAGTCATCAAAATGGTGACTTAAGCAATGTGTCTTTGTCATTGGATACATCGATGTTAAAACATATCTAAGAATGTGAAGAACTAAGATGGTGGAGAAGATGGAGGTGAAACAAGCTCTTGCATAGAAAGCAGTTTTAGTGTTCCAGTGAACAGTCCTAGGCCAGAGAATTACACCAAGTGTGCCATCATAGTACAGAGAGTGTGGCCAGAGAGAGAAAATCCAGGCAAAGAGACAGATCTGAGTACTTGCCGGCTGCCACCAACACGGCAGAGGCCATAGCTGCCATACCTGCAACACAGAGAGTCCCGGACAAAAGCGCCAGATGCAGCAGGTAAGCGGATTCTACTCAACACCAGCAAGAACTGACAAAGAGCGTATATTTTCACCCTGCAGATCGCAGACCAGAAATGAACCTGGAACCAACACTCCGGCGGTGTTAGTAGAAGCCTGACGTCCTCACTCCTTCTCAGGGAGCAGAGGAGGGAAGGCCACTCATCCTCCACCCTACTACCGGAGATCTCCATCTTTGATACTGACAAAGGACCGGCTGAGCTGCTAGCGCCAACTAAGGCCTTGAGAGAAAAACAGAGAGTCATTTAGCAGGTCACAGGAACCTGCCCAGACCTGCCAGGCTCAACTCCACACAGGAAACAGTCACCCACCACAGCCACAGGAAAATCTGTCCCCAGGAGTTGCTCTCTTTACTGCATAAACAGAGCCAGAGGCTGCCCCTCACTACAGCAGTCTTGACAATCAATTGAAATTCATTAAACATAAACCCTGAGACTGGCTCCAGGCTGGGCACTGTGAGTGTCTCAGAAGCTAGCCCCTCAGGAAAAAGCTACTGTTTGCTGAAAGGCCTCAACAGAACCTAGCCTCATCACAGCATCTCCAAACAAGAGGTAACAGCCATCTCCCTCTTTTGTGATACTCAAAGCAGACCTATATCCCATTGAACTAGCCTGGGAGGAGGATCACAAAATCCTGGGAAAAGCAGAGCATTTTTCTGCTTGCCCAAACAAATTGACTTAAGTAACAAATCAAGCCACAGGAAAAACAAACACCACAAACAGACCAGTCACTACACCAAGAGACTGGTTATGAACAAAAGGGACATACAGAATCTTCCCATCTCCCCCCCCCCCCCACAAAAAAAAACAAAGAACTTTCTTTTCTTGTACCTTATTTTTAAATATTTTTTAAAATTTAAATTTCTAATTTTTTAAAAAAAATTTTTGTATTATTTTTTCTTTTCTTCTTGGTATAATTTTAATTTTAGGTGTAAATGTGTGTATGCTTTTTTAAAATCTCTACTGACATTTTGATCATTTTTTTATCTTTTTCTTTTCTCATTATTTTCAAGTCTTCTCTTTCATTCTTTTCTGTGTGACTTAATTGCTGTTCTGCTCATCTTCAGATACACCTGTTGCCGATTATGAGATCTTATCCCCCAAAGTGTACACACTTAATCCAGACATTTATTACTCAACTCAAAACTTTAGACTTAAACTCCTTAATAGCAATATTTCCTATTTATACCCATATAATATTTCATTTCTTATTTATTTTTTATTTCTTTTTGGGTCCGGTCGTGGGGCCTGAACACTGGGCCTGGGCGCTGTCCCTCAGCTTTTCAGCTCAAGGCTAGCACTCGACCACTTGAGCCACAGCACGACTTCCGGCTTTTTTCTTTTTGCTTATGTGGTGTTGAGGAATTGAACCCAGGGCCTTTATCATGCAAGGCAAGCGCTCTACCACTGAGCCAAATTCCCAGCCTCCTATATAATATTTTAAAAGGTTTTTATTTTTCTAGTTTTTCACATCTCCTTTCGATCCCTCCCCTCCTCTCATCCCATCCCCATTCTTCTCTGAATACTAGTTCTTCAAACTTGCAGTTTTTAAAGGTTTCACATTTTAATTGTAAATTCTTGTTTTCCCATTTTTTGTCTCTTTTTTCGTTTTCTTCTTTTTTCTCTTATTCTTTTTTTCTTTTTTCTCTATTTTCATTCTGTCCAATCCATTTTTCTATTTGAGATCAGGACTTGTTTAATTCCACTCTCCCTCATCTTCCCACATCCCACTAATCCTATTTTTCCCTACATTCTCCCTAAACCTAATAATTTCTGGTTGCCAAATTCTCCTTTACTGTTCTTTGGCCACTAAGACATATTTGTTTGATGTTGAATAGATTCTATCTCTTGAATTAGATTGTGTCTGCAGACTTTTGACTGTGTAACTAGAGACTTTGGTTGATGCTTACCTTAAAATAATGTTCAAGCACAAAACTGGTGTTATACTCATCCCAAATGGGAAGAACAAGCCAGAAAAACTCAATAAAAATAGCAAGTGCGGGGATCTCAGCTTCCACTCATGTCAATCAGGGGACAGAACAGATAATGAATAATCCAGAGGACATTCCCAAAAAGCTCTACAAACACTACAGATAAACAGGGTAAATGAAAAGAGAGAAAATTTGCAAAGGTATCAGTGTGAGCATGATAGGTAGAGAGAGGAGGTAAACCAAAGATCAATACAGGAGACTCATGAGCCTGAGGAAGATACTCAAAAATTGATACAGGAATTTTGTGAGCAGATTGAGAACACTGAAAGAGAATTAAAGTAATTGCATAAGCAGGTTGAGATCAGTCAAAGACATAGATAGGAATTGCATGAGCTGGCTGAGAACAGACAAAGAGAAAGTCAGGAATGGCGTGAACAGGCTGAGAACACTCAAAAAGAACTACAGAAATTCCGTGAACATGAGGAAGCTAATCAAAGAGAAATACAGAAACTGGGAAAACCGGATGAGAATAGACAAAGATCAATGGAGGCATTCATGGAATCCATAAACAGAAAGCTGAAAGAAATCAGGGGGACTAAAAATGAAATGCTGAATGGAACCCAACAGAAGGAATGGGCGTCTAAGTAAACCATAACCAACCAACTAAGTGATTTGAGAATAAACACTGAACACCAAATTAAGGAATTAAAGAAGTTCATGCAAGATCTAAAACAAAGCTCCTTCAAAGAACTTGAGGCCATCAATGCCGACCAACTAGAAGAAAAAGAAATAAAAAAACAAAGTAGAAAGTCTTGGCAGTAGGTTAGACAATGCAGAAAACCGAATCTCGGGGATTGAATACAGCCTAGATATTATAGAGAAGAATATACAACCATCCAAGACAAAACCAAGAAATATGATAGATCTATTCAACATTTGGAAGACACCATCAGAAGGCCTAATTTGAGGATAATGGGTATAGAGGAACACCTAGAGACAGAAGTTAATGGTCTAGGAAATTTGTTTCACAGGATCCTAGCAGAAAAATTCCCAAACATGCAAAAAGATAGGCCTATTCAGATACAAGAAGCTTTTAGAACACAAAATAGACCAGACCAGAACAGGACATCCCACCATCACATTAAAATCTGCACAGGATCAATTCACACCAAGGAAAGTATCCTTAAAGCTGTCAAAGAGGAAAGATCAATCACCTATAAAGGGAAACCAATTAGAATCATCTCGGATTAATCAGCAGAGACAATTAAAGCATGAAGAACCTCGAATGATGTATGCCATGGTGTAAAGACAAACAACTATCAGCCAAGAATACTGTACCCAGCTAAACTCTCCTTCATTACTGAAGGTCAAATAAAAAACTTCCATAGCAAAGAAAAATGGAAATAATATATCTCCACCAAACCAGCCCTACAAAAGATTCTTAATGATGTCCTACACGTAGAAAACCAACAAGACCACAATAAAGGCCAAGAAGCCACACCCAAACTGAGAATCCAAGAACCATAGGAAGAACCTCTGTTACTGCAGCCCTCAAGAAGGTGGATAAAATGGCAGGAACTCCCAAATAACTCTCAGTCCTATCTCTTAACATTAACGGCCTTAACTCTCCAATTAAGCGACATAGACTATCTAGTTGGATTAAAAAGCAAGATCCTTCTATCTGCTGCCTACAGGAGTCACAACTTCCCCCAAAAAACAAACTCAGCTTGAATGTGAAAGGCTGGAACAAAATCTACCAAGCAAATGCCCCCGGTAAACAGGCAGGAGTTGCAATACTAATATCAGATAAAATAGACTTCAAATTAAAATTGATTAGAACAGATAAAAAAGGTCGCTACATACTACATATCCTATTCAGGTGGATATTACAATTCTAAATATCTATTCGCCAAACAACGAAGCTCCCAAATTTATCCAAGAAACACTACTTTCTCTCAAATCTCATATAGATCCAAAGACATTAATTGTTGGGGATTTTAACACACCACTATCCCTACTTCATAGATCAACTTGGCAAAAACTCAACAGAGAAACCGCAGACCTAAACAACTGCATAGATCAACTAGATTTAACAGACATCTAGTGAATATTTCACTCAGTAGCATCAGAATACATGTTCTTCTCAGCAGTACATGGAACATTTTCCAAAATAGACCACATTTTAGGTCACAAAGCAAACTTGTCCAAATTCAGAAACATTGAAGTTATACCTTGCATTCTCTCATATCACAAGGGAATAAAGTTAGAAATCAACACCAAAAGCCACCAAAGAATGTCTTGTAACTCATGGAGACTGAAAAACACACTGTTGAACCACCAGTGAGCCATGGAAGATATTAGAAATGAAATTCAAGGGTTCATGATATTCAACAAAAATGAGCACAAAAACTACCAGCTCAGAAGTGGCACTGTGGCTCAAGTGGTAGGGCACTAGCTTTGAGCTGAAGAGCTGAGAGACAGCACCCAGGCCCAGAGTTCAAGCCCCATGACGAAAAAAAAAACTACCAGCTCCTCTGGGACAGCAAAGACAGTATTCAGAGGCAAGTTTACACCTCTGAGTACCTACATTAACAAATTGGAGATACCTGAAACCACAATTTAATGAGACATCTGAGCTTCCTTGAAAAAGAGCAGCAAGACAAACCCAAATCTAGTAAACGGAAAGAAATAATTAAAATTAAATCAGAATTAAATGGTTGCTTGGTTGCTATGAATTTTGCTGCCATGAACATGGATGTTCATGTTGATTTATATTCCTTCAATATGTATCCAGTTGTGATAAAGATCATCAACATATATGTCTTTTTGGTATTGTGTAAACTTCCATTATGATCTCCATATGGGTTGCACTAGATTACAATGCCACAAAACCAAATACAGTTCCTGATTTATTTCAACCTCTCCAGCAGTTTATTTATTTGAGTGGTGATAGCTATTCTGGAGTATAAGATGGGATGTCAGTGACTTTCGTCTTTATTTTCTTATGTATTTTCTATGTGGATACGAATCTCAAACATTTCATTTATTTATTAACACTTACATGTGTACTTCATTCCCAATCAGTGTCTTTCTTTTTCTTTTGGTAGTTGATCAATTTTTAAGTTTTATAATATTTGATTTTTTTCCCATTCCATATACTCACTTTACTAAAAAGATTTTTTTCATTACACTGGTGTACAATTTACTAAAAACAACCAATTGTACATTTATACTATTGGATGCTTTTTCTTGTATTTACAACCAGGAAATTATTTCAATAAATATGCTGAACTTCTTTCACCAGATAGACTAAAAGGATAGCATCATATTGGCTTAAACTAATCTCAGAATTAATAGTCACAGCCTGGGCCACAACAGTCTTGGCTAAATAAAACCACTAACAGCAAAAACTGCATTTAAAGAGAGAAAAGGTTAGAAGTTAGAAGAAAGTTAGAAGAAAGGCACCACCTTCATGAAGCAAATGTGGAAGTTCAAAAGCAGACCTTTGAAATCTGAATATCAAGAAGATCAAAGGATAAAAGTGTTTAGAACGACAACTTTAGAGCTCAGAATTGGGGAGGGGGGATAACCACTAGATACCAAAACTCAATGCTGAAGGGAAGAAGTGTTTTACCCCAAACCTTAGCTGTGTCTGACTCTCTCAAACCAAACACACACACACACACACACACACACACACACACCTATTGAGAGGCCTTAGCCAAAGTACAGGAATTGTGGAATTAGACTCCATTTTGAAGGCCTTTACCGAAAGTATGCATGGTGAAGTCCTTTACTGAAAGTACCCATTGTAAAGACTTTTACAGAAATTTAGAACTCAAGTTCCTGGAAAAACTTTGAAATGTCCCAATAACGTTCTGCCCGTAACTCCCCTAGCAATAGCCATCAGAGGATGACAGGAAGGTACCTAAAGCTACAATTGTTTCTTAAGATAGCTAGTTAACAGTTTGCTGCTTACTGCTTAGCTTGCACATGTTAGCCAATAAGATTGTTACAAGATTCAGTCACTAAATGTCAACTAATCATGTAACTGCCAAGGTAGGAACTCCCTTACCTCAAACCTATACCCAATAAAATCCCTGTTAACTGAAGGATTGGGGCTCTCAACTCTGATCTGCTGCAATGGAGACGGTTATGAGTCCAGGCTCCAGCTTGCAATAAATGAATCTCGTGCTCACATGGGAACTGGGTCCTTGGTGGTCTTTGGGGATCCTTATCTCAGCACAAGACCACTGTAGACAGAGAACCCCAGGGGCAGCTGTATCTGGGACAATGAAGATTTCTTCCTTTTCCTTTTAGATAATCAAACATGATGTTGCAGTTGTCTCCATAGCTGCCCCTGGGCCTCTTGCCCCTGAGCAAGAGGAAGGAAAGTGTGCCTTAGACTGCAGGATGGCCTTGTGTACACCTGGCTTTCTGTGTAAGAATGCAGTTCATAGTTCCCTAGGCAGGGGTGGCCAAGCTGAAATGGGGTGCACATTGCCTGGAGGAAGGTACCCTGTGAGCCCTGCATGCATGGTGAACCAGCCTGAAAAACCCTGTGAGCATCTCCAGGATGGCCTCTCAGCAGCTTGGAGAAGTTGACTCCTGTAATTGGACATGGCAGGAGGCAGGAAGAGAGCAGGAATCCAGAAGATGGGAGAGGCACAGGAGCAAATGTGTCTCTCCATGGAGACTCCTTGGCCATGCTAAGGAAGTTCACAACACGCATGTGGCAGCCACCTAGCAGGTCCCCAGAGACTCTACTTGTTTGGGGAGCAGAGCCTGGTCCTGATCCAGAGGCACAACTTCCCCAGTGGCCCTGGGCCTGGCTGCGCTAGAGCAGCGCCTACTAGACATGCTTCCTCCGCCCTGCTGTGCATAGCCTCCTAGCACCTGCCTGGTCTTCAGCACCCACAACAGGCCAGCTCCATGGTGCAGGCTGAGGCTGTGCTGGAAATTCCTGGTGCCTGCTTCAAGGTGAGAGCAAGGCCTAACCCATAGCGTAGCTGGCCCTCGCTCACTTCCAATGGCATCCAGAGATGCATGACAATCACAGTCCCAGCTCTGCTACCCTCCTTGACCCCAGAGTTTACCTGTAAGTCCCTGCCTGTGTTCTTGAAATTCTGTAGCCATTGGTTGTCTCATTTCTCATTGTTTGGGTGGGACTTGAGACTCCTTCCTCTCCTCACCAAGCAAACAGGCCTCAGCGGATCCACCCCAAATTCCGCACCTCACAGACACTACCCAGAACCCAGCTGCGTTTGGGGTTGCTGCTGCCTGAGCTGCTGGCCTACTATCTCCTTCCTCCCTTCACAGCCTCTGCCAGGGCCTCCCATCCTCTCTCCACCGCCCCCAGCCCCAGCTCAGCTTCCCCTGTGGCCTCCCTCCTGTTCACACAGCTCCCATCACCAAGCCCAGCAGGGCCACTGCTCTGAGGAAGACAATTGTGGGGCTGGTGCAGCAGAATCAACACACTGTGTAGCCAGCTGAGAATTGGAGGCAGCATAAGTTTCTGATCACTCTCTTTCACTTGACTTACACATATTAATGTATTAATTTGGTATTTAATATTGGATCTCGTAACTTCTTATTAATCCTTTGCAGAATAGCTGGTAGAAATATAGTCCCAAAATTCGGATTGTCTCTAGTTTTATTCATTTGAGATTCAGAGATGTTTTAAGTAGTTATAATCACCATGAACTCTCATTTCCATAGCAGAGTGCTATTCAGAATATGCTTGCTTATGCATCTGTTATCAATTATTTACAAGGCTTGAAATTTTTAATGTTTCAAATATTACAGGAAGATCTTTGATTCATGTTGAATGGATGTGAGTAGATTGAGCTGTTGCATACATTCAATTGTGTGTGTGTGTGTGTGTGTGTGTGTGTGTGTGTGTGTGTAGGGGTGTTATGTGTAGCATTGCAAACAAGGATAATGAATTTGTTTCCTTTTTCTGAGATATTCATTATGGTATTACTTTGTTGTGGCAGGCTCTGACTGCTTGCCTTTGCCTAATATGCACATTCCATCTCAGTTTTTCAATTAAAGATTCTTATTGATTATTGAGCATATAGTGCTCTGATATTGCTTTGTCTTTTGTCTGTCACCTAGGCTCTTATTTTCCTCTTTAAAAATTAACATTCAACATAAATTTTACCTACTGACTGATTTTCCCTTTTAATTTGCATTTAAAAATAAGTATTAAAAGACCTTTGATCTCTGTATTCATGAAGAGAAAACATTTTGAATTTTCTGTATAATGTAATAACATCTGTACAGATTTGTTAGGACCAAGATCTTAAAATTCCTTTTGTAGTTTTAATTTAAAATACCTCCTTCATATTTTTAGCATGGGGAGACAATGATAACAGTTTTATTCATTAAAATATCAGATAATTCATAGTTTTGAATATGTCTAGTGGCAAGTGAATACATTTGCTCAATAGATTTGCTTGATAGACCGTGAACAAAAATATCACTCATGGGTCCTGAGAAGGTGGATAAGTGGTAGTCAGCTTACCTTGAATGCATGAGACCCTGGGTATGATTCCTCAGCACCACCTAAGCAGAAAAAGCTAGAAATGGTACTGTGGCTCAAGTGGTAGAGCACTATTCTTGTGCTGAAGATCTGAGGGATGGCAACCATGACCAGAGTTCACCACCACCAACAAGGTAAATCAATAAATAAAACTCACACTCAAATACATTAATTTCAAAGGTTGATTACCATTTTAGTTAGGGGCAGGATGCCAAGATATAGCAGATCTCTGTCGCAAAGTTTTAAGAAGAATTTCAACACCCGAGAAGTACTAAAAAACAGAAGTAAAATATTAGCTCTGCCAACAACATATAGAATTGCCACTCAAAGAGAAACCAGTACTAAGAATGAAATACTTTTCATAACATTTCTTAAGTGATTCTGACTCTATACTAATTATTGTATAATGTGACCTTCAAAAACTCCATAGGTCAGCCTGAGCCTTACGGCCCCCTACAAAAACTGGAGGAGAGAATCCGTAACCCTGATTATTAAAATTGCTATTGTTAAGGTAGTGTACATACAGATCACCATTTTGTAAGTCGGTAATGAGTTCGTTTCTTGTTTGACAATCACTTTCATTGCTCTCTCTCTGATTTTCGCTCCTGTCCCTATCCACAAGAGATATAACTCATTGTGAATATAATAACTAAAAAGTACAACTGCTGCATTTGTTTCCCTGTTCTTAAATTTCTGTGGTTCCCTCAATGCCCATAAATTGATAAACAAGAACAGAAAAATCCAATTCCTTGAATTCATTTCAATATAAACATCAGTAGTTTTATGAGAATGTCAGACTCTCTGTCCACACATTCTGAACACTTATACTTTGTGCACCCAGTCATAACTTCCACCGGATTCTAAGGCCACAAAGTAATTTTTTTCACTTTCCACACAGGAAGAAGCTGAGAATCAGAAAGGTTAAGTAACTTGCATAGTGGCTCACATCTGAAGATCATAGTTTGAAACCAACTCAGGTTGACATAGCTATTACATATTTATCTCCAGTTAACCAAAAGAAAGCAAGAATTGAGTGTATCATGTACTAGAGCTGGAATGCCACCAGAAGTGAATGGGAAACCTAAAGGATAGTGTCAATATGATGGTTTTTAAGAACCAAAGCTCGCCCATAGATAATTTCAGACATCACACACACACTCACTCACTCACTCACTCACTCACACACACACACACACACACACACACACACACACACACACACACACACACACACAGAATCCTTAAAAAAGATATTAGTACTGAAATCCAAATAGTTTTTTTATTTTTATAATTTTTATTTTTAGCTTTAGTGAGGTTTGACATGATAGTTTCTACAGATGAGCCCCAAATTAGAATTTTTTTATAATTATACCCATGTAAGTATTCAGAGTAACAGTCTCCTAGTTAAGTCTTCCTCCTTTTCCAGCAATGATAAGTTTTCTCTTCCTGTCCCAGTTTCTTCTTTTGGGACTCAATATGTTAGACTTTTCTCTCTTGCATGGTCTGTAAGTTCATTGATCCATAGATCTCAGCCATCCTAATAACCAGGATTATTGGTGGCAACTATTGTACTGTATAGAACCTGCCTTGGGAAAAGTGTTCTAAGTTCACCATTCAGTGAAAGTTATTAGTACTCAACAATAATCACTTTGTCTTCAGAATTGGGAACTTGTTAGGTCCAGGAATTCAAGGCAAGACTTACTGTGTGCTATTTCATACTTTTTTAGATGTAATGGCAACTTCCACCTATTGTCTACTTTAAGCACTGTGTGAAGAGAAAGATTACCCCTAAGAGACAGAAGCACTGTACTAACTGTTGCTCTCAAAACACACTAGGAGGGAAAGAAGCTCTGAAGGAGCCATATAACATATACACTGTGTTTTTAGAAACTCAAGCTGCCTTTAATATTATCTTCAATAAAGAAAATCAGAAGGGGATTTCCAGGAAGATGGTGGAGGGAAAGCTGGAGGTTAAACAAGCTCTCCCATAGAAAGCAGTTTTAGAGTTCCAGTGAACAGTCCTAAGCCAGAGAATCACACCAAGTGGGCCTTCACAGGACAGAGAGTTAGCCCAGAGAGGGAAAATCCAGGCAAGGAGACAGATCTGAGCTCTTGCCAGCAGCCGCTGCTGCCGGGGCGGCAGCGATTGTGGCCATGGCTGAACCCGCCATACCTGAATCACAGAGAGTCCGGGACGAAGGAGCCAGACGCGGTGGGTGAGCAGATTCTACTCAACACCAGCAAGAACTGACAAGGAGCGGATATCTTCATCCTGCAGTTGGCAGACCAGAGATGACCCAGGAACCAAGACTCGGTGTGAGTAGAAGCCTGACGTCCTCAATCCTTCTCAGGGAGCAGAGGAAGGAAGGAAACCCCTCCCCCCCAGTGCCAGAAATCTCCATCGTGGATACTGACAAAGCTTGGTGGAGCTGCTAGCTCCAACTCAGGCCTTGGAAGAAAACTGGAGTCATTTAGCAGGTCACAAGAACTTAATGGCGTGACCTGCCAGACTCACCTTCACCCAGGGAAAAGTCACCCAGCTCAGGTGCCAGCCCCAGGAGTGGCTTTCTTCACTGGGTAATCAGAGCCAGAGTCTGCCCCTCTCTTTAGCAGCCTTGACAATCAAATGAAATTCAGTAAACATAAACCCAGAGAGTGGCTCCAGGCTGGGCTCTGAGTTTCTCACAAACTAGCCCTCGGGAAAAGCTACTGTTTGCTGAAAGGCCTCAACTCTACCCAGAACCTAGCCTCATCACAGCATCTCCAAACTTGAGGAAAAAGCCATCTCCCTATTTTGTGATACTCAAAGCAGATCTCCCTCCCATTGAACTAACCTGTGAGAAGGATCGCAAAATCCTGGGAAAAGCAGAGCATTTTTCTCCCTATTCAAACAAACTGACAAGAAACCAACCAAGTCATCAGACCACAAGCAGACCAGAGACTCCAACAAGAGGCTGGTTATGCAAACAAGGGAGATACAGGATTTTTCCCACCCCTCCCAAAAGAAATCAAAAAACTTTTTTTTTCTTCTTTTTTTCTTTCTACCTTTTATAAAAAAATTTTTCTTTTCTAAAACTCTTATTAATTTTTAATTTTTACCTTTTTTGAAAAAAATTGTTTCCTAGTAACTTTTTTTCCTCTTATAATTTTTATTTTAGGGGTACATGTGTGTGCGTTTTTCTTTCGTTTTTCATTCTTTTTTTAAAAAAATTCTTTTTGTTTTTTGTTTAGCTCTACTGAACTTCTGATATTTTTTATTTCTTTCTTATCTTTTTCACCTTTTCTTCTCTTTTGTTCTTCTTTATGTGACTTAATGGTTGCTCTGCACATCCTTAGATAAACCCGTAGTTGACTATTAGACCCTATCCCCCATTGTGTACACACTTAATCCACAAATTTATTACTCAGTTCAAAACCTCTGAGACTTCAATTCCTTAATAGCAGTACTACCTCTTTATACCTATATAGTATTTTAAGTATTATTATTTTTAAGTTTTTCACATCTCTATATCCCTCCTTTTCTCTCATTATATTCACGTTCTTCTCTCTATAGATTGTTTTCGATTCTGTATAATATATGAATTTTTACTTTTCTATTTTTTCTGGTTTTTTTTCTCTTTCTCTTTCTTCTTTTTTTCTCTCTCTCTACTTTTATCCTATCCAACCTATTTCTTGCTTTGAGATTAGGACTAAGCAAAGTTAACTCTCCCACATCACTCTATTCCTATTTTTTACCCACATCTTTACCTAACCCTAATTATTTCTGGTTTTCCAAATTCTTCTTTGTGATTCGTAGCTCATTAATATATAGTTGTTTGATGTTGAATAGATGTATCTGTTGAACTAGATTGTATCTGCAGATGATTGTCTGTGCAAATACAGACTTTGGTCGATGCTTTCCTTAAGTTAGTGTTCTAGCACAAAACTGGTGTTATTTTCATCCCAAATGGGCAGAGTAATCTGGAAAAACACAAGAAAAATGGCAAGTAAGGATATCTCAACTCCCACTCATGATAATCAGGGGAAAGAACAGATAATGAATAATCCAGAGGAGAGTTCCCAATTGCTCTACAAACACTGCTGGCAAACATGATAAATGAAGAGATTGAAAATATACAAAGGACTCTGAATGAGCATGATAGGGAGAGAGAGGAGGCAAACACAAAGGTCAATGCAGGAAAAGACTGAAAACCTACAAAGGACTCTCAATGAGCGTGATAGGCAGAGAGAGGAGGCAACTAAAAGGTTTATACAGGAATATCATGAGCGTGAGGAAGCTACTCAAGAACTGATACAGGATTTGCGTGAGAAGCTTGAAATACTCAAAGAGAAAGGCAGGAATAGCCTGAACAGGCTGAAAACACTCAAAGAGAACTATGGGAATGGCATGAATGGGAGGAAGCCAAGCAAAGAGTAATAGAGGAATTGAGATAGCAGAATGAGCATACACAAAGATCACTAAAGGCATTCATGGGATCCATTAACAAAAAGCTGAGGAAAGTCAGGGAGACCACAAAGGGAATGCTGAATGGAACCCAACAGAAGGAATGGGCTTCCAAGGAAACCATAAGCAATCAACTAAGTGATTTGAGAATAAACATTGAACACCAAATTAAGGAAGTAAAGAAGTACATACAAGATCTAAAACAAAGCTTCAACAAAGAATTTGAAGCAATCAAAGCTGACGAATTAGAAGGAAAAGAAATAAAAAACAAAGTAGAAAATCTTGATAGCAGGTTAGACCTTGCAGAAGATCGAATCTCAGGGATTGAACACAGCCTAGATATGATAGAGAAAGAACATACAGCCATTGAAAACAAGACCAAGAAATATGATAGATCTATCCAACACTTGGAAGACACCATCAGAAGGCCTAATCTAAGGATAATGGGTGTAGAGGAGCACCTAGAAACAGAAGTTAATGTACTAGGAAATTTGTTGAATAGGATCCTAGCAGAGAACTTCCCAAATATGCAAAAAGATAGGCCTATTCAGAAACAAGAAGCTTTTAGAATGCTAAATAGACCACACCAGAATAGGACATCCCGCAGTCACATTATAAACCACACAGGATCAATTCAGACCCAGGAAAAGATCCTTAAACCTGCCAAGGAGAAAAGATTAATCAATTATAAAGGGAAACCGATTAGAATCACCTCAGATTTCTCAGCAGAGACAATCAAAGCAAGAAGAGCCTGGAATGACGTATGCCATGCCCTTAAAACAAACAACTATCACCCAAGAATACTGTACCCAGCTAAACTCTCCTTCATAACTGAAGGCCAAATAAAAAACTTACATAGCAAAGAAAAATTGAAACAATACATCTCCACCAAACCAGCCCTACAAAAGATTGTTAAAGATGTCCTAAACATAGAAAACCATCAAGACCACAACAAAGGCAAATTAACTGTACCCAAACTGAGAATCCAAGATCCATAGGAAGAACCCAGTTTTCACAGCCCCAAAAAGGTGGATAATATGGCTGTAATTCCCAAATACCTCTCAGTCCTATCTCTCAACATTAACGGACTTAACTCTCCCATTAAGCGAGGTAGACTGTCTTGTTGGATTAAAAAACAAGATCCTTCTACCTGCTGCCTTCAGGAGTCACATTTTGCCCATAAAAAAAAACACATTTTCAATATTAAAGGCTTGAACAAAATCTACCAAGCAAACGGCCCCCATAAACAGGCAGGAGTTGTAATCCTAACATCAGATAAAATAGATTCAAATTAAAATTCGTGAGAAGAGATAAAGAAGGTCGCTGCATACTAATTAATGGATCTCACCTTCAGGAGGATATTACAATTCTAAATATCTATTCGCCAAAATATGGAGCACCCAAATTTATCCAAGAAACACTACTTTCCCTCAAATCCCACAGGATCCAAAGACCTTAATTGTACGGGAATTTAACACACCACTCTCCCCACTAGATAGATCAACTCTGCAAAAACTCAACAGAGAAAACCGCAGAACTAAACAGCTGCATATGTCAATTATATTTAATAGACATCTATCGAATATTTCATCCAGCAGCATCTGAATACCCGTTTTTCTGAGCAGCACATGGAACATTTTCTCAAATAGACCACATTTTAGGCCACAAAGCAAACTTGTCCAAATTCAGAAACATTGAAGTTATACAAAATTCACAAACCCTTAGCAAATCTTTTCAGAAAAACAAGAGAACACACCCAATAAATAAACTCAGAGATGAGAATGTAAACATAACCACGGAAAAATCCAAGACTCAGAACATTTTAAGGGAATGCTTCTCAAAACTTTATGCTAATAAGTTTGAGAACTTAGCAGTAAGAAACTTTTTCCTAGCAAATATTGACCTGCCAAAACTAAACCAAGATGAATTAAACCATTCTTAACAGGCCCATATCAAGCATTGAAATACAAACAGCAATAAGAGACCTCCCAGCTAAGACAAGTCCAGGACCAGATGGTTTTACCGTGGAATTCTACAAGGCCTTTAAAGCAGAGTTCACACCAATACTCCTCTAACTCTTCAATGAAATTGAAAGAGAAAGTTCAGTACTGAACACATTCTATGAAGCCATCATAACCCTCATCACAAAACCAGGCAAGGACTCATCAAAGAAGGAGAACTATAGACCCACTTCTTCGATGAATATTGATGCAAAACTTCTCAACAAAATTTTGGCCGATCGACTTCAACAATTCATCCAAAAAAATCATACACCACGATCAAACAGGATTCATTTCAGGGATGCAAAGCTGGTTCAATATACGCAAATCAATTAATATTATTCATCACATCAACAGGAGCAAGGATACGAACCACATGGTTATCTCAATAGATGCAGAAAAAGCATTGGACAAGATCCAACACCCCTTTATGATGAAGGTTCTGGAAAAATTAGGAATCCATGGAACATTCCTCAATACAATAAAGGCTGTATATGACAAACCTACAGCCAGCATTATACTTAATTGTGAAAAACTAAAGCCATTTCCTCTTAACTCAGGAACAAGACAAGGATGTCCACTCTCTCCAATTCTCTTAATTCTAGTATTAGAATGCCCATCTACAACAATAAGACAAAATGCAGACACAAAGGGGATCCAAATAGGGAAAGAAGAAATAAAACTCTCCCTCTTTGCAGATGACATGATCTTGTAGTTAGAGAATCCCACAGACTCTACTCCCAAATTACTCAGGCTGATTCAAAAGTTTGGCAAAGTAGCTGGGTATAAAATTAACCTCCCAAAATCAGTGGCTTTTCTGTATGCCAACAATGAGAAAAGTGTGGCTGAAATTAGGAAAGCAACTCCATTTGTAATAGCCCCACAAAAAATAAAATACCTAGGAATTAACTTAACCAAAGAAGTGAAGGACCTTTATGATGAAAACTTAAAAAACTTGAAAAAGGAAATCAAAAGAGAATTTAGAAAATGGCAAAACTTCCCATGCTCCTGGATTGGAAAGATTAACATCGTGAAAATGGCAATACTTCCCAATGGTATCTACAAATTCAATGCGATACCTATCAAAATTCCCACCTCATTTTTCAAGGAAATAGAAGAGGCAACCCAAAAATTCATATGGAACAATTAAAGACCCTGAATAGCAAAAACACTACTCAACAGAAAGAACACTGCTGATTTAATATCAATACCAAATTTCAAACTCTATTATAAAGACATAGTAATAAAAAAAGCATGGTATTGACATAAGAACAGACCTCAGGACCAATGGAATAGAATTGAAAACCCAGAAATGAAACTACAGAACTATAGCCACCTAATCTTTGATAAGAGAGCTAAAAAAATAGAAAGAAAGAAAGACGGTCTCTTCAGTAAATGATGCTGGCAAAATTGGTTAACTTATGGTAGAAAACTAAAGCTAGAACCTAATATATCATCCTGCATTAGAATCAACTCCAAATGGATCAAAGACCTCGAAGTCAAAGCAGACACTCTAAACACCTTATAGGATGGAATAGGAGAAACCCTAGGTCACCTTGGCTCAGGCCAAAATTTTCTGAATAGAGACCCGGAATCACAACAAATCAAAGAAAGGTTGGACAAATGGGATTGCATGAAGTTGCAGAGCTTCTGCATGGCAAAGGACATAGCTAGCAAGATCAATAGAAAGCCCACGGATTTGGAGAAGATCTTCACTAGCCATACAACAGACAAGGGTCTCATATCTAAAATATACTTGGAATTCAAAAATTAAATTCCCCAACAACAAATCCTCAAAGAAACAACTGCCCAATAAATAAGTGGGCTAAAGACTTAAAGAGAAAGTTCTCTGAAGAAGAAAGAAGGATGGCCAATAGACACATGAAGAAATGCTCAACTTCCCTAGCCATAAAAGAAATGCAAATCAAAACAACATTGAGATACCACCTCACTCCACTTAGAATGGCAAAAATCAAGAACTCTAACAACAACAGATGCTGGAGGGGATGTGGACAGAAGGGAACCTTACTTCATTGTTGGGGGGAATGTAAACTTGTTCAACCACTTTGGAATGCAGTATGGAGGTTCCTCAAAAGAATTCACATAGAGCTCCCCTATGACCCAGCAATCCCACTTTTGGGCATTTACCCAAATGTTTACAAACAAGACCACACTAAAGCTACCAGCACAACTATGTATATTGCAGCACTATTTACCATAGCTAAGATATGGAACCAGCCCAGATGCCCTCAGTAGATGAATGGATCAAGAAAATGTGGTATATATACACCATGGAATTCAATGCCTCCATCAGAAAGAATGACATTTCCCCATTTGTTAGGAAATGGAAAAAGTTGGAAAAAATTTTATTACGTGAAGTAATCCAGGCTCAAAGAAACATAGGTACCATGGTTTCCCTTATTTGCAATATCCAGTACATCTATGAGTCAAGCAGAAAAGGCCAGATAACGTGATATTAGGAAAATGAACCCTTAGATATGTATTTTAATGTTTGTTCTTTCAAGCGTTTGTTTCTAACTCATTTATAAGATTATCTCTTTATTGCTTTGTATGTCCCTTCCACAGTATAACCCCTGCTTTCACTATATTTGATGTCAGTATAACTTGTGGAGGAGATGGGGAAAAACAAGTCGTTTGAGAATACAGGTGGACATGTTGCAACAATGAGAAGTACAAGTTGTCATGTCGAAAATGAGCTTCACAACGTTGGTGAGTGGGGGGATGGGGGGAGTATTGGGGGTGGTGATCGGGAGGCTGGGAAAGGATGTGAAGTGTAAACACAGGAGGAGGCTGCAATGCTTAATAAGAAATATACGCATTATCCTGCCCATGTATTTGTAACCCCTCTGTACAGTATTTTCACAAAAAATAAAAAATAAAAAAAAACTTGAAAAAGGAAATAAAACGGAACTTTCAAAATGGCAAATACTCCCATGCTCCAGGATTGGAAAAATTAACATTGTGAAAATGGCCATAATTCCAAAGTCTATCTACAAATTCAATGCGATACCTATCAAAATTCCACCCTCATTCTTCAAGGAAATAGAAGAGGCAATTCAAAAGTTCATATGGAACAATAAAAGACCCCGAGTAGCAAAAACGCTCCTCAACGGAACGAACACTGCTAGAGGAATATCAATACCAAATTTCAAACTCAACTATAAATCCATAGTAATCAAAAGAGATTGGTACTGACACACGAACAGACCTCAGGACCAATGGAATAGAATTGAAAACCCAGAAATGAGCCTAAAGAACTATAGCCATCTAATCTTTGATAAGAGAGCTAAAAAAATAGAAAGGAAGAAAGACAGCCTCTTCAGTAAATGGTGCTGGAAAAATTGGTTAACTACTTGTAGAAAACTAAAGCTAGATCCTTATATATCACACTGCACCAGAATCACCTCCAAATGGATCAAAGTCCTCGAAGTCAAAGCAGACACTCTGAAAACCTTATAGGATGGAATAGGAGAAACCCTAGGTCTCCTTGGCTCAGGACAAAATTTTCTTAATGGAGACCCAGAAGCACAATAAATCAAAGAAAGGTAGGACAAATGGGATTGCATGAAGTTGCAGAGCTTCTGCATGGCAAAGGACATAGCTAGGAAGATACATAGAAAGCCAACAGATTGGGAGAAGATCTTCACTAGCCATACAACAGTCAAGGATCTCATATCTAAAATATACTTGGAACTCAAAAAATTAAATTCCCCAACAACAAATCCTCAAAGAAACAACTGCCCAATAAATAAGTGGGCTAAAGACTTAAAGAGAAAGTTCTCTGAAGAAGAAAGAAAAATGGCCAATAGACACATGAAGAAATGCTCTACTTCCCTAGCCATAAAAGAAATGCAAATCAAAACAACATTGAGATACCACCTCACTCCACTTAGAATGGCAAAAATCAAGAACTCTAATAACATCAGATGCTGGAGGGGATGTGGACAGAAGGAAACTTTACTTCATTGTTGGTGGGAGTGTAAACTTGTTCAACCACTTTGGAAAGCAGTATGGAGGTTCCTCAAAAGACTCCACATAGAGCTCCCATAAGCCCCAGTAATTCCACTTTTGGGCATTTACCCAAATGTTTACAAACAAGACCACACGAAAGCTACCAGCACAGCTATGTTTATTGCAGCATTATTTACCATAGCTAAGATATGGAACCAACCCAGATGCCCCTCAGTAGATGAATGGATCAAGAAATGTGGTATATATACACAATGGAATTCTATGCCTCCATCAGAAAGAATGACATTACCCCATTTGTTAGGAAATGGAAAGGCTTGGAAAAAATTATATTAAGTGAAGTAAGCCAAGCCCAAAGACACATAGGTCCCATGGTTTCCCTAATTTGCAATATCTAGTATATTTCTGAGTCCAGCAGAAAAGTTCGGATAAGGTGATGTGAGGAAAATGAACCCTAAGATATGTATTTAAATGTTTTTTTTTTCTTTCTTGCATTTGTTTCTAACGCAATTATAAGATTATTTCTTTGTTGCTTTGTATGTCCCTCCCCCACAGTATAGGCCCTGCTTTTGCTCTATTTGATGTTGGTATAATTTGTGACGGGAAGGGGAAAAACAAGTCGTTTAAGTTAGGATACAGGTCGACCTGTTGCAGCAATGAGAATTACAAGTTGTCATGTCGAAAACGAACTTTACAACTTTGGGCAGGAGAGTGGATGGGGGGACAAAGGGAGACTGGGAAGGAATGGGAAGGGTAAACAAAGGAGGACGCTACAATGCTTGATAAGAAATGTACTCACTATCTTGCCCATGTAATTTTAACCCCTCTGTACACTATTTTCACTATAAAAAAAAGAAAGAAAATCAGAGACTCCAGTGGCTTGTTAGCTCCATTTATATTCCTGAGCATGGGGCACCCTTCCCCTTTGCCTTTCTGACCCTTTACATCAGGGGAAAGTTGGAAGATCTAACAAGAACACCTAGAGATTGGCCCTGGGAATAAAAACTCCATTTTGTGATCATAAACCCTTCATCACTTCTCGAATTGGATCTGAGGGGCAGAAGAAAATTAGGTAAGATTATTCAGAAACTTATAATTACTTCTTAGTTTGCTATCTAAAATCATCCCTTCCCACCCCTTAGAATCCTATTTCCCAACTGTGTACACAGCCTTACACTCTGTTCTACTGGAGCTTTTGAGTGTGGGGTATCATGTGCTTCTTATGTGTACTGCTTTACAAATGGAGATTTTCTCCTACACTCAAAATGATTTCATTGATGGGGGCACTGTTCAATAGGCTAAACAGGGTTTGTTCATGTGTTCATACCCTAGGTAGGACTCGTACGGTCTAAGTAGTAGTCAGGACTCACTTGCTGTCAGTGGTATTGCTCTGAGGAATTACTGTCAATGTTGACCACTGTACCTAGTCCAAGGCCTCTCAGAAAGGCTCCACACCCAAACTGCTTGAGTCTCTGTGTGAGCTAATCATCATTGAGCAACTATGTTCCGTGGTTTGTGAGATATTCACTTCTGTGAGCATATGCATATGAGGGCCCAAGAAGAGAGTTACCTGGAAGGGAGGTCCTAGGATGCAAAATGTCTACTCGGACAATAGAAACTGATGGTTTGGCATGCTTAATGTTTTAACCTGTGCACTGAACTAGCAGGAAAAAAACAACACACTAAGAAATCTTCCAGTTATGCCCAATAAAGTGATGTTGTGAAGGTTAGAGAAAGGACGTTGATTTCATGGTAGTCATGACAAGACAACACCTTAGCACACCTGCAGAATACTAATCCATACTCACTTTTCTATTCACCCATGTTACGAGGTCTGAGTTGTATGTAAAAGTCCTCAGGGACTTCAGAACAGGAAGATCTAGGGGGAGAGTCTAAGATTGGTCTACCATTTTGGAAATTAACTAGTTTGATGAAAGCCCTTAGTAGTGTCCAACAAATATGTGCATTTACCCTACTACATTTGATAAGTATCCCCTCATTAAATTATCTTTGGTTGGTTCACTTGCTGACATAGCAGCTGCCTGGTAGACCCATTGTGACCTCACTTTATACTGTTGAACCAGAAATGGAAAAGGAGAGACTGACCACAACACATTTACATCTTTCTCAATGAGCAATGAATGGCAGGGGCGTATTTAAGATGCTCCCCATGTTCTCAGTTTGCTAGTACCACCTGGGATTCCAGCTCAAATCTTGATAAACAGATACAGAAGTTACATGTAGATGTTTTGCCAGATTCACAGCTAGAGAGGAAGATGAGAAATTGGAAGGGCTTGGTGTGAAAGCCACAGGTTGATATGAAGCAGAATTCAAAGGACGTGGAGATGAAGCAAACTACTTGGAGGGAAAAGGAAAGGCAGCTGAAGCTAATGAACACCTAGAGAGAGAAAATGGAGCAAGTTTGAGGCCACCTGGACATCAAAGTAACCCATCTGAGGTACAATAGTCTGGGTATTCAGAGCCACAGAGAGAAGTTGGAAGAGCACCAGCAAGTGCTCTTGACCAATGCTAGGGAGCTCCCAGAATGCCAGGGTAAGAATTGATAGCTTCCCAGAGCATTGCTGTTGAGCACAACTCAGATCCCTCCCTACCATGATAATTGACACTGGAGAGGAGCAGCAAGAGTTGTATGACATGATAGCAGCTCACTTTGTGGAGCTTGTTCTGCAGCATTGTGAAGTGTGGTCTCTCAGGATGCTTAGGGCAAAAATCCTAGAGCTGGTGCCAAAGAATGCAATCTACTTGGAGTAAACATTTATAGATGGTATGTGCCTGAACACAACAACTGATAATGAGCTGATAGAGGGAGTTCCCTAAAGATCTAACAGCCAAATGTGGAGACGCAAACCCGGAGCTCTGCACCACATCAGTCCACCATACCCATTGCTTCTACCCTATTACTGGGTACCCAGTTTGCACAACCATGACCTTGTTACCCTGTTGTTCCCCACAATCCCTCACAACTTTTATCTTTCATTTTGTCTATGATTCTTTGTCCCTGATAATCTGTTCTGGATGCCTGTATTAGCTATGCCAACCCCTGCAAAGCTGTTGCTGCTACCCAATTTCTGCCATTGCAACTCAGCAATTATAGTCACAATTACCCTTTCCCTAGTATCCTACTCTCTGCCACTCTTTTCTGCTACCCACAATACTTAACACCATGGATCCAGCCCCCTGATACCTGCCACCCCTGTCTTTGCCACTCCATTCCCAAAGTAAAGCAAGAGTGGGCACAGACAGTCGACTTGGGTACACCTCTTGCAGGCACAATATGACAAGTTATTCCTCAGGTATTTTACAGGAGGGAATAACTGGTGGTGGAAGGAAAGTTACTAAGAGGTGACTAAAATCCAAGGACATCAACTTATATCTTGTTGCTAGGAAAAGCAGGCCCTAAGGTGATAGTTAATGAGAAAAGAAAATTTTACAAATAATATTGGGGATGATAAAAAAGGTTTAGCTTAGCCTCTTCTATTAGTGAGCTGAATTATTTTATGATATAGATATGTAACTCCTTTCCATTTTAAAAAGCATATGAAGATGCACATTTATGTGGTACTTATATTGATTTATGGAATAGTTGCAAATGATCACATTAATGATATTCAATATTTTATGCTCTATGATATGCTCATAAATCTGCCTTTGGCAATATGAATTGAACTCTCACAACAAATGGAATTTCATTGTCAAATACTATAAGGAGATTACTGAGGCTAGTAACAAAATGAAGGCTGGAACCAGAAAACTGAATAAAGCTACAAGTTTGAAAGGAAGGGGTCAGTGGTAAGGACTATGATAAAAGAGAAATTCTTCACCATGGAATCATGGAAGAATAGAATGTGTTTTGTTGAATTACTAGCTTTTTAAACTTTAGAAAGGAGAACATGATTCTTGATTCTTGCTTTCTGGAACTTCTTTAATGAGTGGTGTAAAAAAAATTATCAAAATGACATTGAAAATTCACTGGCATGAATTATCAGATTAACATTTTACTCAAAGTAGCCTTGAGATGCAGGCATCCTGAATTCTTTTTCTATTAAATTAATGGAATGAGCTTCCTTTTGAATGCTGGGACAGTCCATGACTCTTGTTCCAAAACAAGAAAAGATACTGGAGAGAAAAAAAAAGAGGAAGAAGATTCAAGGCTGCTGAAATTAGCATATTTCCCATTTGGATTTTAATGGGTTGTTTCTACAAAGAATAAGAATTTCATCTTAACATAATAATTTCAAAATGGATGTGCTACAGGATAGCTTCTAAATGTAATATTTAATGCTGTTGGATTACTTGAAGACAAAGGTTTACAGCAAACTTTAAATTTTAGAAAAACTGTAATGCACCAATAAACAACTTGAAGAAATATAATTTAAAAATTCACCGTTCAAAGCAAATCCTGGCAGGAAAGTCTGTGAGATATTTATCTCCAAACAGGAAGTGGCACTGTGGCTCAATTGGTAGAGGGCTCCCCTTGAGCTCAAGAACTAAGGGATATGTTAATACCCAGGCCCTGAGTACAAGCCCTATGTCTGACTAAAAGAAATTTTAAAGAATTAAAGCATTAGGGCTGGGAAGGGGACTCAGTGGTAGAGTGATTGTCTTGTATGCATGAGGTCCTGGGTTCAATTCCTCAGCACCACATAAGCTGAAAAATGTGGAAGTGGCGCTGTGGCTCAAGTGGTAGTGCTCTAGCCTTGAGCTGAACAGCTCAAGGACAGAACCCAGACCCAGAGTTCAGGCCCCCCTTCCAACAATAACAACAATAATAAAAAATTAAAGCATCAAACAACCTGAGGATGTTGTCCAGAATAATGATTGTGTCATTATCCCTTTACATGACTTAGTGACTTGTAACCTAGTTTACCAGGGGAGGTTGTGGGCAATTTGTGTGTTTGCCAAAACCTGCAAAATTATTTTCTACTTTCCCAAGGAGGGAGAAAAGAAGGAATGGGGGGAGGAGAGCGGTGTTTGGTGGCTTTGCCTTTTGATTCAGTGATTGTTTTCTGGAGTCAAATTCAGAGAAATTCTGCTTGCAATCCTAGTTGCATGAGGAATGAAGAAGCCATGCTATGGAAGTGATTTTGTCTTGTCCTTGGTCTGGTTCCAAACACCACTGGACAATACAAGTCCACTTCAGGATCAAGATTCCTTGAAGACTACTGATCCACTGGGCTTGTGGACTAAACACAGCCAGAAAAGGCAAAATACAATGCCGAGGGCAGCACTGGAAATCTACACCAGGCAGAGATTTTTAAATATATTTTTATTGTAAAAATACTGTACAGAGGGCTTACAGTTACATGACTAGGTAATGAGTACATTTCCTATCAAACATTGTTACCTCCTCCTTTGTTTTTCCCCTACCATCTTTTCCCTCCCCACATGTCCAACTCCTCCCTTCTCCACCCTATCCTGAAATTGTAAATTCATGTTCCACATAGTGTCCTGTACATCTCATCGTCACATTGGGTCACCCTGCATCCCCATTTAAGCATTCTGCTATATCCCTTCTACTCTTCAATTACAAAAAATGTATATAAGTTGCAGAACACTGGAAACAAATACAGCGAAAACAGGGATTATATGTGGGGGGATGAACCTACAAAAGAATCACATAGTTCATTATTAGTATATTAAAAACAAAAGCAAGAAAGTAAAAGCCACTTGTGTCTTTGACTTGGGGTACATTTCGCCTAACACCTCGTATATGGTCATATGTATCTAGCCTTTGATCTTCTCTGCTTGTTCTAGACATGTATTAGTCCTTGCAAACATGGGAAAAACAAGGTAAACAGTGGGACCTATGTTTCTTTGGGTCTGGCTTACTTCACTTAATATAATTTTTACCAAGTCTTACCATTTCCTAACAAATGGGACAATGTCATTCTTTCTGATGGAGGCATAGAATTCCATTACGGGTGTGTGTTTGTGTGTGTGTGTGTGTGTGTGTGTGTGTGTGTGTGTGTGTGTGTGTGTGTGTGTGTGTGTGTGTACCACATTTCCTTGATCCATTCATCTACTTAAGGGCATCAGAGTTGGTTCCATATCAGAGCTATGGTGAATAATACAGCAATAATTATGGTTGTGCTGGTAGCTTTGGTATGACCTTGTTTGTGATCATTTGGGTAAATGCCCAGAAGTGGAATTGCTGTGTCATGGGTGAGCTCTACGTGGAGTCTTTTGCAGAACTTCCACACTGCTTTCCAAAGTGGTTAAACAAGGTTACACTCCCACCAACAATGGAGTAGGGTTGCCTATTAGCCACATCCCCTCCAGCATCTGCCATTATGACATTTCTTGATTATAGCTATTCTAACTGGAGTGAGGTGCAATCTCAGTTTTGATTTGCATTTCTTTTGTGACTAGAAAAGTTGAGAATTTCTTCCTGTGTCTAATGGACATTTTTATTTCCTCTTCAAAGAAGTTTCTTTTTAAGTCTTTAGCACGTGTAGTTATTGGGCAGTTTTTCCTTTGATGATTTGTTGTTGGGGATTTAAGTTTTTGAGTCCTAAGTCTATTTTAGATATAAGACTTGTCTGTTTTATGACTCATGAGGCTCTTCTCCCTGTAAGTGGGCTTTCTATTGATCTTGTGAGCTATGACCTTTGCCTTGCAGAAACTCTGCTGTTTCATGCAATCCCATTTGTCCAACCTTTCTTTGATTTCTTTTGTTTCTGGTTCTCTATTAACAATATTTTGGCCTGTGCAAAAGAGCCCTAGAGTTTCTCCTATTATTTCATGTAATGTTTTCGTGGTGTCTGCTTTTATTTTGCGGTCTCTGATCCATTTGGAGTTGATTCTTTTGTTGGATGATATATACGGATCTAGCTTTAGTTTTCTACAGGTGTTTAACCAATTTTACCAACACCATTTACTCAAAAGGCTGTCTTTCTTCCATTCTAGGTTTTTTAGCTCCCTTGTCAAAAATTAGCTGGCTATAAGTCAGTGGGTTCATTTCTGAGTCTTCAATCTTTTTCCATTGGTCCTCAGGTCTGTTCTTGTGCCAGTATCAAGCTGTTCTTATTACTATGGCTTTTTTAGTAGAGTTTTAAATTTGGAACTGATATTGCTCCAGTGCTGTTCTTTCTGCTGAGGATTGACAAACCTGCAGCCAGCATTATACTTACTGGTGAAAAGTTAAACCCATTTCTTATAAATTCAGGAATGAGATAAAAATGTCTGCTCTCTCTACTCCTCTTCAACTTCTCTTGAATCTCAACTCCTAAAACACAAATTTCACAACGCATTTACAGGAAAAAATACAAAAACCAAACATGGCAAATGGTTAGATGCAGGACATTTTACAAAAACCCAGAATATAACTCTTATATTAATAACTCTATATTAATTAACAAACAAACCCAAAAGAGCAGCCAGGTGTACTAGACGTGAGTGTCCCTGACATCTACTCCAAGGACAAGGAGCATGGAAGGGCTTCCCTGAACCTGCTGGAGAGTACATGGAGGAAAGTTTCCTTGTCAGCCTGAGTACAAAAGTTAGCTTCATCCTGCCTGGGCCTGTCTTTCTTGTTTTCTCCCCACAGCGGAGCAGAATTGTCTCCTGCTCTATGGAGAATAAATACTGTACAAGCCGATCTGCAATGTGGCTTCTGTTTGGTCTTCACTTTTTCCTAGGTGGGCAGTCACCACCCCACGGTGTGTGTGTGCTCCCAGGGGCTGATTCTCAGGGCCCAGGCCCAAGGGTCAGGTGGGTGCTACATGTGAGTCAGTGGCACTGTGTCATTCATGCAGCCGCTGTTGGGTAGCTGCCCTAGCCCAACAGCAGTTACACCCTGATCTTCTCCCACAGTGCCAGGAGAGGTGCCCACAAGGGCCCGAGTTGGGAAAGCTGACACTAGGGTCCTACTTCACCAGAGGGACCAGCATGCAAGATGAAGTAGCTTCCACCTAAATTACTAATTATATTATGGAGCAGTTTTAAACAAAGTGATACAAATTAATGTATCATATATAATGCTATATTCTTGAGTTTGTAGTCTCCAAAATCATTGGACTTGATAATAGCAAGAATGGATTTTATTGTTTGTATTTACAAGGCCATTATGGCAATCTGAAATAAAAGTACAACAAAACTCTTATCCAAAAAATACATGATTAAATCTCAGAATTAAAAAAGTATGTAAGCAGTGCAAATGAAGTTATACTAGAATAGTAAATTACACACAAAATATATTATATTAGTTACACTCAAAAGTAAAATAAGTAATTACAAAAAGAATTCCTACTGGATAAAAAATATTACAGTGGTTTAACAGGTTGAAGTGATATAAGTTATATATATTTTTAAATAAAACTTATTTATATCTCCCAGTTCTGTTTATCTCAGAGAAGGAAAATGTTAGGAAGTAGAAATTATATGTGGAACCTCTTGTTTCCAGTACCATGAAGAGGACTGGCACTTCATAATGGGAGTCCTGGGGTGACACCCACACCCAGTCCATGTAGAACAATCAGAGGTCCGTGTGGTGACCCTGAGGGGGTCGAGGACAGGACATTACTGCTGCAAAAGGGGCAGCACTTGTTGTGGTGGGCTGCAGACAACAAAGCTCCATCAGTGACCAAACCAATCTCCCCAGCCTCAGGTGCCAAAGCCAGGAGGGAAGGCAGGGCAGACCCCAAGCCCTACCTTCAATCTGTGCAGCCTACACTGCCAAGGCCAGACCCGTTGCCCTGATTTGGAGCCTAACATGGGTAGGAAGTGTGCCCATTGCCTCCAAACGGAGCATCCCCAGAATGGCACCCAGAGCTGGGCCCATGTCAACCAGAAGGATGAGAGAGGAGGCTACAAAGCAAAGCCAAAGGGGCTTCGGGCTCCTGGTGCAGAAGCTGGTGCAGTGCAAGTCCAGGCTCCTCTGGCACTGATGGGCATATGCAGGGATGGCCCTGTACCTGAGTCCACAGAGATAAGAAAATGGAGGTCCACGGGGATGCTGAAGGGGCTCCAGGTTGCTGAGCTTCTGCAGCTGTCACAAGCCCTCTGGCAGAGGGGACAGCACATGGCTCCAGTCCCCAGACCACCTTAAAGACTGATGAGGTGAACCAAGGCTGGGCTGCCTGGCCCCAAAGGGGTGGACTACATGCTTAGCCTTCCTTCTCCCATGGGCTGTGCTCTGTAGAAACATGGTGTCCCCCCAACCCCACACCCATGGGGGCAGGCAGTGACCCTAGAATGGCGTCTCTCTGGGATTGCACTTGCACCCAGCAACACTGCAGACCAGTACCAGCAGAGCTGGAGGAGGAGAGGGAAGCAGTGAACTCAATTCTAGCTCCATGGATGCCAGCTCCTGGGTGAAATGGACCAATTGAGACTGGGATGAGAGATCGGTAGGGTGAGCAATGCTCATGTGGCAATGCTGGGGAGCATGCACACACATCTCCTCACTGCACATCCGCCATAAGGGAGGGGGCCCCACTTCTCAATGGGTGACCTGAGGAGGCACTCACACCCACAGGGACTACAGAAATGGTGGTTACCGTGGTGATTGGGAAAGGGCTCTAGGGCACAGCTTTGCTGCAGCACTGAACAACTGGCAAAAAAAACTTTTCATCAATGATAACCTATTATACTTTAAAAACAGTTTTACTTTCCTCTTGTCCTATATTTTTGCATGGGGGACTCTGTGTTAACCAGAAATCTCCAGGATTTCTTCATGCACAGTAATACAAATAAAATTAGCTTCTATTCTTTTTTTAATTAAGGGAAGTTGCATTTAGTTCTTTCCCATGTTAGATTCATGAAAAAGAAATCCTGAAGTATATCCATAAAACACCAAATTCAGGACTTCTTCTGAACTCCTCTCTGAAGAAAGAGAATGCAATGACCAAGCAATAGGTATCACCCATATTGTCACTCTGCTAGCTCTCTCTCTGATTAGAAAATAATCCTACCAAGCACATGCAGATCACTTATGCAAAATGTTTTCCAACAATTCTTGTTGTTATATTGCATTTATCTTCCTCCTCCTGTCTCCCCTCTTGCGGCTATTCCCCAGGGTCCTGTTTCTTTCTTCCTTCTCTCCTCCCCTCTACTTTTTCCCTGTCCCCTCCTCTTCTCTCTCCTGCTATGCACTTCCTCCGCTATTATCCCTTCCTCCTCCTTTCCTTTCCTCTTTCTCCTACACTTTGACTTTCTTCTACTTCTTCTTTATGATCCTGTGGGTTGGACTCACACTAAGCAGATGCTCTGCTGCTCGCTACATTCCTCCAGTCTGGACTTCACTTCAATGACACTCTATTTCTGATTTGCTTTTAAAAAGCAAACCCAGCAAAGACTTTTGATTCAGGATTTAATTCATTGTACATATTTTACACCATAAATATGTGCTACTTCATACAGTGAGGCTAATAGGTTTGATTATGCTTTGGGCTTCAGATAAACTCATCAGAAATAATATGTTTGAAGGCAATCTAATGTGATCCTCTGTTGCTCCCAAATTAATGAACTGGTTACTTTGTATCTTGCACAAGTACTTCTATATTGCTCCCAGTTTAGTGAACTGTCACTTTGTGGTAGCACCACAGTAACACTAACGCAAGGACTGATGGGGATCAGAAGATTAAGTCCAGACAGGAAAATCCATAAGATAGGTATCTCAAATTAACTACTAAAAAGAAATAAGAAGACCTGTGGCTACGTGGTTTAGTGCCTTCCTTGCACAGAATAAGCTGATGACAGGACCCAGGCCTGAGTTGAAGACCTGTGGTAGGTGCATACACACACACACACACACACACACACACACACACACACACACACACACACACACAGAATTTCCCTGCTAGAGGAAGTAAAAATAGCTCTTTTCCCAATAACATGTCTGAGTTTTTAGGCTATGTGTTTGGATACTTTTGAAAGTTGTATTATTAACTTACCTAATTTTAACAAATGACATCCTGTTCACTATTATTTAATCCTGGTTGAAAAACATTTTAAGACATATTTTCATGTAGAAAATTGAATTTTTTCCCCAAAATAGTGACTGTCTTTGTTTATAAGAAATAATTGTGCCTTTACTTCATTAGTTCATAAATTAGAAAAGTAACCCTAACTCTAGAACCAATTGCCTTTGGATTCTTTTTTTTTTTTTCCCTTTGGATTCTTAAAGCCACAAAAATACGTAAGTTTTTATTCATCCTATCTTTGATTCAGCTTATCTTTCTTAAAGTAATTCACAGTTTTACTCAATATCTTGCCATTTTTCTAACCTGAACCCTAACTGGAACATTCAGGATAACCTCACACTAATCATACCCTAATCCTAACATTATTAGCAGTTTCCTATTTCACATTCACCCAAATTCTAACTTGATGTGCTATTCGAAGATTTACTTTCAATTGGATCCTAAATTTTCCATTTCCCTAATACTAACACTAACCCCAGCTGGAACTACAACCTAACATTCACCCTAATGATAGTCCAATTCTAATGTTTAAGAAAAAGACTCTAGTTTTTATTCATTCTAATGAATACTCCAGTTTGCACTCTGGAAATGAGTTTCAGTTTGCCCTTATTCCCAAAAATTTCCTGCCTCTACTGCTGAAGTGATCTTGTTCCATAACATGATCCATTATATTACTTTTCCTCACATTTTCTAATCAGGAAAGACACTGTAGTTTCCATTGATTCTACCTTTTCCTAAACCTCTGTTCCCTAAAACAGTTTCAGATTTACTTACCATCTTGTCCATCACTTAATGCTAATTCTCAACCTAAACTTGGCTGGAAAACTCTCATTAATCATTACAAGAATGATCACTGAGAAATAAGTATAATGATAATGCTCTAGTTACTATTCAGTCTCACATTTTTGCTTCTGCTTGTTAGTGAAAACTAAATTTTCTTTTTTTTGGTCGGTCGTGGGGCTTGTACTCTGGGCTTTGGTGCTATCCCTCAGCTCTTCAGCTCAAGGCAAGCGCTCTACCACTTGAGTCACAGCGTCACTTCCGGTTTTCTAGTGGTTTATTGAAGATAAGAATCTCACGGACTTTCCTTGCCAGGGCTGGCTTTGAACTGTGATCCTCAGATCTCAGCCTCTTGAGTAGATAGTATTACAGGCGAGAGCCACCGGTGCCCAGCTTGGAAACTGAATTTTATAGTAAAATCTTTCTTATTCATAACACTAATCATAATCAGGACAAAATACTGACCCTAATGTTAGTAAAATTATATGTCAATACTAACATTAACACAAGTAAACTAGTTTTCACTCATCCTAACTTCATTCAAATAAGACTTCCAAACATAAGCTTCAATTTTTTTCCCAATATCTTAGTCATTTTCTAACCCTAAACTTAATCTTTCTTAACTGGAACATTGAGAATAACCATACACCTAATTGTAAGTAGATTCTAATATTAATAGCAATACTCTAGTTCACATTCATTCTAATTCTTACCATGCTTATTCTAAAATTTACCTAGAATTTGAGCATCATTTTTTTCTCCTACACTCTAACCCTAACCATGTCTAGAATCTTAATGATAACCTTGAGACTAATAGTATCCCAATTCTAAAATTTATGTAAAATGCTCGCTGTGTCATCCTAGCTGAAATTCCACTTGTAATTCTTCAAATAAATTGCAGGTTTTCCTAAACCCTACAGATTTTCTCACTGTTAACTCTGAATCTATCTTGTTCCATAACAGGAATCATTATACCGATTGATCTCAAATATTGATATTATGAAATACACTGTACTTCCATTATCCCTGATTTTCCTGAATTCCTAGAACTTAAAATAAGTTCAGATTTACTTAACATTTAAACCATTCCTTTTTTTCTTTTTGATGGTCTTCGGATTTCGTCTCTGGGCCTGGGCAGGATCCCTGAGAACTAGGCGTGGGCATGATCCTTGAGTTCTTTAGCTCGAGTTGTGCACTTTGCCACTTGAGCCTCAGCACCACTTTCATTTTTTCTGGTGGTTAATTGGAGATAAAATTCTCACAGACTTTCCTGCCTGGGCTGGCTTTGAACTGCAATCCTCAGAAATCAGCTTCCTGAGTAGCTAGGATAATAGACACAAGCCACCAGTTTAACCAATTTCTTTACTCTTTCGTCAACCCCCTTTAACCAGAAGCCTAATCCTAATCACAATCTGAATTAACACCAAATGGTTAATGTAAGGAAAATTGTCTGGATTCTATTCAATTAGTCATGTTTTTGCTTTTACTTCTTAGTGGAAAACTAAATTTTACCTTAAAGTTTATCATTCCCTAATCCTAACAAGAACTAAAACAACTGCTCACAATTAAAACCAAATCATATCTGAATGTTTAAAGAAACATAGACATTGGTTTTCATTCATTCTAACCTTGATGCCATTCAATCTTCTTAAAATATGTTGCAATTTTACACAATATCTTACATATTTTTCTCATCCTACTCCCAGCTCTAACTGGAACACGTTGCCTAATCCTAAACCTACAGATAATTTAATCATAATGTTAATAGCAAGCCTCTATTTCACATTTAACCTAACTCTTGCTAAGCATGTAGGCCTAAATTTTACTTGTACTTTGAAACTAAAAATTTTAAAGTGTTTCTCTATTTCTTGTCAGGTGTTGTTTTACATTATTTTTTAAAATTTTATTTTATTGTAAAGAGGCTTACAGAGAGATTACAGTTACATGTGTAAGGTAATGAGTACATTTCTTGTTGAACATTGTTGCCCTGTTCTTTGTTGTTCTCCCACTATCCCTTCCCTCACCCACCTCTCTAACTCCATCCTCCCCATGGTGTAAATTTCATTTTCAATATAGTGTGCTGTGAGTATCATTGTTGCAATAGATCATCTTGTGTTGAACCTAAATTTTCTTTTCTCTAACCCTAATTCTAATTCTGTCTGGGATCCTAAACCTAACCATAACAGTAATTATATATATATATATATATATATATATATATTAATTCAGAAATTAACAAAAATATTGAAGTTTTTATTCATCGTTAATCCACTGTACATCTTGAATTAAGTTGCAGGTCACCTTAAATCTTCCAAATGAGCTTATATGTGCATACAAAAAGATGTAATTTGATGTGAAAAACAGGGAGGACAATCAAATGCTTTAAATATATTTTGGAAAGAGCATAACGAAACTGCCACTTCTAACAATTAATAACCATTAACAAAATAACTAAAAATTAATAAGTAAATAATATACTGCCTTCTAATATTCTTTAAGAGAGCCATGATATGTCTTGTGAATAAAATGCTTATGTTAGATAGACTATGCTCATGCATAATTTATTTTATTATTGGCCAATTATTTAATTTAATCAATAAAAATATATCAAATAAGATTCCATGATAAAAATGTAAATAAGTTACTTAGCAATTGTTTGTGAAAAAATAGTCATGACTTTTAAGAAACTAAATGTCTATTTCCCTACAAAGCACTGTTTTCGGTTTACAAATCTAATATTTCTACTAAGTTTAGAGATAATAATTGACATGAAAAACAAGTAACTGTACATCTTATTTCTTGAATGACTGATGTTTTAAACATTATCTTTTATTCAAATGAATACTTAGGTCTACTTTTTCAAAATAAATGTAATTTTATCTCCTTTCAGAACAAGTACTTTCTCTGCAATTAGTTGTATTAGTATATTCAGGTATTTATACGCTAAATTTTCTATGTTTGTTATGTAGATACATGGTTTTTCTATTCACAAATGTCTAACCTGTGGGATTTTTGCTTCATTAATATAAATTATCTCTGGTTGTTGTGAAGGCTCCAGTAAGCAGTATGGTCAAAAACATTTCCTGAATTCTAAATAATAAATCTAATCATTTTTAGCCTTTGATAATATCATTCATTTTCTCTTCAGAGCAATTAAACTAAAATAAATACTACTTTTTAAACATTTCACTCATATTGTAAATAATATTAACATAGTTCACACAGAGACTAATTATTTCAAACTCACCATATTTAATGATCATCGTGTGAAGAATATAGAGAGTAGAGGGTCCTTATACTCAATAATACTTGTTGTTAAATTAAATCAAATCATATATCTGGATTTCTAATTTGGAGTTTAATCATATGGAAACAGGAACATACAAAGAAAAATGATTACTTTGGGACCATTTTCTTGTTAAAATTATGCAGCAAAAATATCTCTAAGAAATATATTTTTTAATAAAATGTTTCAACCCTTAGTTAAAGTGCATTATGCTTTCATATAAAGTTTATCTCAAAATAAAAATTCTGCAACTAATCTAATGTATGTTTTCATGAACAAAATGCTATGACTTCTAATCTTGTTACATGATTTTAATTATATTTTTGTTGTGACATGATTCCTACTTACACTTAATACTAACTTGATACAAATCATGCCCATGCACACTAACTTACATAAGATAATATTCAAACAAAATTATCTTTCTCCCTATCTCCCACAGGGAAGTGTGAGGTGTTGAAGTATATTAAATGAAAGCACTCTAAAAGAGAGTCTTTATGAAATGGAAATTTGTAACGAGAGGATGGGATCATGAGCAATTTCTACTTGGCTGAACAGGAATTCTCTTTTTACAGCACTTTCTAAACGTTTAATCACACAGGGAAATCCACAAAATTTGAAGTTCATATGAAGGAATTACATTCCTAAAATATGTGGCAACCCTGCTCAAAAGTTCGGTCTCATCACTAGTTCTTTGTGTCTGCTGGCTGACCTATTTCTCTATCATATGTTTCATATTATTAAGCATATTAGTAATTCAGCTGTGAGTACACAGCAGGAGACTCCTGAAATCACTGCTATTGCTGGGTAATATTCAGGAGAGAGTTAAAAGATTATATTACTCTCCAATTCCTCCCTTTGGCCTTCAATAAACCAATTAATTGTCAAAACAATCATGTAAGATGTTAGTTTACTTTTCTCTTTTTAAGTAGGATTAAGCAAGTGTTTTTCGCAGTAAAAAATGATGACAGTAGTATCAGAATTCTGATATGAGTAACTTCTCCTTAACAAGCAATGCTCTATGGGCTGTAAATATGGAAGTCACACTTAAATTCTCTCTCTCTACAAACACTCACACAGACACAGACACAAACATACAGACACACAGACACAGACACAGACACAGACACACACACACACACACACACACACACACACACACACAGCTGCCACCCAGACACATAAGAGATCAGTTCAATTCCTTGGTAATGATAGTTGATTGATGTTTGCTCCGTTGGTTTTTCTTTTTTTCAGGACCTTGCCTGGACCTACATCTTTCTCTGAAATCAAGTCCCCTGCTCTTAGTATACTGTGTCTATGTATTCATAGTATGTACCTGGCTCCTTCAGGCCAATTAATAATACCCTGAATAGAGTATCCTCAAACTTGACATTCAAGTCAAACTCCATGAATTCATACCATTATTCCGACAGACTAAAATTTATTGGATCTAGAAACCAAAAAACACCCCACTTTGTTATATTAATAGGAATTGACCTCGTGAAAGTAGAATACTATTGATCAGGAACTGAGGTAAGAGGACAGGAATAAGTGGGAAAATGTAGAATACTGGATGTTTGTTAGAGATATAAAATCATCGTCTGTTGGATCATTTATTGTAAACTTATCCTATATTGAAAGCTCAATTTACATATACAGTTTTCCAGCTATTTGTTTACCCATCATTTCTGATCACAAATCCTCTTATGAATTTTTATAGTATCTTTGAATAAATCACATATTCAAGAGTACTATGCTCATCTTCTGAAGAGTAATTATTTTAATTAACTTTGCTTAATACTAATTTACTTGTAGCAAATACGTTAAAATGTCTCCTCTCTTTCTTTCAATGTAATAACATACATTGCATATTATTAATGTCTCTTCATACAAGCCTGAAATCACTATTTCAAACTAACACAAACAAAAAATTAAAATAACCTGATACAACCACCACAAATCCTAAATTATGTTGAAAAAAATCAACAATATATAAAATATATCTAAGGAATTGGAAAAACAATGGCAAAATAACAACAGAAAATTCCCCTAGCTCTCTCTAATGAAACAGAGAATTAGAGTCCTAGCAGGTACTCCACTTCTAAAAAGTCACACCCAGTCAGTTATAACTATATATAGATATACAATTCAAAAGAAGATTTTATACTGTCTTCACAAGAAAACAGAAATATATGAAAAGGTGCCCAGCCAGGCAGGTGACTGTTGTGACTTTGTTGGCCAACATATTTAAAAGCACAGCTGCAGTGTGGAAATAAAAGGTCCACATGGGAAAAAAATGCAGGAACAGAAATGTACATTGGAGACAGCCACATCCATACTCAGAGACAATTCAAGATACCATTGGGCAGCCCAAACTGTCATTGGAACCACAAGTATTAACATCACAACATCTCACCACAATTGATTTCTACTCCTACACTTAATGGTCTAGACAAAAACCTAATTCCACAAAAACAAATCACAACAGAAGATCCAACCAACATATGGCAAATCAACCAAGAACATAAAGAGTCACCTATTAAGATTGTAGATCACCCAAAAGAAATCCTCCAAGTGAACAGAGCAAATCAGAAAAATACAAGAAAAGTGATGTCAAGGTAGTAAAATTCACACAGTAAATAACCAGGCATTAGAACATACAATGAGGGACCTAGAAGGTAGTTTTCAAAATACATTATAATTACTGCTGAAAATGTGATTAATGAAAAGATACAAAACCTCTACAAGGAAATTTATTGAACAAGATGCGAACAACCAAAGATTAGCAAAATAATTCATGGAGACTACAAACAGAAAAATAAATTCTGAAAAGGCAAATGGATGCCTAGTTAAAAGATATGAGAGAAGATACAGCTAAATAAACAACCCTACCAACCCCCTCATCCAAAGAAATATGTAAAGAAAGTCTATACAAGGCCTAAAACAAAGCTTTATAAAGAGATAGAAACCCTAAAAAATGACCAATTATAAAACAGGGAAATCAAAAACAAATTATAAAGTCTTCACAGCAAAAAGATGACAAAGAAGATAATCTCAGGGGTAAAAGACCAAGTAGGTCTAAGAGGAAAGAGGAAATAATCATTTAGAACAAATCCAAGAAATAAGAAATGATCTTGCCAGAATTTCATGACTCAGTTAGAAGATCAAATTTGGGGGAGATTGGTCTCAAGAAGGAGAAGAGCAGGAAACTAAATGGATGAGAAACATATTACAGAATTCTAGCAGAGAACATTCCAAACATCCAAAGAGATAGGCACATTTAGAAAAGAGAAGGCTTTAGAACACCAAACAGAATTCTAGAAGAGAACAACCCACCACCACATCATAATCCATTAGAGGATCATTAATGATCAAGGAAATGATTCTTAAAGCTGTCATAGAGAAAAGATTGATTATTTATAAAATATATACAGTCAGAATAAACACAGATTTCTTAGTTGATATGATCAAAACGAAGAGCCTGGCTTGATATATAACAAACATTAAAGGCAAACAACTATCAACAGTGAATATGGTCCCAAGCCAAACTCTCCACCACATCAGCAGGATAGAAGTTAATCAAATATATCCTACAGAGAGAAGATCAAGAAGAACAGGAACTGGTTATATAAGATGATAACTAGGTAAATATATTAAGAGTAGATGAGGCACAGCTCCTAAGAGCTCCTAAGAGAATTCACCCAAATAGATAAAATTAGAGAAAAACTGAGACATCATAACATAAATTAGCAAAATTGTGAATGTTATGAGAGTACTTTGAAAACCATATACCAATCACCTGGAGAATCCTGGAGTAATTGATGCTTTCCTATACTCGAACTGAACCAAGAAGTGATACATAAGAAATAATGAAAATGAAATGTCAATAAACAATTTCCCATAACAGAAAAATCTAGGACTCAATAGATTTACCGTGAAATTAAGGCCTGCAAAGAACTTACAATACTCAGCTCTAACACTTCAATGGAATAGAAAGAGAAATGGAATTATCAAACACAATCTATGAAGCTAGAATTAGACTCTTCCACAAATCAGCTAGGGACTCATCAAAGAAAGAGAACTATGAAATCAGCTCTTTGATAAGCATTGATGCATAACTTCTCAATACAATTCTCACCAACCAACTTCAACAATTACCAAAAAATATATGCTATGATCAAACAGTATTCATCCTAGGATACGGCTGGATTCAATATAATTGTCAATAAACATAACACACACCATCAGCAGAAGCAGGGACAAGAACCATATGATTGTTTATATGGATGTAGAAATAGCTTTTAACAAACTCCAATACCCCTTTATTATTGAAAGGAACGTATGGAACTTTCCTCAATATAATAGAGTATGTATAGGACAAAGAGAAAATAAGCATGTACCTAACGATGGAGGCATGAAGACATTAAAATCAGGAATGAGAAAAGGATGTCCACTCTCTAAACTACTCTTCAATATAGTAGTGGACTTTCTAGCAAGGACAATAGTCAAGAGAAAAATATAAAAGGGATCCAAATATGAAGGAAGTAAAACTATCCCCTTTCACAGATGAAATGATACTTTATATAAAGGACCCTATAGCTCCCCCCCCTAAAATTTAGTAAAAGTGATGCTAATCTTCAGCAATGTAGCAGGGTATAAAACCTACAAGAATCAGTAGTTTTCCTGTGTTACCAACAATGGGAAGATCCAGGCTGAAATCCAAAAAACAACCTCATATGTATTAGCCTCAAAATCAAATCAAATCTAAGCAAAACAAAACAACAATAAAACTAGGAATTAATTAATTTAACAAAAATGTGAAAGACCTCAATTGTGAAAACTTTAAAAGCCTAAAAGCGAAACTGAAGGAGATTCAAGGAAATGGAAAGTCTTTCAATGCTCCTGGTTGGAAGAATTAACATTGTGAAAGCTGCAATACTGCCCCCAAACAATTGGCAATGCAATACACATAAACATCCCTACAATATTCTTCAATGCAATAGAGAAAGCAATCCAAATTTATTATTGAATTACAAAATTACAGTTCAAAGAGAAGGCTTAGAAATGAGCTCATAGGCCTATAGTCATCTTACACACACACACACACACACACACACACACACACACACACACACACACACACACACACACACACACACACACTGGAATTCTATTCACCCATCAGAAAGGATGACTGTTCACCAGTCTTAAGGAACATCAAAGCCTTGGGAAAATTATACTAAGAGAAAAGAATGCTGACTCAAGCAATATAGGTTTCATATATTCATTCATTCATGGTAGCTAGAAGGTACCTACAAATCTACAAGAGAGATTCTTCTATGGCTAGGGAGGTTGAGCATTTCTTCATGTGACTATTGGCCATCCTTTTTTCTTCTTCAGAGAAGTTTCTCTTTAAGTCATTAGCCCACTTATTTATTGGGCAGTTGTTTCTTTGAGGATTTGTTGTTGGGGGATTTAATTTTTTGAGTTCCAAGTATATTTTAGATATGAGACCCTTGTCCGTTGCCCTAGCCATAAAAGAAATGCAAATCAAAACAACATTGAGATACCACCTCACCCTTGTTAGAATGACAAAAATCTAGAACTCTAATAACAACAGATGCTGGAGGGGCTGTGGACAGAAGGGAACCTTACTTCATTTTTGGTGGGAGTGTAAACTTGTTCAACCACTTTGGAAAGCAGTATGGAGGTTCCTCAAAAGACTCCACATAGAGCTCCCCTATCACCCAGCAGTCCCACTTTTGGGCATTTACCCAAATGTTTACAAACAAGACCACACTAAAGTTACCAGCACAGCTATGTTTATTGCAGCATTATTTACCATAGCTAAGATATGGAACCAACCCAGATGCCCCTCAGTAGATGAATGGAACAAGAAAATGTGGTATATATACACAATGGAATTCTATGCCTCCATCAGAAAGAATGACATTGCCCCATTTGTTAGGAAATGGAAAGGCTTGGAAAAAATTATATTAAGTGAAGTAAGCCAAGCCCAAAGAAACATAGGACCCATGATTTCTCTTATTTGCAATATCTAGTATATGTATGAGTCAAGCAGAAAAGGTCAGATAAGGTGATGTTAGGAAAATGAACCCTAAGATATGTATTTAAATGTTTTTTTCTTTCTTGCATTTGTTTCTAACGCAATTATAAGATTATTTCTTTGTTGCTTCGTATGTCCCTCCCCCACACTATAACCCCTTCTTTCACTGTATTTGATCTCGGTATAATTTGTGGAGGTGGAGGGGAAAAACAAGTCGTTTAAATAAGGATACAGGTCGACCTGTTGCAACAATGAGAAGTACAAGTTGTCATGTCAAAAACGAACTTTACAATTTGGGGGGGGGGAGGATTGGGTAAGGGGGGAGGGAGGATGGGAAGGGATGGGAAGGGTAAACAAAGGAAGAGGCTACAATGCTTGATAAGATATATACTCACTATCTTGCCCATGTAATTGTAACCTCTCTGTACAGTATTTTCACAATAAAAAAATAAAAATTAAAAAAAGAGAGAGATTCTTCCTCCAGTTTGAATTGCCATTATCAAGAAAACTGACAATAGCAAATGCTAACGTGGATATAGCCAAATGGGAACTTTATTACACTGTTGGTGGGAAATTAAATTTGTTCAACCATTCTGAAGTGCAGTATGGACTTTCTGCAAAAGACTAAACAGATCTCCCTATGACACAATAATTCCTCTCATGGGCAGTAATCCAATAAATAACAAACAAGCTCACATTAAAGCTACCAGTATAAGCATGTTCAGGGGCCAGGCCCAGAGTTCAAGGACTGGAAAAAAAGTTACCACTGTTGGTATTTGTTTCCCCAAATATGAACTTTTGACATAAGATACAAAATCTTTCTATTTGCAACAGTTAGAATAGGACTTACCTGTAGTGGGTGATAAAATGTCTTCTTTGTTGAATGTTAGGAAAAGCCGTCCAAGGCAGTCCAAGAAAAGGGAGACATTTTGTTGTTGTTGTAGTTGTTGTTGTTCGAGGTGCTTGAAGCCTGGGCTTGGGCACTGTCCCTGAGCTCTTCAATTCAAGGTGAATGCTTTACCTTTTGAACCACATCGCCACTTCTAGTTTTCTGGTGGTTAAATGGAGATGAGTCTCAGGGACTTTCCTGCTCAAATTGGCTTTGAACAGCAGTCCTCAGATCTTAGCTTCCTGAGTAGCTACGATTACAGCTGTGAGCCGCTGTCACCAGGCAAAAATGGGAGATTTTTATAAAAGAAAATCCACCTCTTCACCTGTGTCTAAACCTCAGATATTACTATTAGAACACTTCATCCTCAACTCATTTGATCTGACATTTGTAAATTTTCTCTTTTCCTTCTTGTGGAAATACTGCAGTCAATGTCAACTCAACTGTGGGACTGGATCAGTTGTATGGTAATCGCTAGCACCTAAACCAAAAACATTTACATCAAAACAAATGAAACCCTCATTTCGAATAATTGCTTTCTCTTTTTATTACAAATCTGTGCTTGATTACTTCTTAATGTGATATTGGACCTCCTAACAGTGTGATGAATTTTTCTTTCTCTTGAGCAATTGTCCTTCTTCCACATGGGTCAAATATTTAAGATTTCAAAAATTTCCATTGATAATTCATTAACCTCGAAGAAATTGTGCATTTCTGGAATTGGTCTTCTGTGTTGTTCTTACATGCACAGGCTTTCTATGATTTATTTGTTTTATAAGGAATTCTATATTCCAATCGTTGTGTGACCAATTTTAGTCCCTCTGATCAGTCTTTCCTACCCTCTCTCAGGAGTCTTTAATTTCAGCCTGCCTCATAAAAAATATATTAGTTATCAGCTAAATGACTCCCAGCTTCAGTTTTTTGCCTGATTCATGTAGGCTGTGATAGGAGCCTTGACTTGCCTTGCTTACTGGAGTTTTTTACTTGTTTGTTTTGTTTTGTTTTTAGAGGTCTAGGATTATTAGTCAATATATTAGCTTCTCTGGGCCGCAGTGATCACCTGGACTAGAGTCAATGGGTTTTTGTCCTAATGATACAAAAACAGCTGACTAAATTCCTGTTTTAATTGTCTCAAAATGAGGCAATGTCTCAAAATGGCATCCTTGCAAAGCCATCAATAATATTCTGCTACCACTTACAGAAATTGTCTATCAAGATGGCTTTTCAAGGTTGACTGTAAAAAATGTTTATTTCTGTGTGGGAGGACCATATAAAAATCAAAAAAAAATCACATCATACATTATAAATACTTTAGAAACAACAGCAAGAAAAAAAACCACTTGTGTCCCTATCTTGGGGTTCAGTTAGCTTAACATCACCTTATCTATTCCTATGCACATAGCTTTTGACCTTTTCTGCTTATCCACGACATATATTAATTATTGCCAATAAGGGATACCACGTGACCGATGTTTCTTTGGACTTGGATTATTTTAGTTAATATAATTTTTCCAATCTTTCCATTCTGTAACGAATTGGGCGATGTCATTCTTTCTGATGGACGATAGAATTCCCGTACACACACACACACACACACACACACACACACACACACACACACACACACACACACACACAAACTCACAATGTTTTCTTGATCCATTCATCTACTGAGGGACATAGGGGTTGGTTCCATATCTTAGCTATGGGAAATAATGCTGCAATAAACACAATTGTATTGATAATTTTCATATGGTCTTTTTCCTGACTATTTAGGTGAATGCACAAAAATGGGATTGCTGGGTCATACGGGAGCTCTATGTGGAACCTTTCAAGGAACCTCCATACAGCTTTCCAAGTGGTTGAACAAGTTTACACTCCCACCAAGAATGAAGTAGGGTTCCCTTCTGGCCACATCCCTTCCAGCATCTGTTAATGTAAAAATGTGGAGCGCTTCTCGAATTTGCGTGTCATAGTTGCACAGGGACCATGCTAATCTTCTCTGTATTGTTCCAATTTTAGTGTATGTGCTGCTGAATTGAGCACAGAACATTTTTTATATATAAAGTGGAATTGATTTTCTTAAACTAGACATTACAACAAATAGTAAGTTCAAAAGAATTGTTGTGAAATTTTAGAACCATGTATTTCTTACATAAGCACACATTTAAGACTAAAGTCAAGACTGATATGTCAAAAACAAAATAATTCCACATATTTGTTGTTCAACAGATGTGTAGGGAGAGGAATTCAATTATTCTCTACAAGGCACCTATCATAATGAACACTGCAGCAAGTGTTAAGTTTTTTTTTAAAGTTTTAATGTTTTAAATATGTTTAATTTTGGGAATTTGCTTATATGCCAAAATTAAGATTGTTTGGTAGGTCATATAACTTTTCTATAAAGTATTTAAGATTTATGGTAGCAGACATATACTACTAAGTATGTGCAATTCAGAGTTTATAGAAAATTTACTAATGAGAAGTTGCAAAGTCTTTGTATGAAGAAACAGTGAAGAGTTAAGACTTTGTTAACTACACAGTTTCTGTTAAAACTTTAGGGCTTCCTTACTTTATATGTTAGCGAGGAACAAAAATGATTATATAAACCATATACAGATGATGAGACGAGACATAAATAGTAATCTTAGAGGGTAAATTTAAAGACTACTCATAGCCTATAAAACTCTTGTTGAACATCATAATCTTAGCCAGTTTTAAATGTACAGGAATATGAGAAAATAGTAAAATCTAATATGTAGTACACTTCAAATACTGGAAACAGTGGTATTTGGTTTTTATTTTATTAATCAGTAATATTTAATTATTGGTTTTCTTTATTTGTAGCATTGTTTTCCTTGTTGTAATATAATACCACTTTTTGTAAGTCATCATTACGAGATACTTTGAGAATGTTACTGGGATGGCCATACCATTTTTTATAGGTGCATGTGAATTTACAAAGAGCAAAATTAAGAACAAAATATTGATTAAAATTTTCTCAAGTAGAGTTTGAATCAGGAGTGTTGATAAATGTCCACAAATAAATCTTAGCCCTATGCTGAAGCAGTGGTTTTACAGAGTTGAGGCCACAAAATTGAGAGATGGTTTTTGTGTTTAGGTTTTTGGTTTTGTTTCTGTTGGTTGTGGGCCTTGAACTCTGGGTCCTGTGTACTGCTCCTCAGCTCTTCATCTCAAGGCTATTGCTACCACTTGAGCCACAGCACCACTTCCATCTTTTTCTGCTTATGTGGTGCTGAGGAATGTGGTGTTGATGGGTTATCATACATCAAATACCTTCAAATGTACATGTAGAGTCTAAAGATAGCAGTATGAATATTCTCATACAGCTCTTGTTTATCTGTTATGCACTTTCACTATTATGATATTTCTCTCTTTCATTCTCTCTTATTTCCTCTCTTTCTCTTTCATGCTCCATGTCTGCTACTTAGAATTTCTGCTGGGCTACTATTATCCTTCAGGACCCACTGGGATTTTGGGAACATGATAGGGACCATCAGTTACCCTTGCATTCTTTAAGAGTTGTAAGAGTGACGTGATATTATCCTTTGCCATTCTAAATGGCAAAACAACAGATCTAGGAATTCCTGTTCACTTTTAGTACTATTACAAATTTTCCTCATAGGAATCATTGGGACGGATAAAGATACTTTAACCTGTGTCCTAAAGGTCTTTTCCTTTTACAAGCAACCTTTTTCTTGTATTATCAGTAAGTAACAAAAACAAAGCTATCCTATGGAAAGTAGGCTGAAGTTGTTCACAGGGATGGAAAACAAGGAAGTGGGGGAAGTGAGCACAGATCCTCAGAGCAGTTTATCATGTACACTTTGTAAGAATGACAATGTGCTGGGAAGTCTAGATTAAATCACTAAACACCTGAAATATATAAATATATGTACATATATTTATATATGTATATTTATTTATACATGCATATATGTGTGTATATGCCCTTATATATGTACACATGTATATTGCTCTACATACAAATACACACATACATATACACATGTATACATGCACACATGGAGAAAGACGCATAGATACAGCCAACACAAGTTTCACTACTTGTTGAATATGCCCTAGACGGAATGGTTGGAACCAAATATGTTGAAGATATATTTGTCTCTAAGAGTTCTTTTAGCACTTCTCTTATCTCTTAAAACTGGTAAGTTTTGACAGATTCGACTTGCAAATGCAGTACAAGTGATAGCAAATCACCCAGAAATCTCAGTAAGTATAGGTTATATGGTGTCTCCTTGCTCCCCACGGAATGCTTGCTCTTGTAGACACTCTCAACAACCAAAACAGCAGGAGAATATCCTGGTAAAAAATAAAGTTACATGGCATCTTTCATTGAGCTCTTTTCCAACAGCCAGCATCAATTCCTAAGTAATGAGTGAGTCCACAGAAGACTGGAGCTCAGGTCAACATTTAACCAACCCATGTGATAAGTCTTATGTGAGAAATGCTGACCGAGGTCTTGCATTTCCTGGCCATGAAAATAAGAAAAAGTATTTGTAATGTATTAAAATTTGAGAATAATTGGTATCCTGTCAATAAATGTGTAGAATACAATTATACCAACTGACAAAAGATGCATTTCATTTGTGTGCTTTTGGACTTGGCGAGTGATTTTAAGTGTGTCTCACAAGTAGAATCAACATAAATCAAGCCAGCATTTCTTCATTTAAGATACAAGGAAAGGATACAGGTTGACCCATTGTAGCAATGAGATGTACAAGACACTCTTTCTGGGGGGACTAAGACCACATGATGGGTTTTTCTACAACCCCCATTATTCCACCAACTTTACTCCCCTCTCCTCTTCACTCTTCTAAGGGTTAAACTATTTAATTCATATACTAATCCACCTCATCACAAATTTGATTTAAAGGTTTTCTGCTCTTGTTATCAATGTTTGTTTAAGGGTTGAAATTCTGTGTGTCAAAATTTGCCTTGCATTTTGTTTGGTATTACCTACTATTCTGACATTGACCACGTGGTTTTATCATATTGGGAAAAAATATCACTTTGTCACTGGAATTCCAAAAAAAGTATAGCCGATTTTCATTTTTTAAAAACCCAAGTGCATCTTAGAACTTTAGTTTAAAAGTGTGTGTGTGAAAACATGTTCAACATAATCTAATTATAAAAACTCTGTAACAAGTTATCTTCTTCTATGTCTTTATTTTTTTTTTTGGTCCAGTCGTGGGGCCTGAAGTCTGGGCCTGGGCACTGTCCCTCAGCTCTTCAGCTCAAGGCTTGCGCTCTACCACTTGAGCCACAGCACCACTTCCGGCTTTTTTTCTTTTTGCTTATGTGGTGCTGAGGAATCGAAACCAGGGCCTCATGCATGCAAGGCAAGCGCTCTACCACTGAGCCACCTTCCCAGCCCCTTCTTCTATGTCTTGATAGTGATACTTCCTATCAAATTTACTGTTTGTTAAAAGAAAACCTTTTATTTCAAGGGTAGTAGTAAAAGGAATGAGACCCAACTCAGCTCCTAGCCAGGTGTGATGAAAAACAAACCAGTAAGGAGGTAAGAATTGTCTTAAAATGTTTGTTCCACATATCTGTTTCTGTCCCCAGAAACTTCGAGTATAGGAGATGGTATGAGTCAGTATAACATGTGGAGGAGATGGGGACAAACAAGTCGTTTAAGGATTCAGGTGGACCTGTTGCAACAATGAGAAGTACAAAATGTCATGGCAAAACCAGCTTTACAATGTCTGTGTGGGGGGGGAGGGGGGCATGATTGGGTGGGGGGGAGGGGGGAAGCTGGGAAGGGAGGTGAAGGGTAAACAAAGGAGGAGGCTGCAATGCTTGGTAAGAAATGTATGCATTATCCTGCCCATGTAATTGTAACCCCTCTGTACAGTATGTTCTCAAATAAAGTAAAATAAAATTAAAAAAAAAAAAAGACAGCTTGTGAGTAAAGTTGGTAAGTAATTCTTGACTGTGATTTAACATTAAAACTAGCATGTCATTCTCTATGTCCATCTAAAGTCGTTTCTTTAACGTCTGTGTATAATTTTGTAAGTAACTAAACAGGAGTTTTGACAATTCATCCGAGGGAGGCGGTCTTGCCCAGATCCTGCCTGGACCATCCTACCTCCACCATGGTAAACTGGACTCCTGCCTGACTCCATCACACACAGCTGATTCTTGGTAAAAGACTGATTTAGATTTACAAACTCCAACTCTTGTGGGACACTCTCTGTAAACCTTACTCATCCTGATATGAAAAAGCCAGCTATGTTGTTATACTATTGAAACATGTATAGGCCAGGAGAGCATCTCATACAATTTAGTTATCAGGTTTTCCAGGCAGACAAGCTATGCTCAAACTCTCATCCCGTCTATTGAATTTTGTCATTGCAGAGTTCTGGCAAGGACTTGTTGATCAATTCTTGGCAGGGTGCACATAAACTCCACTTGTTCTCACTGATCTCTTTGTTGCTTTAATTGGAAATGATAAATGGTTTTTGTGGCAAAGATTGCAGTTCAAAGCCAGCCCAGGTAGACAAATCCCTGAGACTCTATCTCCCAACTAACCATCAAAAAGCCAGGGTAGAAGCTGGCTCAAAAATTAACCAGCCAAATGCTAAATGTGGCCCTGTGACTCAAAGTGGTAGAATGCTAGCCTCGAGCAGAATTGCTCAGGGAAAATGCTCAGGCCTTGAATTCAAAGCCCATATCACAGCCACAAGTACTTAGATCCCAGGACAAGGTGGAAAAGAATAAGAGGAAAAGATATTACATCATCCACTTTGTGCCTGCCCTTTCAAAATTAACCAGATCCAGGTCAAAAGAAACAAGTTGAGAATCTTGTCCATCTAATGTCCATATCTGTCTAACTCATAAATGCACAGGAATTTACATTCTTGCCTTTGTTACCTGCTATTTATAGGAAATGATCAAGGTCTCTCACCAGGCCCTTAACTACTCCAATCCAGCCCTAGTTTTTGACTGGTTATAGGTTCATGATCCAAATGGAACTTTTCTGGTTTATTCCCTTGTTGTGTTTTCTGATGTCACTCATATCAACTAGTCCTGCCACCTTGTCAGCCTTTTGCCTGATCTCAGTATTTTCAAGTTTCTCTCTAACAGGATAACAGCCCTCACTCGAACCTGGGACCAAGTCAAGGACATCCGATTACTTCAGGCAGCCAGAGGCTTTGCTTACACTGCCCTGGACCGAGCACAGACTTGGACCTGAAGGCCCCAGCCCCAGTGACTACTGAACACACTCATGACAGCTGGAAGTATCCAGAAAAGACCACGACGCCCCTCCACCTTTTATACTCCAGGGTTCAAAATGATGGAATCTGCTTTGTTCTCATAACTCCATGATTCTCTTCTCTCAGCCCAATTATTTTTATGTATCCAAAGATCCTATATGAAGAACTTGCTTCTCCCCACTTGGCCCTGTCATTTTATGTATCTAAAGATGGAATATGAAGGATTGATCCCCACCCTGCTGTCCCAGGCTCATACACAATACAGGCAAAATCCCAGGTATGTGTGAACTCCTTTTATGTGCAGGCAGGGCAATCCATATAATCCCAGTTGTAAACATCCCATTGTGGGCCCAACTGAAAGGCCCCCACTTTCCTTGACCTAGGGGCTTTTCATTAACCTCTACCTCCTTGCTCAGTCCTCCTATAAAATCTCAGATCCTGTTTCAGCTCCCTCACACAACCTCCAAACCTGCTTTTCCTCAATAAACAGTCCTCGTCTATTGATGATGAAGTCAGTCCTATTCCTTTTCCATTCTCCTAAATTTTCCTAACAAGGACAGGCTGTATTCTATGACACAGAAGAGAGAAAATTACTAAGCATTCATTTACAGGCTTCTGAATATTTCTGATTCTGCACACATCAATTATCTATCCATACCTATGTCTAAGTGAGAGGATTTTAAAAGAATTTAGTGTTGATTCCAATGCATTACATTAAGATATTTAGAAACAACTGAGAAACCTAAAGGTCTATACGAATTTTTGGTGGGACTGAAGGGATAGCAGAATTTGGTTTTCTATAATTTGAGCAATTTGCAAAAAGAATTGGCAAATTACAATTTACATTTGCAGCAGACTTGAAACATTAATTTTTGTGTATTGAAAGGAGCACAAGGCTCAACAATATGTCAATGCTATCCTCTTATTTATCTCTAAAGGTTTATATTCTGGTCATTTAATATTAAAACCTCAAAAAAAATTTAATCTTTAGCAAGTCGTGCAAAGGGGCTTCACTTCATATTGTCACTGTTGAATAATGTGTATGTGCATTTCAATGTACAATACATCTGTATCATTGTCAATCATTCCACTTTTTGAATTTTTATACATTTTATAGTAAAAATCGTGTACAGAGGGGTTACAGTTACATGAGTAATGTCTTCTGCATCATATTCACACATTTTAAGTGAATATCGAAGATAATTTACCTAATATTGGAAGTTTAGGAGCCGTCTTCATTTTCTGATGATATTAGCAAGAGTCAGTTTAATTATGCAGATTCCACTATGGAGTGAGCCCTTTAGTCTTCTAACTTTTCGATAAATTTAGAGTTATTTTTTATTAAAAATTAACAAACGTTTTATTTCAGTATTTGAAACGCTGCCCTAATTATTTTAAAACTTTCACATTAAGCTAGGCTGATCTTTTTTCCCATTTACCACACTAGCTCAGGTTAAGTCTCCTTTGGCTTTATTGTTTGAGAGGCCAAGGGAAGAGGGTAAACAGAAAGATGATTATTACTCAGATATCTCCTTCCTCTACTGTTTTTGCTATTCTTGTTGAGAGGAATACTAGATCAGGGAACAATAGTAATGCTTGATTTCACCATACAAGGGAGCATTCCTGGCATGTCAATTATTGTTTCTCAGAATCACTTGAACTGATTACTCTTTCCTTTTCTGTAACTGTCACCTCACTCTGGCACCCTTGGTGCAGAGGGAAGCACACTAACAGGTTTTTAGCTGTAAATTTGTATTCTATATCTTAACTTACTACTACCAAAAACATAAAGCTTTGGCTATATAAATGCAAAGGCACTGATTGTCCAATAATACCTTATAGGCAATTCTACTCAGCTCTCTCCTCCTCTCCTCTCCTCCCTTCTCTTCCCCTCATTTACTCTCCCTTCCCTTCTTCATTCCTTTTTTCTCTGTCCTCCGTAATCATCTCTAACTTCTCACTTTCTATCTTCCAGTAGCAAGTGATTTGGTTTATCAGACAACACATAAATCATTGAACAAATATTTTTCTCCTTTTTGTGATTATTTATTTTTACAAGAAGTGAGTTTTAGTAGAGCACCAGTGGCTTCCACCTAGCTACTAATTAGGTTCAAATTTGACAATTGCAATTCCAAGCTATTCCAAATGAATAAACCTAAAAGATTCTTTTCTCCACTTGTAGTAAAAGGAAGAAATGAAGGTGTGACTCATTTGGTATAGTCCAAACACTGAGAATTAATGCCCAGATAGAGCTCAAGGCCAGTAGTTCAAAACCCAGTACCAACATAATATTAAAAAATGCATCCTTCTATTTTGAATGGGGATATTTCTCCAAAAATTCATAACCAGGACAATTTTCAAGGTCAAAGATTTTTTCAAAGGCTCTTTCATTTCTTAACCTGATTTCTCGGCTTGATTTACTTTATAGGAAATAGGAACCATTTGTTAGGAAATGGAAAGACTTGGTAAATATTATATTAAGTGAAGTAATCCAGGCCCAAAGAAACATAGGTCCCATGGTTTCCCTTATTTGCAATATCTAGTATATGTCTGAGTCAAGCAGAAAAGGTCAGATAAGTTAAACTAAAATTTTTTCATCATGTCCCTAACAAGAATCTCCAAGATTGGCCTTGATAATTCCGTCATAGAAGACTGGGTTCATGCAAATGTCAGTTATGTTTGGGGTCCAATATTTTCCACAGTTGCTTAGGTTGCAAATCTCTCACAGCACATATAGTATCTGGAAAAAGTGCTGCCTTGCTAGGCACTTAAGGTATTTTTGAGGATCACAGTTCATTGCCAGCCCAAGTAGGAAAGACCATGTGATTCTTATCTCCAATTAACCATCAGAAAACCATAAGTGGCACTATGTCTGAAGTGATCGAGTTCTGGCCTTGAGCCCCATGACTGACCAAATAAAAAAGAAAGAAAAGTATATACATATATATATATATATATACATATATATATATATATATATATGATGAGATGAATTACATTTAAATATGTATCAATATATATGATACATATTTAAACTAAACATATAATTTATTTATAGTATATTTGTATATTTATATATATAACATGTTCATATTTTATCTGTATGTTTATAAATATATTTGTAATTTATATCCAAAGAGTACATCTGAAGATTTTGGGAAATTTTAGTTTCTAAAAGATTATTACTGACCCATCATACTTTCAATCATTTTTTCCACTTATTACAATGTCTGCAGTACTAAGACTGAATGATTATGGAACAGAGCATTTGTTTTATTCCTTAAGATTTTGGATTAGAAACATCTATTTATTTGGTATGAAACCTACCAAAATGTGATCTTGAAATCACACTCCACAAACTGGACATATACATCAATTTAGCAACTTATAGGTCTCAAACTTTTATTTGAATTCTGTATCTCATATACATTCAGCTTCCCTACAAACATGCACGCATATTCATGTTCACATACATCCCCATACTCACATGACATACTAAATGTAACACTGTAATAAAAAATAACTTAATTACTGAAAAAGAACACCATCACAAATATAATTATATATCACTTTTTAAATATAATGCATAATTGAAATACTGATGAAAGTGCAGCTGGGAAGATGTTTCAAATAGAGTGCCAACCTAAAGATCACGTTTCTCAATCCAAACACCATTATTTCCATCCTTCCTTCTCCCATTAAAAAAATGAATACAAAATTCACCTACATGTTTCTTAATCATTGATTGAATAAAGAAATTGTAATATATATACATATATATATTTATGTATATGTACACAATAATATATTATTTAGCCACTCATGATAATGAAATACCTTCATCTTCAGGAAAATAGATAGAAATGGAAACCTTCATATTAAAGCAATAAGCCATACTGTGTAAACAAATACTAGATTTCTCACATGTAGACTCTAGTTCCAGAACATAAAATGAATGACCCACGTATAAAAGATGGAACTGATTGAGTTTGGAAAAAAGTGAATAAGGAGATGAAGAGAAATAGTGTGGAATAAATATGTTCAAATACTTCATAAGTTAGTATGATCACATAATAAAATTCCAGTTATAAAAATAGGATAATGAATTAATAAAAGGAATAAAATTTAATAAGCAACATTATGAGGACATATGTGTATAACACAATAAAATTACTTTGTGAAATTAATATTTGGTAATAAGAAGAAAAATTCATTCCAGTTGTTATAAATTCATATGTTAATTTCCTTTTTTGTCAGTTATTTCCCTGACAAAATAAAAGGAGAAATAGGCTTTGCTCATTTAGAAAGACAATCTTGTCCAATTAGCATTAAAGTATTCTAGTTAATTACTGTCAATGTGAAATTGTTCAATCAAATTCAGTATTATATTAGAATATTTCTAATGCATTCTTCAAAATATTCTCTATAGGTATGTACTTTTTGCTATTTATTGAATATGTTTTGTTTACTTAATTGCTATATACCATTTTCTGAATGGAGTTTGGTTTATGCAACTAGGATATATTATACCTGACCAGAAAATCAATTATTCAGTTTTTTTTTTTTTTATCAAAAATGCTTATTGTGAAATAAAGGGCTAAATCCAAATTATGTATATTTGAAGACAGTACTTGGTTAGTCCTCACATTCCTCATTCCCTTCTTGAGAATAATACACATTGTAAGGAAATTCTTAGAATGTTTTGGAGAAATAGCTTGACTGTAAACCAGTGAGTTACTCTATGCTGCATTTTGTTTACATTATATACAGAATAGCTAAATTCTTACCTTATCATTTTCCTTAGGCTTTATACTCAGGTTTAATCGCTGATGGGAGACCGATAAATATATAAACATTTTTTAACAGTGGTTAAATTTAGGTACAACTAAACTCAAGCAGATAGGCCTCATAAGTCATGAGACCATGATATCAAAATGTTAACCTATACTTACTGGTGTCATGTTATGTGATTTTGCGTATTATAAACAGTGGTTACTAGCATTTGTTTTGTAAACAACATCATTTCATGGGTTAGGAACTGAAGTGAGACATTACACTCAGAACAAAATTTAAGGAGGCACCCAAAATTAGTTACCAAGATATACATCATATAACACAATGTTTGAAAAATGCAAGCTAAAGGAAATACTTTATGAAAAATCAACAATTAAATCAATACAGAACCAGTATGACTGATTTTTCTTTTACCCCAGTTGAAATACGGCTTGCATGATGACTTTTCTGATTTTATGCTTAGTTAGGTCTTGATATTTAGTTGGAGCAGCTATGTTCTTTCATGTATTCATTTGTTAGATCAAAGAGGAAATGAATTCCATGCCAGAATCAACATGCATTATAATGCTATAGTTGTATACTTTGCCAAAGTTTCAAATCAGCTCGAGTAGCTTGGGTCTTTTTCAGATCTAACTAAATAGGTATGCAATTTTGTCAGTACTAGAAAGATTTTGACCACCAATTATTAAAATAGTATTTTCCAGAAACTACTATTCTCTTTCATGAGATTTTTAATTTCATTTATGTAATGTGCTGATGTTTTCCTTCGAAAACCCACATTCAGTAATCTACAAACAGTGTAATTTGGAGTAGTTTAAAATTATGTACACTCATGTACACTGCTCAGATTCTATTATGTGCATATTTTGTTCTTGTTAAATCAGTGGTATTTACTATTGGACTTATTCATTGCATTTCTGAATTTTTTTAGTTTGTCATGATTTTTGTGATTTAGTACTATAGCATTTTTCCTTTTAAAGATGTGCAGATCTTTATTAATATACAGTTACATTTGTTTTAAAAAATTTGATCCAAAGGATTTGCTATATTAGGTTCATCCAGATGAATTTAATTACAAATGAGCACAACCTTATTTCTGAGAGACAGTTATAATTATAGCTCTACTCAAATTAACATGTATTTGAGGTTTTGTACTTAAAAAAAAACTGGGCCCAACATGTTTCTGTTCCTGGGGGAGTTCCACTTTCTTGGTTGTTTTTCCAGCTGTGGTGACTTTAACATATATGTGCATTTTATTTCAGGAGTTTTGTGTATATATTTTGTTTCAAATAACAGGAAGTACAAAAAAAATCCGTGATTTAGAACTTTCCCAAATAGAATTCTAAGACAGACACTGACAAGTGGGAGCGGGCAGGTCTTAGTGAAGGGGGTATCAAAATAATAGAGACATTGATTGATGTGAGTTGAATTCTGCTTCCTTTTCCTCACTATTTCCAAAGGTATTACTTCAAAGTCTTTAGTGAAAGAAAAATAATTTTGTCTGTAAGAACTCAGAATTTTTGTTTTAATTGGGACACAATTGGGAAACACTACGCATTCATATTTTATTTTAACTCTAAAATCTTTTTTCCCTTAGTGTAAAACCACAGATGTGAATTTATAAAGTTAAAATAACACCTAGTAATTTATATAAAATGGTGCAAACTATTTTCACTTTACACTATACGCAATATTGAATGTAATAATTATAGTGTGTAAGATAGTATGTAATAATTGACTTTGTGCAAAGTCAATGATAGTGGATTTTTGTGAGATACTGAGTAATAGTAAATAATATATTTGAATAGTTTAAAAAATCCCAGTTACATCTAAAAATAACTCATAGTTTTATAAACTAATGCTGAAAAAATAAAATTGTTTATTGGAAAAACCAGAAGTTTCAAAGCTTGCTTTTTAAAAATTGACTTGGATCTGGGCTTTGTTAGCTCATTCCTGTTATCCTCGCTACTCTGGAGTCTGAGATCTGAGGATAGTTTTTCAAAGCCAGCCTGGGCAGAAAAGTCTGTGAGACTCTTATCTCCAACAAACCACCTAAAACCAGAAACTGCACTGTGTTCACGTGGTACAGTGGCAGCTGTGAGCTGAAGAGGTGAGGCAGAGTGCCCAGGTCCAGAGTTCAAGGCCCACAACCGGCAAAAAATTGACATAGAGTTTTACTTTATTAATTCATGATTTTTTATTAGTGGATGTTCAGTGAAAATGTCATTGGTTTTTATATTTTGTGTTGACATAAAATGAACCTAGTATTGTCTTAAATTAATCCAAAAAACTCTGATTCTATAACAGCATGAATTTTGTGGGTAATGGTTAAGACCAAGTTGCCTTTTTGAAAAAATATATTTATATCACACCCCCCCAAAAAAAGAGGAACAAAAGAAAATATATGCCAGAAACTTACTCTGTAAATCTTGATGGACTAATACTCTGTCAGTTTGTTTTAACATTTAATATAAAATTAAACTAATACTTGATAATATGAACCCATTTAAATTTCCTCATCCTTGTCATTTAAGATACTTTAAAAAGAAATTCAACAGGTGACAGTGTTTTTCATTACTTTTCCAAAGAAATGATCATTTCATCATTATAGTGTATAGCACAATATACCCAGAAAGCATTTGTTAAGGAAAAAAATCCCATTGTTTGGTTTGCTTCTATAAGTTTTCCTTCAGAAAAGTTTTATGAAATAGCATACTTTCATTCATAGTGCTTTCCAAAATATATCTCACAAATGCCAGCAATGAAGCACAACCTGAAACATCTGTAGGTTTTTCCACTTAGGGCGCAAAGTAATCACTTTCCATACTCCTTAGAACTAGCTGTTCACAGGCATTAATTGTTCTGTCACTTCCATGCTTTAGAAGTGCAGCATTTGACAATGGTGTACATATTAATTTGTTTACCACATCTGGTTTGTTTTCAGCAAGGACTGTCTTCATGGAAGATGGTAATAGATGAGTTTTGCAATTATGTAGTTTAATAGGGCTCTATGTTGTAGATATAGAACATACATTTAAGTAACTAAATATTTAAATTAAATCCAATAAAGTATATTCCTTCAATTTTCTGGCTAAAGTGTTCAAAAATCTAGGTATTTTTATAAGAAAGATTGTATGTTGTTTCCTTGGTGAGAACGTAATTGGAAGACTTAAAATTTTCCAATGCCATGCCCATCTTAAACGAGGTAGATGTACTTGGGTTGGCATGCAAAACTTTTGGGATAGCATTAATGTTTGAATCTTGGATAGGATTTGATTGGGAATTGTGGCAGACTTTCATGGTATGGGAAAAAAACGAAAGGACATACTAGTACTTTTATCTGCTACATTGTTTTATTAGTTTATTCAAACACAAAATACACACATACAAACACACAGATATACACATATGTATTATAAAGACGTAGTCAGTTTGCAAAAAATATTATAATAGGAATTCCATAAAATATTTAGTCTGCTGGGCACTGATTAGAATTTATAGAAATATCCAGTTGCTTCCACGCCTGGACAAGTCATTATCATTGGTGAAGATGTTGTCATTTGAATTTAGAATGCCCCAGAAAGACCTAAGTGTTAAAGAAAAATGACTTTCTATTTCCTACCAGACTGTGGAGAGTACCTGAGTAGTTCTTATGGAGATTAAGTTCTTCTGCATGAAACCTATGAGACCATAGATACTCATCTACATTCTTCTTTTATCTTTTAATCATTAGGTCAAAAACTTTTCTCTGACATCCTCCCCATGTCTTGTCATAGGCCCGCAAAGCAATAAAACCAACTGAACATACACTGAAGCCTTCAAACTTGTTAATCTGAGTAAGCTTTTCTGTTTAATAAATGGACAGTATCACTTACTATGGAAGGTTATGAAGCTAATACAGAAGTCTAGTCTCCTAACAATGTAGAGTATATTAAATTGTGCTTCATTCTAAAATATCTAACTCCATTTTTTAATTTATGTTTTAGTTTCTGTTGATCCTAGGGCTTAAACTCAGGGTGTGGGTTGTGATCTCGGCCAGTGCTCGACATACAATCTAAACTGGAACTCCGTTTGCCCTGGTGGTTAATTGGAGATAAGAATCTAATGAACTTTCAAACTCGAGCTGGCTTTGAACTGGGATCTGCAGATCTCAGCCTTTTAACTAGCTAAGATTACATCCTTGAACCAGCAGTGCCTAGCCACGTTGCGTATTTTGTGTAATTCCAACTTTCAAGATTGTATAGATGCTCCTACTATAATATATATATATATATATAACTTAACCCTGTTTTCACTGTATTTGATGTTGGTATAATTTGTGGAGGGGAAGGGAAAAACCAAATTGTTTAAAAAGGGATACATATGAACTCATTGCCACAATGAGATGTACAAGATGTTATGTAGAAAAATGAAGTTTATAACTTTGGCTCTGAGTGGGGGGGAGGGTCCACACTTACACATAAGACCAAAGTGCACAAATTAATAAAAAAAAAAACAGCATCAGAACACAGAAGGTAAAAGCAAAATAATAGAAAAACTTTCATTATTATTTCTTGGAGATCATTTTATATGATAATATTCATATAGCCATTGAGCTTTTGTGATCCTCTCCAAAGGTCATCCTCCTTTGACCTCACTGTATAAATGTTTAGAAACCCATATAATTTATCATGTCAAAGTGTAATATTTTCTCTTTTACTATCCAAGTGTGTTTACTTGTAGAATTAGAGGTACATTCTAATACAACAAATTAGGGAAATCAGGCAACTTATATTTCTTTGAGTTTGTCTTTCTATACTTAATATAAGTTGGTTCCAAGCCTTTCCATTTCCTTATGAGTGGTCTAATATCATTCTATCTGGATCAATGGAATTGCATCATACTGAAGAGTTTCTTCATAGCAAAGGAAAAAGTTAGCAGTATATATAGAAGCAGAACAGAATGGAAGAAGATTTTTCTACCTAAGGATCAGACAAAGGTTTTCATAACTAACCCATATTTAGAGATCAAAAAGTTAAATCCAACAAAATAAACCCTCAAATAAACAAGAACCCAATTAATATATGGGATAAAGACTTAACCTCTTAGAAGAATAAGTAAGAATGAGAAATAGACAAAACTTTCTCCATTAAAGAAATGCAAATCCAAACAACAGTGAGATTCATCTCACCCCTGATGCAATATCATGAAAAAACAATCAATCACAGGTACAGATAGGGATGTGACCCAAAGGAAACTGTATTACACTGTGGGTGGGAATGTAATCTTGTTCAACCACTTTGGAAAACACCATGGAAATTGCTCACAGAACTGAATGGTGAACTACCTATGATCCAGCAATTCCACTTATGGGCATTTATCCAATAGAGCAGAAACAAGGACACACTGAAGCTACTAGCCCAATCATGTTCATTATTGTATTGTTTTCTGTAACCAAAATACGGAAAAGCCCAGATGCCTATCATTGTAAAAAGAGATCAAGAATTTTATATGTATATACAAATTATATATATATATATATAATTTTATTGATCCAATTTACAAGTATATATGTATGTATATAATGTATGTATATATGTATGTATATATGCATGTATGTATACATACATATATGTATGTATATATGTATGTATACATATATACATATATATACACAAAAATATATATACATACATAATAGAATTCTGTTCATCCATCAGAAAGAATAATATTGCACCATTCTTAAGGAATCTGAAACACTTAGAAATAATATTAAGTGAAATAAAAAAGACCCAGAGAAACTTACCTAGCATGAATTTTCTTATTTGTGGTAGATACAAGGTGCCTATAAATGTAAAAGTAAACACACTAGATGATATGGAAGGAGGTACAAAGGAATTGTCTGAAGTGTCAGAGTCCATGGAGAGTGAAAATACTATAATTCTCTTAAAAGACTAAGTCAAAACCAAACAAAATAAATATCAGTAAATGTGTAATGAAAGAGAGGTCATTAGGGGGCAATGTGAGAGTGTTAGGAATTTGAAAGGGAAAGTACAGGCAAGAATCCATTGTATACTTCCCAAAATTGAAACATACAAAGCAAAGGATAGTGTGAAATTGGGGTGAAGATGTAGAAGTGGTAACACAATTCCAGGTTCATTGTACAATAAACTGCTTTGTTAAATGCCAAGTAATTCCCTAACATAATATTGAGATACATAAGGATTGGGAGGGGTGGATGAAAATGTTGAAAGGCGTGACAATGATCAAGATGCTCTGTATCCACACACTGTTTCAGTGAATGGCAAATCCTTCATACAACTAAACATAATAAAAATATTCAAAAAAATAATTATGATAGTTGAATAGAGAGTTGAACCTCAATTCAATTCCCATTTAAAAATATTTTCAATCTGGAGACTTGGAGAATAAAATTCAAATAAAATTTTATGAAACTTTTTTATCAGAATTTGTGAAATTTAAATATAAACTGCTTTGCTTTTTGTCAGCCTTTGGTCTGTTATAATAGAATATTTCAAAGTAAGTGGTTTAAAAATATCAGGAGTATATTATCCAATATCTGGGAGCTTAAACATTGGTTATAAAAATGGTAATTCAATCAATTATTTGTCTTTTTTTGGGGGGGTGCGGTCCTGGGACCCGAATTCTGGGCCTGGTTGCTGTCCCTCAGCTCTTCAGCTCAAGGCTAGCGATCTACCACTTGAGCCACAGTACCACATCTGGCTTTTTCTTTTTGTTTATGTGGTGCTGAGGAATCGAACTCAGGGCCTCATGCATGCAAGGCAAGCGCTCTACCATTGAGTCACCTTCCCAGCCCAATTCTTTGTCTTATGGGGGTCCACTTTCTGGTTCATTATAATCTATTTTCTGGACCTTCACATGGCAGAGTAATTATATTCGGCTTCTTTAATTAGGATCATTATTGCTGGGTCATCTTTGAAAGGTTCATTCTAAAGTCACCAAGCAGGGGACTAGAATCGCAACACATGTATCTGGAAGGAGTTACATCTCCCAATACAATTTCTTTAACTCAGTGTGGTGTATCATTTGGATATTTTTTCATAGAAGATAATTACTTAAGGATAATCTTATGTCATGTGAATTATGTGAATGATTCTCCTTACAATAGGAATAATTTTAGTGATGGCAAAGTGAAGTATGATTGTTTAGTGCTCATGAATCACATCATAGATAACCATGCAAACGTAGTACAGCCTTACTAGGGCCCTTCTGATGTATTTGAACAATCTCTGATGAGTTAATTGCTTTCAGAATATTCGTTTGAGCCAACAAATACAGATCTCCTTTGATTTTAATTACATTCCACTATTAGGACCCACAGACACCAAAATCAGAGGGTGCTAATTTCCCTGATGAATTACATAATAATATTATTACAATTGATATATATGAGAACAGTAATACTAATAGCACTATTATTCCTAGTATTCATATTATATAATATATTGACATCCTTTGGTTACCTCAATTTTTAGAATATTTATAACTAAATGTAAATTGTTTGCATATAATTCTTTGATGATGTATAGACAATGAATAAAAGATTTGCTTACATATTTACTGCATATGCAAACAGATTCACCTGGTTTTATCTGATTCTTCATTTGTTGGTTTCATTCATGCATGGTGAACTTGCAGAGTAATGAAAATTTCAAATTTACAGTTACTAAAAGGTTAATTATAAGAACTTTATGTTGGGCTATATAGCAGATTTTATAATTTAAATTGCTTTTGTCCCTCCCTTCCTCCCTCCCTTCCTTCATTCCCTGGTTCCTTCATTCCTTCCTCTTTTCCTTCCTTCCTTCTTTTCTTCTTTCCTTCTTTCCACCTTCCCTCCATCCCTAAATCTCTCTCTCCTTTCTTTCTTTGTTTCTTTCTTTCATTCTTTCCTTTCTTTCATTCTTTTTCTTCCACCATTCTTCCTTTCTTTCTTTTACTCACAATGTTTCTTATGGCTATAGAAAAAATACCAACTGTTGTACTCCAAGGTGTTATGAATAATTATAAATACACTAGATTAATATTAATTTTAATAACTTATGTTATATCTTAGGACAAATTGTACTAAAAACAACTTCACAGAAATTTTGAGATATATGCCAAATATTACTTTTGATATTATTTCTTCAAACAAAAATAAAAATGTAGAGCTAGGAAGTTGGCTCAGTGGTAGAGTGCTTGCCTTGCATGCCTGAGGCCCTGGGTTCAATTCCTCAGCACCACATAAGCAAAAAGAAAAAAGCCGGAAGTTGTGCTGTGGCTCAAGAGGTAGAGTGCTAGCCTTGAGCTGAAGAGCTGAGGGACAGTGCCCAGGCCCAGAGTTCAGGCCCCACTACCGGACTCCACCCCCAAAAACCCAAAAAAAAACCAAAAAATAAAAATTTAGACATAATATTTTTTGTATGTGTTGTTTTTGTGATTTGAACTCAAGACATATCCTTTAGTGATTTTTTCCCCTCAAGGACATTGCCACATTTGAGCCACAACTCCACTTCTGGCTTTGTGTGTGTGTGTGTGTGTGTGTGTGTGTGTGTGTGTGTGTGTGTGTGTGTGTGTGTGTATGTGTGTGTGTTGTGATGTGTGTGTGATTAATTGAGATGCGACTCACAAACTTTCTTGACAAGGCGGGCTTTTTTTATTTAAAAAAATTTTTTTATTGTGAAAATACTGTTGCTTTCTCCTTTGTTTCTGCTTCCGAACCCTGCCCATCTCTTCCCCCACCCTCTCTGCCCCAAATCCCCAGCCAAAGTTGTAAAGTTCATTTTTCAACATAACGACTTGTACATCTCAGTGTTGCAATGGGTCGACCTGAATCCTTATTTAAACCATATGTTTTTTCTATTCCTCTCAACAAATTATACCAATATCAAACACAATGAAAGCAGGGGTTAAGCCATGGAGGAGGGACATTTCTGAGACAAGCAGAAAAGTCAGATAAGTAGATGTTAGGTGAAATGAACTCCAAGATAAGTATTCAAATTTTTTTTCTTTCTTACAATTGTTTCTAACATATTTATAAGATGATTTCTTTGTTGCCAAGGCAGGCTTTGAACCCCAGCTCCCTGAGTAGTGAGGATTACAAGCTTGAGATACCATATTTAATACAGATTTAATATATCTATGAATAAAACAAATTTCTTATTATTTAAATTCTAGAGGATCAATTTAACAAATTAACATTTACATATTTATTTCGCAATTAAAACTGAAATTGCTCTGTGAAAAATAGTTTTCATTTTTATGAAAAAATATACACTCAAAGGTTTAAATGACAGAATCTTTGCACAAATTGAAATATCCTATTATTCAAAAGTGACAAAGGGATCATTAATCAAATTTCTCAAGTAAGCTAAAAGCAATAAGCTCTGTCAGGGTGAATGAAGCAATTTTTCATTAAATCATTATCTACTGTGGTCACATGATTTTCTCTTCTTTTAAACCTAAACTTTTTTGACAAAGAGTATAGATTCATACATTTTTTGAGTATATAAAAATCTTAGTTACTGGTCATGTTTTTCTGAGGTTTTATTACCAAGACATTTCACAGAAACACTGAATTTCATGTATTTTATGTCAACAGTGATTTTTAGAAATTGAATCAATCTTATTCTTATAGACTTGAATATAACTTATTTTTGAATGGTAAGAAATTCATATTATATCTATTCTATAGAATAATTAAGAAATAAGTAATTGTGATAGTATTTATTTTTCCTTCAACTAGAAAAAAAGAACCTAACTTTAAATGACAAAAACTTGAATGGAAATATCATAAAATTATGAATAATTCAAGTCATTATGAGTTAGATGAAATAGTCATTTTTGAACATCACAAATGAAATCTCTTGAAGCTTCCTTATCTGTTAAATAAAATGTATTTGCACTCAAAATAGCTCTCCAGCAATAGTATAACCTCCTCCATGTCAAATAGCTTCTCTGATTAATTCAAATAAATATTTAGGAACAGAAGTTATCGCAATGTATAGAAATATTTACCCACCACTCTAGAAATTAATCTTAAATCATAAAGGATTAGGATTAATAATTATCTTTCATTATGTTGCCATAAAGAGGTGAACCATTTCATGTGGGCATAGTTGTAGAGATTTGGTTACTGAGAACTTGTGATCAAAGAGGATGTTAAGATCAAAGTCCTTTCTTCCTCTTCCTTCTTTTTCTTTACGTTTCCTTCTCCTTGTCCTTTCCCTTCTCCTTCTCCATATTCCCCTCCTCCTCTTTCTCCCTCTCCCACCCCTATTTATTTATTTAATTCCTGGTTTCCATGAATACACATACTCCATCACATGTTCCTGACATGGGTAATGTGTCACCACCAACCCAACACTTTCCACACTAGAGAGATGAACTCAGCAAAAACTCAACAGTGAAACAACAGATCGAAAAAACTGCATAGATCAACTACATGTAACAGATATCTACCAAATAATTCACCCAACACAATCAGAATACACATTTTTCTCAGCAGCACATGGATCATTTTTCAAAATAGAACATATTTTAGGCCACAAAGCAAACTTGTCCAAATTCAAAAACATTAGACTTATACCTTGCATTCTCTCAAACCACAAGGGAATAAAATTAGAATTTAACAGCAAAAGCCACCAAAGAAAGTCCTGTAATACATGGAGGATGAACAACACACTGCTGAATCAAGAGTGGGTCAGGGAAGAGATTAGAAAGGAAATTCAAATCTTCATGATATTCAACAAAAATGAACATACAACTACCAGCTACTCTGGGACACAGCCAAGGCAGTTCTAAGTGGCAAGTTTATAGCTCTGAGTTCCTACATCAACAAATTGGAGAGATCTGAAACCAAAAATTTAATGAGGCATCTGAGTCTCCTTGCAAAAGAACAGCAAGACAAACCCCAATCCAGTAGATGGAAAGAATTTTTTTATAATTATATTTAAATCAGAATTAAATTAATTACAAACCAAAAAAACCATAGAAACAATCAATAAAACAAAGAAATGGATCTGCGGAAAGAGTAACTAAATTGCCAGACTCTTAGCAAATCTTATCAGAAAAAGAAGAGAACACGCCCAAATAAATAAATTCAGAGATGAGAATGGAAACGGAATACTTCTCAAAACTTTATGCTAATAAGTTTGAGACCTTGGCAGAAATGGACCTTTTTTTTAGAAAATATTGACACACCGAAACTAAACCAAGATGAGTTAAATCATGTTAACAGGCCCATATCAAGCACTGAAATAGAAATAGCAATAAGAGACCTCTCATCTAAGAAAAGCCCAGGACCAGATGGTTTTACAGCGGAATTTTACAAGGCATTCAAAGCAGAGCTCACACCAATACTCCTCCAAATCTTCAATGAAATTGAAAGAGAAAGTTCACTACTGAACTCATTCTATGAAGCCATCATATCACACATCCCATAACCAGGTAGGGACTCAAAGAAAGAGAACTATAGACCAATTTCTTTGATGAACACTGATGCAAAATTTCTCAAAAAAATTTTGGCCAATCCACTTCCAGAATTCATCCAAAAAAATCATACACCATGATCAAACACTATTCATTTCAGGGATGTAAAGCTAGTCCAATTAACGCGAATCAATTAAGAGAATTCATCACATCAACAGGAGCAAGGATAAGAACCACATGTTTATTCAATAGATGCAGAAAAAGCATTTGGCATGATCCAACACCCCTTTATGATGAAGGTTTTGGAAAAATTAGTAATCCATGGGACATTCTTCAATATAATAAAGGCTGTATATAACAAACCTACAGCGAGCATTATATTTAATGGTGAAAAATTAAAGCCATTTCCTCTTAACTCAGGAACGAGACAAGGTTGCCCACTGTCCCCACTGCTCTTCAATCTAGTGTTAGAATGCCTAGCTACAGCAATAAGACAAGATGCAAACATAAAAGGGATCCAAAGAGGATAAGAAGAAGTAAAACTCTCCCTCTTTGCAAATGACATGATCATGTATTTAAAGAATCGCATAGACTCCACTCCCAAATTACTCAAGCTGATTCAAAACTTTGGCAAGGTAGCAAGGTATAAAATTACCCCTCAAAAATCAATTACTTTCAAGCAGAAAAGGTCAGATAAGGTGATGTTAGGGAAATGAACCCTAAGACAGGTTCTCAAATGAGTTTTTCTTTCATGTGATTGTTTCTCCTGCATTTATAAGATTATTTCTTCGTTGTTTAGTATGTCCCTCCACCACAGTATAACCCCTGTTTTCACTGTATTAGATGCCGGTAAAATTTTTGGAGGGGAAGGGGAAAAACAAGACGTTTAAATAAGGATACAGGTGGACCCGTTGCAACAATGAGAAGTACAAGTTGTAATGTCGAAAACGAAAATTACTGATCTTGTATTTAAAGAATCCCATAGACTCAACTGCAAAATTACTCAAGCTGATTCAAAACTTTGGCAAAGTAGCAGGTTATAAAATTAACCCCCCAAAATCAATGGCATTTCTGTATGCCAACAATGAGAAAAGTGTGGCTGAAATTAGGAAAGCAATCCCATTTGTAATAGCCCCACAAAAAATAAAATACCTAGGAATTAACTTAACAAAAGAAGTGAAGGACCTCTAGGATGAAAACTTTAAAATCTTGGAAAAGGAAATCAACACAGAACTTAAAAAATGGCAAAACCTCCCATGCTCCTGGATTGGAAAGATTAACATCGTGAAAATGGCAATACTTCCCAAGGCTATCTACAAATTCAACGCAATACCTATCAAAATTCCACCCTCATTCTTCAAGGAAATAGAAGAGGCAATCCAAAAATTCATATGGAACAATAAAAGACCCCTAATAGCAAAAACACTCCTCAACGGAAAGAACACTGCTGGAGGAATAGCAATACCAAATTTCAATCTCTACTATAAAGCCATAGTAATCAAAACAGCTTGGTATTGGCACAAGAACAGACCTCAGGACCAATGGAATAGAATTGAAAACCCAGAAATGAACCTACAGACCTATAGCCATCTAATCTTCGATAAGGGAGCTAAAACAATAGAATGGAAGAAAGGCAGCCTCTTCAGTAAATGGTGCTGGCAAAATTGGTTAGCTACATGTAGAAAACTAAAGCTAGATCCTTATATATCACCCTGCACCAGAATCAACTCCAAATGGATCAAAGACCTTGAACTCAAAACAGACACTCTGAAAACATTACAGGATGGAATAGGAGAAACCCTAGGTCTCCTTGGCTCAGGCCGAAATTTTCTGAATAGAGACCCGGAAACACAACAAATCAAAGAAAGGTTGGACAAATGGGATTGCATAAAGTTGCAGAGCTTCTGCAGGGCAAATGACATAGCTAGCAAGATCAATAGAAAGCCCACGGATTGGGAGAAGATCTTTACTAGCCATACAACAGACAAGGGTATCATATCTAAAATATACTTGGAACTCAAAAAATTAAATCCCCCAACAACAAATCCTCAAAAAAACAACTGCCCAATAAATAAGTGGGCGAAAGACTTATAGAGAAACTTCTCTGAAGAAGAAAGAAGAATAGCCAATAGACACATGAAAAAATGTTCAATGTCCCTAGCCATAAAAGAAATGCAAATCAAAACAACATTGAGATATCACCTAACTCCAGTTAGAACGGCAAAAATCAAGAACTCTAACAACAACAGATGCTGGCGGGAATGCGGACAGAAAGGAACCTTACTTCATTGTTGGTGGGAATGTAGACTTGTTCAACCACTTTGGAAAGCAGTATGGAGGTTCCTCAAAAGACTGCACATAGAACTCCCCTATGACCCAGCAATCCCACTTTTGGGCATTTACCCAAATGTTTACAAACAACACCACACTAAAGCTACCAGCACAACTATGTTTATTGCAGCATTATTTACCATAGCTAAGATATGGAACCAACCCAGATGCCCCTCAGTAGATGAATGGATCAAGAAAATGTGGTATATATACAAAATGGAATTCTATGCCTCCATCAAAAAGAATGACATTTCCCCATTTGTTAGGAAATGGAAAGACTTGGAAAAAATTATAGTAAGTGAAGTAAGCCAGGCCCAAAGAAACATAGGTCCCATGGTTTCCCTTATATGCAATATCTAGTATATGTATGAGTCAAGAGGAAAAGGTCAGATAATGTGATGTTAGGAAAGCGATCCCTTAAATATGTATTTTAATTTTTTTTTCATGCATCTGTTTCTAACGCATTTATGAGATTATTTCTTTGTTGCTTTGTATGTCCCTCCCCCACAGTGTAACCCCCGCTTTCACTATATTTGATGTCAGTATAACTTGTGGAGGAGATGGGGACAATCAAGTCGTTTAAGGATTCAGGTGGACTTGTTGCAACAATGAGAAGTATAAAATGTCATGTCAAAAACGCGCTTTACAATGTCGGTGTGGGGGGGAGGGAGGGAAGGATTGGGTGGGGGGGGAGCGGGGAGGCTGGGAAGGGAGGTGAAGGGTAAACAAAGGAGGAGGCTGCAATGCTTGGTAAGAAATGTATGCATTATCCTGCCCATGTAATTGTAACCCCTCTGTACAGTATGTTCTCAAATAAAATAAAATTAAATTAAAAAAGAAAAGAAAACAAATGTTACAACTTTGGTGCGGGGGGGGTGGAAAGGATTAGCTGGAGTGGGGGACGGATGGGAAGGGATGGGAAGGGGAAACAAAGGAGGAGGCAACAATGCTTAATAAGAAATGTACTCATTATCTGGTCCATGTAATTGTAACCCCTCTGTACAGTATTTTCACAATAAAAATAAATAAAAATAAAAAATATCATTGAATTTTCTGTATGCCAACAATGAGAAAAGTCTGGTTGAAATTAGGAAAGCAACTCCATTCCTAATAGCCCCACAAAAGATAAAATAACTAGGAATTAACTTAACCAAAGAAATGAAGGACCTCTATGATGGAAACTTTAAAAACCTGAACAGGAAATCAAAAGGAACTTAGAAAGTGGCAAAAACTCTCATGCCCCTGAATTGGAACGATCAAAATCATGAAAATGGCAATACTTCCCAAGGCTATCTACAAGGGCAATTCGATACCTAGCAATATTCCATCCTCATTCTTCAAGGTAATTGAAGTGGCAATCCAAAAACTCATATAGAAAAATAAAAGACCCAGAATAGCTAAAACGGTCCTCAACAGAAAGAACACTACTGGAGGAATATCAATACCAAATTTCAAACTCTACTACAAAGACATAGCAAACAAAATAGCTTAGTACTGGCACAAGAACAGACCTCAGGACAAATGGAATAGAATAGAACACCAAGAAATGAACCTACAGACCTATAGACATCTAATGGAACTAAAAAAATAGAATGGAAGAAAGACAGCCTCTTCAGTAAATGGTGCTGGCAAAATTGTATAAGTACTTGCAGAAAATTAAAGCTAGACCTTTATATATCACTCTGCACCAGAATCAACTCCAAATGGATCAAAGACTTCGGAGTCAAAGCAGACACCCTGAAAATATTACAGGATGGAATAGGAGAAACCGTAGTTCTCCTTGGCACAGGCCGAAATTTTCTTAATAGAGACCCATAAACACAACAAATAAAAGAAAGTTTGGACAAATATCATTGCATGAAATTGCAGAGCTTCTTTATGGCAAAGGACATAGTTAGCAAGATTAATAGAAAGCCTAAAATTGGGAGAAGATCTTCACTAGCCTCACAACAGACAAGAGTCTCATATCTAAAATAGACCTGGAACTCAAAAAATTAAATCCCCCAACAACAAATCTTCAAAGAAACAACAGCACAATAAATAAGTGGGTAAAGACTTAAAGAGAAACTTCTATGAAGAGGAAATAATAATGGCCAATAGATACATGAAGTCATGCTCAACCTCTCTAGCCCTAAAAGAAATTTAAAACAAAACAACGTTGAGATACCACCTCACCTCAGTTAGAATGGCAATAATCAAGAAAGCTAATAACAACAGATGCTGGAGGGGATGTGTTCAAAAGGGAACATTATTGCATTGTTGGTGGGAGTGTAAACTTGTTCAACCACTTTGGAAAGCAGTATGGGGGTTACTCAAAAGACTCCACATAGAGTTCTCCTACCACCCAGCAATCCCACTTTGGGGCATTTACCCAAATGATCACAAACAAGGCCGCACTAAAGCTACCAGCACGACTATGTTTATTGCAACATTTTTTACCATAGATAAGATATGGAACAACCCAGATGCCCCTCAGTAGATGAATGGATCATGAAAATGTGGTACATATACACAATGGAATTCTATGCCTCCATCAGAAAGAATGGCATTGCCCATTTGTTAGGAAATGGAAAGACTTGGAAAAATTATATTGTGAATTTATCCAGGCCCAAAGAATCATAGGTCCCATGGTTTCCCTTATTTGCAATAACTAGTATATGTCTGAGTCAAGTAGAAAATATTGATGTTAGAGAAAAAATTGATGTTAGAGAAAAAATTGATGTTAGAGAAATGAAACCTAAGATATGTATACAGATGTTATTTTTTTTTCTTTCAGGTGATTGTTTCTAACACATTTAAAAGATTATTTCTTTGTATTTCCCTCCTCCATGGTATAAGCCCTGCTTTCACTCTGTTTGAGGTTGGTATAATTTGTGGAAGGAAAGGGAAAAAACAAATAGTTTAAATAGGGATACACGTGGAGATGTACAACTTTGGTGGGGGTAATACTTTACAACTTTGGTGGGGGTGAGGAATATTGGGTGGGGGGAGGATGAGAAGGGGAAACAAAGGAGGAGGCTACAATGCTTGATAAGAAATGTACTCATTATCTTGCCCATGTAATTGTAACCTCTCTGTACAATATTTTCACAATAAAGAGAAAAAAAGAAACATAAACTGAAATGCATAAAATCAGAAGCCAAGATTAATCTTTCCCACTTTTAAATTAATTTATAAAGTATTTTATCATATTAATAGGAGACTGTCACAGTATGCTCTCATTTATTATAAGTGATAATGTTTACTCAAAAAAAAAACTGACCCTCATCACCCTAATGAAATGATTGATTAAATTAATATTATCTTAGGACAACTCTACTTTAAAATAACAGATATATTTCAATAAGAGGCAAAAAAATCACCTCTATAGTTTCCTATGAAAAAACTGCAAAATACAATCTTTTCCTTCAGGAAATTGACCTATAATTGGCAGTATTGTCAATTTCATAATTGATGTAAGAAGACTATAGTACAAATTTCAACTCAAACTAAATGATATAAAATTTACTTTGTCCCATGTATACTATCTATATCTGGTTCCCAAAATGACTTGTATTTTATCATATTTTTAATTGACTTTAAGTAGTTTTATGGGAGTTTCTGTTTGACAAAGCAGTTTATTAATAGTTCTTAGTGAGCTTTTTTTTCCTTTTTTCTCTCCTGAGGTTTGAACTCTGGGTCTGGGCACTGTCACTGAGTGCCTTTGGATGAATGCTAGAACCCTATCACTTGAGGCATAGTAGCACTTTCAGATTTTTCTGATATTTAATTGGAGATAAGAATTTTACAGACTTTCTTGCCTGGGTTGGCTTCAATCCTCAATCCTCAGCCTCCTGATTATCCAGGATTTCAGACGTGAGCCGTTAGTGCCTGGCTTAATTCAATGCATTTTTTTGGCTAATCCTGGGTCTTGAACTCAGGGCCTTGGCAAAATCCTTGAGCTTCTTTTTCCTCAAACTAGCACTCTACGACTTGTGTCATAGTGTCAATTCTAGCTTTTGTTTTTTATGTAGTATTGAGGAATCAAACTCACACATGCAAGGCAAGCAGTCTACCACTAAACCACATTCCATGGCCAATACAATGCATCTTGATGATCTTTATCCCTCATTGTCTCAATCCTATCTCATCCCTCAATTCACATAATTTTGTAGAATATTCACTGACTCACAATGTCATGTATAATCACTCAGAGGATATATCACAGATCATATTTTATTAATAGTCTTATTCATCAACATACTAAAGTTATACATTATAGAATTCTGTGATTTTAAATTCTAAATTATCACTCTGATTCACCCAATATTATACTAAAATTTTTCCTTAGTTTAATGCAAAAGCACTCTGTAATTCTTTGATAAAGTACAATGATTCTTAGAATGATAAAGAGGTAGAGTAAGAACATCACCTTCAGTTCTATAACATTTTGTCATTACTACCCTCTCAAAATACTCCAGTATTTATTAGTAGTCACTTCCTGTCATCATTTCAACCTACCCTCCTCTTGAGCAGCTATTATTTCATATTCTACCTCTACAGATGGGCCAATTTTAAAAAGCTCATATAATTAGAAAATGTAGACTATTTTATCCATTTCTCCCATGTAATATTACTATTTGCAAAGTAAGTCCATGTATATTTTTCTCATGGATAGAGTATATTGTTTTGTAAGCATATGAATAATTGTATAACATCCTCAATGGGCATTTCAATATTTTATTGTATGTTATTGTAAAAGGTTTTGCTATGTATATTCTTGTATATGTATGTGTCTCATTGAACATATGTTGAAATCTATTTTTATATAAAATTATGATTCAAAATGCTGGATCATAGAGGCAACTCTATGTGTAGTATTTTAAAGATTGCCAGTATGTTTAACTGACTATATCATTTTAAGTGCCAAGCATCATTGTATAAGGATTCCAATTTCTACATAATGGTTGTGCAGGGCTATATTATTTTTTCTATTATCACTAATCTCTATATGTATGCAATGTCTACCTATGTTATGATCTTTCTATATGTTCCTTTGTTGTTGTTACATTACTATAGAGATATGTATTTGGATTTTTTGATAACTTATTCAGGATGGTTATAGTATTTCCTTGACATTAATATGCTCTTAATATATTTCTGATTCAAGTCTATTTAAATAAATGCATATGTATGCACACTATGTGTACATATGTATAGATTCATACTTATATTTGTATAAATACAAATACCTATATATACATATATACAGATGTGTACATATATGTATATAGGCATATACATATATTATTGTTTCCATTTGTCTGTAAGTTATCATTTTACATTATTTGCCAAATATGTCCTTTTTTGATTTTACTTTATTTTATTTTATGGTTAAGTTGTTGTACATAGGAGCAGGGCACCAGTGGCTCACACCTCTAATCTTACTCTGGAGGCTGGGATCTGATGATCGAGTTTCAAAGCCAGCCTGTGCAGGAAAATCTATGAGACTCTTATCTCCAATAAATCACCAGAAAACCGGAAGTGGCTCTATGGCTCAAGTGGTAGAGCTCTAGCCTTGAGGTTGAGAGCTGAGGGACAGCACCCAGGCCCAGAGTTCAAGGCCCATGACCACCACCACCAACAACAACAATAAAAAAGAATACTCACTAAAAAAGCAATAGTATTAAGCAGTCGTAAAGATAGACTCAAGTCTAACATTTTAGTATTATCTTAGATACCAGCAGCCTTCTAGACCAATGAGCCATGAGCCCTCAGAATGTTGACCAAATTTTGTAGTTTATTTAAACAATCACTATAAGTATGTATTTTCTCATCTATCTTTCTTTCATTTCACCACAGAATGTGTATTTATCCTTTATTTCATACTTGAATACCAAAGCCTTCGGAAGATATTTATGAATTGGTGTATATTAATTGTATGAAGAAATCTTATTGAAATATTTTCCACTCGCATATATTGATGAAGGGCCGGATTAACCCGTTTCTATATGTCCATTCCCATTGCCTTTTATGTTTCAACTGTTTTCTGTGAATTTCTTTGTGCTATCTTCACACATCGTCAAAATGTGTTAAAGTGTGTTCACCCACTGTCATTGAAAATTATACTATAATGAATATAAAAGCAAAAATCTAAATAAATGGAGACATACAATTTTTGTGGATTGGAGGATACAATTGAGCAAACATATAAATTGTCTCCTGCCTTTTTTATCATCATTCATGGGGCTTGAAATCTGGCCTTGTGCGCTGTACCTCTGCTATTCATTTCAAAGTGAATGCTCTAGTCATTGAGCAATTGTGCCACTTCTAGTTTTCTGGTGGTTAATTGGACATAAGAGTCTTAAAGACAATCATGTTCCATCTGGCTTTGAATGGCAATGCTCAGATCTCAGCCTCCTATGCAGCTAGAATTAAAAGCAGGAGCCAAGAGTGGCCAGCTTCACAGTTTTATTTATGTTTATGACGATTTCTAAAAACACCTGACTAGCAATCTTTGACTCACTGACAAAGAAAGATAAATTGTAATATATTTCTCTGTCAAATTTTCAAGGTGTAAGTTTAAAATTGTTATATTTGTTGAGGAAAGATTATACAGCTCAATGGGTCTGTAGGGCACCAGATTAGATCCACATAAATATTATCAAGGAATATTTAATAAGGGTTAAACCAAATATTTGTGGAATGACATTCTCTTTAATAAGTGGTGATAGGTTAAACAGAATTTGGGCAAATTAAAAAGTGAACATTTACTTACACATAACAATTTATTCAAATACTAACTTCTAGCAGGATTAAAATGTATATAAAACAAAAAGAGTTATGAAAGTGAAAAGCAAAGGAAGATGTCTTGATAATTTTGGAGATGAAGATTCTTAAATTTGGCATTAAAATTATACAAAGGGAAGGAGATTCTGGGAAGATGGCAGAGGAGAAGCTGGAGTCTAAACAAGCTCTCGAGTAGAAAGCAGTTTTAGAGTTCCAGTGAACAGTCCTAAGCCAGAGAATCACACCAAGTGTGCCATCACAGGACAGAGAGTCAGGCCAGAGAGGGAAAATCCACGCAAGGAGATAGATCTGAGCTCTTGCCAGAAGCCACCGAGGCAGTGGCAGCAGTGGCAGCAGCGCCTGCAGATGCCATACCTGAACCACAAAGAGTCCGGGACGAAGGAGCCAGACGCAGCAGGTGAGCGGATTCTACTCAACACCAGCAAGAACCGACAAGGAGCGGACATCTTCATCCTGCAGTTTGCAGACCAGAGATGACCCAGGAACCAAGACTCGGCGTGAGTAGAAGCCTGACGTCCTCACTCCTTCTCAGGGAGCAGAGGAGGGAAGGCCACCCCTCCCCTCACCCCCCCCCCCCAGTACCGGAGATCTCCATCTTGGATACTGACAAAGCTCAGTGAAGTTGCTAGGTCCAACTCAAGCCTTGGAATAAAACGAGTCATTTAGCAGGTCCCAAGAACTTAACGGCGGCGTGGCCTGCCAGACTCAGCTCCACCCAGGAAAAAGTCACCCAGCTTAGGCGCCAGTCCTAGGAGGGGCTTTCTTCACTGGGTAATCAGAGCCAGAGGCTGCCACTCCCTCTAGCAGCCTGGACAATCAATTGAAATTCAGTAAACAGAAATCCTGAGAATGGCTCCAGGCTGGGCTCTGTGAATTTTTCACAAACTAGCCCCCGGGTAAAGCTACTGTTTGTTGAAAGGGCTCAACTCTACCCAAAACCTAGCCTCATCACTGCATCTCCCTCTTTTGTGGTACTCAAAGCAGATCTGCCTCCCATTGAACTAGCCTGGGAGAAGGATCCCAAAATCCTGGGTAAAGTAGAGCATTTTTCTGCCTGTTCCAACAAAGTGACTTAAGAAACCAACCAAGCCACAGGACCACAAGCAGACCAGAGACTCCAACAAGAGGCTGGTTAGGGTCACAAGGGAGATACAGGATTTTTCCCACCCCTCCCAAAAAAAATCAAAGAACTTTTCTTCTTCTTTCTTCTTCTTCTTCTTCTTCTTCTTCTTCTTCTTCTTCTTCTTCTTCTTCTTCTTCTTCTTCTTCTTCTTCTTCTTCTTCTTCTTCTTCTTCTTCTTCTTCTTCTTCTTCTTCTTCTTCTTCTTCTTCTTCTTCTTCTTCTTCTTCTTCTTCTTCTTCTTCTTCTTCTTCTTCTTCTTCTTCTTCTTCTTCTTCTTCTTCTTCTTCTTCTTCCTTCTTCCTCTTCCTCTTCCTCTTCCTCTTCCTCTTCTTCCTCTTCTTCCTCTTCCTCTTCCTCTTCTTCCTCTTCTTCCTCTTCTTCTTCTTCTTCTTCTTCTTCTTCTTCTTCTTCTTCTTCTTCTTCTTCTTCTTCTTCTTCTTCTTCTTCTTCTTCTTCTTCTTCTTCCTCTTCTTCTTCTTCTTCTTCTTCTTCTTCTTCTTCTTCTTCTTCTTCCTTATATAAAATTTTTTTTCTTTTCTAAAAATTTTTTTACTCTTTAATTTTTGCCTTTTTTGAAAAAAAATTGTTTTCCAGTAACTTTTTTTTCCTCTTATAGTTTTTATTTTAGGGATACGTGAGTGTGCGTTTTTCTTTCTTTTATTGTTTTCATTCTCTTTTTTTTTCTTTTTTTATTATCTTTTTGTTTTTTGTTTAGCTCTACTGAATTTCTGATCTTTTTCTTCCTTTCTTATCCTTTTCACCTTTTCCTCTCTTTCATTCTTCATGTGACTTAATTCTTGCCCTGCACATCCTCAGATAGACCCGTAGTTGAGTATAAGACCCTATGCCCCATTGTATACACACTTAATCCACAAAATTATTACTCAATTCAAAACCTCTGAGACTTAAATTCCTTAATAGCGGTACTACCTCTTTATACCTATAGAATATTTTAAGCATTTTTATTTTTAAATTCTTCACATCTCATTTATAGTCCTCCCCTTCTCTCATTATATGCACGTTGTCCTCTAGATAGATTGCTTTTGTTTCTGGATACTATTATTAATTTTTACTTTTCTATTTTTTCTGGTCTCTTTTCTTTTCCCTTTCCCCTTCTTCTATTTTTCTGTCTCTACTTTCATCCTACCCAACCTATCTCCTGCTTTGAGATTAGGACTTAGTTAAAGCTCCCTGTGCCTTCCCACATCAATCTATTCCTATTTTTTACCCAGATCTCTCTCTAACCCTAATAATTTCTGGTTTTCCAAATTCTTCTTTGCGGTTCATAGCCCATTAACATATAGTTGTTTGCTGGTGAATAGATGTATCTGTTGAACTAGATTTTATCTGTAGACTATTGACTGTGCAAATTCAGACTTGGGTTGATGGTTGCCTTAAGATAGTGTTCTAGCACAAAACTGATGCTATTTTCATCTCAAATGGGCAGAGTAAGCCGGAAAAACACAAGAAAAATAGCAAACCCGGGTATCTCAATTCCCAATCTTTATAATCAGTGGACAGAACAGATAATGAATAATCCAGAGGAGAGTTCCCAAATAGCTCTACAAAATCTGCTGGCAAACATGGTAAATGAAAAGATTAAAAACATACAAAGGACTCTGTATGAGCGTGATAGGGAGAGAGAGGAGACAATCCAAAAGTTTATACAGGAATATCATAAGCATGAGGAAGCTACTCAAAAACGGATACAGGATTTGTGTGAGCAGCATGAGAATACTCAAAGATAAAGGCAGGAATGGTGTGATCAGGCTGAGAACACTCAAAGAGAACTACAGGAATACCACAAATGGGAGGAAGCTAATCAAAGAGTAGCACAGGAATTGAGAGAGCAGGAAGAGAATACACAATGATCACTAAAGGCATTCATGGAATCCATTAACAAAGAGCTCAAGGAAGTCGGGGAGACCACAAAGGTAATGTTGAATGGAACCAAACAGAAGAAATGGGAGTCCAAGGAAACCATAACCAATGAATTAAGTGATTTGAGAATAAACAGTGAAAACCAAATTAAGGAAGTAAAGAAGTTCATACAAGATCTAAAACAAAGCTTCAACAAAGAACTTGAAGCCATCAAAGCTGACCAATTAGAAGGAAAAGAAATAAAATAGAAAGTAGAAAGTCTTGACAGCAGGTTAGACCATGCAGAAGAACGAATCTCAGAGATTAAAGACAGCCTAGATATTATAGAGAAAGAACATACAACCATTGAAAACAAGTCCAAAAATATGATAGATCTATCCAACACTTGGAAGACACCATCAGAAGGCCTAATCTAAGGATAATGGGTGTAGAGAAGCACCTAGAAGCAGAAGATAATGGTCTAGGATTGTTTAACAGGATCCTAGCAGAGAACTTCCCAAACATGCAAAAAGATAGGCCTATTCAGATGCAAGAAGCTTTTAGAACCCCAAATAGACCAGACCAGAATAGGACATCCCACGGTCACATTATAATCCACACAGGATAAACTCAGACCAAGCAAAAGTTCCTTATAGCTGTCAAGGAGAAGAGATTAATCACCTATAAAGGGAAACCAATTAGAATCACCTCAGATTTCTCAGCAGAGACAATCAAAGCAAGAAGAGCCAGGAATGATGTAAGCCGTGCCCTAAAAACAAACAACTATCAACCAAAAATACTGTACCCAGCTAAACTCTCCTTCATAACTGAAGGCCAAATAAAAACCTTCCATAACAAAGAAAAATTGAAACAATACATCTCCACCAAAACAGCCCTACAAAAGATTCTTAAAGATGTCCTACATAAAGAAAACCAAGAAGACCACAATAAAGGCCAAGAAACCGCACCCAAACTGAGAATCCAAGAACCATAGGAAGATCCCAGTTTTCGCAGCCCCCAAGAAGGTGGATATCATGGCAGTAACTCCCAAATAATTCTCAGGTCTATAGCAAAATAAACCCCAATCCAATAGATGGAAGGAAATAATTAAAATTGAATCAGAATTAAATTCATTAGAATAAAAAAATAGACATAATCAACAAAATAGTGTTGGTTCTTCGAAAAAATTAAGAAAATAGACAGACCCCCCAGCAAATCTTATCAGAAAAACAAGAGAACACAGCCAAGGCAGTACTCAGAGGCAAGTTTATATCTTTGAGTTCTTACATCAACAAATTCGATAGATCTGAAACTAAAAATTTAATAAGACACCTGAGCCTCCTTGAAAAATAGGAAAATAAACCCCAATCCAGTAGAGGGAAAGAAATAATTAAAATTAAATCATAATTAAAAGAATTAGAATAAAATAGTAGAAAGAATCAATAAAACAAAGACTTGGTTCTTCGAAAAAATTAACAAAATTGACAGACTCTTAGCAAATCTTGTCAGAAAAAGAAGAGAATATACCAAAATAAATAAACTCAGAGATGAGAATGGGAGCATCACCACGGAAACAACCAAGATTCAGAACATTATAAGGGAATACTTCTCAAAACTTTATGCTAATAAGTTGAGAACTTGACAGAAATGGACCTTTTCCTAGTAAATATTGACATGCCAAAACTAAACCAAGATGAGTTAAACCATCTTAACAGGCCCATATCAAGCATTGAAATACAAACAGCAATAAGAGAACTCTCAGCTAAGAAAAGTCCAGGACCAGATGGTTTTACAGCGGAATTTTACAAGACCTTCAAAGCAGAGCTCACATCAATACTCCACCAAATCTTCAATGAAATTGAAAGAGAAAGTTCACTACAGAACAAATTCTATAAAGCCATCATAACCCTCATCCCAAAACCAGGCAGGAACTCATCGAAAAAGAGAACTCTAGACCCATTTCTTTGATGAACATTGATGCAAAACTTCTCACCTAAATTTTGGCCAATCGACTTCAACAATTCATCCAAAAAATCATACACCACGATCAAACAGGATTCATTTCAGGGATGCAAAGCTGGTTCAATATACGCAAATCAATTAATATTATTCATCACATCAACAGGAGCAAGGATAAGAACCACATGGTTATCTCAATAGATGCAGAAAAAGCATTGGACAAAATTCAACATCACTTTATGATGAAGGTTTTGGAAAAATTAGGAATTCATGGAACATTCCTCAATACAATAAAGGCTGTATATGACAAACCTACAGCCAGCATTATACTTAATGGTGAAAAACTAAAGCCATTTCGTCTTAACTCAGGAACAAGACAAGGATGTCCACTCTCTCCAATTCTCTTAATTCTAGTATTAGAATGCCCATGTACAACAATAAGACAAGATGCAGACACAAAGGGGATCCAAATAGGGAAAGAAGAAATAAAACTCTCCCTCTTTGCAGATGACATGATCTTGTATTTAAAGAATCCCATAGACTCCACTCCCAAATTACTCAAGCTGATTCAAAACTTTGGCAAAGTAGCAGAGTATAAAATTAACACCCCAAAATCAATGCCTTTTCTGTATGCCAACAATGAGAAAAGTGGGGCTGAATTTAGGAAAGCAACTCCATTTGTAATAGCCCCACAAAAAATAAAAAACCTAGGAATTAACCAAAGAAGTGACGGACCTCTATGATGAAATCTTTAAAAACTTGAAAAAGGAAATCAAAAGAGAATTTAGAAAATGGCAAAACATCCCATGCTCCTGGATTGGAAAGATTAACATCGTGAAAATGACAATACTTCCCAATGCTATCTACAAATTCCACGCGATACCTATCAAAATTCCAACCTCATTCTTCAAGGAAATAGAAGAGGCAATCCAAAAATTCATATGGAACAATAAAAGACCCCTAATAGCGAAAACACTCCTCAACGGAAAGAACACTGCTGGAGGAATAGCAATACCAAATTTCAAACTCTACTATAAAGCCATAGTAAACAAAATAGCTTGGTATTGGCATAAGAACAGACCTCAGGACCAATGGAATAGAATTGAAAACCCAGAAATGAACCTACAGACCTATAGCCATCTAATCTTCGATAAGGGAGCTAAAACAATAGAATGGAAGAAAGACAGCCTCTTCAGTAAATGGTGCTGGCAAAATTGGTTAATTAATTGTAGAAAACTAAAGCTAGAACCTTATATATCATCCTGCACCAGAATCAACTCCAAATGGATCAAAGACCTCGGAGTCAAAGCAGACACTCTGAAAATATTAGAGCATGGAATAGGAGAAACCCTAGGTCTCCTTGGCTCCGGCTGAAATTTTCTGAATAGAGACCGGGAAACACAACAAATCAAGGAATGCTTGGACACATGGAATTGCATGAAGTTGCAGAGCTTCTGCATGGCAAAGGACATAGCTAGCAAGATCAATAGAAAGCCCACGGATTGGGAGAAGATCTTCACTAGCCATACAACAGACAAGGTTTTCATATCTAAAATATACTTGGAACTCAAAAAATTAAATCCCCCAACAATAAATCCTCAAAGAAACAACTGCCCAATAAATAAGTGGGCTAAAGACTTAAAGAGAAACTTCTCTGAAGAAGAAAGAAGGATGGCCAATAGACACATGAAGAAATACTCAACATCCTTAGCCATAAAACAAATGCAAATCAAATCAAAACAACATTGAGATACCACCTAACTCCAGTTAAAATGGCAAAAATCAAGAACTCTAACAACAACAGTTGCTGGAGGGAATGTGGACAGAAGGGAAACTTACTTCATTGTTGGTGGGAATGTAAACTTGTTCAACCACTTTCGAAAGCAGTATGGATGTTCCTGAAAAGACTTCACATAGAACTCCCCTATGACCCAGCAATCCCACTTTTGGGCATTTACCCAAATGTTTACAAACAACACCACACTAAAGCTACCAGCACAACTATGTTTATTGCAGCATTATTTACCATAGCTAAGATATGGAACCAAACCAGATGCCCCTCAGTAGATGAATGGATCAAGAAAATGTGGTATATATACACAATGGGATTCTATGCCTCCATCAGAAAGAATGACATTGCTCCATTTGTTAGGAAATGGAAAAACTTAAAAAAATTATATTAAGTGAAGTAATCCAGGCCCAAAAAAACATAGGTCCCCTGGTTTCCCTTCCTTGCATTATCTAGTATATGTATGTGTCAAGCAGAAAAGGTCAGATAATGTGATGTTAGGAAAATGAGCCCTTAGGTATGTATTTTAATATTTTTTTCTTTCATGCATTTTTTTCTAACACATTTATAAGATTATTTCTATGTTGCTTTGTATGTCCCTCCCCCACAGTATAACCCCTGCTTTCACTATATTTGATGTCAGTATAACTTGTGGAGGAGATGGGGAAATACAAGTCGTTCAAGGATACAGGTGGACCTGTTGCAACAATGAGAAGTACAAGTTGTCATGTCGAAAACGAGGTTTACAACGTTGGTGCGGGGTGGGGGGGCAGGGAGGATTAGATGAGGGGTGGGGTGGGAAGCTGGGAGTGGTGTGAAAGGTAAACAAAGGAGGAGGCTTCAATGCTTGATAAGAAATGTACGCATTATCCTGCCCTTGGAATTTTAAGCCCTCTGTACAGTATGTTCACAAAAAAGTAAAATAAAATGAAATGAAAAAAATTTATACAAAATGAAAATGATATAGTTGAACTCAATAAAAGTATAGAACAATTTCGTTTGTGCATGCTCATATACAAGTAGTGAATAGAAGTTGTTAGCAGATGGCTCATGTATCTCATCCTAACTACTTGGGAGGATGTGATTTTAGTATTGCTGTTTGAAGGCAACCCACAAAATAAAGTCCCTGGGAATCTTACTTTTCTAATCAGCAAAAAGCCAGAAGTGAGGCACGACTCAATTCGTAAATTGTTAACAAATTGCAACAAATCCCAGGGACCTTAGTTCAAGCCCCAGAAACATACGTAGATGTACAAAAGTAATAATAGTATTACTAATATGACGATGATGATGATGATTATGATGATAATGATGATGAAGGGTTCCCATAGTCAAGGATAAAATATTTGCAAATCCTATACCTGAAGAATGCTTTAAATCTAGATTCTACATAGAACTTTCAAAACCTAATGTTTAAAAGAACATCAATTAGAAACCAGCGAAATACATCTTGTGAAAAATAAGCACAAGAAAAGCATCATCAGTCATCAAATAAATACACATTAAAACTAAAATGACATCGTAAAACATGTATGAGAATTACTTCATGTAATACAATAATGACCATACTAAATGCTATCAAGAAACAGAGAAACTGGATGCTGAGTGGGGCAGTGCATAGTCACAGGCACTGTGACTACTCTTTCACATGTTACCCAAGAGTCATGTTTCAACACAAATGACTACAATGTGATTGTGCAAAAGAGATTGCGACTTTTCCTTCTCATGAATAAAAATTCTGTCAAATGATTTTTGTCTTCCATATATTTACACATTTCTCATGATCTTTTCTAATATTTTGTCTTCATTACTGATGTTCACAGTACATTTATTGTTGTCTTGTGTGTATATCTCATTTTTAGGGCTTGAACTCTGTGTTTAATGGTCTCCCTTGTATTTTTTGCTCATGCCTGATGACACTCTATCCTTGAGCCACATCCTCACCTGCTGCTTCTTGCTGGATAATTGGAGATAAGTTTTCACATTTTTGTCTGTTTGGACTGACGTTGAACGAAAATATTCAGGTCTCAGCCTCCTGAGCTCTAAGATTGTACACGTGACTGGCTAACACCAATCTTTGCTTTGCTGTTATTTTAATTATGTGGTAGAGGAAAGAGGAACTATATTTGTGTTAAGTATGCAATTTTCAAATACAAGTTTGTATCAACTTGATATAATGTAACTGTTATCAATTTTAACAGTTAAGTCAATGAATATTACACATTCCCACAGAAATACAATTGAAAACAAAAGGCATAATTATTTTCTTAAATCAAGTAATGGAACAGTGAATTTCTTTCACTTTACAATTCATGTTTTATATAACTTTAAGTAGCAGACTTCTATGACTAAAAGTAAATATATTAATTGTATACCACAAGAAGCAAAGTGATTACATTAAGGATAGATATTTTCTCACAGCCAGAAGGTAAGTTTTTGAGCATTCTCATGAAAAAGAAATGTTACATGCAGAAATTAATGGATATGATGTAGCTTGATCATTACACAACATATAAATGAATGAGATTAGCACTCAATACTTCATAAATATGTAAAAATAATTATGTAGCTAAATGCCAGTGGCTCATGCTTGTAACCTTACCTACTAAGGAAGCTGAGAGCTGAGAATCATGGTTCAAAGCTAGCCTAGGCAGGAGAGTCCGTGAGACTCTTATCTACAATGAACCACCAGAAAACTGGCAGTGGCTCAAGTGGTACAGCACTAGTCTTGAGATGAAGAGCTGAGGGACAGTGTCCAGGCCCAGATTTCAAGCCCCATGACTGACAAAATTAAAAATAAACAGTTACAAATAAACACATATTTTGCCATAAATGTTAAAATATATATTCTAAATTCTAAATTTTTTTAAATCCTCAATAGATATACTAGTTTATATAAATATAGAGAAGTGTGTTCTGGGTTTAGTTGTCATTGAATCAATTTTGTAACTCACACATTTCTCACTCAATTCATATTTGTATGTTTATATACTTATATACCTTAAGTATAATTAACTGATATGTGATAGGCAATTCTGTTTTAAGAATCTACCTTGGCTTTCTAACATTAACCCTTCTACCCTAAAATTGATATGCCTTCCAAAATTGTCAGAGGTTTCATCTCATTGGAGCAGAAAAGTGTAATACAAAACCATTGTTTGGAACAACTGTAACATTTTACATGTATTTCACTTAGTTTAAGAAACAAAATATTCAATTCATCTTAACCATGCCAGTAACAGCAAAATGTCTTCTGAGCTTTTCAGTCTCTTAAGAGATGAAAATCTTTAATTATACATCTATTTTTTTCTGTCAAACAGGTTATATCTTAGGAAGATTTTTGGGTAATCCTGTGTTCTTGATTAGAAGACAGGAACAAAGGTAATAATGAATATAGCCAAAGAAAATACTTGAAAACAATTAAAAAAGCAATCACAAACACTCCTGTTTTCACCAATTTCAATGAGAATATACATGGAAGTATCATGGTTTTGTTGCATTTAAAGAGTAATAATTAAACTTTTATTATCAGTGAGAAAGGGAACAGAAAACTTTGAAGACAGCTTGACTTTGAACAATCCAACATAAGCATAATGGATATAACTTGTTTTTCTATGTATTTGCCAAAATAATGGAAAGCAACAACAAAAGGCAGGAAAACATCTAAGCCAAAGCAGTAAAGTTTTAACTATAAAATAATTTTGAGGGTCTGATTCTTTCAAAGTCAGGCTTGCAAAGAGGAAATTATATTTGCTTTGATGTGAACAAGAAAAAATATAAAAAATCCTTTATTAATGTTTATCATATCTTGACTAGGGCTTCTCATTTTGGAGAAGAGGAAAGGTATGAAAAAGTTCAAGACTGTTTAACTATTCTCCAAGATCATTCTTATTTATCTGCTATAGCGATGGAAGTAAGCTTGGTTACTATTAGTATCATGCTTGTTTACATTTAGAAGTATTGTTTGTTTCTAGGTTGTAAGCTAAAAATCTTGAGTACTAATAAAGGGTCATTTCCTAAGAGAAGTAAGTTTTTGTGTAATCAAACCTAAAATATTGAAGACAGCATAGTGGATACTATTTTCTAGCTATTTCACAATCTGTAGGTATGTCAGCCTTACTGGACTTAGTATTCTTTTCCAGTTCCTTTTATACAACCTGTCCTAAAATATAATACATATTAACGGAATGAAAAAGTAATGCCATCTTAAGAAAGTCCCATTGCAACAAGAGGTTATGTCGAAAAACGAACTTTACAACTTTGGCGGGGGTGGGGGGCCGGGGAGCGATTGGTGGGCAGGAATGATAAGGAGAAATAAAGGGGGAGGCAACAATGCTTGATAAGAAATGTATTCACTACCTTGCTCATGTAATTGTAACCTCTCTGTAATGTATTTTCACAAAAAAACTTATTAATATTAAAAAAGAATGTCATTTAGGACTCTGGGACTGTGGCATCATGGAACAGTTATTGCTTAGCGTACATGAACCTGGGTTCAATTCCTCAGTACCACATAACCAGAAAAAGAAACACTGGAAGGGGCGCTTTGTCTCAAGTGGTAATGTGCTAGCTTTGATCAAGTTATAAAAAGAGTTCAGGAACAGTTCCCTAGCCCTGAGTTCAAACCCCAGGTCTGGCAAAAGAGTCATTTAGCTAGTAAATGCAAAATAAAAAAACCCATAATTGGAATATATAATTGCTCCTTCCAACTGATACCTAACAATAGTCCTTAAATCATGCATGGACTTTACCTATATTAAAATACTGTGTTGAGCAAAAAAAAACAAACACGTTTTTTTAATAGGTCATTGCAATTAATACCAGGAATGAGCTTAGATATCAAGTGAAGATTAATCCAGGAAATTCAAAGATGCCAGGCTTTTGAGTGGTCACTGCTAATCACAATGAGAAGGGTAGTATAAGTGAGATTTGGAAACCTTTTTGGTAAGTCATGGTACCAAAAAGGCAGAGGTTCATTAATTGTTTTGACAGAAGAGATGGAATAACTCCAGATGGAAGGAATAAATGATAATAATAACTAACTTATACCACAAACTGTTCTAGAGAACCATTTTTGGTTATTGTACAACTAGTTATTAACTAGGCTTATTTCTCATTGCCGTTGCAATCTAATCACTTAAGTCAGTTCTTAATCTCTGTGTGGTAAGTTGTTTATCCTTCTATGCTGCTCTTTCATACCTAATCTCCTTTGCTTTCTAAAAATCTCAGTCTTTCTGTATTTCTCAATGAACAATTTCTGATACTAAGTCCACATACGGAAACAGCAGAGGATGCTAGTGTAAGAGTCCCATAGCTCATGAGTCATAATGTAACAACACAGAAAAAGAGGACATATATATTGCTACCTCAAATTTTCTGAAAAGCTACAATGTCATCATTTGATTCAAATTTCCATTATTTGTTTACAGTGTCTTTAAGTGCACATAAATGCAAATATGAGCCGGGTGTTGGTGGTTCACCCATGTAATCTTAGCTACTCAGGAGGTTGAGACCAGACGATTGTATTTCAAACCTAGCCTGGTCAGAAAAGTCCATGAGACATTTATCTTCAATTAGAAACCTGAAACCCGGAAGTGGTGCTGTAACTAAACTGGGAAAGCACTCAACATGAGCTGAAGAGCTGAGGGACAGTGCCGAGGATCAGAGTTCAAGCCCCAATACCAACAGAAAAAGGACAAATATGACTTTAATTTTCCCTAAGAATGACAAAGTCCATAGAAATCTTCACAAGCGGAGAAAATAATTCCTAAATAGTTCAGTCCACCTTTTGCTGAGTTAAGTTATGGCTTCTTTGCTGGACATATTCTCTTCTTTTAAAAATTGTCAAATATTAGCTTTATAATAAACTTCACCAAAAATTTCTTGGTTCAAAAGAGAAGTCCATACAGTTTATGTAACTTGGATTTAAAAATATCACAAAGCCAACACAGACAGGAGAGTCTGTCAAACTCTTATCTGTAATTAAACACCAAAAAAGCCAGAAGTGGAGTTTTGGCTAAAGCAGTAGAGTACTAGCTTTGAGGGCAGGTGGGTAGGAAAGACTGTTCAGGGACAGGGTCCAGCCTCTTAGTTCAAGCCCCAGAACCAGCACAAACTAAACAAACAAGCAAACAATAAAAAACCCACATATATTTCTTTGGGACCATCCTTAAAGCACTGGTTTGAAAAGACGCTCCTTTTGCTGATCATACTCACTGGATCTTGCTTTTTGGAATCCTTGCAGCTATGGAGAACTCAGGAGCAGATTAAAGGAATAGATAACTGACTCCTGCAACAAGAGAATCATGTCAGCAGTGAAATATATATGAATAAGGCACTTTTAAAGCTCCATGTCTTTGTTTCTTTGCTGAAAAACATTTTTAAAACAATGTTATTCCCCTAACATCATCTTATCTGACCTTTTCTGCTTGACTCAGACATATACTAGTTGTTGCAAATATGGGAAACCATGGTACCTATGTTTCTTTGGGTCTGGCTTACTTCACTTAACATAATTTTTTCCAATACTTTCCATTTCCTAACAAATGCCATTCTTTCTGATGGAGGCATAGACTTCCATTGTGTACATATACCACATTTTCTTGATGTTAGGGGAATGAACCCTAAGATAAGTATTCAAATGTTTTTTTTTTTTCCTTTCATGCAATTGTTTCTGACATATTTCTAAAATGATTTCTTTGTTGCTTTGTATGTCCCTCCCCCACACTATAACCACTTCTTTCACTGTATTTGATATTGGTATAATTTGTGGAGGAGAAGGGCAGAAATAAATCGTTTAACTAGGGATATAGGTGGACCCATTGCAACAATGAGATGTACAAGGCGTTATGTGGAAAAACGAACTTTACAACTTTGGTGTGGGGGGGGAAGGGAGTGAGTACAGGAAGGGATGGGTAGGGGAAACAAAGAGGAGGCAACAATGCTTGATAAAAAACGTACTCGTTATCTTGTCCATGTAATTGTAACTCCTCTATACGGTATTCTCACAATAAAAATAAAAAATAAAAGAAAAAAATAAAACGTTATTTCCTTTTCATCTATGCTGGCCTTCAAATGGCATATTGTTTCCTTTTGTAATACTCTCAACTAGAAGTTCACAGACAAGTTTTATATGAGTGAAGAACACACTTGAAAAATTCAGGGACAGAGTTTCCTTCAAGCCTTAGATTCTCTTCATGTACAGTAAAAACGAGAGCAAAAATTAACTTGAACTTTGTCATTTCTCTATGTTCAATTATCAAAGAATTAGCATAGTAGAAACTATTTTCTAGCAATATCACAATCTTTAGATGTAGATTTTGTTTCCCACTGTTCCATGGGACACATTTTTGTTAACTTCTTTTTCACCATCTAGTGATCCTATAACATCCTATACCATCCTGGGATTGCTGTATCTTTACTGGATTCTCTAATTTCTGTTGGAAAGTTAAGAACGATAGAAAATTGAGTGACAGTTTCCGTTATACCTTTTTTTTATTACCTTAGAAACTGTAAATCAAAATAACATAAACTATCTTTATAATATTAGGAGACAGATTTCATTTTTACATTCTTACCCTAACCTTCTACATAACTTTGGTACTTAGTGATCCCCAAATGTGAAAATGGAGATAGGGAGCTTCTTATTTAAATATTATTCAGAATTTCAAGACTTCATTAATGCAAGGTCCTTAGTAGTATGCACATCATACATGTGTACAAAGCTGGTGGCAAATTTTTCTTATTCTCAGAAACTAGGACATGTGGTGTTCTTGTAGCTGCATCAGGAAAAGGCTGTAGCTGCGTTACTTTACTAAACCAAATCTGATGTAAAATATTTCTACAAGTTAATTGGCTTGAATAATCTGTATTTATCATTTTACAGTTCTATAAGACAGAAATCTAAAAGAAGTCTCACTAGATTAAAATTGAGCCACCTACAGAGCTAAAATATTTTTCAGATGATTCTAGTGGAAAAGGCATTTACTTCCTGTTCCGCTTTCCAGAAACTTCAGAATCTGGATTGTTGTCTTTTCCTTTATCTTCTAATGTAGCATCTTTACATCTTTCTGATGGTTCTTACTTAACCATGTCCCTTTGAACTACACAGACAATGGGATAGAAATGTTCCCCTAGAAATAGCCTTTGACCACTTCTGGTTCACTTTTGTAAGCTGAAGTAGGTCACATGACCCATCTTGACATTGCAGAGTAGAGGTAACTCTCACCTACAGGAAGCTGATGCAGGACAGACTAATATGTCAATATATGCAACACTTGAGATGAAGAGGAAAAAGAAGAGAACTACAATACAATCAATCATACTTGCCATCACATGTCTCTGCATGTACTTTTGTTTCTAAAACTACTGAGATCTTCAAATCATGTCTTTAATGCTTGTATATTACTGGAATTAGAGAACATTTTAATACTGAGACAGCATAAAATCTCAAAGAAATCTGGAGAAATAATTTCAATATTACATCTTGTTTTACTAGGACATGAAACGATTTTATATACAATACTTTATACTAGTAACTTTTTTCCAGAACTGGATTTTACTAATATATGTGACTATCCACCAGAATAAATGTCTTCATTTATCCGCATCTTGTACAGACAGCATAGTTAAGCAGATGTGGGAGTTCATCAGTAGCACTTTTTAAAAATGCAAAAAATGTGGACTTGGAACCAATATGAATATTTTTCCAACATCACCTTCCACATCCTCTTTCTTCCTTCCTAGGAAAAATCCCAATCAATAAAAAGGCTTAGATTTTTGGCCCTTGAACTTAAAAGTGGAAGCAGAATGTTATGGATGTCAGAGATGACTATTCATGGTGTTTTACATAATAATGTCACATGCAACAGCCCTATGAGTCCTGCAGAACTTAGCATTGTACTTCCTTAGTGATGTGATAGGAATGTCAGCCTTACAGGACTTAGTATTGTTTCCCATTTCCATTTCTACCACCTAGCCTAAATTATAATACATAGTAATGAAATGACAAAGTAATGCCATCTTAAGAAAGTCATTTAGGGTTCTGGGAATGTGGCTTCATGGTACAGTGATTGCTTAGCATGCATAAAACGCTGCGTTCAATTACTCAGTACCACATAAACAGAAAAAGAAATTGTGCTGTGCCTCAAGTGGTAGAGTGCTAGCCTTAAGCAAAAAAAAAAAAAAATCTCAGGAAGAATTCCCTGGCCCTGAGTTCAAGCCCCAGGACTGGCAAAAAATTCATTTAGCTAGTAAATGTGAAATAAAGAACCTACACTTGGAATATATAATTGCTCCTTCCAACTATGACCTATCAATAGTTCTTAATTCATGTACTTTACCTATATTAGAAGATTGTTTTGAGGAAAAATAAAACATTTTGTTAGTAAGTCATGACAATTAAAGTCAGGAATGTGCTTAGATATCAGGTGAAGATTAATCCTGGAAATTCAAAGATGTCAGGCTTTTGAGTGGTCATTGCTAATCACAATGAGAAGAGTAGTCTAAGTGAGATTTGGAAGTCTTTTTGGTCAGTTGTGGCACCAAAAAGGCACCAGCTAATTAATAGTTGTGATAGAAGTGAAGGAATAAATCCAGAAGGAAGAAATAAATAATAATAATTACTAAATTATACCAGAAACTCTTCTAGGTAACCATATTTGTTTATTGAAGAACTATTTATCAACTAGGCTTATTCCTCATTGCCTTTAGCATTCTAAGTCACTTAGGCTAGATCTTAATCTCTGTGTGATAAGTTGTATCTCATTCTATGTTGTTCTTTCATATCTGATCTCCTTTGTTTTCTAAAAATCTAAGTTTTTCTCTATTTCTCTACTAACAATTATTTATTGTAAATCCACCTACGCAGACATCAGAGTCCAATATCACATGAGTCATTAATGTAACAACATGGAAAAGGATGACATATTTATTGCTACCTCAAATTTTCTGAAAAGCTGCTATGTCATCATTTGATTCAAATTTCCATTATTTGTGTACAGTTTCATTAAGTGCACATAAATGCAAATATGAGCCGGGTGCTGGTGGTTCCCACCTGTAATCTTAGTTATTCAGGAGGTTGAGACCAAACGATTGTATTTCGAACCTAGCCTGGTCAGGAAAGTCCATGAGACATTTATCTTCATTTAGACACCTGAAACCTGGAAGTGATGCTGTAACTAAACTGGGAGAGCACTCAACTTCATCTGAAGAGCTGAGGGACAGTGTCCAAGATCAGAGTTCAAGCCCCAATACCAACAGAAAAAGGACAAATGTGACATTAATTTTCCCCAAAAGGAATGACGAAGTCAATAGTAATCTTCACAAGCAGAAAAAAAATTTCCAATAGGATTCAGTGCACCTACTTTTGCTGAGTTATTTACGTTATGGCTTCTTTGCTGGACATATTCTCTTCTTTTAAAAATTTTCAAATATTACCTTTATAATAAACTTCACCTAATATGTCTTGGTTCAAAAGAGAAGTCCATACAGTTGATGTCACTTAGCTTTCTTACTATCTCAGTTCAAAGCCAACCCAGGCAGGAGCATCTGTCAAATTCTTATCTCTAATTAAACACCAAAAAATCCAGAAGTGGAATTTTGGCTCAAGCAGTAGTGTACTAGCTTTGGGGGCACGTGGGCAGGAAAGACACCTGTTCAGGGACAGGGTCCAGCCTCTGAGTTCAAGCCCCAGAAGCGGCACAAACTAAATAAACAAACAAGCAAACAAAAAATCTCATATATTTCTTTCAGAACATCTTTAAAACACTGGTTTGAAAAGAGGCTCCTTTTGCTGATCATACCTACTGGATCCTGCTTTTTGGAATCCTTATTGCTATGGCGAACTCAGGACCAGAATAAAGGAAGGGACAGCTGACGTTTGCAACTAGAGAATCATCTCAGGAGTTAAATATCCATGCATAAGACATTTTAAAACTCCATGTCTTTGTGTCTTTGAAGTAGAACACTGTAAAACAATGTTATTTCTTTTTTTCTATGCTGGCCTTCAAATGGCATATTTTTTTCCTTTTGTAATATTCTCAAGTAGAAGTTTACAGAAAAGTTTTATGAGTAAAGAGCACACTCAAAAAAGTCAGGGACAGAGTTTCCTTCAAGCTTTGGATTATTTTCTTGTACAGTAAAAACGACAGCAAAAATTAACTTGAACTTTGTCATTTCTTTATGGTCAATTTCTTTCCTGGATTCAGTTTCTACTTCCAGTAAAAGTTCCTTAAAATGAGTGTTTACTGGCTTCATTGAAATAGCCCAAAGACATCTTTGGACATGAGGTAACGTGTTTCAGAGACAACTTAGTAACGAGAAAATATGGAATTTCCATGGCTTATAAAACATTATCCATGTACATATGGCCAGATAAGACAATGTTAAGTGAAATTAACCCCCAAATAGGGAAACATCTTGTTTTTTTCTTTCTTACTATTGTTTTTAATGTAGCTAACATGTATTATGTGATGTTTTGTTTCTCTTCTATTTTCTTCCTCAATGCTATAACCTTTTTCCATTGTATTTGATGTCAGTGACCTTCATCTTGCATATACATTTTTCTAATGTGGGGAGCGGAAGGGAAATAAAATGCTGAAAGAAGTATACAGTATGACCCGTTGTTAAAATGAGAAGAATAAGACACTGTGTTGAAAACAAACTTTACATCTTGGGGATGGGAGGAGAGAATTGGGGTGGTGGGGAGAAAAGGGATGACAGGGGAAAAACAAAAGAGGAAGTAACAATGCTCGTTAGATAATGTACTCATTAACTTACTTATGTAACTCTAACCCCTTTGTCCACCATTTTCACAATAAAAAACATTATCCTGGAGTATATTAAGTTCAAATTTCTTAAGTGCGCTGGGAAGAAGGTTCTCAGAAACATTTTTTGTCAGTGTTTGTATTGTGCATTATTACCCAAGTGTACATAAGTTAAAAGAAGGTGAAATAATAGGAATAAGAGAAAGAGAAGTTTTGTGTTTAAGTATAATGGTTCACTACATTATAGAAGACTCTGCAAATAAGACAACTTGGAAACAATAAAGCCAAGGCCAGTATGTAGACTTATGGGAGTGATATAGAGAAAGCATTACTCCTAAGTGGAACATGAAGGATGAGGCCACTGTCTTTCTTCTACTAGCTCTAAATCATGGTAGCTAATCATTCAAATTTGTAAAAAGGACAATGGAAGAATAATTCCGGTTCCAATGAAGTCAGATATAAGAGCATGGATTTAACTGGAAAAAAGGCCATGTTGAGAGAGCAGGAATTATAATAGCAATGAACTGGTGGCTAAGATCACATTTCTTTTTCTTTTTTTCTTTTTCTTTTTGTTGGTAGTGGGGCCTGAACTCTGGGCCTAGGCACTATCCCTCTACTCTTCAGCTCAAAGCTTGTGTCTACCTCTTGAGCCACAGCACCACTTCCACTTTCCTGGTGGTTAATTAGAGATAAGTAACTCAGAAACTTGCCTACTCATGCTGGATTTGAACTGCAATCTTCAGATCTCAGCCTCCTGATTAGCAAGGATAATAGGCTTGAGCCACTGGCACCCTGCTTAGGATTACATTTCTAACAGTGTACACTCAGCATATATAATGTGTATGTTCATCTATCTTTATATGAATTCGATTTAAAATCTGAGCTACAGCTTAGATTTTACACTCACAAAAATGTTTGCAGTTCAAAAGTTGATACTCCTGGAGAAATATAACCGAGGAATGTAAAGGAGTCTGGGAAGTTCAGTTTGCATCCAGCTTGGGCAGAACAGTCTTTGAGACACTATGTATAATTAACCAGCCAAAAAATGCATTGGAAAAATGGCTCAAGTGATGGAATACTAGTTATTAGCAAGATTGCTGAATAAGAGTTTGAGGTTTTTGCATACATATATACATACAAACATGCACATACACACATAGGCACTTATATGTTCAAACACACATATGAAAAAATTCTCAGATTGTGTAGAAAAGTTAGAAAATAATAGAAAATATGTCCTGAGTAAGACTAGAATCAAGTGATAATTTTTAATATTAGAAAGTCGTCAAGTGAAATTTCCCCCAAAAAGCTTGAGAATATTACATAGGTGGGAACAGAGGTAGTAAGAAACTCAAGTCATCATTAATAAATTATACTTCAGCAATTCTTGGCATATTCTACTTTGGGCCTTTATCTTCTTTGCACATTCCTTTTGAGTTCATAGTTGCTCTATTTCCATTTTATCTGTAAAAACTGCTAAGAAAATTGTTCAACTTCCACTTCTTCTTTGCACACGCCCAGTCTATGTATGAATGTACATTGTCCATGTTAAGCAATAGGGTAGTACTCACTCTCTGAGGAGAAAAGTTCCACAATTTAACCCTATGCCCACATTAGAGTGTGTAGAATTTAAAGCATTTTGAGACAAACAGTGATATTAGAATTGAAAGAATGCCCTTAGGGACATTTCCTTGGAGCTCATTAGTTTTCCCAGGGGAAATATAAATATCCACAAAATTTGGAGCTAATTAGTTAAGTATCTGAATTAAAACTACATGTTGTGTTAATACAAGTCACCACTGTATTATTGTTACATCAGAATCCTTCACTACTTCACAATATGTATGAGAAAATGAAAGAAAGGCATTAAACACAATATATTATCTTTTTAAGCATTTAATCCAAGTGGTGAGGGTAATGTCTGAACTCTTCCATTCAATAAAAGCTTGAAGTTTATTAGAGCACTTCCTACATATAAGAATTTGTGGCAGGTTGATTGATAGAGTTATTTCAGCATGGAGATATCCCTAAAAAGAACTACACTTAAAAAGAATATGTGGCAGTTATGATGTGTCAATGCCTATTGAAGCATTTTCTATTCTAAAGAAGAATCAATTGAGGAGTCTTCAGTCACATCCATAATGCTCTATGTTCAACCTAATACCTAGTGTTACTTATCCTACATTTATAATGAGTAGGTGATAAAATATACAAACATATCTAAAGATATTTCAATAAAATCCCAACCTGATATAGATTCATTTGTCACTCACTGGAACTGTAGGATACATTAGGCTTGTTTGTGCTGTAATTCAATCTATAGTCTCTTGGCTAAACAAATCTTCAAAAATATTCACAGAATACCTCTAAGTAAAGTTCATGACAGTTATATCTGTATAATTCTTCTAAGGTTAGGATAAAGGCATTTTGTCCCAACATTTAAAATCAACAGGATCTGTTGAATTCACGAATCCACAATTTTATGGCTTCACATTCATATCTCAAAATTTTACTAATATGACTTTCACCAAATCACTGTTCTTATTGAACTTGCTTGTCAATGTCCCTTTGGTTTTCAAATCCAGATAATATATTTCCTCCAATATCTTCCTGAATATTCTTTCCTTCCTTTACTTCTGTAAATCTGTGTTTATTACTTTTTTTGTTTCCTTATATATCTCTTTCTTCCAATCTTGTCCACACTGGTGCGCACATTGCTCACATTTGTGTCAGAACTTTCCTTTTCCTCTTCCCTCCAATAATGCCCCCAATTTTATTATTCTTTTTCACATTAATGGTCGTGGATATATTGATGATGTCTAAACAGACCTATCTTTGCATCTTTTTAACATAAATTTTAGAACTATCAGAGAATTTTTACCTCTAAATCCATCTTTTTCACCTGTAGTCTTATCTCAAGAATATCACTAACACAGTTGCCAGCTAGGGAAGTGGAAGCACTTCAGATTTCTTCTTATCCTTCTACTCTCGCCCACTAGATAAGATGAATGATCAAGATGTTCTCAGTTTCTGTCACTAATATGATTTCTATGTACTCCTTTTTATGCCCCTAACACCAGCCTATTGCAAATACTCATCACTGGTCACCTAGTCCTAAAACAACCATTTCCAAAGTATGCTTTTTCCCCATGGTCTTTTCATATTGGTCCTCTCCATCACTAAATTACTCTCCTTGTAAGCACACAGAGTGAAGAGCTCAGACACAAATTCTAGTATCATTATTTACTCACTACATTGACTGTTGGCCTTACATTTCTCATATGTAAATGGATGTAATTTACCAGAAATACTGTTGACTTGTAGACCAGGAAAAAGGAAAAGTGAAGAGTCCTTACATTTTCCACCTTAGCTTGCAAATAAGGAAAGAGTCAAATTCAGTTTGTTGGTATGAAGTTACAAATTGTTTCATGCAGAAATAAAAATAAGTTTTACCTCCTGGCTCTACGGCCTGTGTCCTTTTAAGACAACTACACACATGTAAGTGCTATTATGTAAATTGTGTCATGTGTTCACAGCTGTATTGAAGATCATAGTCTTAACATATCATTGGTTTTTGAATAGTATCTATATGAGAATGTTATTTGAACTAATCACCATAAGTTGAAAACTATATCTTAGTCCATCAAAATGTGGAAATTAATTATTTGATTTATTAAAAAAACAATACCACCAAGCCAGGCGCTGCTGGCTCACAGTGAAGTGCCCAGATTTCGCATGCCCCCCCTCTCAGACCACCAGAGACTATGATCAATGCAAACATCAACGAGTCGTTTATTGCAAGCTCAAACTTGGTCTTCTGCACACTTGGTAACCAGTGATGCTAAGAGGCCCCAAGCTCAAAATTCAAAATTAGCACTGCTTTTATAGTATCAAACAAACAAGTGTAGGGGGTTTCCACACAAGCAAGTTCACAAGTTCAGGGGGTTTCCACACAAGTAAGTTCATACGTTAGGGGGTTTAAGTTCTCCCTGATCACACTTCCCTTTTTCTGCTGGAACACCTGGGCAACTGTTCTGTTCCTTAAGGGTGGGCAGGGTTGGCAGCAACCTGGGGTTTTTCTGAGAACTATTTTTCTCTTTGGCAGCACAGCTCTCTTTGGGGGTTACTCTGAGGGCAGCACTGCTGAAGGGGCTTCATATTACAATGGAGTTACTTCAGCTCTTCACACACGTTTAATCCTAGCTACTCAGGTGCTTGAGATCTGAGGATCATTGTTCAAAGCCAAGCTGGGCAGGAAAGACCGTGACACTACTATCTCCAATAAACTACCAGAAACCCAGAAGTGGCACTGTAGTTCAACTGGTAGAGCGCTCCCCTTAAGCTGAAAAGCTGAGGGACAGCGCCTAGGCCCAGATTTCAAGCACCACAACCGAACAAAAAAAACCAGAAAAACAAAAAAACAATTACTACCAAGAAAAGTGAGTATACAGGAGTATGCAGGAATAACATTAGGAATTTTACTGTCTCTACCTGTTTATGTGACTGTATTTCCTGATATTGAATCTCTCCTCTTGTTATTCTTATTGTATGTAATCCAACGTCATTTATTACTATGAATTCAATGTGGGAATCTAGCTTTAAAGATGTCTAAAGTTTCTTCCTTTTCAATCAAAACATTGTCATTATCATGTTACGCTGTGGTCATCATCATCATTTCATCAAATTTATTATTAGCATCAGAAGTGCTAATTATTGAAAGTCTGGTTTGTGTCTATGATTTTGTTATTATTTGTCTTTTTATTAATAAGTTTAATGTCACCACAGTGAATGCATCCATATTAAAATTTTGAACAAAGAAAGAAACAAAAAACTAAACCATATCAGATAGCTTGACTATGCACTTATAACAGATTATGAAATAGATTATCGAAGCATTGCAAATTCCTAACCAATATTAATTAACTTCCTCTCTCCCCATCACTACACACAAATATTTAAGAGTTTCAACATAAATTTTTCAAGTGATATACTGTAAATGTTACTACTATATCAAATGCATATCTAAAATTTCCTTGAAAGTAATAAACTCTACTTTCTATTGAAATATTAGTTATTTTATTCTAAGAAACTTTTAGAAAAACAGACTATATATCTTTGAAATGAAAAAGGTCAAAATAGTAGCATAAAAGTTTTAGAGGGAGTCTGTCCTCTCTGTCTGTCTCTGTCTCTCTGTCTCTCTCTGTCTCTCTGTCTCTCTGTCTCTCTCTATATATATGTTATGTGTAGAAAGATACATTTTTAGAGATTATTTGTCAGAAATATATACATATATCTAAATTTATGTGTAGAATGATATACATTACAGTGAAAAAATATTAAAACATAATCAAATTTTTTTAATTCATCAAACCAAGTGCCGGTAACTCTCGCTTATAATTCAAGCTATTCTATTTTTTTTTTTTTTTTTGGTCTGGTCGTGGGGCCTGAACTCTGGGCCTGGGCGCTGTCCCTCAGCTCTTCAGCTCAAGGCTAGCACTCTACCACTTGAGCCACAGCACCACTTCCGGCTTTTTTCTTTTTGCTTATGTGGTGCTGAGGAATCGAACCCAGGGCCTCAGGAATGCAAGGCAAGCGCTCTACCATTGAGCCACCTTCCCAGCCCCTAATTCAAGCTATTCTTGTGCTGAGATCTCAGAATTATATTAGAAATTAGTCCAGACAGAAAAATATTTTTTAGATTCTTATTTCCAATTAACCACTAAAAACAGAAAATAGTTCTGTGCCTCAAGTTGTAGAATGCTTTCCTTGAGCATAAAAAGGCTTAGGGACAATGCCCAGGCTTTGCAAACAATAACCACAACAAGAAAATATATCACATTAATTTTACAAAGCATCTTTTAACTGCTGTGAACATTTCTTAGAAACATGAATATATGCCCTTAGAAAATGTTAAGTTAAAATGTATACAATATTTATGTCTATGTTAAAGACATCACTATTTATATTAAGATATTTAGGTAATGATTAGGAATTAAGAATAAGGATGGGTAGGTAAAATATTGGGACTGGTCTTTTATTCGATTTTACAATAGTAATAAAATGATATTTTAATATTTATATAAAATTACTCTTGCTTGTTACTTGAATTATAATAAGTGATAAATGTTTTTAAATGATTTCCAATGCAAAGGAGTATCAATTTTTTGTAATTTCAAAACAATTAAGAAAATGATTGCGAGGCTGCCTCACTCTAAGACTATATTTGTTTTCTTGTTCTAGTTTTTATATGTTCACAGAAATTCTAAAAATTCAATCGATGTTGGCATTCAGGAACCGCTTCATTGATAATAATATTGGAGCCCCTTAAGTGGAATTGTTTTATTTCATTTGTTATTTTCACAAATAAATCAAGATGATTTTGTATTTTGTTTTTTTTTTTCACTGCTTTTGGCTCATGTCTTGAGAATAATTTGGTTTCCTAGCAAATTAGAGAAAAGCAATTAGATTAAGCAAGTAATGTATGGCTTTCATAAAAGTCAGATGCATAGATTTGTGTCTTCTGTTATTTGCTAAAAGTTTCTTCCAGAAAAGATTATCAATTACTTATAAGTGATGCATAATTCCTAGGTATTCCAGTTATCACATGGACTTTTGATTGAGGTATCTCTGTATAAACTCAAAATAACAGACAAAAAAATCCCCTCAAAATAAACAGAAATCACATCTTTGTTTTAAACTCTGTAGTTTACAGAGTTTTTAGCCAACACCAAAAATATCTTTTTAAGTATTCTGCATTTTGTGTGAAGAATTTTTAACAATAGTTTTTTTGCTGACATGTAATTAACTTACAATATATTATCTCCTTTTATTGTATACATTTTAGTGCTTTGGAAGTGAATTGTACCTTCATAGGTTTTCAAAGCCTAATTTTCACAAACTTGCATTTCTTCAAATAGAAATGCTATAAATTTTAGAACAGACATTAAAATAGATATAAAATTCTGTAACAGGAATTTGTCCAGCATGCATCCTCTATAGAGTGTCGTTTCAAAATTTGTTTTTGGGGATTATTTCCAGGGTAACACACATACTATTCAAGTGCACTGTCAATGAAGTACAATTCTCTCTCCAAACACGTTTCTTACTTCTCTTTAATACATTCATAGAAGTGTAATGAATGGATCCTATACAATTCTGTTTGACCTTTTGAAGACTTGAAAACTTGCTTGCTAAAATGATTGCAGTATTATGCAAATAAAATCAATATGAGGAGTATATCAATTTCTCCACAAATGCATTACTATATTTTGGGTCATCTTTTTATATTAGGGTCATACTAGTCAGTATTCTTTCTCTTTTTTCTTAGATACTAAAGAGGAGCTTATTTCATATGCTCCTCATCTTGAGTATTAATTTACATATGTTCTTTAAAGAAATATCCTATTCAGGCAAAACTTTATATAGAATTAGAAGATATAAAAATGCTTAAGGTTCAGAATCATTGTAGCATTAACATTATAGCATTAACAAATATGTTCCCTCCATCTGTTGGATGTTTTCACTTCGGTTATAGTGTCCTTTGAATTATGAAAAGTTATCACTTGATATAATCCAGTTTATTCTTGCTTTTCTTTAGCCACTAATGCTTTCCACGTCAAAGTTTTAGAAACCTTTACTGTCCAATGTCATGAATTTTTACATTTATGTTTTTTAGGTTTTTACATCTCACATTTAGTTTGATAATCATTTTTTATTTTAAATTTTTGTATAAGGATTGAGGTAGGCCCGGTGCCTGTGGCTTACACCTGTAATCCTAGCTACTCAGAAGTCGGAGATCTGAGTGTTGTGGTTTAAAGCCAGCCTGGGCAGGAAAGTCCATGAGACTCTTATCTCCAGTAAACCACTAGAAAACCAGTAGTGGTACGGTGGCTCAAGCGGTATGGCTCTGGAGTTGAGCTGAAGAGCACACGGACAATGCCTAAGCCCAGACGTTAAGCCCCATGAGTAACAAAAAAACAAAACAAAACAAAAAAATGTTTGAGGTAGTAGTCTACGATCATTCTTTAAATCTCGAGAGAAAATAGTGATAATACACCCATTCATGATTCTATTTTTATTTCATAAAGTCATGGGATACTTTTCAAAATCTATTCACCATAAAACTAAGAATTTATTTCTGACAAATCTGTTACATTCTTCTATGTGTCTGCTCTTATTGTAGAACTATGTTTCCTTCACTACTAAACATGGTAATAAGATTCAAAGCTAGTATGAAGGCTTAAACTACACCATTTTAAAAGGTTGTTCTGACTGACCTGTATTCCTTGAATTTACATACGATTTTGTTGAGCAGATGAACCAATATTCTGCAGAGATATCTAGATATTTGATAATCACTCATATTTTGTACCTTGTGAAAACACAAGACCTCAGATATTATATATAGAATATATATATAGATATGTCTTTAGAGAATACTTGAAGCAACTAAAATTAATTTAGGAATGAGTTAAGATTTAGATAACGCTGTAGCATAATAAAGCTGAATGATAACAACTTGAGCTGGACAACAGAGGAGAATGAGAGTGGAAAGAATGATGGACCACATGAGAGCTCCTGTGTTTCAAAAAACAGAAAGACTTCAGAGAAGAGAAGGAGAAAAATAAAGTGTCCTGATTCAAGTTTCTTTTTAGCCTATCTAATAGTTTGGACTAAAAGTCAGCCAAAATGGGAAAAAATAAAATAGAAAATAAAGCATTGTATATACCTGTTACAATGTAAAGAAATTGTAATAGGAATATGATAATTAATTTCCAAAGACATAAGAGAAAGAACAGGTAATCTCTAAAGGGCAAAAGAATGAAGAGAGAAAAGAAGCAAAGTAAAACCTTTATCAATAACAAACACAAGACTTTGAAAGTGGAAAGGCAGTGGAAATATTCAAAATAACAATAAATTTGCTAGTGTGGATAGACTATGAATCACACTTTATCACACATAATTTTGAAAAAGTATACTAGGAATGAAAGTTTAAAAGTCATGATTTAAAACATTATTTGGATTATAACTATACAGTATAACTCAGTGGTCAAACATTGGCCTAGCATATGTGAAGCAATGGTATGATCTCGCAAGCATTACAAAGTACACACAAAGCACACACACACAGAAACCACATAAACATGCACATACACACACCACATACACCCATTTGGAATGTTGATATTATCATATTAAACGGAGGAAAGTATCACAAATAGTAAAGGTATGTTAATATATGAAATCATTATATTGCTCATACTATTTAAAAGTTTAGTAGAAATAAAATAGTCACAATATACTTGGATTTTAATAGATTAAGGAAATTGAAATTAATAGAAGACATGAGAATCTTTGCAAATGAGTTTTAAATAACAAACATTTTGAAACATGTGTACTTTTACTTTGACAAAAGATTGATGTTACTGGTGTTTTAACTCAAGATTTAGAATATGATAGCGAGGTGCTCTATATAACACTATGGATGGCTTATCTCTAATCATTTCACTTTGAATAGTTTTATAATAAGGTCTTCTATTTTCTGTCTCTCCTGAATTACAAACCCTATTTACACTTCCCGCCATAGCTATAAAATGGATGCCACAAATCACCATGCCGAGCTCAAATTTTTTTTTAATTCAAGTACAAATATTTCCAAAAAGTGACCAGGTAATGAAGCCTTTCTTAATAAAGTATGTGCTTCTTGAAAATACAGTATTTGCTACCTGGACAAATATGTTCATAACTATAAGAAAATAAATTTATTTAAAACCACTAACCATATAAAAATTAAGAAAATAATTTTTAAATAGTCACATGTGAAATATTTTAAGAGCAAAATATATGTATCTGAATAATTTACATGTGTAAAAATCATGCAAAATTAAATTAACTAATCCTACAACTCTGCAAAAAGAATTACCCTAAAGAAACAAAAGAAAACATTTAAGCTCAAATTTGAAATTTAGAAAATAAAATGAAGTGTATTCTTTAGTTGACTTAATTAAGTGTAAGCCCTCTGTATATCAATTTTATAATAAAAATGCATGAACAAAGAAAGCAAAAGTACCCATTGATCAATAGCAACAGCAAAACCATCAGTAATTCTTGTTCTGAGTGAACACAAATATCGATGGAAGAGATAACAATGTTCCTTCCCTAAGAAATATACTCATTACCATATTTATATAACTGTGACCCCTGTGTACATTTCTATTACAATAAAATTAAATTTAAATTAAAAATAAACCAAATAATATACCAATTAAGAATTCTTAGAAGCCATTGGTTAAAAACTCTGTAAAAAAACTGCCCTAAGTACCCAATGAATATACTTTGATGATACTATTTAAATATTTCAAATTCAGCAGAGAAGCAAAAAGTTTAAAAACTGTTACAAAGTAAAGCAATAATACATCAGAATATGTTACTATTAATTATAATCATAAGATGAATTTATTGTGGTAGTCAAATATGTAAGAAATTAGACAATTTGCCATTCGTTTGCACTTAATAAGTGAGAAAGAATTTTCTAGGTCTTTTTAAATTATCATAAGTTTAATGAAGAAAGTATTCTATCACATCATATTATAATCAGATAAAGCTGATATTAGACCAAAGAACAGATTTTACTAAGTTTTTGGGTGTTAATGTATGTACATATTTTGGTTGTGGGAAATTTGGGGATTTCAACATGGGGTATATTGTTCTTGCTAGGCTGGAGTCTTATTAGTGGTTAATTTTAGGAGAGGGGTTCCCTTTCCAAAAGAACATGCACCTGATCTGTCCTTTTAACTTTCCCTTCATCAATGGCATCAGAGTTGCACACCAACTTGTCTAGCTTGCTACCTTGACTGGTCTGGATCCCCAGTCTTTCCAAACTTAGTCTCTATATTGTACAGGATGGTAGATATGATCCAATGCACCCAGCTATAGACTGAGAAGGAAGTTCAGTAAACTTTCGGCTTGAGTTCTGTTCTAAAGCCTGCTATGTAGTTAAGAGTACACATGGGAGCCCCTGATGCCAAGCAGTGAGAGTATTTTTTTAAAGCAACTAGACATATATATGACTTAGGCTTGTGAATACCTAAAGAAAAGAATAAAAGAGCAGTGAAGCATAGAAGACAGGCAGAATTTTAACTAGCTACTCAGAGGTTGAATAAGTTTAGCTAGCTACTCAGGAGTCTGAGATCTGAAGACCACTGTTCAAAGACAGTCCAATCATGAAAATACAAGCAATTATCGCAAAAAAAAAAAAAAAACACCCATAAGTGTAGCAGTGGCTGAAATGGTAGACCACTATCCTTGGGCACAGAAGTTTAGGAATAGTTCCCCGACACTTTCAAGCCTCAAGAATGATGAATGCATGCATGAGCACATGCACATGTGCATGTGCGTATTCACACGTGCATGCACACAGACACAAATGAGTATTTCCATGTGAAATTCTTTAATTTTTTTCCTTGCTGTAATTTATTCCCCTGTACTACTTCACAAATTAACAAAATCAGCTAAGGACCTATTTACATAAAATTCATCATGTTTCTATAAAGTCTACTCTCTCTTTGGAAGCCTGCTTTTATTTGACCCAAAAGTAAATTATTCAGGAAGTCAATTCATCACTCTCAAGTCTGTATTATTAGATGATTGTTTAGGTTCTTCCTAGCAATATGATTTTGTGAAACCCTGCATCAAGGAATATATTTCTTTCACTAGACGGGAAGCCTCTGTCAAACAATTAATTATAGGTTTTTCTCCTCCTGGCATGCATCTGTAGTTTTATTATCTTCAAATATTTCATAATCTGTCAGTGTATGTCAAAGGCTGCCGTGAAAATAAAAACACCCTTCTCAGCGCTTAGCTTTTGTATACCATTCATATGTATGAAGGTATTTAAATGTTACTGAAATTGCTTAGAAATAAATAATGTTCACCCTGACTATCTTGAGAAAGAAGAATTGGTTTCCCAGCACTTTAGATAAGAACTTGAGGGAAAGAAACAAAAGGAAAAGTGAGGAACTCAACACATAGATTCAAATGAAACGAAACAACCTAAGAAAACACAAATTAATTCAGTACTCATGAACCTGCAGGAAATGCAAAGAGTTAAAAATAATCAGCTATGACAAGCTTATGAAAATCCTGAGTACATGGGAGTGCACTGTTGTGAGGACAGTGGCTAAAGCCCAGACTGTACAGAAAGAGCTGTACACAATGCCATGCACCTGTTTTTCTGAATTCCAAGATGAATAACATGAAGTGGACTGAGGCCAAGGTCATACACAAGTAGGAAGCCAGGTTCTATCTAAAAAATAATCAGGATAATTTAGGGCTGGGCACATGACAAAGTGGTAAGAACACCCATTTAGGGTGCACAAGACACTGAATTCAAACTCTAATATTAGGGTTATTAAAGAAAAAAAGCTATGATTTTAAATACTTGGAATAATTGTAACACTTGAGTATTTGAGTGGAGAAAAATCCATGAGAGAGATAGAATGAACCCACGTTCCAATGCTTTCTACTTAAGTTATATTTATTGATACTTCAGACAAAGCAGAATTACCTTGCAAATGAGCATGAATGTGCATTTGGGTGATGGAAATACTCTGCTTACACAGGTGTAAATTAAATAGATTTTCTTTGGTAGATTGTAGTTCTTGAACTAAGAGCCTGGGTGATGTCCTGAGCTTTTTCTCTCAAGGCTACCACTCTACTACTTTGAGGCACAGTTCCAATTCTGATTTTCTGCTGGTTCTTTGGAGATAAGAGGCTCATGGACTTTCCTGCCCAGGCTGGCTTCAAACCATGATCGTCAGATCTCATCCTCCCGAGTAACCAGGATTCCATGCATGAGCCATCGATGTTTTTAATAATTTAGTAAATTGTACAGTTACAGAAGTTATAAATTAGCACTGTAACCTGTGTAACATATATGTGTATGTATGTATCAATGCATTCAGATAGAAATATTTTAACATATTTTTGTATCTACAGTAGATTTATGAAATCATCCTTCATTATTAAATAAAATGGAAACAAAAGTTAATAAAGTGCAAAACCAAAGGAATTGTTACACGTTTCTTTTTGTTGAATGGAATATGAATTGTGAGAATCAGTTTGGGAAAATTATCTTTACCAAAATGGATAATTGCTATTAATTCCAATCCATCTATTTGCCCATATTGTGCATCCTCACACATGAATGTCAAAATCAAACCACACTTTTTGCCTTTGTATTTAACTCACCTGTTATAATTTAGGAGATAATCAAATAAAGATTAAAATAATAGTAAGTGAGGCTATGAGTTACAGCTTAACAAGATTTTAAATATGATAATAATTATTTAAATTGCATATATCTTACTTTTACTCTGTTGTAATGTCCCTCATTCCCACATTAGGAAAGTACATAGAAGGTTCTCACTAAATTATATGTACAATTATTAAAAATGTATTGAAAGAATATGTGCACAGTGTGGTTTTAGCTTATTGAGATCTGTATGGGGTAGTGTGTTTTTGAGGATTTGCAATACGTTGTGATGGAGATGAAGGGAAAGATGTGTTTAATCTGGAAAACAGGTTAGAGGATTGCTCCCAGAAAGATAGTGATGAATGCCTCCAAAAGGTTACAGTAAAAAAACTTTCAGAACCATATTCACTACTGCACTATTCACCATAGTCAAGTTATGGGAACAGCCCCGATGCCCTTTGGCAGAGGGATGGTTGGAGAAAGTGTGTCATATATACACAATTGGATTGCACCTATCAATTATGAAGATTGTTACATTATTTGCAAAGAAATAGATAGATCTAAAAAAATGTTAAGTAAACTGAGTCAGAACCAGACACACAAAGGACCCATGTTCTGTCTCATATTTGGAAGCTAGAACTTTATACAAGTTTACACAACAATATTAACCAAAGCATGCTATTTGCAGAGGAGTATTTAAAAGGTGTATATTCTTATAAAATTGAACTTTTAATCCAACAAAATGAATACCAGGAAATTATCACTTGGAAGATATGAGGGGAAATCAAAGGGAAGGAATAAAGAGAGTTATGGAGGAAGAGAGTGAAGACAGTATATTCAATGCAGATAGTATGAAACTAGTAAAAATGAAGGTGGGGTGAGGTTTGGAAGGGTAGGGAAATGTTATATAAAGATCCATTATACTTAAAAATGATTTATTGAATGGAAATTCCTTGTACAACTAGTTAAGATAATTAAAATATACTTAAAAACAATGGAGACATCTTAAACTGCGTTCTCTTAAACCATGAGTCAATATAATAGTTTCCTCCTGAGAAATTTTCTTTGCAGGGCTGGGAAGGTAGCTCAGTGTTGGAGCGCTTGCCTTGCATGTATGAGGCCCTGAGTTCGATTCCTCAGCCCCACATAAGCAGAAAAAAAAAGCCAGAAGTCCCGCTGTGGCTCAAGTGGTAGAGCGCTAGTCTTGAGCTGAAGAGCTGAGAGACAGCGCCCAGGCCCAGAGTTCAGGCCCACGACCAGACACAAAAAGAAAAAAAAAGAAATTTTCTTTGCAGATATTTTCCTAATAGTGACAGAAAAGTGATCAATGCAATGAATATCAATACACTACATTGCACATCATAAAGAGACACTGTATAGAATCACGGTAAAAATCTTAGACTTCATCAAATGATAAAATAACAAGTAGAATGTGCCAAATGCTAATTGATTGTTTTTCCACGTACTTTAACTATGGTATCTGATTTAATCCTCACAATAATTCCATAAAGTGGAACTATTTACATTATTAATTCTCAGATGATGATACTGAAGTCTTCAGAGTTGGAATTACTAGTACAACATTGCACACATGGTAAGTGTTTTCCTGAGATCCATCTCCCACTGTATCAATTAACCTCATTCTATTTTATGACTAAAATACCAGCACTTAGTCTACAATTTCTAGGAGAAATTCTCAGAATTATTGTGTACACGCATAATATTTCATTTTATCTTTGTTAGAAAATAGGTTACTGTAATATGAAAACTCAAAATTCATAATCAATGCATATCTCCCTGGGGAAAGGAACTGCTAAAGTATAACATTCTTGATTTCTACCTCAAAATAGTAGAAATCATATTGTATCCCTTCACTCAACACTGCACTGCCTGGGGACCCTATCACTATTTAACAAAGTCTTACTGAAAGAATGACCTCCCAAATTCCTGATGGAAAGAGACTGCAGGTCTTATGGACCAATCATTTTACATTGTAGCTCACCTAAGCTGTTTACCATTAGAAGTGTTCTGATTGCTTTTTATACCCAATATTTTGAGAGAAAGGTACTACTTTAAAATGTCATTAAAGCCAGACTGATAAAAATCAACTTTGACCTCACAAAAATATTTTACCTTTCATATACCCAAAAATGCCGTCTGACCTATCATTAATGTTAGGAACAAGAGGTTAAAAATCATACTCTCCAAAACCTAAGCATGAATTAAAGATTCTCAAACTTGTGAATACATTTGCTTTAAAAAGACATAAAGGGCTGGGAAGGGGCTCAGTGACAGAGCGCTTGCCTTGCATGCATGAGGCCCTCGGTTCAATTCCTCAGCACCACATAAGCAAAAAGAAAAAAGCTGCAAATGGTGCTGTGGCTTAAGTTGTAGAGCTTTTCCCTTGAGCTGAAGAGCTGAGGGACAGCGCCCAGGCCCAGAGTTCAGGCCCCACTACCGGACCCAACGCCCCCCCTCAAAAAAAAGACATCAATACTATTACATTTTTTAAAAATTCCTTATGATACTGAAGATTCAGTCATAAACTATTAATACTTGAAAATAACTCATTTTCTTGGGAGTAGGACACAAAACACAAGATTAATCCAAATCATTTTCAAAGACCTTTATTTATACTACAAATTCACTATTATAACTACAAAGATTCTAAAAATAACTGAAGCACAGTGACACAAAGGACATAATTTAACTGCATCAGCTACATTCAAAGGACTATGCTAATAGAAAACAAAGTTATACTAATAATTAGCTTCCCGAATTCACTTGCATTCTTTTATTCTATTTCTTTTAGTTTCATAAAAACTGGCTTTCCATAAAATGATGCATAAAAAGCCTATATACCCACTTACTTTTTCAGATTTTAACAATGCTTATTGCAGAAATGTCTTTAGCTCTATAGTCAATGAACTGAAATAATAATAAAATATTCAAAGGGTTTTCAGAAATTGTAAGACTCGCTCTGAGATGTTATTTATATTCAAAAAGATATTCAAAAAGCCTTACTTGTTAAATTTGTGATAATTACTCCAACAAAAGTACAATTAATGAAGAAATCTTTGTATGTACAAAACAACTTCAAATGCATCCACAATCTGGAGATGACACGTGCTTTTTTTTTTTTTTTTTTCCGTCGTGGGGCTTGAACTGTAGGCGTGGGCACTGTTCCTGGGCTCTTCAGCTCAAGGCAAGCGCCCTACCACTTGAGCTACAGCGCCACTTGACACATTCTTTTTGTTTCTTTATTTTTGAAATGTATATCTAACAAGCATATCCACAATACTGATTTTCAGTCAATATGATGGGATATTCAAACTTTAAAAATACGGGGTTTATTATATTAGTGTGAATAGATATGATCTTACCAAAAAACGTTATTTTCAATAGAAATGCGAAAAGAGTTTATCCACCTTGTGTGTCACAGGAATAACCAGAAAGTAATACCTGTTTGATCAAGTCACTCAAAATCACTCCATGAGTATATCTTAAAAGTATAACCAATTTAAGAGGTCAAATACATATTTTGTACTGACAGTCGTCTTACAGCAATAACTTACTACCTAATTATATGTGTATCTTCTTACCTAACAAATACTAAGAGCTGAAAGTGATCTCTTTTATCTAACTTAATTGTGTAAATGCTTTGATAATGATATTGTTATCATTTGACAAATAAAATGTACAGAAGGGTGGTTCCACTGAAATGACAGAATGGAACACTGATAAATAAAAACATAACAACAGCTCTTTTAAGCCTCACCCTGTCCACATTGGCAAGCAACATTGCAACAGCACAAAGCACACATATACACATACACACAGGTGTGCACATGCACACACACATATACACGCATGCCAAATTCAGGGTTTATTGTACAAAAAATTTCAAATAAAATGTTAGTGATTAGGACAAATGATAATTTGCCTTATTACAAAATAATACATAAGCCAGTCACCATGGTTGTTACATTTTACCTTCCACTCCACATGTGACCACTTAATTTATTTTTAGTTAATTAATTAATTTATTAGTTTGTTGCTAATACTAGAGCTTGAACTCAGGACCTGGCTCTGTCCCAGAATTATTTTTTTGTTTTAGTTTTCTCAAGGCTAGCATTTTACTGCTTGTACCACAGATCCATTTCTAGCTTTTGCAGGTTACTTTCAAATCAAAATCTAATAGACTTTTTTTCTTGGTCTGATTTCAAACCACAATCATCAGATTTTGTCTTTTTGATTAGCTAAGATTAAAGAAATGAGCCATCAGTGTGGATCCTACTATTTCCTATACTAATCTAATGCACATACTTAGATAGTAATTTAAAACTGAGAGCATAGAAGCAAGATGTACAGTGATGATCTTGTCCTGTCAGAAATTCAAGTTAGTAATGTAAATTTCTTCTTAAGAACATACACAAAAAATACTTAGGAAGAAATCTGATGATGTGTGTGTATATGTGTGTATATGTGTGTATATGTGTGTGTATGTGTGTGTGCGCGCTGTTGCAATATGTTCCACATAGAAGCACTGTGCAGGGTGTCCAGCCATTCACAGTTATTGCATGAATATCTGCCTTGACTACCAACTCATGGACAATGTCTAAGTGTCCACTCTAGGCTTCCCTATGAAGAGGGATATACTCATCCTCATCCCTAGTGTTCATATGAATGGCCTTTTTGGAAAGTAGTCTCCACACTTTAGTAAGCTGCAAGGCAAGCACTATACCATGAGCCACCTTCCCAGCCCAAGGATTAAAATTCTTGTCTGTAATTTGGTCAAAGGTATGTCTCTTTATGTAGGCTACTAAAAATGTGTTTACTAATTTAAAGTAAATAAATAAATTCTATTTCCATCTCTTTAAAAAAATTGTTCTGTAAATCGATCAGAAGCATGGATTTTGTGGCTAGATAGGTCATTGCACAACTGTATCTCTTTTCCTCTCTCTCTTTCATGTTTCTCATAGATAATATAATTGCTCCATAATTATCCTACTTTGTTTTGCTTTTATATTTTCGGTTGTATCATTTCACTTTCTGCCCTGCCATTTCCCAAATCAGCACCACATAAACAGAAAAATCTGGAAGTGGTGCTGTGGCTCAAGTGGTAGAGCACTTGCCTTGATTTGAAGAGCTCAAGGACAGTGCCCTGGCCCACAGTTCAGACCCCACAACTAATTTAAAAAAACATCTAAATCCTTTATAATTCTAGTAACAGATCTGACTGAAATCAGTGGAATCACACTTTTCCTGTACAATGAAGGAATAGGTCCAGGCTAGGAAAGTAACTAGAGAAGGCAGGCTGATTGTATCTGTGATAAATCTTTTTGGAAAATGGTATCGAGTATTACTTACTAGTGATCCACTTGTGCTGGAAGCATGATTCTGAACTATTGCTTGCTGATTCTGAACTATTGCTTTGATCATTATATTCTCCAAGAAGAAAAGTGAAATTCACCTAAAGACAATAAACAGGCCTACTTTTTTATATGAAAACAAGTGTCTTTTAAAAAAACAAGGAATTTAAGTAGTTATGCAAAATACTTCTATTTTACTACTGCATTATACATTTTTTTCTAATTTGAGTACCAATGAATTATGGATCTATTAGAAAGCTCTTATGTTGAATAGTGAGTTCACTTACACTATTTCATGGTATTTCCCAAATCATTTACATAGAAGGTATTGTTTCCTATTTTCTCATTCCTTGAATAAGCTGCACATGAAGATACCACTGGTCCACATTTTCAGTCTGTACCTTTGAATACGGAGCAAAATCTTTTCTGCTTTCTATCAATCTATACTCTCCAGGTAGAATAATTTAGAATAGTAAAAATGGAAAAAAAGAAAATAAATCACGGTGAAAAAACATACCGAAAATTCACTGGATTTTTCCGACCAGTTCAACCAACGTGAACCATACGGGAAATTCATTGACACTTCATTCCCACTGGTACTCAAAGTCTCTGGTTAGGCAATTCTGATGAAGACAAGGAACAATATGAAAAGTGAGAAATGGTATCAATTACAAGACAAAAATGGAGAAGGATCCAAGTAAATTTCTTCTTTGGGATGCCGAAATTAATCGGCTTACTACAGTGCGGAGACTACTTTCCAAAAAGGCCACTCATATAAATACTAAGGATGAGGATGAGTATACCCCTCTTCATCGAGAAGCCTACAGTGGACACTTAGATATTGTCCATGAGTTGGAAGCTCAAGGCAGACAGTCATGCAATAACTGTGAATAGCTGGACACCCTTGCACAGTGCTTATATGTGGAATAATACCAGAGTGGTTTCTTTCTTACTTCATCATGATGCAGATACAAATGCCCAAACTAAAGTCCTCTTGACCACCTTGCATCTTGCTGCTGGGAATAGAAATAGCAAAGATATGCTGTATCTACTTCTGTTGAACAATTATATCAAACAAGGTCTGAAGAACAACTTGGAAGAAACTGCATTTGATATTGCCAAAAGGATAAGTATGTATCACTACCTCTTTGAAGTTGTGAAAGGCTTTACAAATTGTTCTCATAAATCGTAATGGTTTGGTTAAGTTCCTTAAATTTCAAAAATGCCAGTTCATCCTTTGTGTCCCTCCAAAAGTCCTAATGGTTTGGTTAAGTTTCTTAAATTTCAAAACTGCCAGTTCATCATTCATATCCCTACAAAATATTTTCACAATGCAAAGCAACAGCAATATTTTACTTTAAAAAATCATGGATTCCATGTTATTCTTCCAAGTGAATTGCATGACATTGATGTCAAAATGTATTCAAGAGTTGTTTGTATACATCTATAATGTTATTTGCAGAGTTTGTGATTTTTTTGAATCAGAAATAATTTTAACTTATCTGTGGAAATGAATAGTATAGAAACTTAAGTTATTCCTAGTGCTTGTCTGAAAAAAGTATATCTATGTTTGTATAATGTCCATAATCCATTTCCTTCTTTCCTAGATATAATATTTTGAATTCTACATTGTTTTATAATATATAGGTTAATTAATAAATGTGTCCATTCAAATTGCATTCCATATAGAAAAAGTTTAAGATTCCTTTTTTTCCCTAGGTCCTTATAGTATTTTATTTCTTTGGGATAAGATGACAATGTTATCTAATTTCAAGTTTTGTAAAGGTTATGCTATGTAATGGCCTTTCTAAGGTGAAGATTTAAACACCGATGTCAAACTAACCTTTAATTCTATGAATTATATGTGCTGTTACACTTGTACTTTTGTAATCAACTTTTTAATAACTGTTTTTCTTTTCATGCATCTGAAAAATCAAAAATATGGAGTACTTCACAAATTTTTATATTATCCTTGTGCAAGTGCCATGTTAATCTTGGTATTGTTGTCATTTGGTAGACCTGCTGCTGAAGCATGTAGTATCCTCTAAATTTAAGTAGCTAATGATGCAATCTTTATACAGGCATATATCCTTGGTTGCCTATTTGTAACAATGAACCCTTATTGTTCCTAAAAATGTTATTGATCTTATTTCTCTAAATTTCTGTTTATAGTGGAAAAAACTTATATTGTTTGGTGGATTGCTCACATTTGCAATTTTTCTGTCAATTACTATTTTGTCTTTTTCATTTTAAATTTGATCATATTTTGAAGCCTTTATAGCTAAGTCCAAAGGTGATGGCTTTTCAAGTACTTACTTATCAACTGAGTTAGCTTTGTGGAGCTAATGGATTCAAAGTAAGCCTTCTTAAAAGCTACTTCGAAATTTCTGCAGCTTAAAATTTCCAAAATGAGGTCTCAATGGCACTAATGTCTACCTGATCCTTTACCCTTCTTCCATGTAGGAAGAGACCAACCAGAATATCTTACCGTGAGAACATAGATTGTCTTACTGGAACAAAACTGATCTTAGTTACAAGGGATCACAGAGAGATGAACATTTGAGAACGAATTATTCAGAATAGAAGGTATTTTATAAAAACAGGCATGAGGATGAGTATACCCCTCTTCCTGGGGAAGCCTACAGTGGACATTTAGACCTTGTCCATGAGTTGGTAGCTAAAGGCAGATATTCAAATATTTTATTAAAATACCTTTGTTTATTATACCAAACATTTCAAAAGTAGCTAAAGCCAAGAAGGTGAAAATATTGTTCATATGCATGATTACCTAATGTCCTAGCCTGTCTACATTCCAACCAGGCAGGAACTTACACTACTGACTTTGTATCAACAAATATTTTCATAGCTCCTGGACAAGTCCATATGTTTCTCCTCGATATTAGGCCTTAAATTGGTAATGTTTTAATCACAGTGTTTCCTCTTGCCTCTAGGCTGTAAATCTCGAAATGGTAAAGCTTTAGATCTAACTCTACCAAAAACTGAGGTAGAGATAATGGAACAATACTTTAAAACGGAGTTGCCTTTGATACGCTAACCACAACGGAACAATGGAAAATAATTCCTTATATCATATATACTTATATATTTTTATTTATATGTGTTGATCTTAAATTTCACACAGTGAAACTTACTAGAATTAGATGATAATTTGACAACTAAATTGATATTTATTCCCATAAATAGATTAGAATATAAATAATTAGGTTTAGAATATTAGAGTATAAAAAGTATCAATGCAATGTCTTCGGTATAAATTTGTGATACCTTCTAAGTGTTCTTGGTCTTCTGAATTCACATGGTAAAAAAACAGTATTGTTTTCCTCTAATCTATAAAGTATTTTACCCTGTTGCTCTGTTTATTGTTTTAAGTCTCTGGTCCCAAACTGTTTTCCTCCATATTTCTGAAGCATTCTTACTGATTTTACCAAAATTTTGCTGATATGAAGTCTAAAAGCTATTATTCTTCTGCAGGACCCACAGGTCCTAGGATACCAGGTCCCAGGTATCTACATCATCAGATAACAAGAGCAAGACTTCTCACCTAGGCCCATGCAACATGCCAACAGTAAGTAAATGAAGACCTGTCTCAATTTCTCATTTCTTATAATATTTCAGGTCCTTAATTCCTTGCAAGATTTAGCTGTAAGCTATTGTGAAATGCAAGTCAATTTAAAATGAAAGATGAGATCATAAAATATGAGAGAAAGTACTGTAATTCAAACTTTCAATTTACAGATGACAAGCCTATTTGAGTGAACAAAATCACAAATATCACAAGATTATTTTTAATACCTTCTCCTAATGATTAATGAAAGATTTCATCCCAGCATAAGTAGGCCAAAAATACTTCCTGGAATGGTAGATCCATACATGGTCTACCAAGGCTAGGAAATCTTGACTTAGAGGTCAAATATAATTTAGAAAAACTTTAATTGAAAAGATCCTTAGTGCTTCAAAAAACTGTTACTTCAGTAAAACTTGGTTCTGTAGTATAAAAATGTTGTCATTCTCAAACCAATGATAACCTACATTTAATCTTCTGAAAGTATAGTCCTTTTCAAATAAACTTTTTAAAATCACATTCACCAGAATAACACTTGACAAGTAGATGATAGTGACATTACAAGTTTTTCAATGTAGGGGCAAGTTACAATAGAATTGATTTATTTACCCAGCACTAATCCCAAACAAGTTCAACCATTCATTAAATTGTAGAAATATTACCCCCCACACCATTGGCGTTGTTCAGTAGATGCCTTCCCGAAATGTGTTAAACAGATCAGCATCCCATATTTCAAACCCAAATATAAGCTAATAAAGTAAATTTCATCACATAAGAAGGTACATTTTAAAAAGTCACCAATAGTTGCCTTATCATTTGTTGTTTTATGTTTTCCCTGTCTAACATAGTAAGAAATATGACTTTAAGTCTTGAATATGGGTACTCATCAGAGATGTGACAAACACAAAATCTGTCTTCTATTTCTATCATATACCTCTATAGTAGTAAATCTTAGTTTTCTTCTTTTTCCAAATAAATAAAATAATCACACCATTTTACAAAGCCATTTATAAAAATTAGTACAATAAATTCTAAGCCATTTTTAAACTTTTTTGTTGACTAAAGATTAATCTTCCAAATTGATGAGAATAAAATCATGTCTAGGTGCTTCACATCTCCAGTCTTGCAAATGAATTATGGAAATATAAGCTGACATCACTTCATGTATATGCGGGATTGAAACTGCATGGGATGTATATAAACCTTTCAAAATATTAACAGACAGTTTAACAGAATGACTATCAGGAAATTGAAACCTGAGAGGAATAATAGTAAAGACATAGAATGAATGAAAAATGGAACAAGGGCAAGTATATGTAGAATACTCAATATACACATGTAATAAATGAAGTGGTAAATCTGAAATAAATCTTGGAGAAGGGGTTGGTTGAGAATGATAGAAGGAGTAACTCTGATCCTGGACCATTTGATAATTAGATGGACATATTTAATTGTAACATACTTGCACAACCTTTTGAAATTCAGTTAAAAAACACAACAACAAACAAAAAACACAAAAATCGCAACCAAACAGCAATCTCTAGAGAGTATGAATATGACCTATCAAAATTTTAAGCAGTTAATGAAGGGCAGTCTTGGGAAAAGCAAACAAAGCTGTTCAAAGAGGGCAGTTTGGGGTAGGGGAGAATTTAGAACAGATTAAGTACATTGTCAAAGGTTATAAAGCACCTACATCTACTGCAAATATTTTCATCTGCGAGTGCTCTTTGTCTGAACTGGGCACTCCAGTCATGAGGCACACTTGATAGCTGTGAAGATAGAATGGAAGAAACAAGATCAAGAACGCATTATTCCACTGGAGAGAAAACATTTCTCTATGTTTTCTCTCATCTGTCTTCATTACTCTTTTTTCATACCTTTATTAAAGTCAAGTGATTTTGAATTATATCTTTCCTTCTTTGTTCTGGCAAAGTAATTGTTCAAAATATTTCACTAAATTTTATTTCCCATTATTTTCTATCATACTGTTTACTTGTCCAAGTGAGTCCATTAAACTTCCCATTTGCATTTGGTTGCCACGAAAACTCAACATCTATGTTAATGAGGATAAACTGTAATGCAAAACTTTGTCTCCAAAAAACCAGTCCAAGAACCTGTAATCACAAATATTTAGCTATAATTTTTTTCTTTTACTTTGAAAATCTTTTCGTGTCTAAAGTGCCCTCAAAAATAAATACTCTACCTTGAGAGCATTGGCACCCACCCCTGGGTATCTAGACAGGGAACAGACCTAAGAAAGGAAACCTCCATTTTCAAAAGTGTATCATTTGGGGTTGAGGAACACCAGCGAACTCTTCATTTGTTTGTTTTGCTTTACTTGATAATGTAAGCCAGTTCTTGAACGGCAGTAGATTAAAATAAATTTAGGGCATTAAATAAAAAATAAATAAATAAATAAATACTCCACCACTTTTTGCTTCAATCACTTCTAACCTCAAAGATATATTTTGCTAACAAGATGCTTAGAAGAAACCGAAGAATACTCCACTTTTATCTTCTCTCTTAAGACTCTCCTTAGATACCATATAGAGAACAGTGAAGTTATTCTTTGCAGAATTATTTCAATAGATTATTTTTCTCATGGTCTTGCGTTTGCTCAACAAGATGTATGGAGAAGAATAAAGTTAAATCACCCATTCCTTGGATTACAGTGTCTGTTACAAAGGCAATACTTCTATGTCCTACTTCTCTGTTCTCCTCTTAGCTCTTGACTGATTTCCAATTAATCACAGCTTCTTAGGTTCAGGTCTAGTAAAGCTGAAGGACTATAAAGCCTTCCGCACTACTATATCTTCATGGTTTCTCTTTCAAAACTCTTTTATTTGGATGTGGAATTTATTTTCATGTCTTCAATATGTTCTGCAATACACTGAGCCAAATAGACTCTGTAAAATCACTTTAGGTAGCAAAAACATTAAGACAATCTATATGAAAAAGTTATGGTCTCCCTCCAGTGCAGAAGCCAATACGCTTAGCTAAGGCTTCTAAGAACACATTTTCTTACCTTTTCAATATTCTCAATTCTTTTCTGATCCCAAAAGTTTTTGGCTTATGTAATAAGAGAAGTCTTCACTATCTCATGTTAATAAGGATATTATATTTTTGAGCTACTTAGAAATGTGAAATCATTGGTTTGATGTATCCAATCAGATTTTTTTCAGTGTTTCACTGCTTCATGTGGAAAGATATTGTGGAAAGTATTACAAACAGAAAAGTGTAAACCCAATACCTTCTTTCATTGTGGAGGACACTCTCTCCCTAAATAATTTGAACCAAATTATCTTTTTCAGAAAATTACTGTTTGGTAATTAAAGTCAATTCACAAATTTTCATTTCTTATTTTTTTTAATATTTGAGTTTAAATACCACTACAACCTTGTTTTCACACAGTAAGAGTATTTTTCCTGGTTAAGGTCAATTCTCAAGGGAATCTACATGATTTACAGCAAGGTTTGTGAGGCTTGTTTATTCAGTTTGAAAATGAGCCATCTTACCCACATTGCTCCCTCTCAGCTAAGTCTCTATGGATTTCTTTACATGAAAACCTATTTTCCCAGGTAATATTAAATTTTCTTAATAGGTTAAGTTGTGAAAAATTTCAACAATTAAAATTTACCTGTCATAAATTTTTAAACTTTTTTGAAATTCCTTTATCAGAATCACGAATTCACCAATCCTAATTCCACCTTTACCATAAAAACAATTAATATATTTTTCCTGATATACTGTCCATGAAACTATTATTTTCCAGTGGCTTTGTTATGCATGTATATGATCATATAAGCGGATGCTGAGCAAAATGAACTCCAAGCTATGGAAACAGAGATATTTATTTGCAGTTGTTGTTTGTACTGTACAATGAGGTTTCTATTTTCTTTGGGATTTTCCTCTATGGTTTATCCCCTGCTGTATTTGATTTTGGTACCCTGTGTATTGAGCATGCATTTACCTTAATTAGGGAAGGGAACAGGAACAACAAAATGGCGAGACAGAGGACAAAGGGCAAACCAATGCAATAGCAATACTCACAAGACAATAAGTTGGAAATGTACATTACAACTTGTGAGGCATATTGGGGTGAAGTAAAACTGTGAGAAAAATGAGAGAGTGGGTAACAAGTTTGAAAAGTTGTGTTTTCTCTAGCTTACAATTGCTGTAACCCCACTGGCCATCACTTTGACATTAAAATTAAATTTAAAAAATAAGCTGCATGAAATAAAATTTCACTGTATTGGTATAGTAAATATTATTCTTTATGTAGTAACTTTTTTTTAATTTAATTTAATTTTATTTGTGAACATACTGTACAGAGGAGTTACAGTTACATGGGCAGGATAATGAGTACATTTCTTACCAAGCATTGCAGCCTCCTCCTTTGTTTACCCTTCACATCCCTTCCCAGCCTCCCCCCTCCCCCCTAATCCCAATCCTTCTCCTTCTCCTGCTTCCCCCCCTTCCCACCCCAAAATCAGTACTATTTGGCATCTAATTTGAATTTTAATCAAAGGGCCATCAACTTGAATGTTGCCCAACTAGACAATATTTTCACAATATACTTGCCAATATTTTGAAAAAAGAATAAATGTAGTACTTTCTCTTGCTAAAACAGAAAACATTTTAATTCTACGGAAACCCAGAACTTTTAAAAGTAAATAAGTTGTTAAGAGGACAGAATATATGTGTTCTTCAAAATTCTTATGACTAATAACTACTCATTTTGAAATAATGAACACTCCATATCTGAGAGAGTCAAAATAATACTTGTTTGCATGTTATGAAATTCTACAATAGATGCATTTTCCAATGGGGTGTTACAGATAGAGAAGTGAACAGAAAAATAGCCACATTCTGAAATAGTATAAAACTATGAAACATCAGTTATAATTAATTCTTCAAGAGTAAGCAATTATTTATCAGATTAAGCTATTATTTCTATGACCATCAATCCCAAGGTTTATGCAATAAAGTCATCTGAGACCAACAGTTTCCAACTTATAGGGTGTAACTCAAAATTCCCTTAATTCACATCACGAATAGCTTATCTCCATTGTGAAAAAATACTACACCTCTGCTAATGTGATACCCTCCGTGTTCTGGAAAAAGCACCACAATAAACTGGGTTGCATCATTTTTCCTCTACTGGTATTCTTGCAAATATTATTTATATTTATACTTTTTTAACTATCATAGATAAACAGAATGCTAATATCAGAAGATTACATTTCAAAGCCCACCCAGGCAGGAAGGTTCCCTAGATTCTTATCTCCAATAAACTTCTCAGCAAAAGCCAGACACAAGTGGTACTGAGGTTGAAGTGGTAGGGCACGAGCCTTGAGCATAAACAGCCTCAGAGACAGTGTCCATGCCCAGAGTTCAACCCCTAACACAAAACAATAAAACAAAAACAAAAACAAACCTCAAACCTAGCATTTTTCTCATTGTATACAGAGACACATAATTAAGGAAATTGCTTCCTGTGTTACATACAGGTAGAAGAAAGAAGAATTCACACAATTATTCTCTTCATACAATGTTATACCAAAGCCTCAAAAAATTGCCCTTTTTCTAAATTTATAAATTAATATAATCTATTGTTGGCAACTCTGTCTACATTATTCACATTATCGTTCTATACATGAACTGTTTGAAATATCTATTAACAGAGTTCTAATTATAACTCTCTTGAAAGTATATTCCAGGCAAATAGAATGTAAGAAACATTTGTAAATTTTTCAATTAAACCTTCTACTTCAAAAGAATTTTGTAGTATCCTATAGAATATGAAATTACAAACAAAACCAAAATACATATTTTAAATCTAAACTCTAATTTAGCAAGATCTATAAAGTCCTACATTAGAAGAACTTTGCTATATCTCCATGCTTAATCTTTTGTAATCCTTCATCCTTTTCTTGGAATCCAAAAGAATGATGATTTCTTACTTTTTCAAATTTTGGATGGGAATCATGAGCCATTTTGCATCTAGGAATGTTCTGTAATGAAGAGACCATTTAAAAGCACAACTGAGGATTATATAGGAAACTGAGGAGTAATAGGAAACGACTTCTCAAAACATAATGACAAAATTAGCCCAACCTTCCAACTGCGTATTCCTTTCTTGTTTGGTTTCTTTTATTAAGACAAAATTATACTACCTGGTCCAGGAAGTGTATCACTATGCAATTCTAGTCTCTTAACTCCTGTCAGTCTGAGTGCTAGAATTCTAGGCTTGTAGCACATTTACCCGCCATACTTTCTTGCTTTATTTAATCTAGATACAGACTAGCAATTCTGAACTTCTCCAATGATATCATCTACTAGACTGCTCCGACTGTTCATGTACTATTTTAAAAGATGTTCTAACATTTCACAGAGGATATGATCATTTTCAGATACACCTGTAGGGTCTCTGATTCATACCTCCATGGATCTGATCCTTTCATAATGATTACTTGACTCTCTTACTATCTCTGGTCCCTATCTATGTAATATTCTTAAACTTTTTTTGAAGAAACTTCACTTGAGGACTTTCTAACATTAAAAATTATCACTTGATTCTAGTCTGACTGAGGACATATTATCTATTGTTTTCTAACTTTTCTATATATTCTGAGAATTGCTACATTTGTGTATTTGTGTGTGCACATATAAGTGCCTCTGTGTTTATGTGTATGTATGTATGCAAAAGCCTCAAGCTCTTATTCATCCATCTTTCTCATGACTGGTATTCCATCACTTGAGCCATTCTTCTAATACAGCTTTTGGCTGGTTAATTATAAATAGTGTCTCAAAGACTGTTCTCCCCTGGCTGGATGCTAACCTGAGCTGAATAGCAGAGGGACAGCGCCCAGGACCAGAGTTCAAGTGCCAAGACCACCACCAACAAAAAATATATAAGTAAAAGAAAGAAAAAAATGTGATTCTATCCACCAGTTCATGGCTAGTATAATCCCTGCTCTCTCAAGATGGACTTTTTTTTTTCCAGTTAAGTCCATGATCTTATATCTGACTTGCATTGTAAACAGAATTATTCTTCCATTCTACTTTCTACAAATTTGCGTGATTAACAAGCGTGATTTAGAAAGAGAGTGGCCTCATACTTCGTATTCCACGTAGGAGTAATGCTTTCCCTATATCACTCTCATAAATCTACATACTGGACTTGGCTTTATTATTTCAATGTTGTCTTATTTATAGAGTCTTCTATAGTGTAATGAACCCTTAAACATAAACACAGAACTTCTCTTTCTCCTATTATTGCTATTGTTTCCCTTACTGTTAATTCACGTACACTTGGGAAATAATGTGCAGCATATATACTCATAAAAAAAATGATCTGAGAACCTTCCTCCCATTTAAAATTCGCCTTAATTTACAGAGCATTTACAAAGTTTGAACTCAATATACTCATGGATAAAGTATTTATAAGCAATATAAATGGCATTTTCTCTTTACTAAGTTGTCTCTGAAACACGTGTTACATCAGGTCCAAAGGTGTCCTTGTGTTATTTCGGTGAAGCCAGAAAACATTCATTATACCACAAGCAGCACCATTGATTGTTCCTGGAAGTAACTGTTACTGGATGTGGAAACTGATCCTAGGAGGGGAATGGAACACAGAGGATTGACAAAGTTCAAGTTAACTTGTGTTTTCCTTTTTATTGTATAAGAAAAGGACAAAGATGGCGACAAAGCAGTAGGGAAACACCAAAGCTCTCCCCAACCAAAAAGAGAGTTCGAGTTCTAATGCTTAATCTCCCCAAGAGACCGACAACAACAAAAAGATGAACACTCAGAGACAAACAGGAGGTAGAAAATAACAAAAAAGAAAGATAGGAAAAGAAGAATTTCAGAACAGAGAAGAGCAGAAGACCCCTCCCCTAACATTCACTGGTCACATGGCAGCATGCCAAGCCGTGGCCAGCCAGCATGGCGGGGCCTGCCAGAGTCCCAGAGACACAGGGGGCTGCCTGCAGATCACCCGCACAGAAGCCATGTGAGGTACAGGTTTATAGACCTTCTGATCACCACAAATAGAGAAACCTACCAGCTGGGAGTCTCCACGAAAATCCCACCCCCATCCCTCACTCTCCATCTAAGCAGAGAGTCTCCATCCCACCAAAGCTGCCCTTTACCGGCAGTTCAACAAAGGGAGCTGCCTGCAGATAGCACAGAAGCCACCTGAGGTACTGGTGTCAGACCCGCTGATTGCGACGACCTGGTGGGGGCCGCCAGGGTCCCAGAGACACAGAGGGCTGCCTGCAGATCACTCATGCAGAAGCTGCCTGAGGTACCGGTGTCAGACCCACTAATTGGGACAACCCGGCGGGGGCTGCCAGGGTCCCAAAGACACAGGGAGCTACATGCAGATAACTCGCACAGAAGCCACCTGAGCGTGGACACTGTGGACCTGACAGCTTCGGCAGAGACAGAAGAGAAACACAGAGACACCACCCCTAGCCCAGCCTGCAACCACCCCAACTGAACTCGGATTGCAACAGCAACTGACAACCTACACCACACAGAAACAACTAGCTCCAGGGTGAATACCCCACAGGGGACAGTGTATCCCTCAAGGGAGACCAGATCTGGAGGGAATCCCCAGACCCTGACCCAAACTCCCTACCCCAACACCCGGACCACAGGACCCCCTAAAACTGGGAACTGTTCGAGAGCTCCACCGGCCCTGGGAGCACACTCTGCTGGCCAGGCTAGAGCAAGAGCACCCCTGGAAGGGAGCTTAAACACCCAAGCCAGGAACAGCGCCCCTGGGTCAAGACAACCAACAGTCGAAGAAATTTAAACTCTGTACCCCAGACTGCATAACCTAGGTGGTATACACAGCAGCACAGGACTAATGTGCGTGCCTCAGGCAGGGGGCCAGAACCAGGCCTGGCGATCCGGTGCCTGAACAACAGAGCCAATTCCTCCCAACTGAGCGTACGCCTCAGCAGAGGGATGAAAAACAGGGAACTTGGAAAGTACATCTGTGACAATAAAAGACCTCGAGGCTCAGGACAAGAGAAGCCCAAACCCCACCAAAACCCAACCCATATACTCTAGGCTGGGATTGGGCAACACAGGCCACCAGCACCTCATAGTAGGCAGGAGCTCAGGCTGGTAAGGTGGCTCAGCAGTAGAGTGATAGTCTTTGGTCCATGAGGCCCTGGATCTGATTCCTCAGCAACACATGAGCAGAAAGGGTCAGAAGTGGTGCTGTGGCTCAAATGGTAGGGTGCCAGCCTTGAGCTGAAGAGCTGATGGACAGCACCCAAACCTAGAGTTTAAGCCCACAACTGGCCCCCACAAAACCAAACAAACAAACAAAAACTTCAGGAGCCCATAGCCAACTCCAGCATCTGGGAGAGTACATCCAGAGCATCTGATCTTGTCAAGAGCACTCGTAGGAGCAAACATCAGCAGTCTAGGGTGCTCAACCCTTCCAAAGGCGGAAATTGCCAGTGATCTACAGCAGAGAGCCGAGAATCTTGTGTAGGTCAGACCAGCAGCTGGAAGTTACCCCCAACAGAACCCAGATCAGGCACAGACTCTCTCTACCAATACAGAATCAGCAACCAAGCAAAAACAGACACAACAAAACAAAATTGCAAATTAGTCTCCAATAACCCCTGAACCCACATGAGAAAATCACAGAGAAAAATTACAAGGTTTATCACTACCCAGGATAGCAAGCTATCCTCAATAGCCAGCAGCCAAGCAGGGGAGAGCCCCAGTGGGAGCAAAACAGGAATGGAAGACAAAAACTACATCCAAGGGTTGCTGAGGCAATGACTCAAGAAATAAAGCAAGAAATAGATCAGAAATTGAAAGAGCACAAGGATGAACTATCAAAAGAGATACAAGATATCAAACAGGAATGCATTCAAAAATAGAGGCTGCACAAAGCTCAGTAAGGAGTGAGATAAATGCCAAATTAGAGGTAGTACATGCCTCATTAAGAGATGAGATCCATAGTTTGAGAACCAACATCGAATCCATAAAGGAATCCATTTCCTCCATGCAAACGACAATAGAAGCCACGGTCAACAGAGTGAACGAAATGGAATGTAGTGTGTCAGATACAGAAGACAGAATACACCAACTGGAACAAAAAGTGACAGATATGGAAAAATCACTCAAATTAAGCCAAAGGGAAATTCAAGAGAAAGAAGATAATGCCAAGAAACTTAACCTTCATATAATTGGAGTGGACGAAGGTGAGGAATTTCAGAGCAAGGGAATACAACACCTATTCAACAAGATAATGGGTGAAAATTTTCCCCACCGCAAAAAAGAACATCTTACCTATGTAACAGAAGCATATAGAACACCCAACAAGCAAAATCCCAGGAGAAACACTTCTAGACACATTGTAGTAAAAAAGATAGATCTGAATAATAAGGAAACAATCTTGCATGCAGCAAAAATGAAGAAGGAGCTATACAACAATGGAAAAAAATTTAGAATCACTGCAGCTCTCTCCACACAAACACTGAATGCAAGAAAGGCCTAGGAAAGTACCATACGAGCCCTGAGAGCCAATAACTGCCAATACAGACTGATATACCCAGCAAAGCTAGGATTCACATTTGATGGAGAGCTGAAAATTTTTAATAGCAAAGAAAAACTAAATGAATATATAAACATTAAGCCAGCATTACAAACAATACTAAAAGAAGGAACACAACCTGAAGAAAGCAACCAGGAACTTGTACCCGCACCAGATAGGCAGTAATAGAAGTCTAACTGGGCAAGCACAGGAGGAAAGGAAAGAAGAAAAAGTTAGGAAAACAGGGAATGATAGGGACCACAATGCATCTCTCTGTAATATCACTTAATATTAACGGGCTTAATTAGCCAATCAAAAGAAAAAGACCTGCAGATTGGATCAGAAAACATGACCCATCCTGTTGCCTTCAGGAGACCCACCACTCAGCCGAACATACAAGCAAACTCAGAGTGAAGGGTTGGAAAAGAATCTACCAATCAAATGTCCCCCGTGAGAAAGCTGGTGTAGCAATCCTGATATCTGACAAAGTAAACTTTTCATTAAAATCAATCCAAAAAGACAAGGACGGACACTGCATATTAATACAGGGAACAAACCAAGAGAAGGATATTAGCATCATCGTAATAACAATTCACTTAAATAATTGTTTTTCTTCTTCAGAACTATTAGTAGAACCATATTTAATCCTAGCTATTATATAAACAGGAATAGAATTTTTCTTGTCTTATTTTACTCTTTTTGACTTGGTCAAATTTTCCTGATTTTGTAGACCTGGTTTTTCTGCATGAATAATTTTCAGGGCATTTCTGCATATTATGTATAATAAAATTAAGAGATTTCCGGTCAAAGAAAACAACTCAGAATTCTTGAGGTTACTGACTATACACTGCACTTGGCACTGCATTTGTCATCTTGGTGTTACAACAATAGACAAACTATATTGAAAGTTGCGTTCTTTTTGTTTTCCCATTTCGAGCCATATGAAGCATTTAAGGTGTAGAGCAAGTTAACTGTGGGAGTATAAGCTTGTAATCTTTTAAAATATTTTTATTGTAAAAATACTGTTTAGAGCGGTAACAGTTACATGAGTAAGGTAATGAGTACATTTCTTGTTGAGCATTGTTACCCATCCTTTGTTTTCCTCCTACAGTTCCTTCCCTGCATACTTCCCCAACCCTTCCGTCTCCATACCTTGAAGTTGTGAAGTTCATTTTCAAAATAGTGTATTGTACATCTCATTGTTACAATTGGTCAACCTGTACACTTGTTTCAACATTTTGTTAGCCTTCCCATCCCCAAATTAGAAAAATATATATACAAAATGAGAGAACCAGAATCAAATACAGTGACAACAGAGGCTATATGAGCTGGTAATCTTTAGCCATTAAATTCCCCCAAAAAATAAGCAATGAAAGGTAAATTTTTTTTCTAATTTAATTTAATTTTTTGTGTGTGAACATACTGTACAGAGGGGTTACAATTACATGGGCAGTAAATGAGTACATTTCTTATCAAGCATTGCAGCCTCGTCCTTTGTTCACTCTTCACATCCCTTACCTACCTCCCCCCATCCCCCCAACACCAAATCCTCCCCCATCCAACCACCCACACAAACGTTGTAAAGCTCGTTTTCGACATGACAACTTGTACTTCTCACTGTTGCAACAGGTCCACCTGTATCCTCAAACGACTTGTTTTTCCCCATCTCTTCCACAAGTTATACTGACATCAAATATAGTGAAAGCAGGGGTTATATTGTGGGGGAGGGACACACAAAGCAACAAAGAGATAATCTTATAAATGCGTTAGAAACAAATGCATGAAGTAAAAAAGCATTAAAATACATATCTAAGGTTCATTTTCCTAACATCACATTATCTGACCTTTTCTGCTTGACTCATACATATACTAGATATTGCAAATGAGGGAAACCATGGGACCTATGTTTCTTTGGGCCTGGCTTACTTCTCTTAATATAATTTTTTCCAAGTTTTTCCATTTCCTAACAAATGGGGTAGTGTCATTCTTTCTGATGGAAGAATAGAATTCCATTGTGTATATATACCACATTTTCTGGATCCATTCATCTACTGAGGGGCATCTGAGTTGGTTCCATATCTTAGCTATGGTAAATAATGCTGCAATAAACATAGTTGTGCTGGTAGCTTTAGTGTGGTCTTGTTTGTAAACATTTGGGTAAATGCCCAAAACTGGGATTGCTGGGTCATAGGGCGGTTCTATGTGAAGTCTTTTCAGGAACATCCATACTGCTTTCTAAAGTGGTTGAACAAGTTTACATTCCCACCAACAATGAAGTAAGTTTCCCTTCTGTCCACATCCCCTCCAACATCTGTTGTTTTTAGATTTCTTGATTATAGCCATTCTAAGTGGGGTGAGGTGGTAACTCAATGTTGTTTTGATTTGCATTTCTTTTATGGCTAGGGAGGTTGAGCATTTGTTCATGTGTCTATTGGCCATCCTTTTTTCTTCTTCAGAGAAGTTTCTCTTCAAGTCTTTAACCCACTTATTTATTGGGCAGTTGTTTCTTTGAGGATTTGTTGTTGGGGGATTTAATTTTTTGAGTTCCAAGTATATTTTAGATATGAGACCCTTGTCCTTTGTATGGCTAGTGAAGATCTTCTTCCAATCTGTGGGCTTTCCATTGATCTTGTTAGCTATGTACTTTGCCATGCAGAAGCTCTGCAACTTCATGCAATCCCATTTGTCCAACCTTTCTTTGATTTGTTGTGATTCCGGGTCTCTATTCAGAAAATTTCGGCAAGGAAACCTAGGGTTTCTCCTATTCCATCCTGTAATGTTCTCAGAGTGTCTGCTTTGACTTCGAGGTCTCTGATCCATTTGGAGTGGATTCTGGTGCAAGGTGATATATAAGGATCTATCTTTAGTTTTCTACAAGTAGTTAACCAATTTTGCCAGCACCATTTACTGAAGAGGCTGTCTTTCTTCCATTCTACTGTTTTAGCTCCCTTATCGAAGATTAGATGGCTATAGGTCTGTGGGTTCATTTCTGGATTTTCAATTCTATTCCATTGGTCCTGAGGTCTGTTCTTATGCCAATACCAAGCTGTTTTGATTACTATGGCTTTATAGTAGAGTTTGAAATTTGGTATTGATATTCCTCCAGCAGTGTTCTTTCCATTGAGGAGCGTTTTTGCTATTCGGGGTCTTTTATTTTTCCATATGAATTTTTGGATTGCCTCTTCTATTTCCTTGAAGAATGAGGTCGGAATTTTGATAGGTATCACGTTGAATTTGTAGATAGCCTTGAGAAGTATTGCCATTTTCACGTTAATCTTTCCAATCCAGGAGCATGGGAGGTTTTGCCATTTTCTAAGTTCTGTTTGGATTTCCTTTTTCAAGATTTTAAATTTTTTATCATAGAGGTCCTTCACTTCTTTGGTTAAGTTAATTCCTAGGTATTTTATTTTTTTGTGGGGCTATTAAAAATGGAGTTGCTTTCCTAAATTCAGCCACGCTTTTCTCATTGTTGGCATACAGAAAAGCCATTGATTTTGGGGGGTTAATTTTATACCCTGCTACTTTGCCAAAGTTTTGAATCAGCTTGAGTAATTTGGGAGTGGAGTCTATGGGATTCTTTAAATATAAGATCATGTCATCTGCAAAGAGGGAGAGTTTTATTTCTTCTTTTCCTACTTGAAGCCCCTTTATGTCTGCATCTTGTCTTATTGCTGTACCTAGGCATTCTAATACTAGATTGAAGAGAAGTGGAGAGAGTGGACATCCTTGTCTTGTTCCTGAGTTAAGAGGGAATGGCTTTAGTTTTTCACCATTAAGTATAATGCGGCTGTAGGTTTGTCATATACAGCTTTTATTGTATTGAGGAATGTTCCATGGATTCCTAGTTTTTCCAAAACCTTCATCATAAAGGGGTTTTGGATCTTGTCGAATGCTTTTTCTGCATCTATTGAGATAACCATGTGGTTCTTATCCTTGCTCCTGTTGATGTGAATAATATTAATTGATTTGCGTATATTGAACCAGCTTTGCATCCCTGAAATGAATCCTGTTTGATCGTGGTGTATGATTTTTTGGATGAATTGTTGAAGTCGATTGGCCAAAATTTTTTTGAGAAGTTCTGCATCAATGTTCATCAAAGAAATGGGTCTATAGTTCTCTTTCTTTGATGAGTCCCTGCCTGGTTTTGGTATGAGGGTTATCCTGGCTTTATAGAATGTGTTCTGTAGTGAACTTTCTCTTTCAATTTCATTCAAGATTTGGAGGAGTATTAGTGTGAGCTCTGCTTTGATGGCCTTGTAAAATTCCGCTGTGAAACCGTCTGGTCCTGGATTTTTCTTAGCTGGGAGGTCTCTTATTGCTGTTTCTATTTCAATGCTTGATATGGGCCTTTTAAGCTGGTTTAACTCATCTTGGTTTAGTTTTGGCATGTCAATATTTGCTAGGAAAAGGTCCATTTCTGTCAAGTTTTGAAATTTATTAACATAAAGTTTTGAGAAGTATTCCCTTATAATGTTTTGAATCTTGGTTGTTTCTGTGCTGATGTTTCCATTCTCAGCTCTGAGTTTGTTTATTAGGGTGTGTTCTCTTCTTTTTCGGATAAGATTTGCTAAGGGTCTGTCAATTTTTAAATTTTTTCGAAGAACCAACTCTTTGTTTTGTTGATTCTTTCTATAGTTTTTTTGGATTCTAATTCATTTAATTCTGATTTAATTTTAATCATTTCTTTCTGTCTACTGGATTGGGTTCTATCTTGCTGCTCTTTTTCAAGGAGGTTTAGCTGTGTCATTAAATTGTCGGTTTCAGATCTCTCCAATTTGTTTATGTAGGAGCTCAGAGCTATAAACTTGCCTCTGAGTACTGCCTTTGCTTTGTCACAGAGGAGCTGGTAATTTGTGTGCTCATTTTTGTTGAATAGCATGAAAATTTGAATTTCCTTTCTAATCTCTTCCATGACCCACTCGTGATTCAACAGTGTGTTGTTTAGCCTCCATGTGATACCGGACTTTCTTTGGTGGCTTTTGGTGTTGACTTCTAATTTTATTTCCTTGTGGTCAGAGAGAATGCAAGGTATAACTTCAATGTTTCTGAATTTAGACATGTTTGTTTTGTGGCCTAAAATGTTGTCTATTTTAGAAAATTTTCCATGTGCTGCTGAGAAAAACGTGTATTCTGATGTTGCTGGGTGAAATGTTAGGTAGATGTCTGTAAAATCTAGTTGATCTATGCAGCTGTTTAGATCTGCAGTTTCTCTGTTGAGTTTTTGCCGGGTTGATCAATCTAGTGGGGAGAGTGGTGTGTTAAAATCCCCAACAATTAATGTCTTTGGATCTATATGGGATTTGAGGGAAAGTAGTGTTTCTTGGATAAATTTGGGTGCTCCATTGTTTGGCGAATAGATGTTTAGAATTGCAATATCTTCCTGAAGGAGAGATCCCATAATTAGTATGTAGAGACCTTCTTTTTCTCTTCTCTATTTTATCTGATATTAGGATTGCAACTTCCGCTTATTTATGGGGGCCGTTTGCTAGGTAGATTTTGCTCCAGCCTTTCACATTGAAAATGTGTTTGTTTTTACGGGCAAGATGTGACTCCTGAAGGCAGCAGATAGAAGGATCTTGTTTTTTAATCCAACTAGACAGCCTATGTCGCTTAATTGGAGAGTTAAGTCCGTTAATATTAAGAGATAGGACTGAGAGGTATTTAGGAGTTCCTGCCATGTTTTCCACCTTCTTGGGGGTTGCGAAAACTGGGTTCTTCATATGGTTCTTGGATTCTCAGTTTGGGTGCTGTTTCTTGGCCTTTATTGTGGTCTTGTTGGTTTTCTATGTGTAGGACATCTTTAAGAATCTTTTGTAGGGCTGGCTTGGTGGAGATGTGATAAAATTCTTTCATAAGGGTAATCTCAGCCTTCTGACTGATGCTCTGATGCTTCCATTAAAATAAAATCCTTTTAGAATCAAGTTCTGATCCAGGCTAAAATGCAAATACCCATGGAAATGATGACATTAAGTTGGTATTAATTAAATATGCCTTCTTATTAATGAAATACCATGGAGAAGGTTTTTACAAAAACTGTACAAAATCTGGACAATAGCAAGAGGGATTTCAGACAAAGGCATTATAGTGGGTAAGGTGTGTAAAATTTTCCAAACTAGAACTGCATGCTGGGAAAAAGAATAACTACACAATGAGGAGTAACTTACTGTTTTAGATGAGCAACGTTAAGATGGATCATTATGTAAGAAGAAAGTTTGTATTTGGTTATTTCTAACAAACAGAAACTTATCTATTAATAAAAAATAAATACTAGAATGAAAAATCCAAAAGAACTTTGATGATACATTTAATATTTTGGAGACAGCAAAGATTTTCAGTGATAAAAACAGTTAAATTAATTATGGAATTTATAAGCACTGGACTTCGTTGTAATCATTATAAGTGATGTTCTTAGAACAGTATGAAATTTCTAAGGATGATATTGGGTAGGAAATATATGCATGATACAATGATAAGAAAAGCAAAGTATAAAGTAGGCTCACACCTGTAATCCTACCTACTCACAAGGGTGAAATTTGAGGAGCATGGTTCAAAGCCAGCCCCCAGAGAAAATCCTTTCAATCACCAAGATGCCAGAAGTGGAGCTGCATATATGCATATATATATATATGTATATATGTATATATGCAAGGCAGAGGGCTATAACCGTGGTGTTCCAGTGTTCACATTGTGGAGCTCCATGATGGAAACAGCACAAATATTTACTTAAAGGAAATCAAAAGTGACAATATGTTGGAAATGATTTGTACACCTTGGGCAGTGGGATTGAGAGAGCCAAGAAAAGAGGACAAAAAATGTGGGAGGGTGTAACAAGTTACACAAGAAATGTTATACTGCCTTATTTATGTAACTGTAACCCCTCTCTACATCACCTTGACAATAATATTAAAATTACAAAAAAAAACAGAACAAAGCTTTTAATTATGATATTATATTTAAAAGTATATTTTAAAAGAATTTTAGGCATGTTTTAAATTTCTAATGAAATGTCCCACTCTACTGGATTATACTGTAATATTGGAAGAATTATTTACACATGAGTCCATGTGTAAGGACCCCAATAAAAATTCCACAAAGAAATGCCAACATGGAACAAAGGGTCCTAACCATAACACCTTACTTCTACAGCAAATCACACAATCTTCCAAATTCACATAACTTAATCATTTAAAAACAAATGCTGAACCAACGTCTCCATTTGTAGAAATACATACTTGCAACAAGGATGGATAATGCACGGAGAGCCAAAGTGAATGATACACAATAATAAGGAAGATTCCATACATAAAGGAATGTTTCCCACACATTTACAACTCTAAATCTGGGAAAGTCAGTTATCTTTGTCATACTAATAGAAAAGCACCAAAAAGCTAACTGTGGGATTCAAAAAGATTGCCTGAGTACAGGTGTTCATTATGACAACACAGCAACTCCAGTGCAAATTACTATGTCTCTCTTTCCTTGTCTTATTCCCACCTCATTCTTGAATTCGGAAGGTCAGATTTTAAGGATCCGGTTCTCTTAGCTCCAGTAATTAATGAAAGGGAATAGGTGATTGGAGATACAATTTCTTCACATAGTTCTTGGATTCTCATTCTTTATTAAGCTTACTGAGTACTAATGGGACCATGAAACACAAGAAAGTCTTAAGTTTTCCACTAATTTTTAAAATGCCTGCTGTAAGAAGAATCAAAATTAATGAAAGAAATATTGGTGCACCCAGATATGTTAAACAAATACTCTCACACTTACAGAATAAAATAGATCCCAATACGATAATACTAGGAGACTTTAACACACCCGTCTCACCAAAGGACAGGTCTATCAACCAGAGGATTGGCAAAGAAGCTACTGAATTAATTGAGGCCATACTTCAAGAGGAATTAACTGACATCTACTGAGTATTTCACCCTAAAACAACACAGTACACATTCTTCTCAGCAGCTCATGGAACTTTCTCCAAAATAGACCATATCATAGTTCATGCAAGGAACTTAAGCAAATACAAATGGATCGACATAATCCCCTGTATCCTATCTGACCACAGTGGAATCAAGCTAGTTCTCAATAACAAAGCATACCGCAGAAATTTCTCTAATACATGGAAATTGAACAGCACACTCCTTAGCAATACCTGGGTAACAGAAGAGATCAGAGAAGAAATAATACATTTCCTACAACTCAATGGAAATGAAAACACTTCGCAAAGAACCTTATGGGACACAGCAAAAGCAGTCCAGAGGGACAAGTTTATTGCCCTCAGTGCCCACATCAAGAGAATGGAGACAGACCAAGTAAATAATCTCATGTTGGAATTAAAACAGCTAGAAAAACAAGAAAATAATGGAACCTAAAGTTACTAGATGGAGATAGATAACCAAATTAAGAGCAGAGATTAACCAATTACAAAATCAGAAAATTATAGCCAAAATTAACCAATCAAAAAGCTGGTTCTTTGAAAAAATAAACAAAATTCATGGACCGTTGGCAAGATTAATTAAAGAAAGAAGAGAGGAAACCTATATTAACAGGATTAGGGATGTCACGGAAAAAATCACAACACGTAACCAAGATATCCAAACAATCCTAATGGACTACTTTCAAAAGTTATAATCTCAAAAGGAAGAAAACCTGGCAGAAATGAATGCATTTTTAGAGAAATACAAGTTGCCCAAACTGAGCAAAGAAGAAATAAACCAATTAAATAAGCCAATATCCTACAAAAGATACAGGAAGCTATCAAATTTTTCCAACAAAAAAAAAGCCCAGCATGACATGGATTCACAGCAGAATTCTATAAGACCTTTAAAGAAGAACTAATACCAATACTCCTCAAGCTCTTCATAGAAACAGAGAAGGAGGGAGATGTCCCAAACTCATTCTACGAAGCCAATATCACACTCATTCCCAAACCAGGCAAAGACCCAAACAAAAAGAAGAATTACAGGCCAATTTCCTTGATGAACACAGATGCAAAGATAGTTAACAAGATTCTAGCTAACAGAATCCAGAAACACATTAAAAAAATCATACCCTATGAACACGTAGGCTTCATCCCAGAGATGCAGGGATGGTATAACATACATAAGTAAATAAATGTAATCCAACACATCAACAGAGCCAAGGTCAAGAATCACATGATTATCGCCACAGATGCAGAAAAGGCCTTTGATAAAATTCAACATTCGTTCATGCTAAACGCTCTGGAGAAAATAGGAATAGAAGGAACATTTCTTAAAACAATAAAAGCCATTTATGACAGACCAATAACAAATATTATACTTAATGGGGAAAAGCTACAACCAATTTTAAAATCAGGAACAAGCCAAGGATACCCACTGTCTCCACTCCTCTTCAATATAGTCCTGGAAACCTTAGCCAGGGCAATAAGGCAAGAAAAAGACATTAAAGGGATCTGCATACAGAAAGAAGAAGTTAAACTATCCCTTTTTGCAGATAACATGATACTATACCTTCAGGATCCCAAAAACTCCATCCCCAAACTCTTAGAAATCATAAATCACTTCGGCTAAGTAGCAGGATACAAAATAAACCCACAAAAATCAGTTGCCTTCCTGTACACTGACAATGTACAAGAAGAGAGGGAAATAAAGGGAGCAATCCCATTCACAATAACCTCCAAAAAAAATAAAATATTTAGGAATTAACCTAACCAAAGATGTGAAAGAACTATTTAATGAAAACTATAAAAAGACACTAGGAAGACACTAGGAAATGGAAAGACCTCCCATGCTCTTGGATAGGCAGACAATATGTTGAAAATGGCAATACTGCCCAAATTAATATACAAATTCAATGCAATTCCTATTAAAATCCCAATGATGTACATCTCTGAAATACAGAAAACAGTCCAAAAATTCATATGAAACCACAAAATACCTAGAATAGCCAAAACAATTCTAGGGAATAAAGACAACATGGGTGGGATGTCCATGCCGCACTTCAAACTCTACTATAGAGCCATAATAACAAGGACAGCATGGTACTGGCACAAAAACAGACCCAAAGACCAATAGTATAGAATAGAAGATCCAGAAATGAATCCACATGCCTACAGTCAGCTGACATTTGGCAAAGGAACCAAAGACATACAATGGAAGAAACACAGCCTCTTCAAACATTGGTGATGGGAAAACTGGGCGGCCACATGAGGAAAACTAAAAGTGGACCCAGCCTATCACCATGCACCAACATCAACTCAAAATGGATTAAAGACCTTAACATTAAACCTGAATCTCTGAAACCACTGAAGGACAGAGTAGGAGAGACACTTGAACGAATAGGCACAGAAAGGAACTTCCTGAACAGAGTCCCAGGGATACAACAAATTGGTGAGAGACTCGAAAAATGGGACTACCTTAAAATAAAAAGCTTCTGCACAGCTAAATCTATCGCAACCAAGCTAGAAAGACAACCAACTAATTGGGAAAAAATATTTATCAGCAATATATCAGACAAGGGGTTAACATCCAGTATATACAGGGAACTCAAGAAACTAATCCCTCCCAAACCTAACAAACCAATTACTAAATGGGCAACGGAACTAAAGAGAGACTTCTCAGATGAAGAAATAAAAATGGCAAAGAAACACATGAGGAAATGTTCATCATCCCTGGTGGTGAAGGAAATGCAAAGAAAGACAACCCTGAGATACCACCTTACCCCAGTCAAAATGTCTCACATCCACAAATCAGCCAACGACAAATGCTGGAGGAGATGTGGAGAAAGAGAAACCCTATTACACTGCTGAAGGGAATGTACACTTATACAACCACTTTGGAAAGCAGTCTGGAGGATCCTTAGAAAACTAAAATTGGACCTCCTTTACGACCCAGTCATACCACTTCTAGGCATGTACCCTGAACAACAGGAACCAATATACAAGGACACGTGCACCTCCATGTTCATTGCAGCACTGTTCTCAATAGGTAGGATATGGAAACAACCCAGATGCCCCACCACAGATGAATGGATCCAAAAATTGTGGTATCTATAAACAATGGAAAATTATGCAGCCATTAGAAATGAGAAAATAATGGCATTTGCAGGGAAATGGATTGAGCTAGAAGGAATCATGATGAGCGAGGTAAGCCAAGAGCAAAGAGACAAATGGTATATGATCTCCCTGATAAGTGGATGCTAAATCCAAAATGTTAGGTGATATGACAAAATTAACAGGACTTAAGAAGCAAAGAACTCCCACTCATCTGGTCAAACCACTAATAAATATCCCGATGCTGCTGATCAGATGTATGGTTTATAGTGTACACCGTTATATGTTATAGACTGTGATAGACAATTTGCTCCAGGAAAGTTAGAATGAACTTGTGACTTTAAATGAGATCATTATTCCACCATACTGTGAAATTTGGGAATTTATGTAATCACTTAACCACAATTTAAAAAAAAAAAAAAAACCTCAGAGAAGGTAGGGAGTGAAGGGATGGTAGGGGGAAAACAATGGAGGGGATAACAATACTCAATAGGAAGTGAACTCATTACCTTGCTCATGTAACTGTAACCCTCTGTATAGTATCTTACAATAAAAAATAAGAAAAAGAAAAGTATCCAAAGGCTTGAAGGAAATGGTCCCTGACTTTTTCGAGTGTGTTTTTACTCATACATAACTTTTCTGTAAACTTATAACATCGTGAAAATGGCAATACTTCCCAAGGCTATCTACAAATTCAACGCGATTCCTATCAAAAGTCCTACCTCATTCTTCAAGGAAATAGAACAGGCAATCCAAAAATTCATATGGAACAATAAAAGACCCCAAATAGCAAAAACGCTCATCAACGGAAAGAACGCTACTGAAGGAATATCAATACCAAATTTCAAACTCTACTATAAAGCCATAATAATCAAAAGAGCTTGGTACTGGTACAAGAACAGACCTCAGGACCAATGGAATAGAATTGAAAACCCAGAAATGAACTTACAGACCTATAGCCATCTAATCTTTGGTAAGGGATCTAAAAAAATAGAATGGAAGAAAGACAGCCTCTTCAGTAAACGGTGCTACAGCCCACCTCCAGAATGAGAGAGCCACCTAGGGTTCTAGCCACATGGGGATGCCGAACCCCCTCCTCCAGCACCCATTTAACCAGTTCTTGTGAAAGTGGGAGAGAAAAAAAGTCACAATTACAATTAAGTAGTTTGCTAGTGGCTTAGAACTCTAATCCTAACTATACAGGAAGCTGAGATAGAGGATCATGGTTCATAGCCAACCCCGGCAGGAACGTCTGTGAGACTCGTATATCCAAAGAACCACCAGAAAACCGGAAATGGTGCTGTGGGATCAAGTGGTAGAGTGCTAGCCTTTTGTTGAGGAGTTTGGGAACAGTGCCTGGACCCAGAGTTCAAGCCCCACGACTGACAAGAAGTGGAATTTCTAGCACCAGAATTCTACTGAATAACAACCATTGTCTTAGGGAGCATGGTAGCAAAGTCTGGCAGAGCTTCCTGTGAAGTTGAAGTCAAGTAGGTCACCTGGCTTCTCTGTGCCTCGGTTTCCCCAGCTGCAAAACTCCATAGAATGTAGGATCCCCTTTCATATGGGGATAGGGTAATGATGAAAGAGAGCCATGTTTTGTTTCGTAATCCCACATCTGTTGCATGATTAATAAAAAGCTCTAGCTGAGCCCTTTCCAGGTATCTTCTTGTCATTTGCTCACAGAACTGCAGAGAACCTTATCTGAAGGCTGCTCCCTCTGTGCCTACCCATGTTTCAGAGATCCCTCTGCATAATTCCCTTGTTTCCTAACAACTGTCCTGTGTGGAAAATGAGGTCTGATGGTTGCGGTCCTACCCAGAGCATCAAGAATCGGCTGCTGTGGACTAAAAGTTGGGGATAATCCATCTAAATTTATGACTGCTCATGTTGCTACATGTCTACCATCTCAACTACAGAGGACCAGGCCTGGAGGAGCATACATGTCACAGATAGGAGGACCTCTATCCAGCCCAGCCAGAGCATATATTGAGTCTCTGTTTCAGATATGCCCAAGACAGAAAGTTGGCTCCTCAGAACAAGGGAGAGGAAACAAGCAGGGGTCATGGTGCCCACAGGGGAGTGTCTGACCACGGTAGGGGTGGGTTGGGGGCGGCCACTCACCTGTGCTGCTGGGAGAAGCTGCTGGAGGCTGCTTCAGGTGGGGCGAGCAGTGATGGCAATGGTATTGTGGACAAATGGGCCCAAAGTAGAGAACCAGGTCCAGGGATCAGGTTGGGGCTTTAATCGGGCTGGCAGCGTGCCATTGCCTGATATTTGAAATCTCGAAACTTGGGAAAGGGGGAAAGCGGCTGGGGCACGGGCAGGATTCTCAATTTCCTACTGTACTCCGCGAAGTCACCTTGAGTCTCTTCCTCAGCACTCAAACACCTCACCTTCCTCAACTGCTGGTAGTGGTGTAAACTAACAGTGGGAATCCCGGTGCTACCAGGCAGCATGGAATGTGGTCGTGGCCACCATTCTTGTATCCCATTGGTCAGAAAGAACCATGAAAGAAAGGGGGTGTGGCCGGAATCCTGTGATGCAATCAGCGTGGGCAGAGTCAAGAAGTTAGCATATCCACAGCCCTTTTCCCAGGGAAGAATGTCATTTCAGTTGGAGACAAGAGGGTGACTAGCTTTAACCGGATTGCTGCACAGATTATTGTGTATGTCTGTTCGTTGCCATTCTTGGACCTTGAACTCAGGATCTGGGCACAGTCTGTGAGCTACTTTTGCTCAAGGCTGGACCTCCAAACTGGAGCCACAGCGCTTCTGGCTTTGTTGTCACTGAAGCTGGAAAGGGGTCTCAAGGACTTTCCTTCCCAGGGTGACTTCAACCATGATCCTCCAATCACACCCTTGTAAGTATCAAGGAGGACTGCTGAGAGACACTGGTGCCGGCTTAATCATTGGTCTTGCTGACGTTCTTGGACAAACACGTGAGTTCCCTATCCTTGGGTTTAAGTGGTGGGAGCTGTAGCCCACAGTTCGAATCCTGGTCCTGCCACCTCCAAATGGCAGGAGATCCTAAGAAACTTACTTCTATCCATATGATTACCAACGGAATGTGAAGAGTGTCATGATTGAATGACCAGTTCTTGAATGATTCCAGTATAAAATTATAAACAATTATATTATAGGACACTGATCGATGTTAGTTAATATTTCATTGAGCATTTAAACAATCACATTAATAAAATGGAGGCATAATGAAATAACTAAGAATTGGGTCTCACATACTATAAAGGTGCCGTTTTTCTGCCAGGACTGGTTTTGGAACTCATGGTCTTGGTAACTATGATGCACTATGTGGGAAAGGAAAGCTGGTTTCCTTGAAGTCAAGAAATTCAAGTCTGTTCCTTAGGCCTGAAATAGATCCCCACCACTAGAAAACATCCTATTCATGTAGAATTTACATATATGATTTATATTTATAAACATATGTTGACTATTTTTCATTCAGTGCAGTTATTTAATTTTTGTTTTATTCATGCATTGAACATTTATTTTATTGACTATTATGTCACATAAAACATTGATTACATGGGCCTGGGAAGGTAGCTTAGTGGTAGAATGCTTGCCTTGCATGCACGAGGCCCTGGGTTGGATTCCTCATAAGCAAAAAAAAAAAAGGCAGAAGTGGCACACTGGCTCAAGTGTTAGAGTGCTATCCTTATGCTGAAGAGCTGAGGGACAGCGCCCAGGCCCAGAGTTCAGGCCCCACGACCAGACCCCCCCCCAATAAAGCATTTATTACATTAATTACATAGGATATATGTCTGCATATGTATTCCACTCCATACCTGATACCCAGGACTTTCACAGAAAAAGAAAACATGTGTCACCATCAGCTTCTTACTCCACAATTCATTTTTTGGCAGTGCTGGCATCTGAACTCATGTCCTACAAGCCTAAAAGGCCCAATTCATGAATGGGTGAGTGTCAGCACTCCATCCTGGGGCAAATTGAGCTGACAGGCTCTTCCCAGGACCTGATATCAAGCCCCAGGGGTTAACAAAATAATAACATTGATATGCAGATGGCAGTACATTAATAAATATATATCTTTATCGAGTGTAAGATATCTATACATTATTCAGTTATATAGATTACATTTATACCAATTCCTGGGTTTTAATTATGCATCCATGTAATTAATATTATTGCTTTCATCCTTAATGAAATCAGTGTCCTGAAATTATTGTGTTCCTGTAAGTAATAATATTCTCTTAATGCTTCATAAATATTAAATTAAGTTTATCAGCCTCCTGAAATGATGCTGTCTAATTTTATAGGAGCATCATTCACGATCAACTCATTCAACCGTGACATTGAAAACATTCCATTGTTATTCCTAAGGATGGGGGACCATTTTCTTAGTATCTCCTGCCATTGGTTAGAGTCAGGACGGGGACTCGACATCAGGAACTATGTTGCCACATGGGCCTATGGCCTCCCCGATAGTCTGGCAGCCTTCAGCAAGGCAAGATGAAGTACCCTTTGCAACAGTGTCATTCAGACCCATGAGGGTCACCGTGCAAAGGAAGAAAATATAAAAAGACCACATTTTTTCTGTGCATTGTTTTCCCTGCAAGGCCTGGGGGTCTAGGATCCCAGGAGCAGCTATAGGTCTAGTGGCTGCACCCCAGCCTAGGGTGATCGAACCTGAAGCAGAGTTACTACAGCCTGCGTTCAAGCCCCATATCAAGAAAAGTAAAATTTAAAAAAAGCTCTCTGGCTTGCAATTCATACTGTTTACTCTTCTAGGCTTTGGATTTGAACTCAGGATTTGGGTAAATTTGAAGCAATGTGGATGAAGGGGAAGATCACCGTACTTGAAGATAAGAAAGTCAGGCCTGTTCACTAGTCCTGAATTCAAGCCCAAGCCCTGGCAAACATACTAATTATATACATTGTGAAGATAGGATTTATACTTACCTGTAGATGTTCAGTCCATACATGTTTGGTGTGGTTGTTCCTTGTATTTTTTGTTTTATTCATTTATTTACCATTGATTATACTATGATGAAACTCATTCTGTTTATTTCATTGATGACATCCTATCACAGAGCATCTAGATTTGTAGAAATATTCTCCACCATGCCAGGATTCTCAGGATCACCCAGGATATTCAGAGAAAAGGAAATCAAGTTTCACACTTGGCTTCTTACTCCACGATCCACTTGTTGGTAGTGCTGGAATCTGCACTCAGGGCCTAGTAGGAACAATTGTCCAATAAGTCAAGGTTAACACACCAACCTGTGAGCAACTAAGGAGCTAAGCCAGTCCTAGGATCTGACATTGATCCCCAAGGTGGTCCACTATAGTCATAAATTCCTAATTTAAACATACAATCTATATTGACATACATGTGTCAACAGCATATTGTGTTTAGTGAACTTCTTTTCCTTATTTTGTATCTACATCATGGAGGTATTGTGTATTTTACTAAGTATGGTGACAGGTATAACTGTGCTGACATGGATGACAAAAGGTTCCCATGGTTATAGGGTTGTCTATGAATTCCCCTTCCTAGTTGATACTCAGTACTTCACAGGAGAAGAAAACGTGTGCAACAACTGGCTTCCGACATCAGGATGAATCTTTTGTCAGTGCTAGGATTTGAACTCAGGTGTGGGTAGCTCTGTTGCACTGTGGGTGAAGGGGAAGCTCACCATCCTTGAAGACTAGAATGTCAGACCTGGTCCAGGGCCTGATTTGAAGCCCAGCACTGGACAAAATAGCAAGCCCACCTTTTTTAAACATAGGATCTCTCTTTACCTACAGGAGTGGTATGCATCTTGCATTCAGTGTAGTTATTCTTTTTATTTTGTGTCTTATTCATTGATGTACTGTGCATTTTATTGAGTATGGTGATAGATATAACTGTGCTGACATGGATAAAAACCTATTCCCATGGCTATAGAGTTGTCTATATAGCACTCTCCATCCTCAATGACACCCAGGACATGCACCGAACACGAAAACGTGCAACCCTAGACTTTTCACATCAGAATGAATCTTTTGGCAGTGCTGTAATTTGAACTCAAGGTCTAGCAGGCCCAATTGGTGAATGGGTCAAGGTAAGCACAGCAGCCTGTGAGCCTCTAAGGAGCTAGGCCATTCCCGGGACCTAAGATTGATCCATGGTGGGGGCCAATATAGTCATAAATTCATAATTAAACAGAGGATCTATATTTCCAAACATGGTGGGTGGCATCTTGCATTTGGTGTAGTAATTATCTTTATTTTGTGTCTTATTCATTGATATATTGTGTATTTTCTTAAATATAGGTTGACAGATATAACTGTGGTGAACTGGATGACATCCTATTCCCATGAGTATAGAGTTGCCTATCCCTTCTCCATCTAGCAGAGACCCAGAATTTGTGCAGCACAGGAAAACAGGTGCAACAACTGTCTTTTCACATCAGGGAGAATTTTTGGCAGTGCTGGGACTCGAACTCCGGGCTTAAGAGGCCCAACTGCACAGTGGGTCCACGTGATCACACCAGACTGTGAGCCAGTAAGGAGCTGGGCCGTTCCCAGGAACTGAGATCGAGCCCTAGGGAGGACAAAATAGTCCTCAATGCATCATTGAAACATGGGATGTATATTCACATCCGTGTGTGGACTGCATCATGCATTGAGTGTACTTATTTTCCTTATTTTGTATGCTATTCATGAATGTATTGTGTATTTTCTTGAGTATATGATGATAGGTATAATTGGGCTGACATGGATAACAACTTATTCCCATGACCACAGGGTGGCCCATGCATTCGACATCCTAGCTGGGACCCAGTACTTGCACAGGAAATGAAAAAGGAGGAATGATTGGCTTCTGACATCAAGATGAATCTTTTGGCAGGGCTGGGATCTGAACTCAGGCCTAGCAGGCACCATTGGTGAATGGTTCCATATGAGTACACCAGCCTGTTAACGAAGGAGCTAGGCCTTCCCAGTACCTGAGTTTGAGCCCCCCTGGGGGAAGAGTTGCGAGCACAATAGTCACCCATTCATAAGCTGAAGGTAGTATGCAAATAAGTACATATTTGTATAGAGTAAGATTGATGGTGATCTGTGATGGAATCCAATCTGTGTGACTACTGATTCTTGGACCTTTCCTGATGCCTCCATTACATGACTGATTATTATTGTCACGCTTCATCTACTCTCCTTTACAAATAATCTATACCCCATGAGTCTTGCCTATCATTTCCTACTCGCATCATGCTCAAAGTACTCATTCAAGGATGAGATCGATTGCATTCCATGACTCTTCCTAGGTCCAGAAATGAGTATCTCAGGATCTCCCGCCATTCCCTCTTCGTACGGAGACTGAATTCAAGCCTCATGCCTGGAAAAGATATTCCTTATATGCATTTTAATGATGGGATTTATACTTCCATACAGATGTTCAGTCCATATTGTGTTTGGTGTGGTTATTCATTTTATTTCTTGTTTTATTCATTTATTTACCATTTATTTTATTGACTCTGATGACACCTATACTATTTATTACATTGCTTACATCCTATCATATAGAATCTAGATTTTAGATGTGTTCTCTATCATGTCTGGCAGTGTGAGGATCTGAACTCAGTGTCTAGCAGGCCCAATTCATGAATGGATGAGTTTCAGCATGGCAGCCTCTAGATAATGAAGCTGTCAGGTGTTTGCCCAGCACTGAGATCAACCCCCAGGTTTGGCCAAAACAGCAATACATGGATAGGCAGAGGGTGGTATACAAGTAAATATATATTGGTAAAGAGTGCCAGAGCCGTCTATCTATGATTGAATGACAACTACTATGATCCTACCAATTCTTAGGTATTTATTATCCCACCATTGAAGGAATATTATTCTTTTCATGCTTAATAACATTAAGACCAATCAGCATTCTAAGATTATTGCATCCAGTATTAGACAAGACTGATGCATGAACTACTCTTTTAATCAGTATTCCTATGCATAGGAATGTCTCTTGTGATCCCCTAACATTGGTGTCAGGACTGGGATTTGAACCCAGGGCATATGTTGACAGGTTGGCCTATGGCTTCACTGATAGCCAACCAGCCATCAGCAAGGGCAGGTCAGGTCCACCTTGCAGCCATGTCATTCAGACCCAGGATGGTTACCGGCCAAAGAAAAAATCATAAAACCCCAGCCCTCTACAGCTTGCCATTTTTTGTGCTTTCCAGGTTTTTTTTTTTTTACATGCAAGAACTCTGGGCCTAGGATCTCAGGGTCAGCTATGGGAGATCCAAGCTGAGGCAGAGTTTAAACGAACTGAGTTCAAGCCCCATGGTTGTAAAAAAAAAAAAAGAATAAAGAAAAAACATTATTTACGTGAATTAAAAAACAAAAGCTCCCTGGTTTGGAATTTCTGCCAGTTTTCTTTCCTAGCCTGGGATTTGAACTCAGGGTCTTGGTAAACTTGTAGCACTGTGAGAAAAGAGTTGCCACTGCTTGAGTTCAAACCCAATGCCAACCAAAAATGAAAAACTAAGTCACTGATCTCGGCAGGGTGAGGTAGTTGTGGAGATGGGAGGCAAGGGATGGTAGGGGGAAAACAAAGGAGGAGTCAACAATGCTCAATTGGAAACCTACTCATTACCTTGTTCCTGGAACTGTAACCCCTCTGTAAAACATTTTTGCAATAAAAAAGTACAAAAAAGAGAAACAATATAGTTCTCAGAGAAGCACTTTAGAGGTAAGGAAAGTATGTCTGAATAGCTGTACAAAATTCTACACTGCTTTTTTTTAATGTTCAGTATGGAACTGAGTAAACATGATTGCTTCCATTAAAAAAAAGTAAGTCACTGTCGAAACTGGGGCCAGTATTTCTGCCATAGGTAGGATTTGAGCTCACCATCCAGGTAACTCTTACACCATGGGTGAAGGCGAAGCTCGCTGTCTTTGAGGAAAAGAAATTCAGTCTAGAGTTCCAAGGGCCTGAATGAAGGCCCTGCAATTGAAAAACTATTTCTATACATATGTAATATATGATATACACTTATGTATGTTAATTTCATATTATGATTTTATTATTGATTTTGTATTTTATTTTGCTTTGATTCATTAATTGATTGATTATTGTATTTAGCATATTATATACATAATATTTATTACATTTTTCACACCTATAATAAAATTTTATGCAACAATTTAGGACATTAACTCATTTTTCATTAATATTTTATTAAGTGTTGAAACATAATACATAATTAAATGGATGTATTTGTCACAGTCTTCACATGTTTAGAGTCCCTTCCAAGTATGAGCTTTGTCTAATCTTTGGACTTCTTCCTATTGGGATTTCTTTAGATGGTTTATACTCAGAAACCTTTTCCTGAGGATAGGTAAGTGAGGGATAAAATTGAAAGGATGGAGCTAGAAATCTGGCTTAGTGGTAAAGAGCTCGCTTAGCATGGATGAATGCCAGGGTTTGAATCCTCAGTGCCACATACTCAGAAAAAGGTAGAAACTGTAGAGTGGCTCAAGTGGCTAGCCTTGAGAAAAAGGAGCTCAGAGACAGTACCCAGGCCCTAAGATCAAGCCCCAGGACTGTCAAAAACAATAGACCAGATGCCAGTGTCTCACACATGGAATTCTAGCTTCTCAGGAGGCTGAGAGCTGAAGACCACAGTTCAAAGACAGCCTAGCCAAGGAAAGCCTGTTAGACTCTTATCTCCAGTGAACCACCCAAAACCCCATGTGGTGCTATTATTCAAGTGGTAGAGTGTTTGTCTTGACCTGAGGGGCTAAGGGACAGTGCCCAGGCTTGAGTTCAAGACACACTATTGGGAAAAAAGTGAGGGTTAATTCAGGTACTTTTCCTATTTGCTAATTATGAGATCATTCTTTGGAAAATGAACACTAATGTATACCAGAATTGGAGTCAGAGCTTAAGGTTCAAGTGTAACACATCCATATGCCCAGCCTCTCAGACTCTAGCATTGTAAGCTTGTGTCCTACAGAGTTCTGAAAGGTTCAATGTTGAAAGGCTTAATATGCTCCCCGAGCCCATTGTGATAGCAGTTGACTTGTACTGTCAAGGTCATTACAGTTCTGAGCCTAGCAGAAGACCAGTAGTTCAGGCCTGTCACCCTAGCTCAGGAGACTGAGGTCTGAGGATCATAAGGTGAAGCCAGCCAGGGCAGGAAAGTCTATGAGACTCTGACTTCCACTTCTGATAGGTCAGATGTTCAAGAGCTTTCTGTGTTTCCCTTGGTGATGAGAATGTTCTTAGAATTCTTGAGCTATAGAAGCAGGAAAGAAACATTGACGCATCTTATGTTCACATGAAGTTCTCAGGCTCCAAACCCTAGCCCGATTAGCAGAAAGAACTCCAGTGTAACACTGTAATTGAAGGACAGAAAACAGTTTCAAAAGCCAGGCTAGGTGCAGAGACCAGGCCTACAGGATTTGGAGGTAGAATGTACACATTCAACAGATAAGTGAGCAGCTAAACCACTTCATTTATTCCAGGAAATGCCAGCAATGGGAGGAAACCTAAAACACTTGTTAGAGTTACACCAGGGTCAGGCTTTTCTCAGCCTCTTCAAACAATGACTAATTAACATTCTTCCCACAAGTGAAGGGAGAATCAGGCTATCTTAGGTTACCAATAGAGCAAGTTTAGTCGGGGAGAGGGGAGGAACAGAGTAGAAAAACCCTGCTCTCTGGTCTTAGGGAGTGGGTTTTTGACTCTCCATCTGTCGGATTTGAAGGCCCTTCTTCTACCTCTGCAGTCCTTTCTCCTTCCTTCATTCTCCACATAATTAATTCAAATCCCCAGACAAACTAGAGTCAGGTCGTTTCTCTTCTTTCTCCAAGCATCTGAGTTAGAACCTGGCTCTGCCCAGTTGGCTCTGGTGCCCTTGGATGCCTAAGAAGTGGGAAAGAGACAGTCTTCTTGCTCTCTGGTTGTGTGAAGGCAATGTTGGTGTCCTGGCACACTGCAGAAGGCCCAATGGCTGGGAATTGTTCCCTTCTTTCCTCCTGAAATCCAAGACCAGATTCATCTATAATCTTCCTATCTATCTATCTATCTATCTGTTTATCTATCTATCTATCTATCTATCTATCTATCTATCTATCTATCTATCTATCTATCTTTCTATCTATCCTATGTCTGTCTATCTATCTACCTACCTACCTACTATTCTACCTAGGTATCTCTTTGCCAGTTCTTGGGTTGAACTCAAGGCCTGGGCACTGTCTGTAGCACTCTACAACTTGAGCCACAGCCCCAATTGTGGCTTATTCTGTGTATGTGCTACCAAGGAATCATACCCAGGGCTTCTTGCATGCTAGACAAGCACTCTCTCAGTGATCCACATTCCCAGCTCCCTCATCTTTTCCTTTATGGTAGTTTTTTAGAAAAGTATGTTGCCATTTTACCTCCCCAAGTTTAATTTCCTAAATACTGGTTACTTCTATGAAATCTGGTCTTCTTTTCCCCTGCCTAGTTTGTTATGATTCCTGCATTGACCTCATAACAAAATGTAAATAAAGGCTCCTAAGAGCATCAGTGTATCATATAAGGACACAAGCCTGTAACCCTGGAAGAGAAAAGCCATGGGCCTGAAATGAAGAGAATGATGCAGTATATGAAAGGAGCATATCTGAAATATAAATCAGTAAATAAAAGGAGAAGCACTGCATAAGGTCTGCTTGCATTCAGGGAGGTAATATACAGACATAAGTAGGTAGGGCACTTGTACATAAACTTGGCCATCTCTTTTTAATATTTTTTGTGGACATCCCAGTGCTTAACCTCAGGGCCCAATGCATTCCTCAGCTGTTTTTCCCAAAGCTGAGGCTTTACCACCGCCACAGCTCCACTTCCAGCCATCTGGTCATTAATTGGACATAAACGCCTCCCAGGCTTTCCTGCCTGGTCTGGCCTGTGTATCCATCTCGGCTTTCTCTCTCAAAGCTGGACCTCTGCCCTCTAGACCACTGTTCCACTTCTGGTTTTCTGGTGGTTTATTGGAGATAACAGTTTCACAGAATTCTTGCTCAGGCTGAATTTGAACGGCGATCTCCCAAACAGGATTCAAGCGGCTTTCCTCAGGGATACTCCAAGGAGTCCCTCCACACAAACCCTTAGTCTAAATTTCGAGAGGCACTAGAGAAAAAGAGATACATGAAGATGCTTCTAGTGTGTTCTAGATACTTAAGATTGTAGACACACAACACTCATAATTACTAGATCATTTTATAGACAAAAGGAGTAATGCAGACAGTATGAGGACCACTCCAGCTTTTGGTCTTCTCATCTTGAGAGAGCAAAGTCAGTGCAGCTCAATTCTAAGTGACAGAATTGACATGTCCTGTGGACATTTGCTCCCAAATCCTGTGACATTCATTTCTCACTTTTGGCTTCAAACATGTGACCCAGAGGAGAAGATGAGGAGAGAAAATCCTTCTTAGGTAAAGCAGTTCTAAAGAACATTGGATAGTTAATTTATAAATACAAACCATTGGAATGACCCTGCTAAGAAGTCAGATTGTCCAGATTAAAAATGAAGAAGAAAAGAAAGAAGGTACCGGTGGCTTCTCACTGTAATTCCATCTCCTCAGAGGGTGAGATGTAGAGAATCTGAATTTGATTCCAGCCAGATTAGGAAAGTCCATGATACTTATTTCTAAGAGATCACAGAAAAACCCAGAAGTGGGGATGTGACTCAAGCTTAATGCACTACCCTTGAGCAAAATGAGCTCAGGGACAAGTTCTAGGCTCATAGTTCCACCCCAAGACCTGACCCCTCAAAAAGAGCCTGTACTTCCATGTCTTTGGGTATGCATGGATGTATTCCTATAGGTGAAGCTCCAGAGTAGCTATGATGAACGGCACCAAACTAGGTAATGTGTATTCAATAAAATGATTTCATAACAGAGACTGTTTTCATCATAGTGCATGTTCCGGGGTTCCCCTCACTGTTCCCAGTGTAACCTGAGGGTTTCTCTGCATCCCAGGCCTGCTGGAAGAAGTCTCTCTCATTGTCTGGATAGGAAGACAAAAGGCCTCAGTCTTGTACAACTGTGTAGCAAACAATTCCGTCCTGGTCAGATAGTGAGGATGAGTGTGGGTAGGCTCTGAAGTTCAGGAGAAAAAGGTCTCTTTGTACCCCAAACTATCTATTTCCCCACTGCTCTGGTTTGACAGGAAGCCTTCATATGTGCCACCTTCTGTGACAGGCCACGTCCTGTGCACTTATCCTGGTTTTGTGAGAGTATATTCCAATGTTCAGATCCGGTGCTCAATATAATTCAAGAGTCCTTCTGGTGGACAAGTAGGGCATTGAACCTAATGAAATGTTTCATTGCCTGTGATGATGGGCCTATGATGCCTTTCCTAGGTTTCAGGAAGCTTGGGAAATCCAAACACATATCTGTTATCACAAAGCTTCCTGTCATCTAGGGCTGGTGAACCTCATCAGGTTTTGAAACATTTGACCTCTCCTAGTTGGGCCCTGGGTGGCTAGGTTTTGGGGTTGAACACAGGGCCGGGGTGCTGACCATAAGCTCTGTGCAGAAGCCCGGTGCTTTACCATTTTGTGTAACAGCATCACTTCTTGTCTGTGTGTGGAGAGTGTGTGTGTGTGTGTGTGTGCACACACGTGGGAGAGGGCGCATAGGCACATACACGATTCTTGGAGGTTGAACTCAGGACCTGAGCACTGTACCTAGTTTCTTTTGTATAAGTATAGCACTCTCCTACTTGAGCCACAGAGCCACTTCAGACTTTTTTTTTTTTAGGGTTGTGGTCCTTAGAAATCAAACCCAGGGTTTCATATTTGCAAAGGACTCTACCCCTAAGGCACATTCCTAGCCCTCTACTTCAGGTTTGTTTGTTTGTTTCTGTCTTTTTTATTGTTGTAGAAGATGATGTCTGGGCATGGGTGCTGTCCTTGAGCTCTTCACCTCAAGTCTTGTGCTCTACCACTTGAGCCAAACGCCACTTCAGCTTTTCTGGTGGTCCATTGGAGCTAAGTGTCTCAAGGACTTTCCTGCCCATGCTGGCTTTGAACCTTGATCCTCAGATCTCATCCTCCTGAATAGCTTGGATGACAGACATGAGTGACAATCACCTAGCTTCCACTTCAGGTTTCTTAGTGGTGAATTGGATATAATAGGCCCATGAGACCTTTTGTGTCTGGGATAGTTTGGAACCCAAGTCCTCAGATCTCAGCTTCCTGAGAAGGCAGGATGATAGACCTCAGCTATAGACCCCTAGGGCTGTTGCCTCTCCATGTAATTAATATTATTGTTTTCATCCTTAATGAATTATTAATTAAATCAACCACTGTTCCGAAACTATTGCGTCCATGTAATTAATACTATTCTTTGAATATGTCAAAAATATTCATTAAAATCCATTGGCCTCCTAAAATAAATCTATTTATATAGTAGTATTCAGAAACAACTTATTCAACCTTGCCATTCATAATTTTCCGTCGGTATTCCTATGAATAGCAAGGAGACTCTTAGGATCTCCCATCTTTGGGAGAGTCACGACCGGGCTTCAAACACAGGGCCTATGTTGCCATGTTGGCCTATGGCTTCCTTGGTAGCCCGCCAGCCTTCAGCAATGCCAGGTTACCAACATTTTTCCACAGTGTCATTCAGACAGGATAGACACCTTGCAAAGAAAACAAATGTAAAACCGGCAGCCATCTGCAAGTTGCCAGTTTTTTTTTTTTTTTTTTTTTTGTCGCATTAATTATTTTTTTTTCTTGTCAGATTTTGGGGCCCAAGAACCCAGGTTCGGCTGTGGGTCCAGTGGCTACACCCCAGCCTAGAGTGATCAAAGCTGAGGTAGAATTGTCACAACATGAGTTCAAGCCCTGTGCTTGACAAAATAAAAATACATACGTACATACATACATACATACATACACAAACACATACATACATACATACAAACATACATACAAACATACATACATACATATATACATTAAAAATATTTTAAAAATTATGAGGCTTTTTGGCTTGGAATTCACATCACATTTTCTGCAAGGCCTGGAAATTAAACTCAGGATCTGGGTAAATCTGCAGCACTGTGGGAGATGGGGAAGATCACCCTTCTGGAAGACAAGAAATTCAGGCCTGTTCCTAGGGCCTGAATTCAAGTCCTAGCACTCGAAAAAATAATATTCGTATATATTTTAAATACATGATTTATATTTACCTACACATGCTTACTGCATATTGCGGTTAGTGTATTCATTTTATTTTGTGTTTTATTTATGTCTTATGTACTTTAGTGAGTATGACTACACTTATAACATTTTTTGCATCCTATTACTTAAGACATAGATGTGCCTATGTATTCTACATCATTCCTGAGTCCCAGAAATTTCAACAATAAGGAAAACAAGTGGGACAATTGGCTCTCCACCAGGATTAAGTTTTTGGCAGTTTTGTGACTGAAACTCAGGGCCTAGCAGGCCCACTTCATGAATGGGTAAATGTTAGCACACCAGTCTTATGCAAGAGAAGTTGGCAGGCAAATTTGAGGAACTGAGATCAAGCCCTAGGAATGGCCAATATAAAAACAGATAGATGTTTAGATTGCAGTGTGTGTGTGTGTGTGTGTGTGTGTGTGTGTGTGTGTATTTACAAATGTGTATGCATCTATAAATATATACAGAGAGAGACAAATAGACATTTATGTAGACTCTAGTGTATAACCCTATATAAAGGGTGATGTCTATATCTTATTTCTATATATTATATTACTACCAATTATTTAGTATAAAATTATGTCCCCATTAATCAATTATAGAAGAAGACTTATAAAGTATTAATCAATGACCTATATTTATTGAATACAATCTTAAACTGGAATGACTAGCTAATTAGTAATTCAGTTAGTACATTTCAAACATTCTATTAGTGTTCCTATAGATAGGAATAAATTTCCTAGGATCTTCAGCCATGTGTAGGTGGCAGTCCCAGGATTGAACTCCCAGGATTGAACTCAGGGCCTAGGTGTCTAGGTTGGGCTCAGGCTTCACTGAGAGCCCTCAGCCTTCATCCATGCAAGCTCACGTACAATTTTTAAGCTGAATCATTGAGACCCAGGAGGGTCACAGTGCTAAGGAAAGAAAGGTAAAACTGTTGTGTAAAACTTCCTGATTTTTCCTCCTCCATTTCTGTTGGTTTGCTGTATTTTTGCCAGCGCAGGGAGTTGAAATCGGGTCTTAGGATCCCTGGATTATCTGTGGGTGTAAAAGCTGCACCCCAGCCTAGGGTAATCATGGTTTAAGACACAATAAAATGCTTCCTTGAGCAAAAGGAGCTCAGTGAAAATGTCGAGGTTCACAGTTCAAGTCTCAGGACATACCACAAAAAAAGAGCCAGTAACTCCATGTGTCTGTATGTTTGCATGCATTTGTTTCAGTGAACATCCGAGTCTCTATGGAGAAATGTACCCAGCTAGGAAATTTGCTTTGAATAGAATGATTTCATAGCACAGCGAGTGCTTTCAAGACAGTGCATGTTCTGGGGCTCCCCTCACTGTTCCCAGTGTAGCCTGAGTGGTTCTCCATACCCCAGCTGCTGGAGGAAGTCTGCCTCATTGTTGGAACAGGCAAACAAGAAGCCTCACTCCTGTATTGCTGTGTAACAAACAATTCATCCGGGCCAATTATTGAGGATGTATGCGGGCAGGCTCTGAAGGTCAGGAGAAAAAGGCCTCTTTGTACCCCAAGCTATCTCTCTCCCCAGTGCTCTGGGTTTTTTTGTTTTTGTTTTTTGGTCGGTCATGGGGCTTGAACTCTGGGCTTGGGCGCTGTCCCTGCAATCTTCAGCTCAAGGCGAGCGCTCTACCACTTGAGCTACAAAGCCACTTCCGGTTTTCTGTGGTTTATTGGAGATAGGAGTGTCACAGTCTTGCCTGCCCAAATTGGCTTTGAACCGTGATCCTCAGATCTCAGCCTCCTGAGTATCTAGGATTAGAACGTGAACCACCAGCGCCCAGCCCAGTGCTCTGTTTTGACAGGAAGCCTTCATTTGTGCAACCTCCCATGGCAGGCCAAGTTCCTGCACTCATCCTGTCATTGTAAGATTCTGTTTCAGTGTTGAACCAAACGGCTAACATTAATTCAAGAGTCATTCTGGCAGATAATTAGGGAGCTGAACCTAATGAAATGATTCATTATTGGCAATGGTGCCTCCGTGTGTGTGTGTGTGTGTGTGTGTGTGTGTGTGTGTGTGTTTGTGTGTGTTTTGTGTGTGTGTGTGTGTGTGTGTGTGTGTGTGTGTGTGTGTGCATACACTATTACTGGTGCTTGAACTCAGGACCTAACCACTGTACCTGAGTTTCTCCTGTACAAGGACAGCACTCTACCACTTAAGTAACACAGCCACTTCAGGCTTTTTTTCTAGGGATGTGGATCAAACCCAGGGTTTCACACATGTAAAGCAGTCTACCCCTAAGAAACAATCACAGCTCTCCACTTCAGGTTTCTTTCTTGTCTTATAAGTTGGAGAAGTTCAAGACTGGGCCTGGATGTTGTCTCTGAGCTCAACTCAAGTCTAGTGCTCTGCAACTTGAGCTACAGCACCCCTTTAGGCTTTCTGATGGTTTATTGGATATAAACATTTCAAGGAATTTCCTGCCCAGGCTGGCTTTTGTCCGTGATCTGGGATAATTATTTTTAACTCCATAATTTAGTGACTTTAATTTCGAGAGCCGAAATTTACAAATTTTTGGAAAATTTCATTAGAACATTTTAAAATCAATTTGAAAATGATTTTTAAAAGGTACTTTAAAAGTCCTTGGATAGAGATGTGCTCATTTCCAGATTCAAACATCTCTCTGGCATCATTACATCAAGACTAAAGGAGCATCAGAGCCACTCAACCACCAAGGGGAAAAGGTACCAAGATCCTCAGCTTCCTGAGCAGGCAGGATGATAGATCTCAGCTAAGGAGACCTAAGCTGTGACACTTTGCTGCAAGGGGGTCCTTGGCTCCACATAGTAGAACGTTAGCCATGAACCCAAGAAGAAAGTCAATACCTAGGCTCTGAGTTCAAGGTTCATGATATAGAAAACTAAACCAAAACAATTGTCTACAGGAGTCAAGTCACTAGAGCTCAGTATATACAGAAATTTGGCCCTGCTTTGGGGACATATCTGAGCCTCAACTTTCTCATCTGCACAATCATCTTACTTGTGTAGATCTTATAAGGACCAGATGAAAGAATACAACTCGTGAAGGACTCAGCACATAGTACCCTGTGAATGACTCAGCACACAATACCCCATGAACAACCCAGTACCCCGTGAAGGACTCAACACCCAACACCCCAGGAAGGACTCATAGCTGTATCCCACAAACTGTCATTAGAATTAGGGTGTTTATCACCATTCTTTCAGATACAGGTCACAAACTGCACAAGTTCACATCTAACATTTTAGAGGGGTGTATTTTTTTGTGGGAAGGGCCATCAGCCTAGGAGATTTCACTCATAGGTTAGAGGTACTGTCCTAAGACCTTTTCCTCAAGGCTAGAGCTCTACCACTTTGAGGCACAGCTCAGAGTCTAGCAGATTTCCTGGCAGGGCTGAGTTTTCATCCCACCAGTGTCTGGTTCCATGATGCTGGGTTGCAGCTGTCGACCTCTGGCTAAGTCAATTAAGATGGCAGCCATCAGCTTCAGACTACCAGCTTGATCTGTGAGGAGATATTTGAAATCCTGGCCTTCTATTCTTGCAGTTAGAGCATTCTAACTTGTTTCTGGTGCCAGCCCTGGTGCTTGAGTAAGGGCCTAGACACAGTCCCTAAGGTTTCATGCTCAAAGCCAGTGCCCAACTGGTTGAGTAACAGCACTACTTCTGGCTTTTTCTGTGCATGTGATAGTGTCGAATCGAACCCAGGGCTTCATACATACTAGGCGAGCACTCTACTACTGAGCCCCAGGAATGACAAGTGTAGAAATATATATATAGATTGTTACATACATACATATATATAAGCATATATGTATGTATGTATATATGTATGTATGTATGCATAAAACAAGACAGAGATGTCTGTATATTATTTAATTATATATACGATATTACTACCAATATTGATAAATTATCCCTTACTTTATTTACATATTATGGTTGAATACATAACAAAATATTAATTGGAAATTAGTCAATGTACTATAATTATTGTGTATAATTTTATATTCTAATTATACACTACTAAAGTAATTGTTATTTTACAACATTCCATTCATATGGATGTATATCGGAATGCGTTTCTTAGGATCTCCTGCTGTTGATAGGTGGCAGTCCTAGGATTCGCAGGCCGGGCCTAGGTTGCTGGTTTTGGCTATGGCTTCCCTGATAGCCCACCAAAGTTCAACAGTGCAAGGTCATGTACACTTTACAGTCGCTGATATTTAGACGCAGGATAGTTGTAAAGGAAAAAACAATGTAAAACCGCCTTCTGGAACTTCCCAGTTTTATCCTTCTCCTTTTTTTCCCGGTACTATTTTTTTCTTTCTTTTTTTTCAGTTTGGGGCCAGAACTTTGGGTCTGGGTGCTGTCCCCCAACTCTTCAGCTCAAGGCTATTACTCTATCACTTGAGCCATAACACTACTTCCTGCTTTTTTCTGCTTATGTGGTGCTGAGGAATTGAACCCAGGGTCTTATGCATGCAAGGCAAGCAATCTATAACTGAGCCACCTTCCCAGCCCTTCTCCGTTTTTTGTTTTTTTTTTTTTGCCAGTCCCAAGATTTGAAGTTGGGTCCTAGGATCTCAGGATGGGGTGTGGGTCCAGAAGCTGCACCCCAGCCTAGGATGATCGAAGCTGAGGCAGAGTTGCCACGAGCTGAGTTCAAGCCCTAATCCTGGCCAAAAGAAATTAAGGCCCTTGCTTGGACTTTTCATCATTTTTCTGGCAGGCCTGGGATTTGAATTCAGGGTCTAGGTAACTCTGTGGTACTGTGGGGCAGAGGAAGCTCACCATCATTGAAGACAAGAATTTCAGCCCAGTTTCCAGGGCCCAAATTCAAGCTCCAGCACTGATAAAATAATATTCATATATGAGATTTATTTACATACATGGGGTTACTCCATATGACATTTATTACACTTATGTTTTATTTTAGTTTATTACATATATACCATTTATTATATTTATTACATATTATCACATGGATATATTTGCATATGGATTATACATCATACTAAGACCCAGGACTTTCACAGAGAAGGAAAAAATATGTGTCAAAATTGGCTTCTGACTCCACATATATAATTTTGGCCATGCTGGGATTTGAACTCACAGTCCACAATGCCGAATTTATGAACGAGTGAGTGGTAGAACAAAAGCCTTTGGCAAACTGAGCTACCAGCCAGTTCTGAGAACCTGGGAATAAGCCATAATCGTGACTGGTATATATATAGATATAGATGTAGATGTAGGTATAGATACAGATAGATAGATAAATAGATAGATAGATGTGTAGTTTGCAATATATATAAGAGAGAGACAATGTGAGGATATTAAATTATATATATATATTGTGAATTATTATTAAATTATGCCTCCATTTAATGAAGTATCATGGTTGAATATTTATTAAAGCATTAATGTAAAAGTAGTCAGTATTCTTTAATTGGGATAATCATACCATGGAGCTAGAATGGAAGACATAATCCACTACTTTTTTATATATCCATATGAATGGAATGTTGTAAAATAACAATTACTTTAGTAGTGTATGATTACATTATAAAATTATACACAATAATTATAGTACATTGACTAATTTGCAATTAATACTTTGTTATGTATTCAACCATAATACTTAAATAAAGTAAGGGATAATTTATCAATAATTGGTAGTAATATCGTATATATAATTAAATAATATACGTGAACTAACTGCAAATTTAATTGTTATTTTTATATCATTCCATAAAGCATTCACATGAATAGGAAAGCTTTTCTCAAGATCTCCCTCCATGTGTAGGTGGGGGTCCTGGCATTTTAACTCCAGGCCTGGGTAGTTTACTTCGAAATGCAAACCATTAGAATGACACTGTGAAGATTTCATTTTGTCACAATGGAAAAAAAAGAACAAGAAGAAAAGAAAGCCAGGTGTCAGAGGTTCCTGCCTGTAATCCTAGTTCTTCAGGAGTCTGAGAGGTAGAGAATGCCAGTTTGAATTCAGCTGGGACAGGAAAGTCTAAAGCACTTTTACTTCTGAGGGATCACAAGAAAGAGATCACCATGAATGGGGTTGTGGCTAAAGGGCAGAGGACTACCCTTGAGCAAAATGAGCTCAGAGACAGTGCTTAGGCTCATAATACAACCCCCAGACCGGCCAAAAAAAAACAAACACAAGTAACTCCATGTCTCCCCTTGTATGTATGCATGTATTTCTATCTGTGAATGTCCAGAGTCCCGATGATGAAAGGCACCCAGCTAGGAAATTTGCTTTAAATAGAATGATTTCATAGCACAGAGAGTGTTTACAAGACAGTGCATGTTCTGGGGCTTTCCTCATTGTTCCCAGAGTAGCCTGAGGTTTTCTCCACACCCCAGGCTGCTGGAGAAAGTGTGCTTCATTGTTGGAACAGGCAGACAAAAGGCCTCACTCCTGTAAAGCTGTGTAACAAACAACTCCATCCAGGACAATTAGTGAGGAGGAGTGTGGGCAGGCTCTGAAGGCTGGGAGAAAAAGTCCTCTTTGTACCCCAAGCTATCACTCTCCACAGTGCTTTGTTTTGACAGGAAGTCTTCATTTGTGCCACCTCCCGTGGCAGGCCAACTTCCCTGTACTTATCCTGTCTTTGTTATACTATGTTGCAGTGTTGAAATAACCTACTACAATGAATTCAAGGGTCCTTATGGCAGACAATAAGGGAGATGAACCTAATACAATGATTCATTATTGGCAACAGTGCTTTCCTAGATTTCTGGAAGCTTGCTAAATCCAAGCATATGTCTAATATCACAATGTTTCCTGTTATTTAGGGCTGTTGAAGCTCATCAGGTTTTGAAAACTTTGACCTCTCCTAAATGGGCCCTGTATGGCTAGGTTTTGGGGTTGAATACAAGGCCTGGGTGCTGACCATGTGATACTATTTGGTATCACAGCTTCAATTCTGGTATCTGTGTGTGTGTGTGTGTGTGTGTGTGTGTGTGTGCATTTGTGTGCATGTGTGTGTGTGTGCATACACTTGTCTTGGACCTTGAACTCAGGATCTGAACACTGTACCTGAGTTTCTCCTGTGCAAGGATAGCACTCTACCACTTGAGCCACACAGCTACTTCAGGCTTTTTTCTAGTGATGTTTTAAGAGGAATCAAACCCAGGGATTCATACCTGCAAAGCACTCTACCCCTAAGACACAGTCCCAGCACTGAATTTCAAATTTCTTTCTTTCTTTTCTTGAAAGTTGGAGGAATTGAAGTCTAGGCCTGGGAGCTGTCCTTGAGCTCTTCAGTTAAAGCCAAACACCCTACCACTTGAGCTACAGCACCCCGGCAGGATTTTGTAGTTCACTGGAGAGAAGCCTCTCAAGGAATTTCCTCCCAGCCTGGCTTTGGAATGTGATCCTCAGCTCTCAGGCTCCTTAGTGGCTTGGATGACAGGTGCAAGTCACCAATGCCCAGCTTCCACTTCAAATTTCTAAGTGGTGAATAGAAGACAATAGACTTATGGGACCTTTTGTGTCTGGGATAGTTGGGAACGGAGATCATCATATCTAAGCTTCCTGAGTAGGCAGGATGACAGACCTCAGCTACAGATACCTAGACTGTAACACTCTGTTGCAAGGTGGTTCTTGACTCCACGTGGTAAGGTGCTAGCCATGAGCCCAACAGGGAATGGTCAGTGGCTAGGCCCTGAGTTCAAGGTTAATGACTGAGGAAAATAAACCAAAACAATTATCTGCAGGAGACAACTCACTAGAGTTAGGTACATACATAATTTTTGCCCTGACATGGGGACATATCTGAGCCTCAAGTTTCTCATCTACACAATCATCTTACTTGTAGAGCTCTTATAAGAAACAGATGAAAAAATGCACCCTGTGAAGGACTCAGCACACAACACCTCCTGAAGTACTCATCACATAGCTGTATCCCACACACTGTCATTAGAATTAGGGTGTTTTCATCAGTATTATCATTCTTTCAGAAACACATCCCAAGCCACACAACGTTCACATCTAATGATTTAGAGGGGTGGCTTTTTTCGGGGGAGGTGAAGTCAGACATGGGGAATGCACTGAAAGGTTGGGGGTAGTGTCCTAAGATAGTTTGCTCAAGGTTAAAGCTCTACCACTTTGAGCCACAGCTCAGTTTCGCAGACTTCCTGCCAGAGTGGGTTTTAAACCCACCAGTGTCAGATCTTAGCCTCCAAGTATATTGGATGACAGGGGTGAGCAAACCAGCAGCATCGGGTTCTGTGGAGCTGGGTTGCAGCAGTTTACCTCTGGCTAAGTCAGGTTAGATGGCAGCTGTCAGCACCAGACTCAAGGCTTGCTCTGTGATGAGGTATTTGCAGTGCTATCCTTATATATTTGCAGTCAGAACATTCCATCTTTTTTTGGTACCATTCCTGGGTCTTGAGTAAGAGACTAGACACAGTCCCTAAGCTTTCATTCTCAAACCTAGTGCTCAGCTGCTTGAGCGACAGCACAACTTCTGGATTTCTGTATGCACCTGGTAGTGAGGAATCCAGGGCTTTGTACATAATAGGCGAGCACTCTAAAACTGAACCCAGGAGTAACAAGTGTATAAACAGATAAATGTCTGGATTCATAGATAATCAGACAGACAGACAGACAAACAGACAGACAGATAGATGATAGATAGATAGATAGATGATAGATAGATAGAAAGATAGATAGATAGATAGATAGATAGATAGATAGATAGATAGATAGATACATAGATACATAGATGGATAGATAGATAGATAGATAGATAGATAGATAGATAGATAGATAGATAGATAGATAGATAGATAGATAGATAGATAGATAGATAGATAGATGTAGATGCATAAAATAAGAGAGAGATGTCTGTATACTATGAAATTGCATATACCATATTACTCACCATTATTGGCAATTAAATTATTCCTTCCTTTTCAAAGTATCATGACTGAATACATAATAAAGTACTAATTAAAAATTAGTCAATGTAGTATAATTGTTGTGTATAATTTTATAATATAATCATGCACTACTAATTTAATTGTTACATTTATAACATTCCATTTGTATGGATTTATATGGGAATGGGTTTCTTAGAATCTCGCCATTCATTAGAGGCAATACCGGGATTCGATCTCCAGACCTAAGTTGCCAGTTTTGGCTATGGTTTCCTTAATAGCCTGCCAAACATCAGCAATGCTAGGCTATATTCACTTTCTGGGCCTTGTCATTTGCACTCAGGAAGGTAACAATACAAAGGAAAATAAAAGTGAAAACCACCTTCTTGAACGTCTCAGTTTTATACTTCTACTTTTTATTTTTTTTTCAGGCCCAAGATTTGAACTCGGGTCCTAACATATAAGGGTCAGCTGTGGCAAAGATGCCAAGACCTGAGTACAAGCCCTGTGATCAGCTAATAATAATAATAATGATAAGTCCCTGGTTTGGAATTTGCACCATTTTTCAGGAAGCCTTGTATTTGAACTCAGGGTATGGATAACTCTGTGGCACTGTGGGTGAAGGGGAAAGGATCACCGTCCTTGAATACAAGAAATTCAGATCGGTTCCCAGGGCTTGAATTGAAGCCCCAGCACTGGAAAAAGTAGTAGTATTAATATATAAGATCTATTTACATACATAGGTATACTGTATATGTTGTTTATTACTCATATATTTAGTATTATTACATATATATGTTTCTTTTATTACATCATATCACATAGGATATATTTGCATATGGATTATACATCCTACTGAGACCCAGGACTTTCACAGAGAAGGAAAAAATATGTGTCAAGATTGGCTCCTGACTCCAGGAATAAATTTTTGGCCATGCTGGGATTTCAACTCACGTCCTACAATTGCCAATCCAAAAATGGGGTCACAATTTTAGCACACCAGCCTCCTGCAAACTGAGCTGCCAGGAAGTTCTGAGTACCTGTGATCAATCCACAGGCGTTCCCAATAGTATATACATGCATAGAGAAACAGGGAATGTGAGGATATTAAATTGTATATATATATATATATATATATATATATATATATATACATATATATATATATATACATATATATGTATATATATAATACCAATTATTAGTTATTAAATTATGCCTCTATGTAATACTTAGAAAAGCATTAATTAAAAATTAGTCAATATCCTTCTATTAGGGGAATCATACCATGGAGCTAGAATGGAAGACATAAATCCAATAATTTTTGTATGACATTCTAAAATAGAATCATAAATTAACTGAAAATTTATTTATTACATGTATAACATTGCATTAGCATTCACCTGAATAGGAATGAGTTTGTCAGAATCTCCTTCCATTTGTGGGTGGCAGTCCTGGCATTCGAACTCCAGGCCTGGGTAGTTTACTTTGGATGCAAACCATTGGAATGACACAGTGAAGATTTCAGATTGTTACAATTACAAAAAAGAACAACAAGAAGAAACGAAACCCAGGAGCCAGGGGCTCTTGCCTGTAATCCTAGCTCCTCAGGAGGCTGAAAGGTAGAGAATGCCAATTTGAATTCAAGCAGGGCAGGAAAGTCCGCGACACTCTTATTTCTAAGAGATCACAGGAAAGGAAAACATGAATGGGGCTGCGGCTCAAGGGCAGAGCACTACACTTGAGCAAAAGAAGCTCAGGGACAGGGCCTAGCTCATAATACAAACCCAGAACTGCCCCCTCCCCCCCAAAAGGAGGCAACAACTCCATGTTTCTGTGTGTGGATGATGATGGATGGATAATGGATATTCAGCAGGTTGCCCATGCCCAGGCCCCCAACCTTGGCAAGCAGGGAAAAGCCCTCAGAGAGTACTAAGTCTGAGCCAGCAGCTTGAACAAAGCATCCTTCTTTGTCATTTAATAACTGAAATCTTATGTTCTGGCTGAGCTGTCCCATCGGGACACATAGCAGACAGTCACTGCCTCCAAGGAGACCACAGTTCCTAGATTATAGGAGTTGTCAAAGGTTCTGGCTCCATATACTCTATCTATGTGTAGGATGTGAGCCTAGACCTCTGGGGCCTGGTGGCTATCACTGATTAATCATTCCTCATTGCTAAGTCATAGGCTGGTCCCAAATCTTGGCAAAGATATGAAATTGTAAGCTATTTCTATGCCAAAAGAGGTATGCCAATAAATCCACTCTCATAACACCTGTTAGAAGTGAGCTTTGGGCTGCGAATGTGGCTTAGTGGTAGAGTGCTTACCTAGTATGCACTAAGTCCTGGGTTCGATTCCTCAGTACCACAGAAAGAGAAAAAGCCGAAAGTGGCACTGTGGCTTAATTGATAGAGTGCTAGCCTTGAGCAAATAAGCTCAGGAACATGCACAGAACCTGAGTTCAAGCCCCAAGACTGTCAAAAAATGAGCCTGGTGAGACATATTTTTCTGGGACTCAGAGGAGGGCCAAGGATATAGGTAAGCATTAGGGTAGGGGCAGGTGCTGGTGGCTCATCCCTGTAAGCTACTCAGTAGGCTGAGGTCTGTGGATCCCCATTGCAAGCAGGAAAGTCTATATGAGACACTATTCTCCAATTAAAAACCCAAGAAGCCAGAAGTAGAGCTGTAGTTCAAGTAGTAGAGCACAAAAGCTCAATGGCCTGGATGACATGAATTCAAACCCCAGGACTGGCACTCACTGACACACACACACACACACACACACACACACACACACACACACACACACACACACACACACACACCATGATAGAGCATTTGCCAGTCAGCCTGCACAAGTTCCATTTCTAGAAACTCAATATTTAAAAAGAGGGAGAAGGGAAGGAAAGACTGGCTCCAGGAGGTGATATAACCAGGGCCAAAATTCCACAGGACTTCTAAGATGTGAATACAGGACAGAGAGCCTCAGGCAGAAGTTACAGCATGGGCAAAGGTCCTGAGGTATGCTGTAGAGCAGGTGGTATGGTTGGAATGAAGGTTCTGTGGCTACAGAAAAAGTCTGGCAAGACGTTCAATGCTGGGTCAATGTTTGTACTTGAGTCACAGGGCAGAGGGTGGGGTCGCAGAATTAGGCCCAAGGGGAAGATCAACTTGACTTTTCACCATGGACCCCAGGTATTTCCTGTGGCTGGAAGCCTATATTTTTTACAGCTCCTGACCCTCAGACCTCCTTTGCATGGAGGAGTCAGGGCAAACGCAGGGAAGGACCTTTGCTTAAGAAAAGCTTCTAGCCCAATGCCAGCAGTGGCTCAACCCCTGTAAATCCTAGCTCCTCAGGAAACTGAAATCAGAGATCATGGGTCAAGCGAGCTCAGGGGAAGAAAGTTAGTGAAACTCTTCTTGCTGATTAACTACCAAAAGCCAGAAGTGGAGCTGTGGGTCAATGGTAGAGTGCTAAATTTGAGGGAAAATGTTAAGAGACCAGAGCCCAGACTCTGAGTTCAAGCCCCAGTACTGGCACGAAATAATAAAGAAAAGCTTTCAGGAGCTCCTAGTACACTGTGATGAAAGGCCAGATCAGCCGGCCACTGGTGACTTATGCCTGTCTTCCTAGCTCCTCAGGAGGCTGAGATGTGATGATTGCGGTTCAAAGCCAGCCCGGGGAGGAAAGTCTTGGAGACTCTGAACTCCAAGGAACCTCCAGAAAACCAGAAGGGCTCTGTAGCTCAAGTGGTAAGCTGAAAAGCTGGGGGACAGTGTCCAGGCCTAGAGTTCAAGCCCTATGACCAACCTTTGGCCTGCTTGGACTTCATTCTGTGGCTCTCGGCAGAGTACCTTCCAGTGGGCCCCTGAGGGTCTCCCAATATCTAGGTGTCATACAAGTCTTGAGAGCAGTCTGTTTGGAGGCCATTGGCTACAGAGCAGGCCACAATACCAGAGAAGAGTCGAGTCTTGGGGCATGGAGAACATCAGAACGGCATGTCATGGGTGCAATGTGGATCTGAGCAGTAGTAAATCGATGTCTCAGAACATGGTTCTGGGCCAGGAGGGGCAAGAGCTGCAACATGTCACACCAGGTAATGCCCGCTCTTGGCCTATGGTGGAACAGATCTGCTCTGGCATAAGCATTCAGGGTGAGCAAAAGTCAGCTGGCCCATGGTCACTTCCCCCAATTGAACTCTAGAGGATTATGGCAAGGGGCCGCATGTCCCCCATCTGGCCACCAGGGAGCAGGAGTCTCCCTCCATAGGGATTATCCCTGCCAGTTGTGTTTACTCTTGCTTCCCTCGGGCCACCATCATGCTTCAAAGCCACCTTGGACAGGAAAGTCCTTGAGACTCTTACCTACAATTAACCATCAAAAAGCAAGTGGGGCTGTGGCTCAAATGGCAGAGCATTAGCCTTGAGCAAGAAAACTCAGGGATAGAGCCTAGGCCCTGTGTTCACACACACACACACACACACACACACACACACACACACACACACACACACACACACACACGTACTCACCACATGCATGCAAAATCAGAGATTTCAACACTGCTATCTTTGGATATTCTCTACCTTTCCCCACTAAGCCTGATGGCTGTTGGCCTAGGTGTTTGATGCATCCAACACCTGGCATCTTTAATTTTGGGGAACAGGATGGCTAGAAGGTCAGTCTTCCCCCATCCCACCTCCTTGATTGGGTCATGGTCTATCCAGCCCCTTTTTCGCTCCTTTTACAGACTTGCCAAGATGCCTTCAAAAGGCATCACATGCTGGGCACTGGTGTCTCATACCTGTCATCTGAGATACTCAGGAAGCTGAGATCTGGAGGATCATGGTACCAAGACAGCCTGGGCAGGAAAGTGTGTGAGACTCTTATCCTCGATGAATCATCAGAAAACAAGAAAAGTCCCTGTGGCTCAAGTGATAGAGTGCCAGCCTTGAGAAAAAGAGCTCAGGGACAGCACTCAGGGACAACAACAACAAGGAGAGGCATTGCATGTTGGCTTTGGGATTGGCATGGGCCAAATATAATTGGAATTTTCAAGTGCTCCAAGACAAAGCAGTACCTCCTTTAGTACCATGCTCCTCCATCTGGTCTCACACTCTGGCCTTGGCCCTGCTTTGGGTCAGCATGGCTTTGGCTTGATGGGAAGGCTCCAAGGAGGAAGATCCCAGAGCAATTGCCCCAGCCTCTTCCCCCTGCTCACCCTGCTGCTTTTGCCCTTTGCCATAGAACTTCTTCCTGGAATCTATGCATGAGGTCATCACCGCCACCATTGTGGTGAATGGTGGGTCCAGCCTAACTCGGGGCAGTCAGAGGTGGAAGTCGGTCTGGGACTAGAAGCTTCTACCCTGTGTGTGGGCTAAGGACAAGGCTGACCTTTATTTCATCCTGAGCATTGAAGTGATAGGGAGACAGTGTAGACTCCACGTTGAATCAGGTAATATTGGAGTCTAGAGGACCACTTGTGTGGGGTAGGCTGTGGGGCTCAGGGGACTATTCTTCTTGGTACTCCTCTCCAGGACTCCCTCTCCCTCTCTCATCCCTAAATGGTAGAAGAGAAACTTCAACTAAGGGGGTCAAAGAAGGGGCAGGGGAGTATTTCTCTGTGAACCATACTTGTGCTTCATGTTCATCCTAGCCTCTGCTTCCTATTTATCTGAGGAATGGCCATATGGGTTTGGGAGGGGGGAGAATCATCCTAGCTGAGAATGTGGCTCAGTGGTAGAGTGGTCACCTAGCATGCCTGACACCCTGGGTTCAATTCTACACAGAAAAAGCTGGAACTGGAGGTGGGGCTCAACGGATAGAGTGCCAGCTTTGATCAAAAAGAGCTCAGGGAGAGTAGCCAGGCCCTGAGTTCAAGCCCCAGGACTGGAAGAACAAATCTTTGTTGTAGGCTTTTCTTCCTCTTGAAAACAATTTATTGTTTGGGATAAGCATAACATGGGTCTCTTCCCTGGCCACCAATGGGCCATTAGATGTCCCTTGAATTTAGGCCACTTCCCGGCAGCCTCTGCCCTACCTGACACTAAGTTTACCCTTCCCATCTCACAGCAGATGGAGGCCTGAGAGAAGGCCACCTGGCCACCCACTTCTGGTGGCTGCCTTGGCTTTTGAGAGTCAGTATTTCACATAGAGAGTCATCATCCACATCAGCCTACAGAAGAATGGGAGGGAGCACTCCTTGCCAGAGTCCTCGAGTTCTAGGCTGCTCTGGGTCTGGGTTATCTGCTGTAGAACGTGCTCCGTCGTGGAGTCATCTACGAGGTCATGAAACCCGACCACTACTCTGGCAGTGTCCAAGTTGTCTTAAAGTTGCAATTCTTCAAAACCTTTGTGCTTCTCACTCATTTCGCCCACTCTGGAGCCTGAGGCATCTGGAGCAGTGGGGGGCAGGGCGGGGGGAGCTCAGCCTGTGCTGGCATCTGGAGCCCGCTGTCCACTCCTTCCCCTGTGAGGAGTAACAGCAGCTCCTGTAGCTCTCTCTTCTTCTCCATCTTCTCTTGGGTGAGCCGGCACACACGCTTGGCTTTCTCTTGACACAGCTCATCCAGGACGAACATTTGCTCCTTACATGCCACAAGGGACTCCTTGACAGTGTGGATGTGTGCCAATAGCTGGGTGCATCGATTGTGGAGCTCATCCACTGGACTATGGATGTCCACTTCATCATACAAGTCGTGGACGAAGCAGATTTTCTTCTCGGACACAAACGTGTCCCAATTCCCATCCCCAAGCCTGCTGTGGTGGCAGCACACAGGGCGGGGGTGCCTGTGCCTCCAGTTCTGTCAGACAGTGAGCTGCTGGGTTGGACATGCAACTGCACTGGGGTCACTGCTACTGCAGCAGGAGTTTCCCCCTGTGGATCTCAGCCTCTGAGAGCGCTTGCTAGCCACATCCTTGTAGGTGTGGGGCATGTCTCCATCCTCTGCGATGCTCACTTTGTAGAGGATTCACCTCCTCAACTTTTGTTTCTCCAGGGCTCACAACTTCCCCTCCGCAGTGAAAGCCAGGCTCATCTGGGCCTGCAGGTGCTCCTTCTGTGGTATGGACACTTCTAGGCACTTGGGAGTATCCTGCCACTTTAGTGGCACCACCTGGTCCCCCCAGTTGGTCGGCCCTGCACTTGCTTCAGCTGCTCTAGCAGCTGGGTCTGCTGATGCAAGGCCTCCTTCTTGGAGTTCAGCTGCTCATTGGAGGCAATGTGTTGCTCACAGGTGGCTCTGAGCTCCAGAATGCTGGTGAGCTCCTCCTTCTCATAGCTCACCTTGTGGAGAGCATTCCACAGCAGGGCCAGCTCTATCTATGGGTCACACACACATATCGTGGGGTCTCGGGGATCTACTGCCAATCCTTGGCCTTCTCATCCAGTCTCCATAGTTGCTCCCGCTGCTCCAAATTCTGGAGACCGAGCCTCTGGTTTTCCTGGACCTGGATGTGAAGTTGTTCCTCCAGGCTTTTCAACTCCATCTGTATGCAGTAGGCCTGGGTCTGCAACTGCCACTCGGCCTGAGATGGTCCTGCGGAGGGCCGAGGCTCTGCCAGTGTCGTTCTCAGTTCCTCCAGCTCATTCTCTAGGGCCAGCACCTACCTCGCCCTTTGCTCCTTCTCCTCTGTCAGTTGATTCACCTGCTTGGCCAGCCACTGAGCCTCCTCCTTCCATGTGGACCTCTCAATGCTCAGGCTCTCCATCAAGGTGTCTCTTTCCAGAATTGCTGAGGTCACCATCCAACTCAGGTTTTCCAGTAGTCTCCTTACCTCGCGCCCCACCAGCACTTGTTGAAACTTGCAGATTCTGATCTTCCTGTTGCTCTTCTTTGTCCAGATTGCTTCCAGCTTCTCCTGCAACTCTGTGTTCACTTGCTCCAGGTCACTGAAGCTTCTGGTCTTTTCCTCTAGCTGAAGTGTCACATGATTCAGCTGTGCGAAGAACATTTCAGTCTCCTTCTGTGCAGCAGCCATTGCCATCTCCAGCTCCAACAAGTGACACCCTGTGGCCTGCAGGTGGCTGGTGAGAGCTTCTTGCTCCATTTCTCTGTCATTGGCCTCCTGCTTCACTAGCCCAGTGCAAATTTTAAATTGCTTTCTGCCGAAACCAACCTTTGTATGGATGTCTTGTGGATGTCTAGCTCTGTTTTTGGTGCTTCGTGCACCTGGGCTACCTTCTCCCTCTCTTTCTCCCGTCGATCCTGCAGGTCTGTATTTTCCAGCTTCAGTGGTTGGATCTTGGCACAGCGTGCCTGGTTTCTTCTTTTGCTGTGGTCCAGGGCAGGCATCATGTGTCGGTAGCACCTCTAAAGATCTTTGGTGGTATAGGGACCCCTGACACTATGGACCCTGGTGACTGTGACTGTGTCCAAAGGCAAGGGAGGCCCGCAGTCAGCATCACCGTTGGCTGGACCCTCTGGTGAATCACCTTCCCCACTAGTGTTTGTCTTGAAGACCCCTCCTTTTTACGTGTTCTTTGTTTACTTGAATGTTGCAGGTCTGATGGGAGAATTCATCTGCCGGTGTTCTGGCAGTAGTTTCTTGCCCAGAGCTCTCATGGAGTCTTGTTGTTTCAGACATCTGTGCTCTGGGATGGGAAAGATGAGCTGGCCACGTTCCCAGGCACTGGGATATCCTCTATTCTCCCACTCACTGACTAGGACGTCAATTTCGACTCTACTCCAAAGTGGACTCGAGCTCTTGCTCAGCACTCAGTCGCCTCTACCTTCCTCAACTTCTGGTAGTGGTGTCAACCAACAGAGGGAATCCTGGTGCTGGACAGCGTGGAATGTGGGCGTGGCCACAATTTTTGTATCCCCTTGCTCAGAAACAACCATGAAAGCATTGGGGTGTAGTCGGAATCCTGTGATGTAGGCAAAATGGGTGGAGTCAAGATGACAGCGGCTCCCCCAGCCCTTTTCCCAGGGAACTCTGTCCAATTCAGTTGAGGACAAGAGGGTGACCTGGGGACAAGAGGGTGGCTGCACAGATTGTTGTGTATGTCTGTGTGTTGCCAGTCCCAGATCTTTAACTCAGGATCTGCCCAGTCTGTGAACTGCTTTTGATCAAGGCTAGCCCTCTACCACTGGAGCCACATGACTCTACTTCTGGCTTTGTTGGCACTGAAGTTAGACAGGGGTCTCAAGGACTTTCCTGCCTAGAGTGACTTTGACCGTGATCCTCCTATCACAACCTTGTAAGCATTAATGAGGACTGTTGAGAGCCACTGGTGCCTGCCTAATCATTGGTCTTTCTGTTCTTGGACAGACCAGTGAGTTCCCTATTTTGGGGATTAAGTGGTGGGAGCTGGAGCCCACAGTTGGAATCCTGGTCCTGCCATCTGCAAATGGAAGGACATCCTTAGAAACTCATTCCTATCTATATGAATACCAGTGAAATGTGATGTATGTTATGATTGAATGGACAATTCTCAAATAATTCTAGGAAAAATTGATACACAATTGCATTAGAGAACACAGATCAATTTTAATCAATACTTTATGAAGCATTTAAGCAATCACATTCATTAACTGGAGGCATAATGAAATATCTAAGAATTGGGAGTCACATAGTATAAAGGTGCCATTTTTTCTGCCAGGACTGGGATTGGAACTCATGGTCTAAGTAACTCTGTTGCACTGTGTGGAAAGGGGAAGCTTGCCTTCTTGAAGTCAAGAAATTCATGTCTGTTCCTTAGGTCTGAAATCAATCCCCAGCACTAGAATACATCCTATTTGTGTACATTTTAAATATATAATTTATATTTACATTCATAGGTTGACTCCATATTGCATTCAGTATAGTTATTCATTTTATTTTTTGTTTGATTCATGTATTTGTGGGGCACATGGGCAGAAAAGATGGCGGTGAGAGGAAGTTGAATGGTCAGAGCCCGAGTTGTTTACCTTAAAATCTGATTGGATAAAGCTTAGGCACATGATAGGGTGTGACCTTTACAGTGATTGGTTGGTTCCTTTCCCTCCCCTTCAATGCCTCGCAGTTTTTCCCTTTAAAAGATGTTTTCTGTGTGGTAATAAACGAGTTCTTGCTTAACTTGACTCCCCGCTTTGTCTGAATGTCTCCCGGGCTAAGAGCGGGGGGAACCGGCCAGCAAGTGCACTCATATTTCCTTGGACCCCATCAATCTTTCTTAGGGAGGATGAAGATCTGACATGTATTGACTATTTAATTGACTAATATGGCACATAGAACATTGATTACATTGATTAAATAGGATATAGCTCTGCATATGTATTCCACTTATACCTGACACCCCGGAATTTCACAGAAAAGGAAAACGTGTCACCATCAGTTTCTTACTCCATGATTCATTGTTTGGGCATGCTGGCATCTGAACTCATGGCCTACAGGGATAAATTCATGAAAGGGTGTGTGTTAGCATGCCATCCTGGGGCAAACTGAGCTGATAGGCAGTTCTCAAGATCTGACATAGAGAACAAGGGGTTGACAAAACAAGTACAGATTGACACGCACATTGGAGTATGCTAATAAATATATATCTTTATAGAGTGCCAGAGATGTCTATCCATTGTTCATTTATATAGACTACATTCCTACAAATTCTTGGGTATTTATTATGCCTCCATGTAATTTATGTTATTATTTTCATCTTTAATAAACTGTTAAGTATATCAGTGTCCTGAAATTATTGTGTCCTTGTGAGAAATAATATTCTTTTAATGCTTCATAAGATATTAAATGAAATCAATCAACCGACTAAAATCATGATGTCTAATTGTATACAAGTATCATTCATGAGCATCTCATTCAACTTTGACATTGATAATATTCCATCGTTATTCCTGTGGATAGGAACGAACCTCTTAGGATCTCCCACCATCCACAAGTGGCATGACTGGTATTCGAAATGTAGGCCTATGTTGCCGGGTGGGACTATGGCTTCTCCAATGGCCTGCAATTAAAAAAACATATTTAGCTCCCTAGGTTGCAATTCATGCCATTTTTTCTGCCAGGCCAGCGATTTGAACTCAAGGTCTGGGTAAATATGCAACACCGTGAGGAAAGGGAATCTGACCATGCTTGAAGACAAGAAAGGCAGGTCTGTTCCCTAGGCCTGAATTCAAGCCTCAGGCCTGGAAAACATACTCCTTATATCCATTTTAAAGATAGGATTTATACTTCCATACAGATATTCCATATTTTGTTGGGTGTGGTTATTCATTTTATTGCTTGTTTATTCATGTATTTACCATTTATTTTATTGACTCTGATGACCCCTCTAACATTTATTATATTGTTTACATCTTATATCACAGCATCCAGATTTGTCTATATGTTCTCCATCATGCCTGACACCGAGGAGTCTCCCAGAAAAGGAATACATGTGTCACACTTGGCTTCTTACTCCAAGATTAAATTTTTGGCAGTGCTGGGATATGATCTTAGGGATTAGCAAGCCCAATTCATGAATGGATGAGTGTGAGCACGGCAGCCTCTAATCAATGAAGCTGTCAGGTGGTTCCCAGGTGCTGAGAACCAGTCCCAGGTTTGGCCAAAACAGTGATACATGGATAGGCAGAGGGTGGTATACAAATAAATATGTATTGGTAAAGAGCACCAGAGCCATCTATCTATGATTGAAGGACACTTACTATGTTCCTACCAACTCTTAGGCATTTATTATACCGCCATTGAAGGAATATTATTCTTTTCATGCATAATAATCTATTAATTAAGATCAATCAGCATCCTAGGATTATTGCATCCAATTTTAGACTAGACCAAAGAATGAACTACTCTCAATTGGTATTCCTATGCATAGGAATGAGTGTTTTGTGATCTCCTGCCATTGGTAGGTGTCAGGACTGGGATTTGAACCCAGGGCCTATGTTGACAGGTTGGCCTATGGATTCCCTGATAGCACGCCAGCATTCAGATATGGCAGGTCAGGTTCACTTTGCAGCCATGTCATTCAGACCCAGGATGGTCACCCTGCAAGTAAAAAACGTAAAACACCCAGCCCTCTGTAGCTAGCCACTTTTTATGCTATGTTACTTATTTTTCTTCCTGCAAGCCCTCTGGACCTAAGATCCCTGGGTTGTCTATGGGTCCGAGGGTGCACCCCACCCTAGGGTAATTGAAGCTGAGGCAGAGTTGCCACTACCTCAGCTCAAGCCCCATGTCGGCAAAATAAAGAATAAATAAAAAAATAATCATTTAAATTGAAAAAGAAACAACGCTCCCTGGTTTGGAATTTCTACCAGTTTTCTTTCCTAGCCTGGGATTTGAACTCAGGGTCTTGGTAAATATGTAGTAATATGAG